>NC_142066.1:115555748-116221748 GCF_059756535.1 Pantherophis guttatus
AAATTGAATCCCACCACTGCATCTGTACCTTCAAGACCTAGGCTTTAACTCTTAAACTAAACTTAAACTAAACTAAATAACATAAATTTGAAGCATACATGATCTTAACATTAAAATTAGGGTATTAATTAGAAACCTAGACTTGACTTAAGATGCCAGGAGCAAAACATTATTAAATGTTAGCATAAATGTTGAGGATTTATAAAGAAATAGGAGCAGAGATAGAGCCTCATGAAAGCGGTTTTAATTGCTGGGTCATGGAATTTTTGCAGGACATAATGATTCGGCAAGGAAAAACCATAAAAGAAACTCCGCTCTGATCTTAGAGCTACATTTAGCAAAGAGATGGTATTGATCACATTGATCTGACCAGAAGAAAATATAGAAGAAATATGATCTGGTTGATATTCTAGTAACTGGTATTAAGGGAGATGGAAGTTGGAAGAAAGTACTTGTCCCCTTGGGAATTGTCCTGACATGCCTAATATTCCATCCTGTCTCATATGTACTTAAAATCTATACTAATGTAAGAACTTAGCACCCATCCCTTTCCTAGAAGAATGAAATATTTTAGGAAATATTAAAAAGGCAGAATATTATATTTCCCTGGATGAGAAATGGAGAAACATGTTTTATTATGGCCCTTTGTTAATGGGCCATAATCTGCAACACAATAGCAACCGAAACTAACACAATGGGACCCAACTCACCTGGCACCTGGCACCTGGGAAGATTACATCAGCCAGCAAGGCTAGCTAAGATCCCCACCCCTTGGGAGCTTGACAACCAATCAGGATACTCTTTCTGGGCCCCAGGAAGTTCAAAGCCAGAGAAAGCATAAAACCTAGGGACGCTGTATCTTGGCCCCTTTTCTGTTCAGGAACTCAAACCATGTGATCCTGTCCACCATTAAACCACCTTTCCAAGCAGTCTCCATGTTTCCAGTGTCTTTTTCCCCACTTGGAGCTGAACCCAGAAGTATATTTCTTCCTATACTAAGCTACAGAGAAGCACCATAGCTGGATTTGGCGTTATTTGCTATTACTGTGCTGATGGTACCTAACCCTGCTTGCTTCATTTTTTTTTAATTGGACATTTCAATGTCTTCAGTGTATCTTCAGAATTGTACAGGAAAAATAAGATGAATCTAAATCTGGGCAAAATGTAATTATTGCTGATTTTAGGAGCAAGATTTAGGAAACATTCCTGTTCTGGGTGGGGTTGTGTTCCTCCTAAAATATTTCATTCCCATTTAGGATCTTTCTGAATTTAGCATTGAAGCTTAATAACCACATAACTTCTGTAAAAAGGGAACTTTATTGGTTTCAGCTGATAAAATAGATGTGCCCATTCCACAGCAGAGAAGCCTGGTATTGATATCATAAGTGCTGATAACCTCAATACAAATTTAATGCAAGGCACTCCACATGGTGAAAGCTTTAAAAAGATATTGATAATACCCAATTATACAAAATCTTGTCCCAGTATGTGGAGAAAACCATTGCCCTCTGTGGCTGCTACTTTCTCTATTATTTTCCACTGAGATGTTTTACTTGTGTTGTTCCTTAGTAAATTTTAATGCCTTTTTTCTTATGCACATGAGGACCTCGTTTCTGAAGTCTATATTCATTTTTGGAGTGTAGTTTTAAAATACTCTTGATTTCAAAGCTTGGTTGCATACAGGTGAAGAATTTTTCAGGGTGATTTAGCAAAGAAACAATTATGAGGTCATACAAATAGAGAGCAGCATTTGTGTTTGAAAAACATTCACATTTAAAAAAATAAAATTTATTTGTTTGTTTATTATTTAATTTTATGTCCACTGTTGGAAGAATTCGGGTTGCCCATCTGAACTAGATTTCTGAAATAAGACATCAAGTGCACTGCTGTGGAAAGGAAGTAATCTGTTTATTCACAAAAGCTACAGACTTGCTTACAAGAATAGCTACAAAGAAAATGAAGTATAGAGTTTATTTTATAGAGGGCCTGGTCCTTGATGTTGCTTCAGGGGCATTGGTGTATGTATGTATTGGTTTTAATGTGTGACTCTGTCAAAAAGGTCAACCTTAATTGTTTTTCCTTGTGGGTGGGCTTTCTTCTTTGTTGTGAAGATGGTGTCCTAGCAGTATATTGTGGGATTGGGGAAGTGTGGAAGAATGGATTCTTTATCTGGTTAAGTACTTTTGCCTAGGTAATTGGTTTTACTATTTATCAGTTGACAGTTTAGCAGAGGTGTGCTTTTAGGATCTTGGTAGTGATCTTTGTATATTTGACCACAACATAAGATAGTTTTCTGGCTACAGATGATTTTGGGGCATTGGAAAGGGGTTTAATTTCTTACAATAAATTGTGATTGTTCCCAGACCAGTTTTTCTCACAGGAGTTCAAGATAGCATGATATAAATTAAGGTACTATGTGTTAAGAGGATGTGACTTGCTCAAAGTTACCTAGTCAATTATTTTTACAACTTAATTAAAACTCCAGTTTGGACTCCACAATTCAGCTTGTCACTTTACACCAAAAAGAGCCACATTTAACAACAAAACCAAAACAACAAAAACTTGAATAAAAAGTCAAACCTTTCGGTTAGCAGTGGATTATCTACACATATTTTTCATTTTTCATTTTTTTCATTTCAGGAACTATGCAATCTATGTTGTAAGTTATTAGGAAGACAATTCACTTGTCCTTTGTGTTCAACAAGGAAATGAATTTGTATTCCCAGACTCCTTTAAAGTGTTATTTAAAGGATCTGTCTAGAAATTCAAATTCATTACGTTATTGATAGAGCAAAGAAATCACAGAGGATTAAGAAGATTAACACAATTGCAATTTCTTATCTATTATTCAAGAGTCTTGTAAATGGCTAGTAGAACACATCTGGTCCATTATGTTTAGTGCACATAGAATACAATCTACTATATTGGGGTCTCTTTCTTTATCAGCAGTGACTCTGTCTGTCTGATTCCTTAAATAGCATATCTACAAAAAGAGGATATGTGTCTATACAATTTGGATAGGGAAGGTGGTAGTTCACAAAAAAATATCCAACAAAAAATCCAAAGTGATACAACTAAATGGCACAAAACTGTCAATAAATATTTGAATTATCTAGTCTTCCCAACTTTTTGCCAGCCAATGTAGATCATATAGATGGCAGATAGATTGTACTCTGAAAATAATGCTTCTACTAGGTTTTCTTAAAATGAAGATAAAGAATCTGAAGATGAAGAAGAAACTACAGTATTGATAAACAATACTTGAGATTCAGAAAATGAGGCGATAATTCATGTAGGAAAAGTTGCTCTTCCACTTTTCTCAACTCTTTTCAGAAATGTACTGTTTTCTGTATCTGTCAAGGTTGTCAAGGATAAAATCGTAAATATGTAAGTTTTTATTTTGTTTTTAATAGGGACCTTTTCACATGTTGGCCTTTCTTAAAAAGCCATAACGAGTCCAGTAACTTGTAACTTCATGTGCAATAAAAATTAAAACATAAAAAAGTAAAATTGTAACAAATAATGTATAACTCTTATTAAAATAAACAATACTTCTAAATTTTATATATCAACCAAATCTTTTTAGTAGGAAGTAATAAAATCAGGCACTTATTCCACTTCCCAACCCACTATTCTTCCTGGGCTTTCTGCATTTTGCAGAAGTGTGCAACTTAGTTAACAAGCAGCAGGATGCTAAACTTATCCAAAAAGCTTGGCAAGGCAACACCTATGCACATTTAGCAAGAAGGAAATTTAAGCCTCAGAGTAATAGTTTTTTCCTTTGTAGAAGCAACTTGAGCATCTGGTTTCATATTCTGTGACTCTTGCCTAGAATCCAGTTATTTATGATCCCAGCTTGTTAACTGACTAAGACTCTTTCTCCCTCCCTCCATGATTTGGCATGATAAATCGTCAGCTTGACTACAAATTGTTTGACTTGGAATTTCCTTGGTCCGGTTCTTATCTGCACATAATTCCTGTTTTCCTGCTATCTTTGCTGCCTTGCTATCAGAACACGTAGCAACAATTCCTCCCTTTAACACTATATGTGGCCATGAACTGTATTTGGCTTCTGAAGGGGTGCTAAGCTATACACTTTCTTTGGACCAGAGCCCACTTAGGGTCTTAGTGGGTTGGGCCCACACTTCAAAATATAAACAAGGTGAAAACAAACACTGTTTGATTTAATAAAAATTCAAGTCCTATCAATTACATTGCAATTAATAAGAGAACTCCTTGTCAGCCATACATGGTAGATCCACTCAAGAAATCAACTGAAAAGGAAGGTTAGAACTCTACTTTATTGAGACAAGTATAATATCAGAATTTTGATAGTGTGACTGCTTTATCCCTTCCTTCCCTCCCCCCTCCCTCTTGCATCCCAGTAAATCAAGGACAAGACTTGAAACTTTTTGGAATGCTGTCTTGTTTCCCAGTACTTAAGAAAGGTGTATTTTTCAGCCCCTTTTGCTCAGTTCTTGCCTGTTTCTCTCAAGATCATGTATCTGATTCTATACTATTCATGCATTTAATGGTCACATTAAAACTTACAACTTACACATTAAAACTTGGAACTATAGGTGTTTTTTTGAGAATGCTAGAAAAGTGAAACAAAAGAGGAGAAGTGAAGGAAGTGAAGGATTTCGTTATTGCAGTGCTATTTATAAAATTGAAAGACCAGAAGGCCCAAGCTGGGGACAGATCAGCCTGGAAAAGGTTTGTCTATGTTATTGCTACAAGACAACACTGTCTTGCTAACACATGATTAATATAAAGGGTATATCCAGGGCTTTTACATGGCTGTGATCTACATTTCGAAAGTCAAAGGAGGGGAGGAGCCAGTTTTGCTTAATGACAATGTGATTCACTAAACTTCAGTGATTTGTTTAACAACCATCGCAAAAAAGGTTGTAAAATCAGCATGATTCATTAACAACTGCCTTAATTAGCAATGGAAATTGTTATCCCAATTGTGGTCATACGTCAAGACTACCTATATATACCTATATGCAGGTAGTCCTGGACTTACAATCATTCATTTAGTGACTGTTCGAAGTTACAACAGCGCTGAAAAAAAGGGATTTATGACCATTTTTTGTAACCATTGCAGCAGCCCCATGGCCACATGATCAAAATTTAGACACTTGGCAACTGACAGTTGTTATTTATGACGATTACAGTGTCCCAGGGTCATTTAATCACCTTTTGAGATCTCTGACAAGCAATCAATGAGGAAGCCAGAATCACTTAACTGCAGTGCACTGCAGTGATTCACTTAACAACTGTGGCATGAAAGATCGTAAAATGGGGCAACATTCAACTTAACCATTGTCTCACTTAGCAATGAAAATTTTAGGCTTAATTATGGTTGTAAATTGAGGACCACCTGTAGCAATAGCAACAGCACTTAGACTTATATACTGCTTCACAGTGATTTACAGCTCTCTCTAAGCGGTTTTACAGAGTTAGCATATTGTCCCCAACAATCTGGTCCTCATTTTACCGACTTCAGAAGGATGGAAGGCTGAGTCAACCTTGAGCTGATGATAATTGAATGGCAAACTATTGGCAGCCAGCAATCAACAGAAGTAGCCTGCAGTACTGTATTCCAACCACTGTGCCATCACGGATCTTACTTGTATTTAAATCATTAAGGGTTTTTTTTTTTAGTGAACTTTGATACAGGTATTTCTTACTATTTTATATGTACAGTACTTCAAACATTTTAATAGTGTATATATAGGCATCTAAATACTGCTTGACAAAACTTTTCAAGTAAAGTGACTGAATCATTGGCCATAATGTGTCCAAAGGAGGATAAGTTAAGCTTGATCATTTGTGTCTTGAATGAGAACTCTGACTGGTTTGCTTTATTTGTTTTTTTTTTTTTTTTTGGCTATCTATGGTACTCTCAGGAGTCTTCTCCAAGTTCAAAGTTCAAAACTGTCAATACTTTTTCTGTTCTTGAAACTCCACATTTTATTTTATAATCACAGGGAATAACATTGCTTTTATTATTCTGAGTATAGACAGATCCTGGTATCTGAATATCTTTTCATGGCTACTCTACCAAGTCTGCTCTCTGTGCCATATTTGAGGCTTGTTCCTTCGCTATTTATTGGTGCTTAATCCTTAAAAAATCCTTCATAAAACATTATATAACATTAAATTAAAAAAGGGATACATTATTAAGAAACCAATTAAAAACATAGACATGATAAGGTGGCTCAGTGACTAAGACACTGAGTTTGTCAATCAGAAAGATCAGCAGTTCGGCGCTTTGAATCCCTAATACAGGTCTCCTGCATGAGCAGGGGGTTGGACTAGATGTGCACTTTGATATGGCCCGAGGGCTAATCAATAAAAAAAAATAAAGATAGACTCTAAGGTCCCTTCCAACACTGTTACTGAAATAAATTGATTAAAGAAAGTCAATGTATTTTTTTAATTGAAAGAATTACTAAAAATTTTTTCCAAATAATTAAAATAGATTGGTCTTTTTGGATTTGCTGAGCAAGGAAAAATATTTTTTCTACTTAAATTTCCTTTCTAAGAGAGACAATCTTTTAATTTTTTAACAGACTAACTTTTGTAGATGTGGGGTAAGCAAATTTTATTCATATCCTTGCAGTCTTGATGTTAAACCCCATCTTGTGGTGAAATGGAGTATCCCTGGAAATAACACAGGGCCGGAACTGAATAGATTTAGAGCCACATTTAAAATTATAACATTTTGTATGATTCAATTAAAGAAAGTACTACAATACTGTAATTAACATAATTTACCTCTGATCCTGATATTAAGTTAGAATTGACTAGCTATAGTTACAGAAATGGTCTTTAACAAAGCTGTATCAGTAAGAAACAAAGAAAAATATTAAATCCATATATTTGGAAAGCTGAATGAGATGCAGAGGTAATATACTTAAATAAGCATTAACTTAATTGCTGATTTTAAATTTGAATGTAAAATTAAAGCTTAGAAATATGGTCCTGAACAAATACATTAATCAATATATGGAAGTAATTAATTGTAAGAGTTTACAATTAACTCTCATATGCCTTATTAATATAGAGAGCATCTTATTAGAAACCATGGGCTACGCATTTTTTAAAAGCCAAAAGCCACATAGGACATTGTTGTGACTTAGTGGCATTATTTCAAATAGACAAAACTTTAATTTCTATTTGAAGTTTTTTAAAATAACTTTTTAGGTGTATGAAATATATCCTAGGTAAGTATTATTAAACAATACAGAAATGGGGCTGCAAGCTGCTGCATATGCTTACTCAAAATCTCTATGCAACTTTCTGTACGATCTCCAATTTTGCCACTTGAACTCAGTGTCTGAAAAGTTTTACTTATCCTTCCAAGTCTCTGATTATTTGGTGACTTCTATACAGTCAAGTATAAATTAGTAGTTCTCTTCTTCAGTTTGTAATCCAGAGAAACAAAATTGAAAAATCTATAAACGGATATGTGCGTTGATATGAGAGGTGAGGATTCTTGTGTCTATAGTTTCTCTTCCACAGAGAAGTACCTGATTCTGACTGAATAGCAATATAGGAGAAACTCATTCTGAATAAACATGAACAGAATTGTCCAAGGTTAGAGGCAACATTACATTATATTACATCATATTTTATGAGCTACTTTGTATTGATCAGCATTGTGTTCATTATACATTATACAAATGGTGTAAATCTGTGATAGACTATAGTAAAGCAGTAATTTCCCAGGAAAGAGAAAGTCTATTCCAAGGAGAAGGGGCTGAGACAATAGATAATACAGCCTGGAGCTGGATAGGAGGCAGAGGAAGAGAGGATAGTGGCTCCCTAGAATTCTTCAGGCTATACCCTTTAGGATAAGAATAGTAAAGGTTCAGCCTGGCAAGTCTATCTGTCTATTGGACAAATTTGTCTATTGGACAAATAAAGAGCCAAATGTTGGTTGGATTGGTCTATGTCATTCTTGCACTGGACCTGATAAGATCTCTGTTCTATACTGTGAAGAATATACTGTCTGTGAGGAAAAGTTCATTCCATAAAGAATATTGTAAGTCAACTCTGAGGAGGACCCTATCTGTAAACTATGCAACCAGCTGATAACATAAATGATACTGAAACAGATGGAACCACTCAATATAAAGGAACCATGAGCAAGGGACTTCCAACCATTTGGGAGTATATCAGAGTATGCCAAATTACCAGAGGGCATTGGAGAAATTGTTGTACCTATTGCATTAACTCACATCTTGCAAAATAGTCTTTATTATTTTAATTGATCATTTTCTTTTTTTTCTTTTCCTAGTGAAGTATGTTAACTTGTTGCATGCAGCCACAAATTATTATTAGAAACAATTATTAGAAATACAGACATGACAAAGATCTAGTTTTGACATGACATCAGAGCGTCTACCAAATCATGTGATAAACTGACTCCATGTAGAGAGGCCTGAATATAATGTTTCTATTTCTCAAAATAACTTCTCTCATATTCTTCCATTCATTTAAAAGCAGACTTGTGAAAACCAAAAAGCATCAGATCAATTTAGCCTTCAGATAAATTCTGATTTGTTCATATGATTCAGGATATCAGAAATGGAACACTTACATTGATTGAACAAAAAACAATCAATCCCATCAAAGAGGCTGGATTTCACTAATCTCCAGCATTAAACAGTATTATAATATATTAATATAATACTATTTATATTAATATAAAATATTAATAAAAGTTTATTGATACTTCTGGGCTGATTTCAATAAGACTTTGGTAGTGTAAATCTAATAGGTTGTCTTTTCTGAGGCACGTGAGACAATTTGACAATGTCACTATTTGCAATCAAAAACAGAAACTAGAAATGTTTATTGACCCTTAAATTTTTGTTCTGTTTTCTCTTTAATCAGTATTGAGAAACTAACTACTTCTATTCTTTGTTCATATTTTTTTCTGGAATTTTTTATTAAGTATTTCTTCTTTTTAATAGTGTTAACTGGAATGATTATTTCTTGTCTGTCTTTTAAGGCTTAATTTAGACACAAATTAATTTGGTTTTCATGTTTAGAATGCAGTCAAATTACAGTGCAAATATATTTCAGAAAAGGAAAAAAGGAACTAATTACATAATTTTAAAATGTGTTTTCATATAATCTATAAAATACATTGAAATGATATTAAAACAAACTCAGTTTAATGTTTAATGAAAACAAGTTTAATGAATACTTGTTTCACTCATTTTGAGTAGTCTACTTCAACTATAACTAACTTTGGATCCAATTATAACCTTTCACAATGAAGCTAAAGAAATATATATAAAAAGCAATATAACATACACAACCTACGATTGCTTTGTCATACAAGTATTAAAATTACAATTTAGGCATTATAATTAAACTGTTAATATCACTGAAATAAACTGCTAATGTCACTGATATAAATTAAGAATACAAATAATTGGTTCCATAGAAAATTAGGCACATCTTAACTATTTTAAATAAATTATGCAGAGATATGTTTTAGTAAAAAATAATTCTGGCAATCACTAGTGAATCTAAATTCTATTTCAGTTACAATCTTGGTTTCCAATAATATAATTTTCAATATAAATTCATTGTATCACACAGACTACATTCTAGATATCCAATTCATTATTAATGCCATTGATTAATCCTCATTCTAATTTAATACATGTATTATTAGAAAAACAAAACTTGCTTTACTTCATAGCCATAAATGTTTTGGTAAAGTGCTTATTTAGAAAAGAGGGGGTATTTATCTAAATGAGCCAAAATCTATTTGGCAGGTAGTCAAATAGGCATGAACTTATTTCACTAAATCCCCATGTAAGAAAATAAATTGTAATGTTATTTTATAAATAAATATCTAGTGTTTGTCAGACACTCTTGACAGGAGCATTAAAACACTTGCTCTTGGTTCATTTCAAACTGGAAAGGAAGCACACCTAATAGTGAAAAAATATGTTTACCCAATTGCTTTGGCAAATGGCCACAGCAAGGATTAATTTTTTGTCATTTTTAGAAATCATCTTTATTTGAAATTTAGCCAATCATTGCTAATAGAATGAAATTCATCAACTATTACAATAATTTTTGCTCTAAAAAGGGTCCTTGGTGTTCTTGCAGACCTGTTATTAGCCAAACTAGGTAACCTCATCATGGGGCTTGCTCCTCAATTTATATTCTAATGTTGGTCAATGTTGGTGGTGGTGGTCTTAGAGGTTCTTTAATTGACTGTTGGCTTATTTGGTTGATCCTTGATTGGGGTATTTTCACTTGATTGTTGGTTTTATATCAATCTTGGAAGTAATTATGCTCATCTGAGTGCTGATTGCTGTTGGGGAAGAGTTTTGGTCTTTCTGTTCCTTTTTTGGCTTGTTGACCATCTCTTTTCCATAATATGTATATATTGTTTATGTTTATGTGTCTATTGATGGCTAATATGTCAGAATGCCGGGCTTCTAGGAAGTTTTTGGACTTGACTTGGACTAGGATGATCACAGTTTCCCACTTGAAATTATGTTTAAGTTTGTCCATATGTTATGAAGTTAAAGAGTTTTCATCATGTCTTCTGACTGCTAGTTGGTGTTCAAAGATACATTCTGCCAGTCTTCTGCCTGTTTGTCCTACATAGTGGCTGTTGCAGACATTACACTGTATGTTGTAGAGCAGCAGTCTCCAACCTTTCCAACTTGGTGGACCGGTAGAGGGAAGAGGGGATGTTTCGTGCACACATGTGCAGCTCCATGTATGCCAGTGGTGAGTATGTGTGCTCACCACTCACACAAATAGAATTTTGCATGGAAGTGCAAGCACCCACCACTTGCGGAAGTGCAGCTGCATGTGAGCGCTCGCCTGCCACTTGTGCAAGTAGAGCTGTGCCCGCATGCTCACCCCCCCCACTTGCAAAGTTTTGTTCCAAATGGGCTGTGGCCTGGCAATGGACTGAGGCCTCAGGTTTGGGGACCCCTGTTGTAAATGACTTGTTTTTTCTTCTTGGGGCTGCTTGATTTACTTAATATGTTTTGACGGGATTTAGTTTGCTGGTGTGCTACACTGATTCCATATGGTTGTAGTAGTTGGTTGGTAGTTTCTGAGATGTTCTTGATATAGGGCAGTGTTATTCTTTTTAGGACTGTGTTGGTTATGCTGTATTGGTTGTGTAGTCAGGGACTTTTTGATAAATTTGTGTGGATACCTACTCTGTTGGAATGTGTTGTATACCTGCTCTGTTTCCTTGTTCTGCTGTACAGTGCTGAAGTGAGTTTCTGATCATCTAAATAAAGTTTTTACACACAGCTTTACTTGTGGGAGGTTGGGTTGTCGCTTTGGTACTGGAATATTTCAGTTGGTATGGGAGGTTCGTGTTTCACATACTTGTGTTTCTAGTTTATCATTATGGTTTCTGCTGATCGGGATGTCCAGGAAGGGTGGTGAGTTGTTTTCTTATTCTCTGGTAAACAGTATTCCTTTTAAGATGTTGGTGGTGATTCTGTGGATGTTCTCTAATTTGTACATTTTTTATTATAGTGAAGGTGTCGTCTACATATCTGATTTATATTTTAGGTTGCATTTGTGGAAGTGCTATGGCTTCTAGATATTGCATAATGCTTCCAGTATAACTCCTGAAAGCAGTGAGCCCACAGGTGTACCTTTAATTTGTTGGTAAATTTATTCAACAAATTGGAAGTATGTAATTAGGCAGAGGTTTATGAAATCCATAATCCTGGATGTTTCAATCTTGAATTTGGTTAAGTCAGATGTGTTGTGGAGCAATATGCTCATACATTCTTTAATTAAGAATTCTTTTACTTTGACTAATTTCAGATCTATGGATATGTTTACTCTGTAAACCTAAACATCCTTTTCTTAACCTCTGCTTTTTATATTCTGTTAATATTTTCTTATCTTAGTTACACCCGAGTGTCTTATTAGCCAAAATTTCTTTATCTAAAATAAATGGCATTTTATCTTTCTATACATGTTATTCTATACATAATATAATATAAAATATCAATTTTCTTTTACCACACAAGATATATTCATTTGTTTAATTAAGAACCAACTACTGATAGGAACCAGAATTACTATCTTTTTATACATAAGATATATCTCTGGCTTTCCTAATTGCAAGCACCTTCAAAAACTCCTACCACTCCAGGCAGAAAATGGGAAGGGTTAGGGAACTTTTTAGGATAGCATTTTCATGCTTTTCCTCTTATCTCCACAAGAGGAAAAAAAAAACTCAAAGAGAAAAAGGAAGTAGAAAATGTTATAAGTTATAGCTAGAAAGATAAATTCCCTAGTGTTATGAATCTAAGTTAATTAAAAATGTAACAACTTTCTAAATATAAATCTTATTAACAGTAATTAATGAAATATTTAACTAGTAATCCTTTACAAATAATACATCTAAAAATCAAACTACCCATAAGATATTGTGATTGTTTTAATATTCTATTGTACATATGCAACCTATTTTAATCCCTGCATATGGGTAATTATTTTAAAACTGTCTTTAAGAATAAAACTTTCCATTTTAAAACTTGTGATTCAAAAATTAAAACAATAAAAATCAAGATAACCTCAAGTTCCTGAACACCTGCAATAAAAAAAAAAATTGGAACTCCCCCCCCCAGAATAGCTTTAATTCAGCTACAGTATTATGATTATAACACCCTTAGCAACACATTATAGATAAATCTGTTTAAAACTTTGTGAAGAGTCAGAGAATTTAGCAAATCCATATAATGGAGTGATTTTAAAAATTCAAGATAACTTTTTTACATGGTGTTGTGCCCCCCCCCAGACCATAATTAAAGCTGAAATAGAATTATAAATGCACTTCTTACAGCTACCATAGGTTGTTGTGAATTTTTATGATTCTTAAAAGGGATACACACAGATTGCAAGCATAAACACCTATAAAGCTCCACATTTACAACTTTTTGAAAACTTGGATCTATGAAATGCATTTTTACACAGGATACCCACTAAAACCAAGCGCATGTCTTAATTCACAGTCATGAAATTGCATCTTTAAAAATTAATCTGAAACTTGAATGTAACTAAATTATACTATACAGGGATCTTCTGGTGGATTTACTAATAACACCAACAAATCCCAAATGTGTCTCTCGGAATTTCAGTGTAAATGCCAAGACTCAAGATATCTCAAATTTTAAAGGAAACATCCACAAACCACTATGGTTTTGATGCATTGCAAGGAATATATGTGATGTGTGATTGATGTGGTTTGCAAGGAATCAAAATTTAGGTTCATATTTTTACACTGGGTTATACTATAAAGGAACATTTTTGTATTATGATGATTCATTATAAATACATCTTTGGCTAAAGAGCTGACATTCCTTGGACTTTAAAGTTCCTGTGGAAAAAAATATAAAGCTTTGTTGTGTGGATATATACTGTATTATGCATTTTTTGTGCAATGGATGCTAAATCACAGAATCCATTATATTTATACCCATGTGTAGAAATATGTATGTTTGCCTAATAAACTTGTGGGGAGTATTTCCAAAAGTAAATTAGGATTCCATTATTTAATATCATAAAAATACAGATCTGAATTTTTAAAGACAAATGGGATATATTCATCATTACTTTGGGAAGGATACCACTAAACACCTAATTAAAATCATTTTAACCTTCCTGGATCTAACTACCGAGAACAATAAAAATACCAAAAATATTGGTCATTTCAGTGTTGCTAAGACTGGAAGAAGGTAAGTGCTACAGTACTTTCATCTCTGGAAGATTATAATAAACTTAAATGGAAATATTAAAATGGTTGCACAATCAAGAACTCTTTTAAGCTGAGGAGTAATAAAGAAACACTCCCATTGCTTGGATTTCAATAAGGCAGCCACGAGCCAACAAACATGAAAACCAATTTAAGTTCTAAGCAACAGGCTAGAAACAGAAAGACTGCGAGTTCTAGTCCAGCCTAAGGTATGAACTTTAGGTCAGTCACTCTTTCACAATCCAATTCATCTCACCGGGTTGTTGTTGCTATGGGGAAAATAGGACGAAGAGAGTATTAGTCTGGAGTTATTTAGAAAGACAGGATAAAAATGAACCAAGATGTACCTCAGCAGAAGTGAGGGTGGGAGTGAGGGAGGGAAGAACCAACCACGTAAAATTATTATTTAACAGACCGTGATGTTAACAGCACTATGAAGGCTACTACCAATGTCTTAATAAAATAAGCAAACACCTTCATGGGATTAAAAACGAATGCGAGTATGAGAAAAGCTATGGTCCAAAGAATTCCCCCCCCCCGCCTCCACCCCCGCCTTCGTTTAAAAGGCAGCTCTCATCCACTCTCGAAGCTCTGGGTGTGGCAAAGCCTCGGCCGCTCACCTCGGGGCGGGGTCTGGGCAACTTTCCATAAGCGTTGGCTTAGGAGGCGCGCAGGTCGTGTTTTCGGGGGGAAGGGTGGGAGTTTTGTGGGGTTGTTACTTTAAAACGGGGAACACCCGTCTTAGTTATTATTAGCGGGAAAGGCTTTGCTCTGACGTGCGGTAAAATGGTAAGTTAAAGGAGGCCGTCGTATTCCATTCAAGCAAAGATTGGCTTTGCTTGAATGCAAACAACTCTTGTTGGGTTTTTAAACAAACGGTTTAAAGGTCCGGGGGAAAAAATAGAGTAAACGAGCGAAGTTTGGCATACGGGATACCTAGAGCAAAAGGAAGGGTTTTGTAAAACCAAACTTAAAAGGCCACTTGCCCAGAGAGATTTTGATGCAGATTGCTCAAGTGGACGGGACTGAAGGCCTAGGTCAAGCCCAGGCGTTGGGAAGAAGGGGGCAAGAAAAAGGCGGGAAGTGGCTGCTCTCGCCGTCCTTCGAAGTGGAGGCGTGCAAAGGATGTGTGGAGTTGGTAAGCTACGTCGAGCGGCACAGGAAGGCCAAACGAAAACTAGGCGAAGATGCTCCTGAGGCGCGATCACCATTTTGTCGCCGCGTGGGAGTCAACGATCGATTTATGCTCGCCACGAGTCGCTTCGGCTGATCGCGCTAAACCACAGTTGTAAAAAACCTCTTTCCGTCCCCCGCCCTCCTGCCTGGGGGCATTTTATGGAGGGAGAGCGCACCCCTAATTCTCGTTAATAGATTTTATGGGCGTGAAATTCTTAACTGGGTTAACGAAAACCCTATCTATAAATAAGTAATTTCAGAGATATGACTAGACCCTTTTGGTTTCAGTGCGATTTTCTCTAAGATAAACGTAGATCGGATGATAGCCAGTATTAAGGTATCAGACTTCAATTCTGCCTGCACTTCTTTCAAAGTAAGTCTTCAGAATAGGTGATCTCGGACGTTGAATCCGCCAATAGTGTTGCAAATTTGGAGTGGAAAAATAACGGCCGCCTTTTCTTTTTACCACGTTAACTGCAATCTGAAAAGGCTCAATCCCAAAAAGGATTAACAATTTAAGAGTTCAACTTCTCCATTGAGTTTTTTTCTTGAGCTTGATATATTTAAGCATGTATCAAGTCATCCATATTTAATAAGGATGTTTAAAAGTTTTGTGTTTACTTTAATGTGATCTGAGAATGTATCAGAAACCCAATCCAAATAATCCAAGATTAATTTATTTTGAACTGCAATTCATATAACCTTTATAAAGCATAGGCGAAGTACTGTAGTTCAGCTACACTTTAAGAGGGGCTTCCGATCAGCTGATTGGTAGATTTTTCCATAAAACTTTGCTGGGTTCTTATTTGCAAATAGTTTAAAAGCATTCATATAAAGGATTGCTATAGTAAATTTAATTCCAGTGACCTTGGTTAAAAGGACCAAATTCCTGCTTCAATTCAAGATATCCTTGGAAGCTGCTGAATTGTTGCAACTGAGCAGTTTATCTTGAAACCGAAAATACTCCAATAATTTTAGAGAAATGTAAAACAAGGATCCTCTACTTTGGACCAGTAGAATATATGCTTGGTTACCTTTTGTATTCTATCATTATTTGTGTCGTATTTTATATACACGACGAATATTTTCTAGATGTAATAGTATTTAAGGAGGAGGATTTTTTTAAAAAACATCAATTTTGTTTTGTAGTCTGCTTCAAATCAGGACTCTCAAAACACAAATATTCCACGGGAAGAAAGCTCTCAGTTACCTGCTACCAGCCAAGGATATGTTCTGCCTGAAGGGAAAATCATGCCAAATACCATTTTTGTGGGTGGAATAGATATAAGGGTATGTATTTATTTCATAATAGGATTCAGTTTCTTATGTCTTATGCTTGTACAAAAATTTTTGAGAAGTTGAATTCTGCACAATGAAGATTGCAATCCCAAATGAAAATAAACCCATCATTGATATCTTCTAAGAATTGTAAAAAGAAGTATTGGATCCAAAGTTTTCAGTGGAAGTTTCATATGTTCTCTTTTAAAATGTTTTAAGACTATGTTGGCAGTACTGCTGTTTAATAAATAATTTGATAGTTATTTGGTATACTTTTTAAAAAGTTAACAGTATTTTACTACAGGGCCTTTCTGTAGTATTACCTTCAAATGTTTAGTATGCCTTTATATAATTTATCCCTAGATGGATGAGACAGAAATTCAGGGCTTTTTTACACGATATGGCACAGTTAAAGAAGTGAAAATAATCACTGACAGAACTGGTGTATCTAAAGGGTAAGTTGGTTGGTTTGAATGGCATTGATAACAAATAATTGTGACGCTGTTAAGTAGCTACAGTACTTAGATCAAACACTACTAGTATTCAAAGATTAACTGGTAATGAAGTGTATTAATGAATAGAATTAAAAGTTTGTAAACTGAACTGCAAGTTTCAGGCATAAACTTAAATTATTCAGTGGTGCTCTTAGTTTTAATTAGCCATTCCTTGGTTGCTGTTATGGTTAATTGTAATGTTACTTTATTGTGCATTATTTTAATATTTATTGTAGAATCAAACGGTAGGATATCAGTTTTTTAT
The DNA here is from genome assembly GCF_059756535.1 of Pantherophis guttatus. Lineage (NCBI taxonomy): Eukaryota > Metazoa > Chordata > Lepidosauria > Squamata > Colubridae > Pantherophis > Pantherophis guttatus. The sequence goes on from NC_142066.1 coordinate 115,572,745, forward strand.
AGATATAATAAATATTTATTATAAATATATAATAAATAATAGATAATATCACCAGAAACAGAACCACAGGTCAAGTTAAAAGTTTTACCTTCAATCTCCTTTCTATTAAAAATAGCCATTGGTCTATCTAGTTTGAGAAGTGCATAAGATTTTCCTTGAAGATGGAGGGATATAAATATTCTCATTAATTTGATCCCTTTATCTCTGTGATACTTGGTTTTATACTTTTCTGGATGCAACCACTTTAATGCAAAATATTGCATTACATAGTGGGATATTAATTCAAATGGAATGTTGATATACCATACTTTTGATTTATCTTTGTAGATATGGATTTGTATCATTTTTGGACAACGTAGATGTACAGAAAATAGTAGAAGTAAGTGGTTCATTTGGAGTCTACATGGAATAATTTAGAAACCTTGTATTGGTTTCTTTTTTTGGAATGGAAATCATAAGAAAAATTTTTAGATAAGAGATTTGATCAGACTGTTGATACTTAGAATCTGCTTACAATTTGGAATATAGATGGCCTTTTTATACAACTTTTATTGCCAAATAATACTCTCATGTCCAAACAAAATAGTCATCAGACCAAGTACTTGTATTATTGCATTAACTTGGTTTGATTATAAAAATAATAAGATAAGTTTATTCAATGGAGAATGAATTATTGCTCTAAATAGCTTTCAACTGGTGGATATAATTTATTACAACCTTATATGAATTCATTTAGTATAGCCTATATTTTAATCCAAATTCATTTCTGAACAAGAGAGATGTCAACCATAACTAGTGTGCAATCAATACAAATTCATCAAAATAACTCTTGTTAGCATGGAAGGTAACATGATCGGTGCTAGTAGGGAGTTCCAGGTTTAAAGGGCATCCTTCATTTTAACCCTGAGCTACAAATATTCTCTTCTATTGGTCTTTTTCAGTATCTTAATACTATCCAATAATAAAATGTATCTTTTTCTTTGGAAAGGACACAAACTGCAGTTTTATCTGAGCATTGCCCACTGATGAGGAAAATTTGTGCATTGCACAATTGCAATTTGTGCATTGAAGATTTTATCATTATAGCTTTGTCTAAAAATAAAATATTTTTTGCCAATGGAAGTTAAATTAATAAAAATTTTAAAAGTGCTACCTTCCCAACCATTTCTGAAGTGTGGCATTCAGTTAATAGTACTTGGAATTAAGAAATGATTGGACTCACTATTTTGATCAGCTTTTCAAGGTGAAAAAATGAAACGGATCAAAAAAACTGAATAAATTTCCTTATGTTGTGACCTAGGCTTACTGAGTCATTACAAGACACAATTAGTCCCAAACAAACCTATTTTATTGTAACAGCTGACAATTACCTTCATTCCCAGCTGAGTCCCAATTAGTTGCAAAACAAGTCCTTTGGAAGGAGTCCTTTGGGATAATAACCAACCTTTATCTTCTTTGACACCCTGCCAAAGGCCTTACTTGGCAAAGCCCCATGAAGTTCAGAAACAAACGAGATGCCAACTGGAAACAGTTTGCCAAATTGCTTTCCTGCAAAAGGCCCAAGTGTTGTTTCTCTTTTAAGCCTTATGGGAGGTGCCAATCATCTCCTGGCCTTACTCCCAAATTGTCCCTTTTGTTTAGCTGCTCTTGCCTTCTGGCAGCTCTGCGCATGTGTGCACTAGGAACAGGCTCCTCCTGTTCCTCTGCCTCTTTGCTGCCCGATTCTGGGGCTCGGGAGTCTGCGCATCACTCCCAGATGGCCCTGGCCCATCTCTGCCTCTGACGCAGAGCCCTCGTCAGGGCCTTTCCCAGATTCCAGGCCCATGTTCCACCCCAGCCTCCTCACTGTCTGACTCCGCTGCCAGCTCCTCAGGCTGCTGGCAGACCACAACACCTTATATTGGATTCTGGCATTCTTTATGCAATCCAAGTTGCAAAATTAGAATTATTTTTACCAGAAAAAATGCAAGTGAAGATTAATTGGGTTTTGAGGTGTCTGCCAGACTATCTTCAAGGTTATCTTATTTAAAATTCTTTAAAGTACAGTCTTTTCCTATTTGTGTTTCAATCCCCTACTCTGGGTGTCAGCAACTTACAGCTCCAGAGCCGCATGGGGCTTTTTGACCCCTCCTGCGGTTCCCTGCCGACCTGGTTGCACAACCTTCTCTCCGTCCTGAGAAGGCGTGAGCCCCTCTGCAGAGCTGCGTGGCTGAAGCACCCCTAGCGTTTTCTCAGTACTGCTCGTGACTGGCTGCTCTTTGTGATTCTGCGTCCTTTGCGGGCAGCTCAGCCATGTGTTGGCCCAGGAAGGAGGGGAATGGGGAGGAGCAGCCGCCACCACCAAATACAGGGAGGGAAGAGTTCTGGCTTTCCTGCGCGGCCGGCTACTCATACTCACCTTGAGTGCGCAGTGGCAGCAGCCGGAAGAGTTGTTGCCATTGCTGTGATCCCAGCCCAGGAGGATATCCCGCTTGTGCGCACCCACACGCGCAAGATGAGAGAGAAAAGGGGAGAAAAAGAGAGAAATGAAAAATGAAGGGAGTGAAAGAGAGGAAAGAGAAACAAATGAGAGAGACAGTAGAGGAAGAGAGAAATGAGAGAGCTGGAGGGAGAGATTGAGAGGGGGAAAGGAAGCAAATGAGAAGGGAGAGGAAAAAAGAGGGAGAGAAAACAAAGAAGAGAAAGAAATGAGAAAATAATGGAAGAAAAGAATGAGAGCGAGGAAAAAGAAAAGAGAAATGAGCTGGAGGGAGAGGGAAACGTGAGAGAAAGGAAGAAAAAGGAAGGGAGAGGAAAAGGAGACATGGGAGTGGGGTGGAGGAGAGAGAGATGCATTTCCCACAGAAAACACCTGGAGCCACAAAAGGTGGGTAGGTGTGGCTGGGAGGTCATGTGACTGGGTGGGAGTGATGTTGAGTTGGCCACACCCACCCAGGTTTTGTGGCTCCTGGTGTTTTTGTGGGAATCTGGTTCAAATGGCTCTTGGAGTGTTTAAGGTTGCAGACCCCTGCCTATTCAAAGACTTCAATTTCATCTGTAATCCAAGTCTTCCCTCTGTTCTATAGTTAATTTTAACATCGATAGAATTTAATTCTGTAGTGTCTTGAAAATTCCATGGGGCATTTAGCAGTCCTTTCATCTGAAGACTTGGCCACATAATAGATTTTACATTTCTGCAAAAGCCGAGTCCTAGAAATTTTCTTTTCTGTTCAATTAGTTCTATTCAATTAGTCCATGATGCTCTTAATATATGTAATTCAGCCTAACAAAAACCAGATGGGCTGCGTACATTGCTGTATATAAATTATGTACAGAGATAGTCATAAAATGCATGGGGGCTTTTGATTAGAAGTTTAGAATAATTATTTAAATTCCTAAGATTGAAAAAAGTTTGAGCAGAGAGACAGCTGGGCAGTACAATGATACTACCAATCTGATGCTTTTGACATGTCAGTGAATATATGTGCATATGTCAGGCATGCTATCAGTACAAGGATGGACTTATGATTGATCACAATGACCCCATTTCCTCACTAATCATGCCTCTTATGGTAAAAAAATGATGTGGAATTGTCACTAAGTGAATTTTTATTATTTTTTATATATTGCATTTAGAAATAGTCCATTTCCCACATAGAACAATTCTGGACAGTGAACAAATAAATAAACATAAAAGCTATATATAAATATATTAAAAACAGTTAAACACAAGAATAAAATAAATTAAAAATCTAGAATTAAAAAATGCAGAAGAGGCTTCAGTGAATAGCAGGGTCAGGTCTCCATGTATTTCTGAAAGGTCAGGGGAGTGGGGGCCTGCTTCAGGTAGTTTTTATAATTACCGCTAGCTCTTCTGGTCACTGATATTAAATGATTGCTTTTTTATTCAAAGGATTTCCAGTATGTTTGATTGATTATGTGCCATCAAGTCATAGTTGACTTATTTGTCAATGGAATAATAAGCTAGATACAAAAGATTTTGTTCCTCTTTTCTTCTCTATATTGACTTGTTCAATGCCATTAATTTTTCTTGCTCTGCTAGTAACAGGTGAAGTACTGCAGCTCTTCTTGTCTTCTCATTCTTGATCTTAGTTGTCTCAAAAATTTAATACGGCTGGTGATAGTTCATATTATTAACTTGAAAGAAAATTCTCTGGTGGTCTTCATATTTGCCAGTATGGAATTCCAGTCACCTATGATAGTTACAGACTATAAGTTACATTAATCAAAACTTTGATATTATTTAGTCAGTTGAGAAAAGTACATGAATCAAAACCTTTAAATTACTCTTTTATAGTCACAAATAAACTTTCATGGGAAGAAGCTCAAATTGGGACCTGCAATAAGGAAACACCCAAACTTATGTGAGTATTATTGAATTTGACAGGCTGCATAAAGAAAAGCCTCTTGATATAGCGAACAGTTTTGTTTCTAGATAAATAGAAGGATGGCAAAAACACTTGGAGGTACACACATACTACATTGATATTTATTACTATTCTACCATCAGTTACTTTCTTTTGCAATATGAAAACCACTGTCATTGTACAGTAAGTCTTGTCAGTGGTGTAATTCAGGAGCATACGGATAACTACTAATTTTATGTGGAGGAATGAAATATATTTGAATATTGAAATATTTTTTTAGGTAGAAGAAATTTTGAAGATATAACTACTTTTTCTTATCCCACAAGGTGCCTATCATGTGCCACCCAGGCCAATGCTTATTAATTCCCCTACACCTCAGTTCCATAGTGTTTGGAGTAACCAGGAAACATATATGCAGTCTCCAGCTGTGATGAGTCCTGTCACACAATATGTTCAGGTAAGGTTTTTAGAATGAAATTTAAGTCATTTAATTACATTTCAGAGAAAGTAAAATTGTACAACTAGATTAAAAATATTCCAGTGAATTATATTGCTAAATTGGCATACTTTCAGATGCAAGCTTCTCATTAATATCTAAAAACATTTCATAAGAATATGGTATATACTACTTCCACTTTCTGTACCTACTCTGAAATACCGTATTTTTCGGATTATAAAACGCACCGGAGTATAAAATGCACCTTAGTTTTTGGGAAGGAAAATAAGAAAAAAGCTGATTGGCAGCTGGATCAGCCTCCCGTAATACCCCCAATCAGCTGTTCCCAGAGGTGAACAGGTTCCTTGGTTGTGAGCTCTGTGCTTTGCTTTTTTTTTGCTTTTTTTTCTGCCTCTGAAACTTCTGAAACTCTGTTTCAGAAAAAAACTTTCTTTTCTGCCTCTGAAAGCCTCCGAAACAGAGCTTCAGAAAAAAAGCCTCTGAAGCTCTGTTTGGGGGCTGCTTTTCTGAAGCTTTGTTTCTGATGCTTTTTTCAGCCTCTGAAACCTCCATTTGAGAAGCTGGGTGGGGCTACATTTGGAGTATAAGACACACCCAGATTTTCACCCTTTTTGGGGGGGGGGAAGGTGCGTCTTATACTCCGAATAATATGGTAGTCTGGGGCTATTGTCAAAGTCCTTTTCCCCCTTTTTTGTTCCTGGAGGCTATCAGAGTTAAAGTTATGTAAGTTAAAGTTTAGTTGAATAAGATGAATTATTTTTTATTCATCTATCATTTCCCATGTTATCTTCTGAAGGGATAGTACTATTTCTTGAGCATGTCTGGGATGCGGAGACGTTGTCTTGGATTCATAATTACTGCTGAATAGAAGCTGTAGCCAGGATAACTTCTGCTCAGTTGTGACTGATGTGTCAATTGTGGCCCTTTCTGGAATAGAAAGCTCTGGCTACAGTGATTCATACTTTTATCACCATGCAGTTAGACTTTTGCAATCTACTCAGCATGGGGGCTACTTCTGAAGGTCGCTTGAAGACTACAGGAGGCAAAGTGCAGTGGCCCACTTGCTAACTCTTGCTATTTCTAAAACTATGAAACTTATTTTTCAGACTTGGTTGATTAGCCATAGATTTAAATGTTTTTTGACTTTTTTGTTTTATTGTACTGTATTTTATAACAAAATTACAAAAAAAAAATATCAAAAACGCAAAACATAACCAGTGAAATAAAGATAGTACTGCATTGAAAAAGCTACCATGTTTCTCCGAAAATAAGACTCGGTCTTATTTTCCTTTGGGTGCCAAAATAAGCACCCTTATTTTCGGGGACGTCTTGCCTGCTTACCTTAGGACCACCGCAGCCAGGCCTCCCACGCCCTACTTGTTGCTCTGCTGCCCGACTTCTCCAGCCACTTGCAGTTGTTCGTGACCAGTTGCTACGAGGAGTCTGGCCAGTAGGAGGCATGTTGCGCCATTTCACATGCAAGTGGCAGCACCAGTATGATGAGCCTTGCAGTGTTCTACCACAAGCAGTGGCACTGACACAGTGAGCCTCGCGGTGTATTTGTTGCGAGTGGAAGCACTGGTGCGATGTTCCTCATGGCAAACTGCCATAAGCGGCAGCACTGGCACAACAAGCCTTGCAGTGTCTGGCTGCAAGTAGCTGCAAACGACTGCAGAAGTAGTCAGGCAGCAGCACTACAGGTGTCGGGGCATGGGAGGCCTAGCTGCGGTGGTCCTAAGGTAAGCAGGTGCACGTGGGGCAGCTTCACCCCCTGACCCCTGTCCTAGCTTGATTTTTATGCATGCGCCTCGTCCCACCTCGTGGAACCAGATGGTGGGTGGGGTTTAACTAGGGCTTATTTTGGGGGTAGGGTTTATATTAGGTGCAGGCATGAAAATTGGGCTAGGGCTTGTTTTTGGGATCGGTGGTATTTTGGGGGAAACATGGTAAATAAAAACAAAAGAATCAGAAGAATTTTTTTTTAAAAAAACCAAGCATATAATAAGGTAGAAATCACTGGTTTACAAGAATTACTTTATAATGATGTATTGTTATCAAATAGTTTTGACTTAAAACAGTTGTAAATGGCTTGCAATCAAAACTTCAAGTTATCTACTTCTACTGGAATTGACCTATCCAAAGAGATCCTCCCGGGGGTGAGGGTGGCTAAGGCTAATAAGTATTGCTTTTTAATCACAACATCTACATTCTGGAACAATATGGAAATTTATTGGGTCCATCAATGAAGGCCTCTGGAAACCAGTGAAACTGAACTTTTTCATTCGGTTTTTGGAATATTATTCACCACCATTATTTCTATTTTGTACTGTTATTGCTGACTTTTATATTCTCAATTCTATATGGCCGTGATGGTTAGTCTATGGCACGCGTGCCAGAGCTGGCACACAGAGCCCTCTGTGGGCATATGCGCTGTCGCCAATTGCTCTTCCGGGCTCCAGCGCACACGTGTGCTCCAGTTTCGGCACTCAGTGTCAAAAAAATTAACCACTGCTATATGGTATGAACATTTAAGAAGTAATAACATTAATCATGCAAGGATTGCAAGGGGCCATGGACATCATCTAATCACCTTTGTAATTTAAGGCCACTCTTTCCTGCCCTGTCTTCTGAACAATTATGAGTGCTGAATAAAAAAGCTTGTCTTATCTCCCCATGGTTGTTGTGTTTCTAAGCTAAACATATCCATCATCTGCAACATTTTCACATAACTTTTTCTTTCTAGCCTCTTATGGTTCCTTTTCTATGAAACATTCCATTTTGGCAATGCTCTTCCTAAAATACAATGATCAAAACAGGATGCAACTTTCTTGGTACCATCTGACCAATGATTTGTTCCCTTTTGACTTCGGTTGGTGTATCTTAGAATAACATTCGCTTTTCGGGGCAAGCCGCATTATATTATTGGCTCATATTAAGCATGTAATTCACAAACACCCTTACTTTTTTTTTTTTACAAGTTCTGTTGTGTGATTATTCCTCATCTTTCCTAAATTTCATTTTATTTTCTTTTATTTTCATTTTACCTTATTGCAATACATCTTGGTTTTGTCATTGTTCCAGTTTGTAAATATTTATCTTAATACTGATACTGTCTTCTAAGATGTTCATTATTATTTCTATATTTGTATTATATAAATAGTTGATACATTTCAAGTCCCTCTTCCAAGATATTTAACACAGGAGATCTATGGTATGTCACTCAACAGTTTCTTCCAGCTGAATGCAGAGTCGTTGACTTATTTTTTGAGGGGATAGTTTTTCAGCCAGTTCTGTATCCAATTGTTAAGCAGTTAGTTTATATTTTTCAATCTTTTTTAGTAGAATCCCCTAGAAGAGTTTTGAGTGCTTTGCTGAAGTCAAGGTATCTTGTATTGTATTTTCCACATCAATGTCTTCCACATTCATGGTCAGCTGATACCCTATTAAATAAGTTCAGATTGATTTGGCATGATATATTCTTGATAAATCCATGGCAAGTTCACCAAATGATTTATTTTCTAATTGATCACAGACGAGTTTCTAATGGATCCTTAAATTTCTCTTGATACCTGAAACTGATCAGTTTGTATATGGAGCTTCTTTTTTTCGTCTTTTAAACATTTGGTTTTCTTCAGTGTTTTTGTGCTATACCCATCCTCTATAATTTCTCTGAATATTCTGGACAGGGTCTCTTGGAAGAAGCTTCTTCAGAACTATCAGATGTAATTGAACTTATGTTCACTCTGATAAATTTACATTCATTCATAATAAAAAGGTTTAAAGTTTTTCCCTGTCCAGTCGTGACCAATTCAAGGGAGTGGTGCTCATGTCTGATTGTCAGCCAAGGAAGCCTGTATTGTCTGAGCGACATTTCAATGTGGCCAGCATGAAAATATGGAACATAGTAATCTTCCTGCCAAAGTGGTATCTATTTATCTACTCACAGTTGCATGATTTCTAACTGTTAGATTGGCAGGAGCTGGTGTGAGTAATGGGAACTCACCTGTTGCACAGCACTTGAATTTTGACTCAGGCTGTCAGTGTCGCAGCTGACAACTGCTAAGACATCACACCGCCCCATCTTTCATGATAGCCAGGTACTTCCTAATCATCTATTTAATTCAAGTTTCATTCCCTCCTTTTGCTTATGCCCAATCAAACCCATTTCCAGTTTGGGGAGCAGGAAAGAAACAGAAGGTTTTGTACTTTTCCCTCTTGCTGTCATCTGTTGCTATAAAATAATTTTGCTTGTAGTAGCAGGTTCTCCCTTTTTTTTCTTTTACAACAATACAGAAAAAAGGCATTTTTGTGTTTTTAGAATCTTTTGCAATTCGTAATTCTTTTGGTCTTTTTATCTTTCTGCAGATAAAAGCTATATTGGCTTCTTAAAATGCCCTCAATTTTTTTATTAGAAAATTTTGTCAACAAAACATTTTTTCAGAATTGTTGTAGGTACAGTTTCTATAGGTTTGCTCATTCTAAATCTATTGCCAATTTATTTAGATAAAACTTTGTTGTACTGTACAGTTTTCAGACATGAGCAAAGGCTTATATTCTGTTTTTGTGAACATGGGAAGAAAAGATAGCAAGCTACATGATATATTATTACTATTTGTTAAATTTATTTGCTGCCAATCATTGTGGCTTCTTGTGATTTAAATTACATTTGAAAATAGCAACCAACTAAAAATTGCTAACTAAAAAACAATAACACAGAAGAAAAAGAGATTCATGAATTTAAAGCTTACACCAGCTGATTAATGCACAAAACATAATTTGTTTGGGATTATGCCTCGTTCTACTGTTAAGATATTATGGTAGAATATAGCTTGCCATGTCTTCTGTCTTACAAGTATAGAAACATTTTCAAAACAGATTTCCAGACGTATTCATGTAGAAAACTATCCAAAACTATTTTTGTTTTTGAACTTACAGGCCTATCCTTATGGTTCTCCAGCTTTATTAATTCAGCAACAAGTTCCTGTAGGATACCAGCCAACTTATAATTACCAGGTTTGAGTATATTTCAGATTTAGTATCCAAAAATTAAATGTTAAGTTTTATCTGAACTAAAGATGTTTTAATACGGCTTTCAGATCATGCCACTTAATACTTTGAAATGTAGTTGTAGGAATAACTAAGCAAGAAGATAATATATGCTGGATAGTAGTAGGTCTTGATAAATATCAAATTGTGTTTACTCTCAGCTGTGAGCTTTTTGTTACTAAACTGCAGTAATCCAAATTCCAAAGAGGAAAAAATAATAAGGGCACTTATACATTGCACCTGTCAGCAATTGTGGGGACTTTTAAACTACCTAAAAGTACTTATATAATATTAAACAAAGTTAGACATTGGTACTTTAAGATTGTCTACTCCTGATTCCATATAAGAGCATATATTTCTCAAGAGATGCAATATATAAAATGCAGAAAAGCAAACTTTCAATTGCTGTTCCCTTTGTCTGGATCAGGGGTATCAAACTCATGGAGGCATCATGTGACGTATCAGGACTTTTTCCTCCTTCGCTAAACTGGATGGGGCAGGGCCAGCATGTGACGTATCTGGCCCACAAGTTTGACACCCCTGGTCTGGATCATTTGACCTGAGCATTTCATCTGATATCTGTCCAGCCCCAATGCTGCTGGGTTTTAGGAAGGCTGTAAACACTTGGATTGGGGGAAGGAGATATATTACAGGCTTTTCCGTCTTGCAATAGAGTCAAATTTGTTAAGGAGTTACTCAGTAAATGATTATATTGGAGTATATTGTAGGTTCTTTTTTTCTTATGTATTTAACCTTATTTACAAAGAAAAATATGCAAGCTGCTCAGAGTTGGTATATTTCAGAGCAGGAAATAAGCCTGACAAGCAAGCATATTTTATCAATCAAATAACCGAAACTTGATCATCCATCTTATTATTCCTGTGTTTTGAGTTGTGTAAACTTTGTTGCTTAGCTTAGATTCCTTGCTTTAAATTTGGAAGGCAGACATTCATATTTCTAAAAATTAATATTCAAAGATGTCCCAGAGGTGCTTTTTTCAAAAAAACAACAGGACTTTCTTAGTTTTTTGTTTTAAGATTTTTCACTTTTCGTCCAAGAAGCTTCTTCAGTTATTTAGCAAAACGCTTTCAAACAAAGAAAATCCAGTTGCCTTTTGAAAAAAGCACCTTTGTGATAACCATGACCTGGATGATTGAGAATCTCCATAGACATGGTGGCGCAGTGGTTAGAATGCAGTACTGTAGGGTACTTCAGATGACTGCTGGCTGCCAAAAACTTGGCAGTTTGATTCTCACTGGCTCAAGGTTAACTCAGCCTTCCATCCTGAGGCAGTAAAATGGTCAGTAAAATGAGGACCCAGATTGTCGATAAGGAGCCAGATGCTGACTCTGTAAACTGCTTAGAGAGGGCTGTAAAGAACTGAAGCAGTATATAATCCTAAGTGCTATTGCTACTCAAAGATGCATTATTGTATTTCTATTATTTTATCAAGCAAGTTAAATGCTATGTTCTGCTAAAAGTCTGTTAATAGTTTCTTCACTTACTGTTTTTTTAAGATTCCACCACAGTGGCCTCCTGGAGAACCAAGAAATTACATCGTGCCAGTAAGTCACATTTCTTGTAGTTATTTAAATTCAGTGGCTAATATTTACAAATCAAAGGTGACCTGCCATCCTTATTTATGTACTAGTCACTGACTGATTATTTTTATATTGGCATATCTGTTAATTTTACATGAACATAATTTCTCTGGCACTTCATTAAATAGTGCCTTCAAGGTGTTTTTGAAATTTAGCAGAAACAGTCAAAGAAGGGCCTCCAAAAATTATCTAAATATCTGGCAGGTGTACTTGGAAGTAACACTTAAAGTAGTCTGCACCAGACTCTGTAGCACTTTAAAAATTGATGCTAATCTTTTAAGTTTGTTAGAAAATTCCATTTTATTATATAGAAATAGTAGCGGAGGATTGTTACATAGCCATACAGATGGAAGTACAGTGTACAGTCACCATAGGCTTGCTGCTTAACGGTTTCAACCTCATATGAAACTCCTCAGAACATAAAGGAACCATAGATGCAAACTAAACACTGCCATCTACTGCCTGAATAATTCTGTAATTGTTGCAATATAACATACATGTATTCCAACACCTCCACTCAACAAGTACTCTTTTTTTTTTATTTAAAAAGTTTTACAAATACATTTTCACCCCAATTTCCCCCCCCAAACCCTCCCTAACCCTCCCCTCCTCCCATGACTTCCTCAAGATGAAATCCAAATCAAAATCACATTTTATAATACTATAACCCCTAACTATTCCACCCCGTGTACTATTCATTTCTTCGTAAATAACATTCAATTATTATATCCCTTTGTAATACATTCAGCTAAAAGGTATCTGATATTTCCTAGTTTGATATTTATTCTGCACATAATCTATCCATTTCATATTATATCATACTTTACCACCCTTCTAATCTCCCCCCCTGTGTACAATACATTTCTACATAACATTGAACTAAAAGCTATCTGATACTTCCTAGTTTGTCAACAAGTACTCTTTATAATAGTCCCATTTCAGCTCTTAGTTCTTTTTCTTACTTCTTATAATTCTTCTTGTCCTTTTTCTTCCTCTTCTTTTTGTCCTAGTTGTCTATAAAGCTGCTGCTGCTACTACTTAGGCTTTGGCTCTCCAAAGAGCAGGCACTGGAGTTGCTGGGGCTCTGGTGGCTGCAGTCGCTTTTGCATTCTTCTTCCCATCTCTGGGTTTTAATGCGTTGTGAGCAACATAAGGAAGACATCTGAATCATAAAGAATCTATATTGGCATCAGGTAGCAAATGAGAGACTAGGCCAAAAATACTCAGATGATACAGAAGTACAAAGAGGGGCCAGACAGGGCTGTATTCTGTCTCCACTGTTATTTAATAACTACTCTGAGTCAATTTTCAGCGAAGCATTGGAAAACATCAATACTGGCCTCAAAGTAAACGGTGTTTGGATCAACAATTTAAGATATGCTGATGATACAGTTCTGTTTGCCAGTAAGCATTAAGACCCTCAGCTCCTCATCAACAGAGTCACAGAAATATCTAAAAAAATACGGCTTGAAGTTTAACACCTCAAAAACCAAGATGATGGTCGTCAGTAAACTACCCATTAATTTACCACCGATAAATTCAGAAGGAATACCACTAGAAAAAGTTGAAAGGATCACGTACCTCGGTTCTAATTTACATGAAAGCTGGGACATGACCACTGAAGTAAAGAGAAGAATAGAGAAAGTTCAAACAGCATTCTTCAAAATGAAAAAGGTCTTCTGCAGTCATGACATAAGCCTAAGACTGAAAATGAGGCTTGTCAGATGTTACATTTTTTCTATACTGCTCTATGGAGTAGAGAATTGGTCTCTTGACAGAAAGCCACTTGAGACTAGAAGCATTTGAAATGTGGATTTACAGATGACTGTTACGTATAAGCTAAGTTGACAAAATCAGAAAGGAGGAGGTGGTAAGCCACCTGGGAAAGCAAAGGGAAAGGGAAAGATTGAAGGCAAACGAGGTCCAGGCAGAAGAACAACATCATGGCTTCAAAATCTAAGGGACTGGTTTGGACAAAACTCACTTTTTCGTGTGACTGTTGATAAAAATACGATCGCCAACATTGATGGATATGGCACAAGAAGAAGAGCAACATAAGACAGATGTTTGGCTAGGATGCCTTTATTGATTCTGGTGTATTTCCTGATTGAAACTTCTTGTGGCCCAGTGCCAGCCCTTCTTTTATTCTACTTGGATAGTGTTTCTCAGTTAATTTCTTTATTATGTTAGGACTTCTGTGTCCAAGGTGTTTGTGCCATGTGTGAATGCAATTTGAAGGTTTTTTTCTCTTTGGCAGTATTAGCTACCTGATTGTAGTTCAGCTAATAAAGTTTATCTATAATTTTAGCCTTTGCAAGTAAGATATCCCCTTTTGTGATAACAACTGTCCTTTTTAAAGATCACTACATTGCCTTGTTTTGTGAGCTTCTACTCTGACAAAAGATTAGTTTCAAGAGGAGTGACATATAGTACATTTTTTACCAGTATTTTTCTGGTGACACTCTGAGAAATAGGATAGTAAAGAAAACCATCTTCTATTCTTTCTGATTTCATTATTTGCCCATTACCTGTGGTGATTGTTTCTGTTTTAAGGTGAGTAAAGAAATACTTGTCATTTGTCATGTGATCCATAGCTCCTGAATCAACACACCGTGCTTGCAAAGATGAAGTGCAACTTTTGGATTGAAAAATATGTACATTATCTGAAGAAAAATCAGTTTCTTCCTTCACACTTGGCTTTTTGTAATTTTTACATTCTAGCATTCGAGATTCTGCAATCTACTTTTAAGTGACTCTTGCTTACAAAGCATTTGCATGTTTCTTGCTTCATGTAACTTTTTATTCCTATTTTTCATTTTAAAAACATACTCTGTGACAGAAGCACCGTCACTATTAATGCTTTCTGTTTTAGGCTTACATTCATCTTGCCATTAACATATTCCCATCTGAAAAAAGGAGGTATAGAAATTGTAATTTTAGTTGAAAGGACTAGAAACTGTTTAAATTTGTTAACTGGCCAAATATTTTGTTCAGCAAAAATACATTGTATGTTTGTCTGTGTGTTTGTATAAAAACTTAAAAAAAAAAAACACATATTCCCATCTGGACGTACAATCAAGCACTGACAGGCGTTTCATAGCTTTCTGTTAAACCGTTAAGTAATAGTACTGCGACAGGAAAACCTTTTATTTTTTATATATATCTCAGATGTTCAACCATTTCCAAGGTATACTTTATGTAATCCTGCATATCCTCCTTGCCTTTTATCAGCTTGGTTTGGTATAGCTTTCTAATCAAATAGTTCGTTGCTTAGATTAACTCTTTCATGCACCTTTTGTAATCCTTTAAACATTTCTTTAGCAGTTTCACATTTATGTGTATGAATGATTTGATCATCTTCTAAGCTGAGAGATTGTTCTCTGAGCTTTGTCTATCCACTCATCTGAAGGGTGTTCTGACCTATTCATTTATACATTTTATTAGCAGCATTTTCATTAATTTCCAAGACTGGCAATTCTGGTTTGTCAGATTTGCAAATGAAATCTTTGTTTCGGCTTTGTTACTGGCCATTTTCTTTATTTTGTCATAGTCGTCTTGCTGTTGCTGTTTCTTGCACTTATTTATTGTAGGTGGCTATGACTGGTCTACTCTGTTCTGTGCTAAACTTTGTATTTCTCCTCTAATTTGGATTTATACTGGGCTTATCTCTAGTTTTATACTGATTTCATCTCTGGTTTACCTGGGTTGAACCTGGTTTACCTAGGTCCATAATCTGCTAGAAAATTATGTTTTATTCTATAGAAATAGTAGCAGAAGATTATTATGTAGCCATACAGATTGGCAGCAGAAGATGGTTATATAGCCATACAGATAAAAATAAAGTGTACAGGGTACAGTCACCGTGGGTCTTGTTCTTAACAGTTTCAACTGTCACAGGAAACTCCTCAGAACATAAAGGGAATCATAGATTATAACCATAGATGCAAACTAAACACTGCCATCTACTGGCTGAATATAATGCAATACAAAATACATTCTAACATGTATTCCAACAAAGTTGCTGCTAGAAATGAACTTATCTATTGAAGCATTGGTATACATGATTAATTTAACTTGTTTCATTATAAATGAATGAAGCCACAATTTCCAAGATGCTGTCTACTATTTTTCGGTAGGTCAAAATGCTATATGTCTACCAAATACAGTGGTACCTTGGTACTCATCGTTAATTGGTTCCGGGAGGCACAATAAGAACCCAAAATGATGAGTATCAAACAAATTTTTCCCATAGGGAATAATGTAGTGAGTCACAAGGCAGCTGACAGCGACAAATATTAGCTTGTGTGTTGTGTAGCAAATACTGGGACAATTTTTTTTTGTCAAAATACGTTGAGTACCAAATTAGACGAGTTTCAAAGCTGTTGGATACCAAGGTACCACTGTATAAGCAAATAATAAATAAATAAATGCTATAATTGAGCTTTATGTATCTAACTTGCAATATTGAGTTTTTTCTGTAATTTCTATTTCAGACTTTGATCAGTTCATAGAATGGATAGCATCCATTTCTATTAACTCTTTTAAATTTTACACAGGCATACACTACAGTGAATTATGGTAGTGAAATGGATGTTGGAACTGACCAAGCAGAGTGTTCTATGACTGACACTGCACAGTCATGTGCAAACAGTCCACAAAAGGTATAATGATTTATTTTACATAAATATTATTTTCATAAAGAATAATTAAATCTTGGATGTATAATAAATGAAAAGCAAGAGTAAAATATAAATAGTACAGGTAGCCTTTATTTGCTGACCACAATTGGGATTTACAGGTGAAACTCGAAAAATTAGAATATCGTGCAAAGTTCATTTATTTCAGTAATGCAACTTAAAAGGTGAAACTAATATATGAGATAGACTCATTACATGCAAAGCATGTATGATTTATCATACATGCTTTGTACTCACCTGATATCAGATCACCGGATTACCTGATATCCTACATTGTGACCACTTTAGTTAGTGACAAAATTGTACAGGTGAAACTTGAAAAATTAGAATATTGTGCAAAAGTTCATTTATTTCAGTAATGCAACTTAAAAGGTGAAACTAATATATGAGATAGACTCATTACATGCAAAGCGAGATAGTTCAAGCCTTGATTTGTCATCCTTTTGATGATTATGGCTTACAGCTCATGAAAACCCCAAATTCACAATCTCAGAAAATTAGAATATTACATGAAATCAATAAAACAAGGATTGTACATAGAACAATATCGGATCTCTGAAAAGTATAAGCATGCATATGTACTCAGTACTTGGTTAGGGCCCCTTTTGCATCAATTACTGCTTCAATGCGGTGTGGCATGGATGCTATCAGCCTGTTGCACTGCTCAGGTGTTATGGAAGACCAGGATGCTTCAATAGCGGCCTTCAGCTCTTCTGCATTGTTCGGTCTCATGTCTCTCATCTTTCTCTTGGCAATGCCCCATAGATTCTCTATGGGGTTCAGGTCAGGCGAGTTTGCTGGCCAATCAAGCACAGTAATCCCATGGTCATTGAACCAGGTTTTGGTACTTTTGGGCAGTGTGGGCAGGTGACAAATCCTGCTGGAAAATGAAGTCAGCATCCCCATAAAGCTCATCTGCGGAAGGAAGCATGAAGTGCTCCAAAATCTCCTGGTAGACGGCTGCGTTGACTCTGGACTTAATGAAACACAGTGGACCAACACCAGCAGATGACATGGTTCCCCAAATCAACACAGATTGTGGAAACTTCACACTGGACTTCAAGCATCTTACAGTGTGTGCCTCTCCATTCTTCCTCCAGACTCTGGGTCCTTGGTTTCCAAATGAGATGCAAAAGTTGCTCTCATCAGAAAAGAGGACTTTGGACCACTGAGCAACAGATCAGTTCTTTTTTTCTTTAGCCCAGGTAAGACGCTTCTGACGTTTGTTGTTCAGGAGTGGCTTGACAAGAGGAATATGACATTTGAAGTCCAGGATCCGTCTGTGTGTGGTGGCTCTTGATGCACTGACTCCAGCCTCAGTCCACTCCTTGTGAAAGTCCCCAACACTTTTGAATGGCCTTTTCTTGACAACCCTCTCCAGGCTGCGGTCATCCCTGCTGCTTGTGCACCTTTTTCTTCCACACTTTTCCCTTCCACATAACTTTCTATTAATGTGCTTTGATACAGCACTTTGGGAACACCCAACTTCTTTTGCAATTACCTTTTGAGGCTTTCCCTCCTTATGGAGGGTGTCAATGATGGTTTTCTGCACAACTCAGGTCAGCAATCTTTCCCATGATTGTGATTCCTACTGAACCAGACTGAGAGGCCATTTAAAGGCTCAGGAACCCTTTGCAGGTGTTATGGCTTAATTAGCTGATTAGAGTGGATGTTTTGAGCCTAGAATATTGAATCTTTTCACAATATTCTAATTTTCTGAGATTGTGAATTTGGGGTTTTCATGAGCTGTAAGCCATAATCATCAAAAGTGTGACAAATCAAGGCTTGAACTATCTCGCTTTGCATGTAATGAGTCTATCTCATATTAGTTTCACCTTTTAAGTTGCATTACTGAAATAAAAGAACTTTTGCACAATATTCTAATTTTTTGAGTTTCACCTGTACAATTTTGTCACTAAGTAAAGTGATCACAATGTAGGATATCAGGTGATCACAGCTGTACTTTCCAGGGTGTCAAGACTCATCCGTTTTGCACCTTTGGTTTTTGTTTGCCTCCTAACCACTCCCCACTCTTTGGAATGTTCACCTGGAGTGGGATAATTAAAAAGAATTTAATTATTGTTTTTATTTTCATTCAGTGGAGAGAAAGGGATTACCATAAACAGCACTCAATGGTGACTGAACCTGAAAGCAATGGCAGCTGTGGGAGCACAATATAAACAACCTGGTGTTTACTATCTTGTAGTCCCTTCTTCTCCAAATTTTGTGATATGGGGAGGACAGAACAAATTCCAGATATTGCCTACAGAAATTGCTTGGCTTTATTTGTCTCCACCACAGTTAAGAGATTAGGGATGAAAGAATTACAAGAGAGTACCCAGACATACAACTGGGACTACACCAGTTTGAATGTGTAATGCATTAGCAGCTGCCAGCACCAGCACAATGCTTTCTTTCTTTCTTTCTTTTGGTCAAGTTCTTTATTTTATATTACTTCTACATATCAATGTGTGAACAGTATGACACCTGGGTATCATACATTTTGGTACAAGTAAACATAATATTACTCATGGTTACTACATTTATCTCGCTTATATGTTTCTAACAATAATACACATTTATATTCGGTTATAGTCTTATATTATTTCATATTGTTTAAACATACCTGATAACTACCGCCAGTTAATTTCTAAACTTCTCTCTTATTACATTTATCATGTTATGTTAAAATGTATGTACTGTTATTCCCCTCTTATTTCTGTCTCTATTCTAACTTTTATTCATGTAACTGTATTAAAAGACATTTCTTTTCTGTCTTTCATCTTTCGCCTGCTTTATTATTCGTGTTTCCCATATTTAACTCTTTACATCTATTTATATTAAAATTTCATCATTCTTTCATTGTTCAGTGTTTCAATGTACAATTCTAATACCAATCACAATATAATTTAAACTTGTAGGATAGATTTATTCATACTACTTCCATTCATCCAATCTATGTAATTCTGCTATTAATACGCATGCTTGTATTAAAATATATTCTTTCGTTATGTAATTACTCATTATTTGATTTTATTATTTTACTGCTAATCATTATATTATTTAGGCATATTTAATAGTACCATCATTCAATCTCTAATTTTCCCATTTTTGATGCTTAGTTCTTATTCATAATTCCCATATTTCACTTCATATCTATTTGTATTAAAATATCATAGTATGTACAAAATAATCATCCAGTCTATATAATTCTAATGTTAATACACATTTTTATTAAAATACGTTCTTGAACAAACTTTTTTCTCTTTTTTTCTATCCATCGTCTCTTGTCCGCAACAGTACTTTAAATCTTATTTTTATGACTTTCCTCCCATATTCTTCTCTTAAATCTTTGTCTCTATCTACGTCTACGTCTGCATCCTGACTGTTCAATCTAACTTTTTCTCCCCTCCCTACTCTCTTCCACTGTCTAATTTTAAAACTATCTGATCTAACCCCTATCTCCTTTCCCAAAATATCTTCCTGTTTCTCCCATTCTCTTTTTAAATCTTTTGAAATATTTTTCCCCTGTTTGAATTCCTTAGTCGTTATTAATTTTGATGATATCTCCTCGTTATCTTCTTTTCATAGTTTCTCGGTTCTGCTTTTCCCTCCATTCCTTCTGCTGGTTCCTTCCTTTCCTGAGTGTCCTGGTCTTTGCTCATTGTCCCTTGGATAATATTTTCCAGCTTTTGGTCTATGCTATCCAATAATTCCATAATCATCTTATGTTGTTTCTGTATAAAATCCTTAATCTTTGGAACATCAGCTCCATCTTTTTTAAAATTCCACTCATTTCCTCCTTGTGTTGCGTCTTATCTTGTTTTAGTAGATGCCACTTTTGGTCAAGAGTCCAAGAACCATTTATTTAAATCTGAGCTTACACAAATCACAATTCTTTATGCCCCATAGATAATCAGTCAGATTTAAATATACCAAGGGATTATCCAAGCCTCCTCAAATCACTTTTATGAATTCAATCATATAATGTAACATTCAGGGGTCTTTTTAATTAAAAATCTTCCTTGTTCTCATATTTAAATATTTAAATCTCCAGTGGTCTTAGGGTAGATGAATGTAATCCAATAAGTATTTCACAGTCCTTCAAATGATTATTCCCAGTCTTGTATATTTTTCTCTCATCAGCAGATGGCGCTGTCTACTTCACAATGTTTTACTGTCAAGTCTGATTTTAATTGTTTTAAATTATAATTCAAGTAAAAAATCAGTATTAATTTTTTAAATCCATAGTTCCAGCATTTTAAAATGTCTTTTCAGTACCATGTCTTCTCACCTGGAGAGTCCAATTTTCTGCATTTTTAAAGAAAAATTTTTTTCCTCTCTAATTCTTCTCCTTCCGGTTTAGTAAATTTTCAAAGTGCTTATTTGCCACTTTGACAGATAGTTCTAAATAAATAGTCCCCCTGGATTTCCTTGGGGTCAAGTTTTAATAAAAGAATATCCTCTCACCCAGTTAACATACTGTTCACTAAGGTCCGCTCCTGCACAAAGCTTAGATGGTCGTGAGCTGCCTCAGCTTCGTGGCAACCATCTTTGGGCTGCCTCTTCTCGTGGCTGAGAGGGAAAAAAAGCCCCAGGTCAGGCAGGAGAGATGCAGCTCTCCTCGACATCTCAGAGTGCCCCTCTGCTTCTCTGCCCATACAGGGCAGCATTGGCTCCTTTCAGAGCCCACCAATGGGGAGAACTCAGCACGGGCATGCGGAGATATGCTTCCCATGTCTGATCTCACCCTAACATCAGCTGGAAGCCAGCACATTGCTTTCTATGTATCAGGTACCCCATGTACCCCATTTTTCGGCCTATAAGACACTCAAAAGTATAAGACGCACCTAGCTTTTTGGGAGGAAAAAGGAGGGGGGGCTCCTGGAATACCACCTATCAGTTGTTACAGGCTGCAGGGATCACTGCTGCTGCCACCTATCACCGCCACCTGGAAAAAGCCAAAAATGGGATATGCGGAGGCCAAAAATGGGGTGCGTAGAGGTGGCGGCAGCAGTGATGGGTGGCGACGGTGGCAACCCCTGCAGCCTGGAACAGCTGATAGGTGGTATTCCGAGAGGCCAATCCAACCGCCAGTCAGCTCCTTGTGCTAAATCAGGCTGTGCTGAAGCTGACCAGGCTGTTTGCTGCAAGGAGGTAAATTGCTGCGAGGCAGAGGCTGGCCGGTGGGTGGGCGGGGCTTCAGCAACGTTCACTGTATAAGACACACAGACATTCCACTTTCTTTTTTGGGGGGAAGTGTATCTTATACACCGAAAAATACGGTATATTCCCCATTGTATGCTGCTTACTGACTGTAATGGTGATCATGTGACTAAGAAACAGTGACAGTGACTTAATGAATGAGACAATTGGCAAGCAAGGACTATCTGTAGTGTGTGTGCATTGCTTTTTTTCTTGGTGTCTTGTGTGTAGAGATTATAAACCGATATTCCAAAACATTAGAAGATCTGTTACATCTGTCAACATTTATATTTGCTAAAAAGCCTATAAATGGCCAGTTGCTAAAGCATGAGTTGACAATTTGTGTCCATATATGAATCCCCTACATAATGTTTATGACTATCCAGGACTCAAAATTTCATGTTTAAATTCAGTGTCAAATGCCCAACTTTCTGTAGTGCAGTTTTGTTTTGTTATTCTTTTTCAAAGGGTATACGTGGCAACGACCCTGCCCGAGCTCCTCAATGTTATAGCCGAGGTGGCGGCTGATACCCCCAGACTTGTGGTCATGGGGGATTTCAACCTGCCATCCATCGGTGAAACATCTGAGGTAGCTCGGGAGTTCATGGCTTCCATGACGGCCATGGACCTGACCCAAGTAATTCACGGCCCTACTCATATGGGGGGACACACTCTGGACCTAGTTTTTATCTCTGGTCAGTGGTTGAGTGGCCTCGATATAGGGGATGTAGATATCGAACCCTTGTCATGGTCTGACCACTCGCTCCTTCGACTTGACTTTCTGACCGCCGTACCCCGTCGCAGGGAGGCGGAACCGACCAGGTGGTTCCGCCCCAGGCGCCTGATGGACCCTGATAGGTTCCAGATGGAGCTTGGGCCATTTCCTGAGACTCTAGCTCATGACTCGGCTGATGACCTGGTGGCCGCCTGGGATAGGGCGGCTGCCGGGGCTTTGGACCGGGTCGTGCCTTTGCGGCCTCTGACCCGGCACCGAACTCACCTAGCTCCTTGGTTTTCCGAGGAGCTGAGGGAGATGAAGCGCCGGAAAAGACGCCTAGAGAGCAGTTGGAGGGCCAGTCGTTCCGAGTCTGACTTGACACTGGTAAGGTCTCATATTAAGACCTACCTAGTGGCGATAAAAGCGGCGAAATCTAGCTATTTTGCCGCTCTTATCGCGTCATCAGATAATCGCCCAGCCACCCTGTTTAGGGTGACCCGCTCCCTCCTCCATCTGGGAGCGCGGGAGGACCCCTTGCAGGGCCGAGCTGAGGATTTTGTACAGTATCTGGATGATAAAATAACTCAGATTCGGGAAGACTTGGCCGCCGACTGGGTTAGTTCAGACGAGATGACTGAGGCAGGCCTTGAGAGTGTTATCTGGGAGGAGTTCGATCCTGTGGCTCCCGAGGACATGGACAGGATCTTGGGACGGCTGAACGCAACCACATGTTTATTGGACCCGTGTCCCTCCTGGTTGGTGCTGGCTTCCCGGGAGGTTACACGAGGCTGGCTCCAGGGGATTATTAACGCTTCTTTGAGCGAGGGTGTCCTGCCGGCCGCCTTGAAAGAGGCGGTGGTGAGGCCTCTCCTCAAGAAGCCATCCCTGGATCCGGCTATTTTGGCTAACTATCGTCCAGTCTCCAACCTTCGCTTTATTGCGAAGGTTGTTGAGAGTGTGGTGGCGCGACAGCTTCCCCAGTACCTGGATGAAGCTGTCTATCTGGATCCGCTCCAGTCCGGCTTCAGACCTGGGTACAGCACGGAAACGGCATTGGTCGCGTTGGTGGATGATCTCTGGAGGGCCCGGGATAGGGGTTATTCCTCTATCCTGGTCCTATTAGACCTCTCAGCGGCTTTTGATACCATCGACCATGGTATCATGTTGCGCCGGCTGGAGGGACTGGGAGTGGGGGGCACTGTTTTGCGGTGGTTCTCCTCCTATCTCTCCGACCGGTCGCAATCTGTGTTGACAGGGGGGCAGCGGTCGACCCCAAGGCGCCTTGTTTGTGGGGTGCCGCAAGGGTCGGTCCTCTCGCCCCTCCTGTTCAACATTTATGTGAAGCCGCTGGGTGAGATCATCCGTGGTTTTGGGGTGGAGTTCCATCAGTACGCTGATGACACTCAGCTGTACATTTCCACCCCAGACCATCCCAATGATGCCTTGGAAGTGATGTCCCAGTGCCTGGAGGCCGTGCGGGTCTGGATGGGGAGAAACAGGCTTCGACTCAACCCTTCCAAGACCGAGTGGCTGTGGCTGCCGGCGTCCCGGTATAGCCAGCTGACGCCATCGCTGGTTATTGGGGGCGAATCATTGGCCCCCACAGAGAGGGTCCGCAACTTGGGTGTCCTCCTGGATGCGCGGCTGTCCTTAGAAGGGCATATGACAGCCGTGGCCAGGAGGGCTTTTTGTCAGGTTCGCCTGATACGCCAGTTGCGTCCCTTTCTGGACCGGGACTCCCTACGCACGGTCACTCAAGCACTCGTCACTTCTCGTCTGGACTATTGTAACGCTCTCTACATGGGGCTCCCCTTGGGGTGCACCCGGAGGCTCCAACTGGTGCAGAATGCGGCTGCGCGGGGGATTATGGGAGCGACGGGGCGCTCCCATGTGACTCCTCTCCTGCGCGAGCTGCATTGGCTTCCGGTGGACTTCCGGGTGCGCTTCAAGGTGTTGGTGATTACCTTTAAAGCGCTCCATGGCTTAGGGCCAGGGTACTTACGGGACCGCCTTCTGCCACCAATAGCCTCCCACCGGCCGGTTCGCTCCCACAGAGAGGGTCTCCTCAGGGTGCCGTCGGCCAGACAATGCCGGCTGACGACCCCCAGGAGGAGAGCCTTCTCTGTGGTGGCACCTACCCTATGGAACAATCTACCCCCAGAGATACGAGTGATTTCCGACCTCCGGATTTTTCGTCGGGCCCTAAAAACTCATTTTTTTCAACTAGCTGGTCTGTCCTGATTTTAGGGTTAGTTTTAAAATTTTTAAAATTTTAATATTTATTTTAATTGACAAATTTTAAATTATGAGCCAAATTTATAAATTATCTTAATCTTATTTTAATTGTGATGTTTGTTATAGATGTTTTTTATCCGGCTGTTCACCGCCCTGAGTCCGAAAGGAGAAGGGCGGTATAGAAATGCGAATAAATAAATAAAAATAAATAAATGGGAGCAAGATACCTCTTGAAGACAATTTTTAAAATGTCCATCCTTCAAACCTCTGACCTGATATTAACTGACTGAAATTTGGCTGTTTTGTAATCAGATTTAGATTCATACATACAGGGCTTTCAAGCAATGAAAATGGAAGCAGGTGAGGAGACTGAGGTTATCTCTTTATACAACATTAGTTCAGGAATTAGAAAACATCTAACACAATATTCACAATATATTAATAAAGTTTAATTGTTTTAGAAATCTGTGGATCGCAGCATACAGACAGTAGTATCGTGTCTATGTAATCCAGATAATCGGTTGAGGAACAATATTGTAACTCAAGAGGACTATCTTAAGGTATCAATAAAACTGTAAGATAAGACCACTTAAGAGATCTGTTACTAGGAATTATTGGAGATCATATTTACAGGGATAGTATGTATGGGAAATATTCTGACTCCAGATTTGACAGAGATGGCTACAGCTAAGTACCCACCTCCTTTATAGATTTATTGTTGCATTTTAATTTGGTATTCAAATTCTGTTTACACTGTTTTGATGATGGAAATTTGACAGCAGCTTCACACATCACAAAGAAGCTATAATAGAGAATGCATAAGTAAATTCTACATTTACTTTCTACACTGCAGAATAAATGAATAAATAATGAATATATTGTAGTCATAGACCAGAACACAGTTTAGCCCAATTTAATCTAAAATATATATTTTTATTTTTATTTTATTATGTTTTAGATCAGTTTTAAATATCTGATTGGTATTTGATACCTAAATAACAATCTAATAAATTATGAAAATAGCAGAAAGGTAGTCTTATACCTACAACTCAACCAAGTGTGTAGAATTAATGGCAGAGATAATTCCTTTTTTAAATTTAAAAACAGAAAAAAAGTCACTTTATTAACATAAGGAATCCTATTTTAGAGAAAGATTTTACATCAATAATCTTTTTTCCTCAGTGCCTTCTAAAAGGAGTGATTTTTAATATTTAATACTATTTACTTGAACCTGTACAATGGACAAAATGCTTTTCCAGAGGAAGTTTATAAAAACCACTGTATAAAAACCACTAAATAATGTGAATAAAATATTTGTAATTGATAATTATTTGTTACCTTGCTAAATTGTCCCTAAGTACAGAAAGAAACTACACAAATAGCTTGTTTACTTCCAGGGTTTTCTTAAATTGGTTTGTTCCTTGGTCCAAGAGCTTTATTTTCAGAAGTAAATAATAAGACATTTTAATTTGAATCTGGCTGCACTTTAATTTATCTTCTTTAATCTTCATTTGTAGGAGAAGAGAGCACATCATTTTAGAAGAAGCAGAGCTGTTCTTAAAACTGTTTGACTCAACAATAGATATAGAAAACCTGAAATATTCATGTTTGTCATTTGTAAAGGTAGAAAAACGTGCAGTTTAATATTGGTGACAAAACATGGGCTACAATTATGTGGCCCTACTGGCAAAAGTTATTTGAAGTTGGAGTTCATTTGAAGTTTGTATGTGATATGTTTCTCTATGTTTGAATTTGTTATTTATTTCTAGACATATTTGTATAATTTATCTAGTCTAGATTTTTCTGCATTATAATTCCTAACCAGAAAATTTAATGTTTAACAGTTGGAATTCTTGAAAGTTTCTGAATATTGGGTTGTGCTTTTAAGCTTTAAAATACATTTTACTGCATGTTGATACTTGTTTCTAACATTTTAACTTTCTCCCAGCTCACACTTAAAATAGGAGAATCTTTTTTTGCAAGAGGTATTTTTAAAACTGTACTTGAATCAGGTGATTAAACAGACATCCAGTTGCATATCAATTACTGCCACAAATACATACTCAGTACAGTACAGTATTGCCTTACATGTCCAATCAGTGGGGACTTCATTCACTAGCTGTGTGTGCTGCTTAATTATCAGTTCTGAAACTGATAGGAATAAAAGTGTACTCACGGATGTAATTAATAGTATTAACTATACTTCATGAGTTACACTTTTTTATACTAGGCCATCCTGGCTAAAATATCATAAAATTGTGGAAAGAACGAGTACTATATGATCTTGTGCTTTTTAAAACTAGTCACCAGCTTTAAATCAAAGAATTTGTAAAACTGTTTAATTATGTAGACTTTAGTTTTATATCAGTAAATTTCCACAATAAACTCTTTTGAGGAGGATTCCTTTTGTCACTGTGGTTTAGCCAGGGAGACTTATAACATATTTTTAAACAGTTGACCTAAATATTAACATTGCTTGTTTTGATCTCACATAACGTAATTAGAATGAGACTTAAACATTGAGAAAGTAGTTTTGTTATAAACATTCAAATAGCCTTAAATTGAATTTATGTCTACAAAGAAAAGTATTAAGATTGCATTTATGTACCTTTTGGTAAAATCATACTAGTTTTGCATGGTTACGTTTGAACATTTAGTGTTGCCAAGTGTAGTGTGTCTTTTACTCTCCCTCAATTTCAAGAGGGAAATCTATAAATCTATAGATAAAATAGATAAAAGCACAAATGTATCCCTTAACTTTTAGGAGATGGGACAAATAAAACTCAAGCATTTCTATTTACATTGTTACCTCTGCCTTTACAGTTTACAGTCTTGAATTTACCAAGAATGTTTTTGGCTTTCATTAACTTTAAGATGTGAAAGGAAACATCTTATCCAAGCTCACAGGGTGTTGTGGACTTCAGTCCTGCTTAGGTTAGGCCAGTGGTGAAATCCAAATTTTTTTACTACTGGTTCTGTGGGCATGGTGTGGCTTGGTGGGTAGACATGGCTTGGTGGGTATGGCAGGGGAAGGATACCGCAAAATCTCCATTCCCACCCCACTCCAGGGGAAGGATACTGCAAAATCTCCATTCCCACCCCACTCTGGGGCCAGCCAGAGGTGGTATTTGCTTATTCTCCGAACTGCTCAAAATTTTCGCTGCCGGTTCTCCAGAAACTGCTGGATTTCACCCCTGGGTTAGGCTCATATAGGAAATGGCAGGGAGATGGGATCGATATAGACTCTTCTGTCTTCCAAAAAGAAGTGAAATACACCTCATAAATGAAGAGCTCTGGAAATACATTAGTTGAATCCAGGTTATTCGGAAAATAAGCACAAAGGATAATGAAGTTTAAATGAGGGAGACAGAAATACTTTTAACAACATATAATGGGGATATCCTGCTCTCTGTTTCACTAGAAGGCATAATTTCTTCAGATTTCATGAGGCCAATCTCACTGGCAGCTTTTGTGCTCCTAAATTGAAAGCTTTATATTGTCTCAAGCAAAGTTTGAGAGTTTATACCAAAACATTATAGAAATGATGTATGGGTGTATGAATTACAAGGTAATAAAAATAAATGAGATGTCCTGAAATAATTTACACAGCAATGCTGTGAATCAAATGCTTGGAAGATGAGGCTTAATGGTTGAGCCAGCTGATAGTTAACATTTATGAAATCACAGAACATTGATTGAAGAGAAGCTAGGTGGGATGCAGTAAGTAAATCATATGATTCAAATAGAAAGCTGACTATCTGAGCTGAAGCATTAAAAATGAAAATGAACTGTCTATATTACTCTATATAAAAGGATACTATGGATGAGTATTTTAATCTAGTGGTTTTGTCAGAAAAATTTGAAATTTTGCTATTTTTATAAGAATAAAGCAAAATAACAAAGGACGTGAGTTTTTCAAAACTTCATCCATGATGCTGGGAAAATTGGAAGGGGAAATTTGAAAAAAAAAATCAGAATAAGACTGTTTCCCAAAGAGGCTTTAGATAAACCAATAGGCCTATGTGAAGTGACTTGGATTTTTCTTGGTTGAATCCGGTATACTAGAAATATGACATTCTTCATTGATTTGAAGTGAAGGTATTTATAATTATCCTGTAAAGCGCGAAAAGCATTTGTGTATGAATACTTTCCCCAGCTATTGGAACTGCCTGAGGAAGTTTCAGAAAAGGTGGTCATTTTGCTAAAAAGCATTGAGGGAATGCTTTGTTGAAGGCTCTCTTGAAGTGAAGAATTGGAAACTATCTGCAAAAAATGTATTGCCAAAAATTTATATACTTTTTATATTGTAGGGGGGAAAAATTAGCTACAATAGAGGACTTGAAAGAATGCTGACTTCGATATAATAAGGACAACTTGCACGCCAAGAATTCATGTAGCATTTCTAAGAACAAGTGTAAAGGGATCGTTATGGATAGCAATGTCTATGCATAGGCAATGACACTTGGTTGCTCCAGTTAATAGATCTGCTTTATCTTATATTCTACATTATGCCCTTTCTTTTCCTTGTTCCCATCTGAGTTTGTTTTATCTGTCATCTTTGTTCTTTTGTATTTTTGTACCACTCCTTATTTTTAAATATTTTTTCACAATTTATAAGCCACACAGAGTTGCTGAGAGTCTAGGGCAACATATACACATTAATAGTAATAATAATATTAAAAGGTTTAATTTCAGGTCTGCAATAAATCACAAATGTTTTAAGATGGTTGTAGGGACTAGGGATGTTTTAAAATTAAATAAGCAATTCATTTGAAAGATGGTTCTTTCTTCTTATGTATTACAAAATTGTCAAGTGCAGGAAATGAGTTCAGACTCTTCAAATGAATATATAAGTTTATTGCAAGCTTAAGCTGGGTACAAAAATCTGAATTACTAACAGGTCAAAGCAAATTGGGATAGAGGCAATAGAATTCAAGGTGAGCTGGATTTAGATCGCTTATGGGCACGACGGGCCTAAAGAAATATATTAAACCAATTATAAAAAGATGCAACAGCAACTTTGTTAAAGTTACTGAAAATATGTGGCCCTAATTTTAAGAAGATACCTATCTGCTATAATTGTGTGTTGATTAAAGAACAAGGCAGCCATTTTAAACTTAGTATTAAACTAATCCACTTATTGAATTTGCTATTTTATCAATAATTTTAAAAAATAATTTTGGCAGAGGAAAATAAATGTCACATACTAATAACTTCGCTAATGTCATCTCTTCTATCCCTATTGCAACATAATCACTGGCCAGCAGATGGTGTGTTAGGCTAAGTATTACTAACATTTTAAAAGTACACTAATATAGGGATGGCATATTCTTTCCTGACCTAAAATACATAAGGAAAAATTTGAAGAAACCAGTATGGAAGAACTGTACATTCATTTCTAATACCATTAAACATACCTCCATAAATTCAGTATCTCACTTGACCCATACTTGAGTAAGTCAGTTTAAGGAGATGAAAGGAAACAAAGTTATTGCTTAAAATTCCTTTGTTCCCCAGGACCTTCCTCCCCATGCCTTTTAATTTTTCTTCTATGTTTTAGAACTATTTTGTTATAGGTAGCCTTGGCTAAGGTAATGTTTGGTAGATATTTTTTTAAAAAACTTGATACATATGTGTCTTGCAATATTCTTATGATAATATTTTTGACTGACTACACCAGTGAGTCCCAAAGATACTATCTTTGCTTCCTACTCAGCTCCCTGGGTCACAAGAACTAACTTCTAACATCTCACTTCCAAAAATAAATAAATTGACCCATATAGGCCTAGTAAATTAAAAAAAAAAAAAGGTTACATAGCTGCATTCAGGCTATGACTGGAAATTTCCTCATCTCAAAAAAAGACAAGTAGAGAATATTCCAAGGAGTTTCAACAAACGGAAGAAACAATCAAGTTTGCTTTTAGGTAAATGATATTTTATAGTTGATCACTCCATCATGGCAACAGTTTTGGTAATAAACCTTCCCAATGTCATTCCATTTGTAAGAAAAAAGGTAAAGTCTCTAGTTAAATAACATTGCTAACTGATCCTTGCATTAGAATTTTATATTTTAATCTTCCATTCCTCTTGGTACTTTAAATGAATAAGTACAAATAGCAGTCATGATAATTAATCAACTAATAATATAGCTATAAGAGATCTGCATTTGCTCAATAAACCTTAAAAACATATTTAATTTATATCCCACCATCATTTTTATAAACAAGGTGGCGAACATATCTAATATTTCTTCTATTTTCCCCACAACAATATCCCTGTGAGATGAGTTGGACTGAGACAGTTGCTGGTCAAGGTCACCCCGCTAGCTTTCATTGCTAAGGCCAGACTTGAACTCAGTCTCTCTATTTCTAACTTCAGGTCTTAACCACTAGTCCAAACTGGCTCTCTGATTTCTGATGTTTGCATTTTGTATTAAATGCAAGTTCATCTGAAATTCCTAAAACTAGTTCAATAGTACATTTAGTTCATTATTGTGTACATTGGATTTTATATTTTGCATTCTAGGTATGTTCTCTATTGTGGATAGTAACACTTCTATTATAAGAAAATGATTCTAGCAATTATTGATCTGCTAAAGATAGGATGCCAGAATAGTTAAGGCACATTCTTTATTATTTAAAAATATAGCCCACATGCATTAATAATTAGAAAAACCTGGACGATTATTGCTTCTAAAATTCAAATACAGAACATTATGTTTATTCAGTATTATATAATAAGCTTACTGCTATATGGCGTGCTTAGAGGAGATTCTATGCTCCATCATACAATACAACCAGAAAATATAAGATGTGAATTTTACAAAATGCAAATTCCCCCAAATAAATTAACAAACCATCTCCATTTAGAAAAGAAATGTGTAAATATTTTCTTACACTGTAGCCTAGTACGGAAGTGAATATCTTAATTGAAAAATACTGGAACAAGACGGCAATAAAATCTGAAGTGCAGATTGAAAACATATTTTCTAAACATTGTTTTATGAAAAGATTTCAGCTTGTTCTCTTAGCCCAATGCTGTTGTGCAATATAAATAACCGCACCCTATACTGTTGATAGTAAAGATCAATTTATATTGATCGATTATCCATCCTTTTGTACTTAAAGTACATTTCAGATGATACATGGATTACCAGATATTTTAACTGATTTTAAATACTGTATTAGAAATAATCTTCAGGCTTTTTAAAATCCAGAGATCTGGAAATTTTAAATAAAAAGTCTGAATCCTTACTAGTCCTATGTCATTGGCAACTACTACCGGTAGCATAGTATCCATCAGATTAGATTTGAAATTGCTCCTGACTGGAGTTCTTATAACAATATATTGGAAATGCTGCATTTTCGATCTTCTCCGTAGGCTTTAACACTACTATCAAAACCTATACAATTATAGGGGCCCCCTATTGGCAGTGCATGCTGCTTTTTCACATAGCCAACTAGTCAATGAGTAGGAAAAAAATGAGGTAAAGGCTGAGAGAAAAAGTGCAAATGTGAAAAGGGAAATTCAAAGGGAGAAAAAAAATCTGAATCAAAAGTCAGAAAGTAAAATTGGAAAATGTAGGAATGTTTTCCAACTGAGGACAAAAGCCTTTTTATGCTGTTCTTTATTTTTGACAGCTTTTAATTTCTCCTGTTTTGTGCTAGATGGCAGTATAATTTACATTATTGGTTATTTGCAAGTAAGAGTAATTATTCTCAATAAGCCCCAGTGCAACTTCTTTTCTCTTGTGAGGTGACAGCAAGCAAAATCTTTAAAGTATCTCTGTCCTGTCTAGTTGATTTTTATGGCAATGATGACAAGCTTAGGAAGGCTAATTTTACTGTAATTGTTACATGGAGTAAGAGTACAGTTTAGTCTAAGCACAGTATATGTATTCAGATTCTAACATCCTCTTAATGTTGATCTTTCTATTTATACTGAAATAGCATTAAATAATGTGAGGCTCTTGGTTATTTTAAAGATAGACTTAGTCTGCCTACTAAATATTTATTATGATCTAAATATGTAATTTACTTTTTGTGGTCTTAAAGTATAACCTTTCATTAGGCTACTGGAAAACAATATTAAAGGGAAATTAACGCCTTTTCTCTAATCTGTTTTTTACAATGAGACATATATTAATACAACAATGAAACATACAGTATATCAAACATATATGCAGATTATATACTGTGTGGTATATTGAGAGACAATTGTAATAATAAATGACGAGAGATTGGTTTCATTGAGTTTGTGAATGAATTAATATCTGAATGTTTGTTTTCCTGAATTCCACCCCAGAATTTCTTTATACTTAAAGAAAATCAGAACTGTAATAAAGCTGTAATTAAAACTTTTTTCTGGAAACTAACAGACTGCACCATCACTGTTTCTTAATTCCTACCCATACTTGAATGCAAAGGATTGCAGTGTGCATTTACAAAGGCATAAAAATGACATTCAAATTAATCTAGAATGGCAATATTATACATGGAAATGGTAATGGAATTGTAGCAATCACAGGCTGAATAAAAGTTGTGAGTGCATGCTGTTAAAAAAAGTAAATAAAATTTTAGGTTGCATCTACATTTCCCCCCAAATCATGGCAATTTACTCTAAATTTATTAGGATTTGCTTCCAGCACTTTGCAAAGACAAACACCAAACACAGTTCAAGAAAGGGATTAGAATTTAAGCCTTATGAAGAAAGATTCAGGAAACTAAAATGTTTAAATTTGGGGTGTGGTGGGAGAAATATGAATATCTGGAGACCTGTTATAGAAAATTGTTCTCTTACAGTCCTATGGGCTATATAGTCTTCCTACCGGTAGTATAGGAAGGTAGGTAATATTAGGAAAACTTCTGCATTCTCTTTTGCTTGATATATTGAAACAATGGCTGGACAGTCATCTTTGGGGATGGTTTAATACAGATTATACAGAATAGAAGCTGTATTTGAGCGCCATAATAGTCCATTTGATATTTGATTCAATGGTGAGTCATATTCAGCAAAAATTCTAAGCAACCAAACTGTTTAGTCTTCAACATAACTTTTTTCTCTCAAGACTTGTGCTTTCTAATCTTGCTTGCTCAAATTTCCTTCCTTTTTTTATGTGCAATTTACTAGAGCAAATCATTCAAGTTGTGTTTAAATTTAATATGAAATCAGATTTTGAACACAGTCTCAAAGGTTAGTTAAGCCTGCCCAATTTGATACCCTCTCCATAAATTGGATTATGGCTTCCATCACTGCGATCTGCAAGGATTAAAATTATTGAGGCTATTAACCCGATGCAATTCCGCAAGACCTTCACAGTTGGGTTGCGGAGACTCTCGGGAGACCCGGGTTTTTTTAACTCGACAATACCTCCGAGAAATCAGCGTTGAGGGCGGGGATCATTAGGCATGCCTAAGGGAGTGTCCCGGCTTTTAAAAGCAGTCTCTCTTCGGGAACGAGAGGCGGCGACGGTTTTCCCCATCAAGCAGCCTCTCTTGGCTCCTCCCCGCCTTTAGCGAGGAAGCGGCTTCTTTCTGAGAGAAGACGAAGCATCGCGGTTGGGTTGTTGCACCCACAGTTCTTCCGCGAGTTGAGGCACCTCCCAGTCGCTTTAAGCGTTCTTCCTCCGGCAACCGGTGAAGCGCCGAGTCTCCTACTCATTTCCGAGAGGGTGGCGTGGAGCAAACTTTCAGCATTGTCGTTGACGGAGCTGTGGGCTGCTCGGCGGAGTCTCTTCTCTTAAAGAAAGCAAAGCGGAGTAGCAGCGTCGATTCAGAAAGCGGGAAGGCGGGCAAGCCTCAGGTGCGGAAAGATGGGGCGGTGGGACTGTGGACACAAGCAAAATAACCCTGAAGATAGGGAACTGGGAGCAAGGATCCGCCAGGCGCATTCGGAAAGGACGCTATTTCGTTTCCGAAATTTGTCTCGCCTTCTGAGCTCTCGATCTTCTGGGGGTTGGCATTCAGCTCTTCATGAAACTTTACCGCTAGGCGGGAATAGAAAATGGGTATGCATCTACTTAAGTGTCCGTGCGTGCGGTACTCGTGCTTTACATCAGGTTTTTCTCCACATAGGTGTGAAATCTCACTCCCCGCGCGCTCTCGTTTAAAAAAATTGTTTAAATTTGCAATAGGTGACCTGCGCTTAGTGTTGGTTATTGACGAAGGTCGGAGTTTCCGCTGATCCGAGGATTCTCTCTCTTCCTAGTTGAATCCGAAACAGAACCATTTGGAAAACAGGGAAAAATGTGGAAGAGCGGAGCTCAAGCGGGCGTCTGTTGAATTCTTTGCAATTGAGGAAAGAGGAAAAATAAACAACAATGCGACAACGGATCGCGGCCTTTACTAATGGTTTTATTTAAAAGAATTTAAAAGGGAAAGATGAGATTGGTGCTTGTGTGTTGCTAGTCTAGTATTGAATTACTCTTGAAAACATAAGGATAGCTTCTGAAGTTCCCATAATGGAAGATAGTAAGAGAATTAACAGGAAAATTAAGGACTTTTATATCTAACACTCGAAGTATCCCCCCCCATCCTATAATGAGTAAAAAAAAAAAAGCCTGTGCTGAAAAATGGTTAGGGTAGAATGTCATTACTTGCTATAGAAATGTATATTGGTAATGCAAGACAATTTCTTCCCCCTTAGCAGCTGGATGTGTTGCTTCCTTAATGATAAAGGTCATTGCTGAAAATTCTTATTATTTGATATTACATCTGTACAGTCTTATGATTTTTAGAAGCTCTGCAAATTTTCTGTTGATGCTTCTTTGGGCCTAATGCAAAGTGTATACAAGATATATCAGTGTTGTTAATGTCTCTAGTAAAGAAAACTCCAAATAAACTTGTCAATTATGGCTTTTTAAAAACTAACTGGATATCTTTCACAATGCTCTAGAAACAACATTGGTAGGGTTTTTAAAATCTTATCTAAATCTTAGTTTACTGTATATTGGAAAAATGCTATGTTGCCTTTCTCTAACTTGGTATCTAAGTATTGGCTACATTTTCTATCACCTCTGAGATCAGCACAATATCTATTAGAGTTGAACATGCCAGTGCTTTAACATAAGAATATATGAAAATGCTGTTATGTCAAACCCATTATCTACCTTGTCTAGCACTGGGACTTTAACAGTGTTAAAGCCAATGTCTATAGCTGGCTTCTCTGCTAAGAGAAGTAACCCATGATAAGATTGTTAGTGTGGAGACATAAACCACTTAAAACCAAAGGATGTTGTGGTTTTTACCATATGAATGATGAATTCAGGTCACAATAGAATAGGTGGATTGAGGTATAGCAGTGCATATGCTATATTCAAAAAGCTAAATTGGCTTTGGGAAGAACTGTAGTACAGTGTACAGTAGCACAGTGGACTGTTATTAACATCTGCTGCTTGCAATTACTGCAAGTTCAAATCTCACCAGACTCAAGGTTGACTCAGCCTTCCATCCTTTCAAAGGTAGGTAAAATGACCCAGATTGTGGGGGCAATAAGATGACTTCGTATAAATATACAAAAGTATGAAGGCTATTGCTTAACGCATTGTAAGCCGCCCTGAGTCTCAGGAGAAGGGCAGCATATAAATTAAAGCAACAACAAACAAAAACACTGATCAACAAAAGGAAAGAATGAATTATCCTATAACAGAGGAGGAGATAACAGCAGCAATTAAACAGCTAAAAACAGCCAAAGCTCCTGGCACGGATGGTTTGACTGCAGTGTATTACAAAACTTTACAAGCTGAAATGGTGGGACAACTTAGAGATTTATTTTGCAATATTCAACAAGGGGGTAAAATACCCCCATCTTGGACAACTGCTTATATATCTTTGATACCAAAGGAACAAGTTGGTCCTAAAAAACCAGAGAACTACAGACCAATATCTCTTTTGAACACAGACTATAAAATTTATGCGAAGGTATTAGCCAACAGGTTGATGCCAGTAATCCAAAAGGTGATTCATGAGGACCAAGCGGGATTTATTGAGGGCAGATACATGAAGGACAATGTAAGGCAAGTAATAGACTTATTGGAATATCTTGATAAGAATAAACAGATTTCTGCAGTGCTGGTTTTTTTGGATGCGGAGAAGGCCTTTGATAGAGTGGACTGGAATTTTCTACTAAAGACTTTAAAAAAGATGGGCTTTGGGGACCAATTTATACAGGCAATCTCAGCAATTTATCAAGAGCAAAAAGCACAGATTATTATTAATGGAAGTTTGACGACAGAGTTTAAAATTGAAAAAGGAACAAGACAGGGATGTCCGTTGTCCCCACTCTTATTTATTTTAACATTGGAAGTCTTGCTAAATACAATACGGGACTCAAAAATTTTGAAAGGCATAATGATAAGGCAAGAGGATTATAGAATAAAGGCATTTGCAGATGATCTGGTGGTTACCCTATCACAACCAATGGAATCAATAATCCTGATGAACGACATTATACAAGACTATGGTAGAGTTTCAGGTTTTAGACTGAATTCAAAAAAGACTAAAATGATAATCAAAAATATGACACAAGATCGTAAACATGAGCTTGAAAGGAGGGCAGGTTTTGAAATTGTACCTAAGGTAAAATATCTTGGAGTTCAGGTTGCAGAATCAAATATGAAATTGTTTCAAAATAACTATGAGGTGTTGTGGCGAGAGGTTCAGAAAGACATAGAGACTTGGAAAAAGCTGCAACTGTCTTTACTTGGAAGAATAGCAGCAGTTAAGATGAACATTTTGCCAAGATTTCTGTTTTTGTTTCAAATGATTCCGGTGCTTAAAAGTGATAAACAACTGAAAGTTTGGCAAACTGGACTTAATAAGTTTGTCTGGAACGAGAAAAAGCCGAGAGTGAAATTGAAAATTATGCAAGATGTTCCAGAAAGAGGAGGCCTTAAACTTCCAAACCTGCAGTTATATTATGATGCAGTAGCTTTAACTTTAACAAGTGATTGGTTTGGAAGTAAAAAGGCTGGAATATTGAATGCAGAAAGTTTTGATCTTGAATTTGGATGGCATGCTTACCTATTTTATGATGACAAAGTTGATAAAGTATTTAAAAGTCATATACTTAGAGACTCTTTGATGAGAGTTTGGAAGAAGCACCGACTCAAATGGGATTATAAAATACCGCTATGGCTGGATCTTGGTCATACCTTGTGGAATACAAATATAATGTCACTCGGGGGGTTTTTATACAAAGAGGTTCTTTTTACAGATGCGGGCAGATGGCAGCTGAAGACATTGCAGACACTGTTGGACGAAGGGATTAATTTAACCTGGTTACAATATAATCAATTACAACTGAGATGGAAAGAGGACCAAAAAACTGGTATTATGTTGCATGAGGAAGAATTGGTTAGACATATAAGAGAGAAAGGTCCAATGCATATTAAAAGGCTTTACAATGTTTTGCTAGAAAGGGATTCAGAAACGGAATTAGTTAAAGATTGCATGATTAAGTGGGCACAAAATTTTGAAGAACCAGTGATGTTGGAAACATGGGAAAAAATTTGGGTTCAGAATGTTAAATTTACACAGTCGCAGAATCTGAGGGAAAATTTCTATAAAATGTTTTATAGATGGCATTTAGATCCTAAAAAGTTGTCATGTATGTACCCTAATGTTCAGCCAAAATGTTGGAGATGTGAATGTTTGGATGCTACGTATTATCATGTTTGGTGGACCTGTAGGAAAGTTAAGGCTTTTTGGATAAAAATTTGGTGGGTCATGCAGAATGTATTGAAGAAAAAAATTCAATTTTCTCCACAACTGTTTTTATTGGGCATAGTTAAGGGTTTTACATTGGGTGAAACAAAGTTGATATTGTATATGATAACAGCAGCAAGATTGTTGATAGGTAAATATTGGAAGAATGAAGCTTTGCCTACTATCGAGGAATGGACTTTGAAGATGGCCAGTTTTGCAGAGATGGCGAAGATTTCAGCATATTTAAAAGATTGTTCACAAGAGACTTATGAATGGGAATGGAAAAGGTGGATAGAATATGTTCAGAACAAATATCAAATTAGAAAGTATCAAATAGCTTTTATTTGAAAACAATGTATTAGAAATATCTTAATGTAAAGAGACAAAGAGGGAAAATTATATAGGGGGAGGGATGGGTTCAGGTATATATATTAGTGTTATTAGTTATGAGTACATAATAGGGAAGTCCGGGGGGGGGAGGGTTAGGGAGGGTTAGGGAGGACGGGAAGTTTGGGGAGGGAGGTGGGGGGGTGAAAAAAAAAAGGGTGAAAATGTAATTGTAAAACTTTTGCAATTAAAAAAAAAACAAAAACAAACAAAAACAAACTCTTTAAAGGACTTTCAGAATGCAGTAGATGTGGGATTGTAAATGTAGTCATTTTACTTGATAGAGAAGGCTCCCATCATAAACTAATAGCAGTTGCCACTTGAGCAAATAGCAATTGGACTTATCTGACTGGTTCTACTTACGTATCCTACTAAGAATATATTTGGTAGCTAGAATGGCCTTAGAAGCAATCCTTGACTTAGTGATTTGAAAAATTGGATTAAAGATTTAGGATCACAGTGCCATCATTGTTATGTCCTTATATGGGCACCCGCCGGGGATTGGCTAATCCTCCGGCGGGAAATTCTAATAACTGTCAGTGGGCGGCTGAGTCTGCCGGAGCGTATAAAAAGAGCTCCGGCAGCCCAGCTGCTCGTCTTTTTCCTGTGCTTGAATAAAGTACTGAACTGGACCAGAGCTGGTCGCGTCTTGTTTTCCCTGCGCCGATCTAACACTGGCGACGAAGGAACAGAACCAAGCGACGAACCTCATAGAGCTAAGTCACTGAGAACTGAGTCACTTCGTAGGGATTTCCAGAGGCATGGCATCAGCTGAAGTCACTTTGCCAGCCCTTGCTCCATTCCGCCCAGGGAAGGACAAGTGGAAATCCTACGTGGTCAAATTTTGGCAGTACCTGAGAGGAAACAACATCAGGGATGCCGATGATGACCGGAAAAAGGGCATCTTCTTGGCCAACTGCGGATCCGAAGTCCTCGATATGGCAATCGATCTCGTAGCACCACGAGACATCGAAGAAGTGCCATGGACGGACCTGCTGCAGATCCTGGAAGAGCACTATGCCCCAACTGGTACTCCAGTGGCGAACCGTTTCACCTTCCATCAGAGGGATCAAAAGGAAGGTGAGACCATCAAAGAATTCGTGGCCGCCCTGCGCCAAATTGCAGCCAGCTGTGAGTTCGACCACGTGGATAACGCCATCGTGGACCGTGTGGTTTTCGGCATGAGGGACAGAGGCCTGCAAAAGAAATTTCTGAGCAGGAAGAAACTCGTGCTCAAGGACGTGGTGGAGGAAGCCACCGCATCCGAAATCTCGGAGAAAGCGGCT
This sequence comes from Pantherophis guttatus, assembly GCF_059756535.1. NCBI lineage: Eukaryota > Metazoa > Chordata > Lepidosauria > Squamata > Colubridae > Pantherophis > Pantherophis guttatus. The sequence goes on from NC_142066.1 coordinate 115,612,447, forward strand.
GCCGCAGTAAGCAGAGCAAAGGGAATCCACAAGATTCGCTCCACAACGCAATCATCAACTGAGGATTCCGCAGCTGGATCAGAGTCGGAGGAGGAATCCACCGTACACAAGGTATCCAGACCCCCAAGGCGGGAAACCACCCAAAAAAGTTACAAGGGGGAGCGCTGCGCCAGCTGCAGAGGGGACCACGCCAGAGCCAGCTGCAAATGGAGAGACGCAACCTGCCGGCGTTGCAACAGGAGAGGGCACATTGCAGAGGCATGCAGAGCTGAGGAACCAGCCCCAGAGCCCTCCAGCCACCGCCCTCGCGAAAACTGGGAGGACAACGCGAGGGCATCCAAACGGTCCTCCTACCAATCCAGACGGGGTGAGAGCAACGGGAACCGGAGGAGAGCAGTACACCAAACCACAATACACCTCTCCGACGACGACACCGCCACTAAGTGCCACGCGACCGTGCTGCTTGAAGGGACCCCATGCTCCATGGAAGTAGACTCTGGCTCCATCTACTCAATCATGGACTGGAAAAACTTAAAACGCATCAAGCCAGACGTCTGCAAGAGGGACCTGAGACCCCTGCGCTCCAGGCTGGTGGATTTCGGAGGAAACCACATCGGAGTCCTGGGAAGAGCCTCGCTCCACGTGTCTTACCAAGAATTCCAAGGCAACCTCCCCATCACCATCGTCGAGCACGACCGCCCAACCCTGCTAGGCATGGAGTGGTTCAAGCCACTAGGGCTCGGGATAGTAGAGGTTAACCAAATTCGTCAGGACGAACTCGACACCCTCCTCGAAGAGTTCAAGGAAGTCTTCGACGGTAAGCTGGGGAAATTTGTGGGGAAGCCCATTTCCTTTAATCTTGATAAGACAATTACCCCCATTAGGCTTAAGCCCCGCAGGGTTCCGTTTGCCCTGAGGCCCAAAGTAGATGCTCAGCTAGATAAGCTGATAGCCCAGGGCGTGTTGGAACCGATCGATCATGCAGCATGGGAGACACCCATTGTGACCCCCATGAAGCATGATGGATCTGTGCGCATCTGCGCCGACTATAAATGTTCGATTAATAAGGCCCATTCGCAGAGCGCATACCCAGTTCCAGTGGTGCAACATCTGCTGCATTCACTTGGGAGTGGGACAATATTTGCAAAACTGGACCTGGCCCAGGCTTACCAGCAATTGCCAGTGGATGAAAAAACTGCGGAGGCGCAAACGATTGTCACCCATAGGGGCGCATTTAAGTGCAACTGCCTCCAATTTGGAGTCAGCGCAGCCCCAGGCATTTTTCAATCAATGATGGAACGCCTTCTCCAAGGCATTCCAGGGGTGGTGCCGTACTTTGATGATGTGTTGATCTCCGGGCACTCTAAAACCCAGCTGCTTGAGCGACTTAAACAAGTTTTGCAGCGCTTCAAGGAGAAGGGCTTAAGAGTGAGGAGGGACAAATGCATCATTGGGGTCCAGGAGGTCGAGTTCCTGGGCTATCTCATAGATGGCACTGGCATCCACCCCACCAAAGCTAAAGTCAGGGCAATCCATGAAGCTCCAGCCCCCAAAAACAAAGCCGAGCTTCAAGCATTTTTGGGATTGCTAAATTTTTATGCGGTGTTCCTTAAACAGAAGGCAACAGCTGCTGAGCCACTCCATCGATTGCTGGGGAAAGCGGTTCCGTGGAGATGGGGGACAGAGGAAGAAAACGCCTTCAAGACCATCAAGGGGCTCCTATCCTCCGACAGCGTGCTGATCCAGTACCACGAGACGCTTCCTCTACTGCTGACCTGCGACGCTTCACCATATGGGATTGGCGCAGTCCTCAGCCACCAGCTCCCCAACGGATCAGAGGCACCCATCGCCTACTTCTCTAAAACAATGTCCAGCACCGAGAGGAATTACAGCCAGCTGGAGAAGGAAGCCTTGGCCATTGTGGCTGGAGTCAAGCGCTTCCATGAGTACCTATATGGCCGGAACTTCACGGTCATCACTAACCATAAGCCACTTTTGGGACTATTAGTGGGTGACAAACCCACACCCGGCTACATGTCGCCCAGGATGACACGCTGGGCCATCTTCCTTGCCGGGTATGCATACAGACTCATTCACAAGCCCGGCAAAACCATCGGGAACGCAGATGCCCTGAGTAGGTGCCCATCCAAAGAGCCAGTAGAAGACCCCGCACCCACCATAAGCCTCCTCCACATCGACGCCGACAGAGACTGCCCAGTGACGTCAGCAGATGTGGCCACCCATACCCAGAGGGACCCCATACTCAGGCAAGTGAGATCCTGGGTCCTGCGAGGCTGGCCAGCAGAGAAACCGGCAGAAAAATTCAGCCCTTTCGCACGGAAGCAACAGGAGCTGTCCACCATGAAAGGCTGTATCCTATGGGGAGACCGGGTGCTGATTCCCAGCGCCTTACAGAAGAAGACGCTTGAGACGCTCCACAACGGACATCCGGGCATCGTAAGGATGAAAGGACTGGCACGGAGTTACGTCTGGTGGCCATCCCTGGACAAGGACATTGAAGAGTGGGTCGCCAGATGTGACCCGTGCCAAGAGGTACGTCCCGCCCCCGCCCAAGCCCCAGTGTCAGAGTGGGAGATGCCCAGCAGCCCATGGGCACGGATCCATATTGACTTCGCGGGTCCAATGCAGGGGCACTACCTCTTGATTGTTGTGGACGCTTTCTCCAAGTGGCTAGAGGTCATCCCCATGGCATCTACCACTTCCGAAGCCACCATCAGGGCACTCAGGCGCCTATTCGCAACACACGGGCTGCCAGATGTCCTAGTCTCAGACAATGGCCCACAGTTAACATCCAAGGCCATGGAAGAGTTCCTGGCGGGACAGGGCATCCGCCACGCCCTCACCGCATTTTACAGGCCAGCCGGAAACGGTCAAGCGGAACGCATGGTGAGACTCACCAAGGAGACGCTCACCAAGATGGGTCCGGGCGACTGGCAAGAGAGGATCGACAACTTCCTCCTTACACAACACATCACCCCGCATGCCACCACCAAGAAGAGCCCAGCTGAGCTACTGATGGGCAGACGCCTGAGGTCACCCCTGGACAGGCTGCACCCCCAGTACAACCCCGAAGTGACAGCAACGGCCAGCCGGCCGCTCCGCGCCTTCGCCATAGGAGACCCGGTGTTTGCGCTTAACTTCAACGGCTCTCCGAAGTGGCTAAAGGGGAGAATAGAAAGCACAACCGGCCCGAAGTCCTACCGAGTCGAGCTGGAAGATGGACAGGTCTGTAGACGGCACATCGACCAGCTCCGGAAAAGGTGGAGGGGATCGGAAGGAAACCAGCCTGACGAGGTAGGCCTACCACACCCCGACGAGGTAGGCCTACAACACCCCGACGAGGTAGGCCTGCAACACCCCGGCAGGGCAGGCCTACAACACCCCGACGGGGCAGGCTTACAACACCCAGGCGAGGCAGACCACCGACACCCCGACGAGGCCGGCCAAGCACATTACCATGCACTCACCCATCGGCGATCCAGAGCGGTAGACCGGGACCTGTCACAAGAGGGATGGCATCTCCAACCCGGCAAGATGGGCATCCGCCACTCCATGGAGAGGGACCGCCACAACAGTCAAGGGGTAGACCGGGACCCACCCAGGGAGGGAGAATCGCACCCCTCCAGCAACGAGTACCAACAACGGCCCTGCCAGGGAGACCGACGCTCCAGGCAAGTAGACCGGGGACAACCACACGGGGGAGGCGCACAACACGCAACCCAAGCCGGCCAGTGACTGACCGGCAAGGGAGACCCCAACCAGCATCCAGACCGGGTCGACCAACACCAACCCTGTAAGGTCGACCAACACCACTCCAGCAAGGGAGGCGCACACCACCCAGACCAGGCCGAACAGCACCACCCCAGCGAGGTCGGCCAGCACCAACCCTGCGAAGCCAACCAGCTCCAACCCAACCGCGGAGATGAACACCACCCCGGCGAGGTTGACCACACTGGACAGCGACAGCGACGGGAGCTACGGAAGCCCAACGAAACACCAACGGACTTACCGGGTTCCGGACGGCACCCACCGGACAGCAACGATGTCCAGCCGCGAGATTCCAGATTCTCCAGGCGAGGGAAGGACCAGCGACTCCAGCACGAACTTCCAGATGTTGCGGCCGGAGGTGCTGGGACGGATCCCGCACACTCAACGGCCGGAGCCCCGGCCACCCCCACCGGGGAGCCGGGAGGGACAGGAGCTTCGCCTGCACAGGCCGGCGGCGAAGCTCAGACTGAACTGCGCAGGTCATCTCGGGCAAGCAGGCGCCCCGCCTACTTGCGTGACTTTGTCACGTATATTAACTGTGATGGACATTTTTCAGACTAAGGGGGGAGGAGTGTTATGTCCTTATATGGGCACCCGCCGGGGATTGGCTAATCCTCCGGCGGGAAATTCTAATAACTGTCAGTGGGCGGCTGAGTCTGCCGGAGCGTATAAAAAGAGCTCCGGCAGCCCAGCCGCTCGTCTTTTTCCTATGCTTGAATAAAGTACTGAACTGGACCAGAGCTGGTCGCATCTTGTTTTCCCTGCGCCGATCTAACAATCATAGCTTCCCAGTTTGTGCTTTCCTAATCTAATCCATCAAATAGAAATTATAAATGGAGACAACTTTAGGATAGGTGAGAAAAGAAGCAAAACCATACTTCTGAAAAAGAACAGATTGTATGGATTTATAAATCAGCTTCTCTGCTAATTTCTCTGCATAGATGTTTAGCCTGTTTTAGATTTACAGGTCTAAAGATGCTATGGAATCCCTTGGTTTCTTTTAAGCATACCGGTAAAATATTTGTAAGTATATTTTTACCTGTTTGACCCTATTTGAATAAATAATATACTCTGTTGCACTTTAAACAAGATTAGAAACTTCAGTTGATGCAAGACATGGTCATAAGAATGTCTTGGTAAACATAAAATTTTTGGGAATATGGCATATTTTTATTTTACAGTATTATTTTGTTTCCAATACCAGTTCAAAACACCCTAAAAACAAAATTGTTTGGCTTGATTGTCTTGATTCCTTGATTTCCTGAGAACATGTAAATTAATCCAAGCCTATTGAACTATTGATAAGAGATCCTAGATGAGGGATTACCAAGGCAAATATATATGTTCATGGTATTCCCAAAGATGTTGCTAGGTCCATATTATGCATTTAAACATACATTGTCATGGCATAGATTGGTCAGATTTTATATCAACTATAAAAGAAAAATACTGTGTTTTGTATTTTCTTCTAGGCTTGAAAATAAGCACTCAGGCTTATTTTCGGGGAGGTCTTATTTTTTTTGAGGTGCAGGAGGTGGCAAGCATGGTCACCTTATGGCTGCTGGGCCCCTTAACAATGGCCTGCGGATCAGCTGATCCAACAACGGCCATGAGTTCTGTCTTTCCGGGTGACTGGAGATGTTTCCAGTGCATTCTTGCTAACCCCAGCCCTGCCCACGATGCCAGGCAACCTTGTAGCCAAGGGCCCTCTGTTCTGCAGCTCACCTTGTGGCTATGGAGCAGGTGGCAACCATGGTTTGTGCTCCGCCAGGCTGCTGCTGCTTGAGAAAAGGACAGGCAATTGTGGAAGATTGTGGGAAGCGCGTCCTTATGATAAAAGTAAAGCCCAGCCTGTTCCTTTCAAGCAATCAAATATCTGTGTGTGTGTGAGAGAGAGAAACGACAGAGGTGCTGCTTGGGGGCGGCCCATACATGAGTTGTGGGTATGGGTTGAGTTTGGCATTTCACCTTTCTGCCTTTTGCGAACTTTTGGCTGCACTGTACTGCTCCTCTTGGAGCAGGACCCTGCAAGGTTTCTTGTGGCATTGCTCGCGTGAACGGCAGCACTGCTGTAAGCTTCATCACACTGGTGCAGCTGGTGTCCTGCTGCTCGCAGCTGCGCCAGTATGTTGAACCTCACGCTGCAAGGCTTGTGCCATTGCATGTGCGAGTGGTGACACTGCCGCGAGGTTTGACATATCGGCGCAGCCGTGAGTAGCAGGACACCAGCTGCACCAGTGTGATGAAGTTCGCGGCAGTGCTGCCGTTCATGCGTGCAAAGCCACAACATGCCTTGCAGGTTCCTGCTCCAAGATGCTGTGCCGGTACAACGAATCTCATAAAGACTCATTTCTGGCAGAGTTTGGGGGAGAGAAAGAAGGACTGCTGCTACTTCTCCTGCTTTCCTTGAGTGCAGCCAAAAGTTCACAAAAGGCAGGAAGGTGAAATGCCAAACTCAACCCATACCACACCTTGTGTATGGGCCATCCACAAGCGGGGCTGGGGAGGCCACCGGAGGAGCCCCACGTGGCCTCCGGCTGCTTCCACTTCACCTTTACCAGGGTGGCGGGCGCTATCCTGAAGCCACCCCACTGCTTGGTTTGGGGCGGATGGTGCCCAATGGCCCAGATGCAGTGAGTGGGCAGGCAAGTGGAGCGGCTATGCGGCTTGCTTGAGTTGCGAATAACCCGGGATTTGGACAGCATTTACATGCCCCAGATGCCTGCAGGATCTCTGGTTTCTGAGGCAGGCGAGGTCCAGAGAGAAGGCACTGTGAGGGAGCCCTTTTCTCATGTTGGCTCTGTGGGGTTGCCCACACAGAGGTTGGGCCTTGGGGCGCTACCCTGAGCAGGTGCCAAGCTGGAGGTGGGGGAGGATCAGACCCTTTACCCAGTTGCCCTCCACTGTCTCTCATCAAATGTTGTTCTTATTTATTTGTTTATTTATTTATTTGTTTAAATTTCTATACTGCCCTTCTCCAATATAGGACTCAGGGCAGTGAACAGCCAAAGTAAAAAACAAGACATACAAAATCTAAAAACTGTTTAAAATAATTAAATATTCTGGCCGTAATTAAAAAATTCCAATTTAAAATCAGTTTAAAATTTAACTCAAGCCAGCCCAGCTAGCTGAAATAAATGGTTTTCAGGGCCCGACGAAAAATCCGGAGGTCTGTTATTGTACGTATCTCTGGGGGGAGGTTGTTCCAGAGGCTGGGCGCCGCCACAGAGAAGGCTCTCCCCCTGGGGGTCGCCAGCCGACATTGTCTGGCGGACGGCACCCTGAGGAGGCCCACTCTGTGTGAGCGTACTGGCCGGTGGGAGGCTATTGGTGGCAGAAGGCGGTCTCGTAAATACCCCGGCCCTGAGCCATGGAGCGCTTTAAAGGTGGTCACCAACACCTTGAAGCGCACCCGGAAGACCACCGGGAGCCAGTGCAGCTCGCACAGGAGAGGTGTCACATGGGAGCGCCTCGTCGCCCCCATAATCCCCCGCGCGGCCGCGTTCTGGACCAGCTGGAGCCTCCGGGTGCACCCCAGGGGGAGCCCCATGTAGAGAGCATTGCAGTAGTCCAGGCGGGAAGTGACGAGTGCCTGAGTGACTGTGCATAGGGAGTCCCGATCTAGAAAGGGGCGCAACTGGCGTATCAGGCGAACCTGATAAAAAGCCCCCCTGGCCACGGTCGTCAAATGATCTTCTAAAGACAGCCGTGCGTCCAGGAGGACGCCCAAGTTACGAGCCCTCTCCGTGGGGGTGAGTGATTCACGCCCAATAGCCAGCGATGGCATCAGCTGGCTATATCGGGACGCCGGAAGCCACAGCCACTCGGTCTTGGAGGGGTTGAGTCGGAGCCTGTTTCTCCCCATCCAGGCCCGCACGGCCTCCAGGCACTGGGACATCACTTCAAGGGCATCATTGGGGTGGCCTGGGGTGGAGATGTACAGCTGGGTGTCATCAGCGTACTGGTGGAACTCCACTCCGAAGCCACGGATGATCTCACCCAGCGGCTTTACATAAATGTTGAACAGAAGGGGCGAGAGGACCGACTCTTGTGGCACCCCACAAGCCAGGTGCCTCGGGGTCAACCGCTGCCCCCGTCAACACAGATTGCGACCGGTCAGAGAGGTAGGAGGAGAACCACCGCAGAACGGTGCCTCCCACCCCCAACCCCGCCAACCGGTGCAACATGATACCATGGTCGATGGTATCAAAAGCCGCTGAGAGGTCTAACAGGACCAGGATAGAGGAGCAACCCCTATCCCGGGCCCTCCAGAGATCATCCACCAATGCGACCAATGCCGTTTCCGTGCTGTGCCCAGGCCGGAAGCCGGACTGGAGCGGGTCTAGATAGACAACTTCATCCAGGTACCGGGGAAGCTGTTGCGCCACCACATTCTCAACAACCTTCACAACGAAGCGAAGGTTGGAGACTGGACGATAGTTAGCCAAAACAGCCGGATCCAGAGAGGGCTTCTTGAGGAGGGGCCTCACAACCGCTTCTTTCAAAGCAGCCGGCAGGACCCCCTCACTCAAAGAAGCGTTAACAATCTTCTGGAGCCAGCCTCGTGTCACCTCCCGGGAAGCCAGTACCAACCAGGAGGGACATGGGTCCAATAAACATGTGGTCGCGTTCAGCCGTCCCAGGACCCTGTCCATGTCCTCGGGAGCCACAGGATCGAACTCCCCCCAGATAACACTCTCAAGACCTGCCTCAGTCATCCCGTCCGGACATACCCAGTCAGAGGCCAGCCCTTCCCGAATCTGAGCAATTTTGTCATACAGATACTGCACAAAATCCTCAGCTCGGCCCTGCAAGGGGTCATCCCGCACTTCCAGATGGAGGAGGGAGCGGGTCACCCTAAACAGGGCGGCCGGGCGATTATCTGATGACGCGATAAGAGCGGCAAAATAGCTAGTTTTCGCCGCTTTTATCGCCACTAGGTAGGTCTTAATATGCGACCTCACCAGTGTTCGGTCAGATTCGGAGCGGCTGGTCCTCCAACTACTCTCCAGGCGTCTTTTCCGGCGCTTCATCTCCCTAAGCTCCTCGGAGAACCAAGGAGCTAGGTGAGTTCGGTGCCGGGTCAGAGGCTGCAAAGGCATGACTCGGTCCAAGGCCCCGGCAGCCGCACTATCCCAGGCGGCCACCAGGTCTTCAGCCGAGTCATGAGCCAGAGTCTCAGGAAATGGCCCAAGCTCCATCTGGAACCTATCAGAGTCCATCAGGCGCCTGGGGCGGAACCACCTGGTTGGTCCCGCCTCCCTGCGGCAGGGTGCAGCGGTTAGAAAGTCCAGTCGAAGGAGCGAGTGGTCAGACCATGACAAGGGTTCGATGGCTATATCCCCTATATCAAGGCCACTCAACCACTGACCAGAGACAAAAACTAAGTCCAGAGTGTGTCCCCCTGTGTGAATGGGGTCATGAATTAATTGAGTAAGGTCCATGGCCGTCATGGAAGCCATGAACTCTCGAGCCACTTCAGACGTTTCACCGATAGATGGCAGGTTGAAATCCCCCATGATGACAAGTCTGGGGGTGTCCACCGCCACCTTGGCTATAACGTTAAGCAGCTCGGGCAGGGCCGTTGCCATGTGGCAGGGAGCCAGGTACGTGACCAACAAGCCCATCTGTACTCCACGACCCCACTTCACAAAGAGGGACTCACATCCGGCTATCTGTGGAACAGTGGTCTCCCTCGGATCCAGACCTTCCTTTATAATAACCGCCACCTGCCCGCCCCTGCCCTGAGCCCTGCTCTGTGTGTGAGAGAGAGGGGGGGGGAGGGAGGGAGGGAGAGAGAGAGAGAAAGAGGAAACACTTTCAAACAGCCTTGTCTGCAATTCTTGTTACTCCCCTCTGTTGTTTCTCTTTCTCTCTCTCTCATTCTCTCTCTCACACACACAGATTTGATTGTTTGAAAGGGACAGGTTGCTTCCTTCACAAGCATGCGCTTCCCACAATCTTCCACAATTGCCTGTCCTTTTCTCAAGCAGCAGCAGCTGGGTAGAGGTGGGGGGAACCAATTCCGATGGGCCGAATGGCTTTCTGCCACATCATAGCAGCATCTTAAACAACACCCAAGCTCCAGGCCTGGCAGAGCGCAAACCGTGGTCCCCACCTGCTCCTTAACCACAGGGTGAGCTGCGGAACAGAAGGGAACCAGCTGCAAGGTTGCCTGGTGCCTAGGCAGGGCTGGGGCTAGCAAGAGTGCACTGGAAACATCTCCATGCACCCGGACAGTCAGAATTCCCAGCCATCGCTGGATCATCTGATCCGTGGACTGCGATTAAGGGGCCAGCAACCATGAGGTGATTGGGGAAGGGAAGTGCTGCCTCCTGTGCTGGCCATGCCCAACCCCTTCACTAGGGCTTATTTTTGGGGTAGGGTGTATATTAGGCCCACCCCCAGAAAAATCAGGCTAGGACTTATTTTCAGAGTAGGTCGTATTTTAGGGGAAAGACAATATTTGCTGCAGGGATAGCTATAATGTGCCAAAGGGATTTGATCCTATGCTACTACTGCATCAGCTGCATATTGGTTAGTCCTCAGTTTATACTCCTCCTTTCAGTGACTTTTCCAAGTATAGCAGGGCTGAAAAACTGGACCTATTACCAGTCCTCAAAGTTTCATCTATTACAGCAGTTCCATGGTAATGTGATTATGATTTGGTCACTTGGATGTTTACAATTACAACATTGCAGTGAGCTGCAGTCACATGATCACCATTTGAAATATTACATAACACCTTCCCACAAGCAAAACCAATGGAGAATTGTCAAGGAAGGTTACAAATTGCTCCAATAATTGTCTCCCCAGCTTGCATTGTGCCTCTGCCCGATTGTCTTCCAGCACTCATGCGGCATCGCAGTGCCCCCCCCCCTCTCCCAGCATCCTCTTACTCATTTTCACCTGTGCCTGGCCATCATTACCACCACCATGTGGCACTCCCACACTTCATAGCTGAGGCTCCCACTGCTTCTACACATCTTGAAGTTATGATAGCAATAGACTGCTGGGATTGTCATCATTAAGCAATGCAGTTATGTGACATTGTCATTTACAATTGTATCCCTTAGTATTCCTGCATTGGAACAGATAGCAATAAGAACAAGAATTTACTAAAGTTTTTGTAAGAATTTCAATATTGAGGTGGGATATATGAAGCATTCTGAATGTTTAGAAATGCTATGTAAATGCTATATATTATATATATTAAATTATATGTATTAGTTTCCCTTAGTTTGGTGCCGTCCAGATGTTTAGAATCTTGGCTCCCATAGTTCCTATCTGCCGTGCAGTTTTGGGATTATGGGTTTCGGCAAGCACTCATTGAAACAAATGGAAATGCATCCATGCATATATGGCCAATATCTGGATAGTTCATGTGGCTTAATTAAGGTTTGATAACAGAATGTTTATACAATAAGTGAATTGGCCTTTAAAATGGCTCAAGATCCTGGCCATTTTGAATTTCATAGAAATTTTGATAACATTCTTAAGTGCTATTCTTTATATCTCTCCACCCCCACCTCCCAACTTTATTTTCTTGGATTGATAAAACTAATTGCCAATATCTGTGTGGCTTACTATATATATGCAGTCTATTTCCAAGTTCAACAGAAAGGTTTACTACTTTTTCTTCACAAAATCTTAAGACTTCAAGCCTTGTCAGAATATATATAAATTTGCTGGGTTTTAATTTTATATATCATCTATCAGTGGGTTACTTGTATATAGTTGTACAATATGTTATCATAGTATATATGCATTGTATGATAGCATATTGTACAACTATATGCTTTTAAAAACAATAACAAAGCATCAAAACATAGAGCATTTCCTCACTAGTGGTTTATAGTATTTTGTAGTGTCACCCAAGTATTGCAATTTTATTTATTTTATTTTTTTTAATTTGATTTATATGCCGCCCTTCTCCGAAGACTCAGGGCGGCTTACAATGTGCTCAGCAATAGCCTTCATCCTTTTGTATATTTATATACAAAGCATATAGCAGTACAATAAAGGTTGGATGGCTCTTGAAGACACTAAAAATCACTAGTGGAAAAATGACCCTTCTCCCCAAATACAATATTATTTGCCTGGGGTTTCTGACAGAAAACAGCTTTAAAAAGAGCAGAATGTGAATAGTGCCTTAAACCATGGACCAAGTACAGTACTCCCCCTTCCTATATAGTACAAAGATTCCCCCCGCCCCCGCACTTTTAATAGTCATGCAAGGCAGGATATTTGGAGGTCAGCAATATTGAATAGGGAGGGAGAAACTTTTCTTCCCAATTATGATTGCCCTGAAAATTTCCTGCCTATTTGTTAATTTAGAAAAAAAAATCAGTGGTATGAACGAATGTCCCTCCCTTCAGTTTGACGTGACTCCCAGGAAAACTATTTAGGGGTGCAGAGAGGGATAATCCTTGCTTCTGCAATGGAAATCCCCTGAAAATCCCTGCCACATGACTGTTAATAAAAAAAAAAAAAAAACCCTTCTGTACTCTGAGATTTGCTGTACATGATCTTAACTCATGATTTCTCCTGAAAATCATTCCCCTTGGTAGATAACTGTTTTCCTTTAGAGAAAAACCTTGCTTGGTGCTAATGGGCATTCCATTTTAAATGAAATGGCTACGTGGAAGAAGGATTTTCAGGGAGTTCTAATAAGAGGGAAGGGCTTTGACATTTGATATTAAGAAAATATATTCATAATTAAGACAGCATATTCAAGTATTTTTACTTTATAAAAATCGTAAACTTTCCCTTTCCTCTTAAAAATGTTCAAAGGAAAAAAAAGTTTTATTTCATGCCCCTTGCTACTTTTTTGTCTAATTAATTTTCCTGTGCTTATGTATAGATAGTCTTTGACTTACAAGCATTCATTAAGTGTCTGTTTGAAGTTACAGCGGCACTGAAAAAGTGACTTATGACCAGTTTTCACACGTGTGACTATTGCAGCAAAATCCTGTGTATTACAATACAATAGAAAGGGCTGTAAAGTACTGTGAAGCGGTATATATGTCTAAGTGTTATTGCTATTGCTATTTTTAATGTTCCTGGCTAGTTTCTGACAAGCAAAGTCATTGGGGGTGAGCCAGATTCACTTAACGACAGCATGGTTCACTGCAGTGATTTGCCTAACAACTATGGCAAAAAATGTCATAAAATGGGGTGCAACTCATTTAACAACTGCCTTGTTAAGCAATGGAAATTTTGGGCTCAATTGTGGTTTTTAAGTTGGGGACTGCTTGTATAGTGATTTTCATTTCTGTTTATCTTTTACTGTCTTTTTTGTAAAATATTTAGTTTTATTTTATGTTACAATTCATATCTTCTTGTTCTGTCCATAGTTATTCATTTATATTTTGAAAATGTATATATGCCATACTGTTTGACATTTGAGAAAAGTGATATTAAAACAAGTTAGAAATTGGTTCTTTTTTTTTTTATTGAAAAAGTTTTTCAAATACAAATTTTTCCCCCTTTTCCCCCCCCCTCCTCCCTAACCCCCCTCGCCCTCCCCTCCCCCTATGGCTTCTTCAAGGTACAACCCAAATTCATAACAGATTATATAATACTTTACCATCCCCTTGCTCCATCCCCCATATGCTGACCCTTTCTTTCTAATAATAATATTATATCCCCCTTATACTATACATTTCGAAATAACATTCTACTATAACATTATATAATAACTCCTAATTTAGCATAGTAATATTATTATACCCCCAATTTAACAATTTCTACACATGATCTACTCCTCCCCCATACATATATCTCTTAAATCAAATCTTTTTTGTATATTAATATGACATTTCAAAGCAACCTTCCACTATAAAACTATATAATAAATCCTAATTTAACATTTATTCAACTCATAGTCTGCCCATTTCCTCCACCCTCATAGATATATCTCTTAACTCAAATCTTTTACATATACTCATATCTAAACATAATATCCCTTTTCTTCAACTAAACAATCAATAAGCTAACCTATCTCCACCCACTATCCTACAAAACTACCATACATAATAGTTCTTGATATCTTTATTCTTCTGCCCACACCACTAAGAAGTATTCCCTTATATAAATAAAATCCTCAAATGACTTTAAACTTGTAATCCATATAATACCTTCTGTAGTGTTTTTCAGCTGGATTGTTAACTCCATCACCCATATTAGGGTAACATCACATCCTAATTCCAACAGTATGTTCGGTATCTTCAATCACCATCTGCCCCCATCAACAATAGATGTCTTGATATGTAAAAAACAACCACCCGAGTGACTTTATATTTGTATTCCATATAGTGTCTATAGTAGTGTCTTTCATCTAAATTATTAATTCCAACCACCGTACTAGGGTAACAACCAGATCTTCTGCGTGCCCCAATCCCATAACTCTCTTGGTTATGAAATTGGTTCTTTTTTTAACAAAGCTTTTTAGATTGGTACAGACTAAATATTTATTTTAGAAGATATGTATGTACGTACACAGTGGTGGGATTCAGCCAGTTCTCACCACTTTGGGAGAACCGGTTGTTAACTTTCTGAGCAGTTTGGCAAACTGGTTGTTGGAAGAAATCATCAGGGCAGAGAAGCGGTTGTTAAATTACTTGAATCCCACCACTGTATGTACATATGTATTTTTGTGTCAATTCCAGTTGATCTAACCTAGCAGTGAATTGCACAAGAAAATTTAATCCTGTTGTGATTCTGATAATAAGGATTCTTCCTTAAAACGAGAAAGGATCCTAAAATTTTATAAGTAATTGACTGATGTTCCTTTCTCTGTGTACATTGCAGACTGACTTAATCAGGATTAGGCTGTTTTGGGAAATCTGCTTCAAGTAGAACTGAAGCAGAGTTTAACATAGGCTTGAATGGAGTAAAACCATTAACTGTATCACTGAATTGAAGTGATGAATGAGAGCAAAAATGCAGACAAACAAGAAACAAACTAAAGGTATTCTTACCAGACCCTCATCAAATTCAGTAGTACAAAATAAAACACATACAAATATTTTCCCCCGCTCCCAAATAACCAATAGAGATTGAATATATAGTGCTGCAGCTGCGAATAAAAAAAAATTCAAATTTGGTCTTAAGATTTTTGAGACGGGTGTGACTGACAACTTGGAATCGCGAATAGGAGCATTATAGAGTTGGAAAGTGTATTCTGCTGCATTCTGTTCGAAATCCCACTTGGATTTTTGTTTGTTTGAAAATTCTTCAGTGTATTATTACATTTTCTGTGGCTTGATTACCAGATAACTGCAAGTCTAATACATAATTAAAACAACTAGATGATCAGTTATGACAAGTTCCATAGATATTGATGTCAGTATAATAGAGTTCTTTTTCCTCCCTCAAATCTCATTCTATTTTACGACTCTAATCTATGTCTGATTTGCATTTGTACATTTTTGTTGCTCTGTTAAGAGATAATATATCTGTGGAGCAGCAGTGATGATCTCTGTAAATGTGGAATCTGATGAAATGTGTGAAAAATAGTTATTTTAGCCATACATGAACTTACTACAAAATGGGAATTGTAGTGTTTTTTTTTTTCACAACAGTGATGAGATATCTTTCATAACCAGGAGGTGATGATGTTCTCAGCATGCTGCCAATGTCTGAAAAATGGGATTTGGATGGACTCCCCTTTGAGTTCATGTGTGATATTGTTAGATTGGTCAGAGGGTTGCTGTTAAGCAACATATAAAACAACATTTCCATACTAGGAAACAGCCTGGTAACTGTTAGCACTTAATCAAATTGATCTAAATCTTTCTGCAAGCAATCATGCCAGCTGAGTGGACCTGATGATTGATTTTTTAAAAAAAAAAAATCTGCCAATGAATTTGTTTCAATTGAGATTTACTTACACTATAATTTGAAATCTTTATTTAATTCAAGCAAAAAGTAAATCTATTAGATAGTACTATTTTCATAAACAATCACTTCAGTTAGAGACTTTCATTTGTATCTCAGACTTTTAAAAGTCTTACAACAGAATTGATAGACTGATTGATTGCTTGTTATTTTTGTTATCCTGTAGTCCTTATTTCTATCAAGAAATACAATTTTGAATGCATGTGAAATTATTTTGTTTATTATTGTCTATCTTTCCTTTAGTCTGTTATGTTCACAACTATCTTTTGCATATTATTGCCAGTTCTAGTTGTGCGACCATAAATCACACAACTAGACTATCTAGATAGTGGGATTATAGTTCTGCTTTTATAAGTAAAGAATGAGAAATAATCTTATCTGTGAGGGGACACCACCCTTGGGAAATTACACTAAACTGTTAACTTTGTTGGAGAATTTATAGAAAGAATTGTGTGAAACTGAAATTATTATATAGAAAAGGAAAATATAACTTGAAGATATACATACATGTCATCCTTGTTTAGTGACCATAGGGGGAACTTGCAACTTGGTCAGTAAATGACTTCAGATTTCCTTTGCAGTGTCAGAAGTACATGAGTCCAAATAGCTGGGTGAGCCAAGTCAACAGGGAGAACTTCCATCAATTGACCCACAAGGAAGGCAAATCTTATAGCCCTTTTTTCATACTTCCACGCCATTTGAAATGCTTCCCTTCATGCTGGAATATACTGTATAGCAAGAAAGGAATTAATGTTTGCATTAACATTCATTGGAAAAGAAGGGATTACAAGACAATAAGCAGACACAAATGGGAAATGCACATCAAAAGGATTGTACTGATGCTAGCTGTTTGCCTAGTGCAGTGGTTCTCAACCTGTGGGTCGGGACCCCTTTGGGGGTCGAACGACCCTTTCACAGGGGTCGCCTAAGACCATCGGAAAACACATATTTTCAGTGGTCTTAGGAATAATTTTATGGTTGGGGGTCACCACAACTTGAGGAATTGTATTAAAGGGTTGCGGCATTAGGAAGGTTGAGACCCACTGGCCTAGTGTGATCCTGGGTTCAAGTTCAAACCACTTAAAAAAACCAAAGATGTAAAATTGATTTAAAACTTGTTAGTTACAGGCAGCAGCTATGAACTGCCTAATTAAGATCACAGAGATGAGATTGTTAACCTGAGGTTAACATTTTTTAGGGACATGCTATGCTTCAGGAAAAACAGTTCAGAAAGAGATAGCTTTTTAAGGAATCCCTTTGCTTTGCAACAAGGAGAAGGAAAAAAATGAGTCAGGATGAACAACATCAACTAATTGACTGTAATGGTGAACGTTTGATTGAGAGAGATATGCTGCAGAGGTCATAAAGGTGAGCATTAGTTTTAAAGTTACTTTTTCATCAGTTGTTAAGCAAACACATACATACACATGCACATTATTCCATTCTGGGGAAAGCAACAAACAGCACTAAGTAGTGAGCAGTAGAAATAAAAGGCAGAAGATAGGAGATAAGAACAGGCACTCCAGATTAATACATCTTATTCCATTCATTAAATTTCTCCAAGGTTTTGCTAATGTTCCTTGTTTTCACCATCTACATAAATTGATTTGTATACAATTATGTTTTTTCTTTAAACTTCACACTTATCTTTTCTTGAGTATCATTTCCCTCCAACCATGACTCTCATTGGCTCTCATTCATTTCTTCTCAATATCATTCACTTACCCTTTATGTTGAGTGATAACACCATTGTCAAAACTTACTTTGCTAAGGTGCAGTTTGTTGGTTCTCATGGAATGAATTTAGAACTGCATAAAGAAAATCAATACATTTATGTTTTAACTGTATATTAATAGTGTAAGTATTGTTTAAGGGATTTGTTTGCTGCCTGAAGCCATAAGGACTGTAGCCTTATGGACTGAAGCCATAAGGACTGTAGAAAGTTCTTACAGAACTTTCATCCAAAGTACCATAAAAGTCAATATAATAATTAAAATAGTAATCTACTTAATTTGGGGTTAAATTAATGCTAACGCCAAAATGTTAAATTTATGATGCCATTTATTATAATTAATTCCTAAAAGCCTTCTAGAAGAGACAGCCGCAATAGAGCATCCTTAGTCAGGCTGCAGACTATTCCAGAAAACACCAACTGAGGGGAGTGCCTTAATTCATCATAAAAGGATCCTTAGTGCTTTCAAGAGTTTGGTTGTTGTTTTTCCAGATGTTTCATTACCCAACTTAGAACATCAAATCCCACTGTACTTGACTCCGACTTACAAATATTTTCTTGTCAATATTAATCATAGTTCCTGGTAAATGCAGATTTTTAGAAGGTGTTCCATAGTTTGGGATAGAAATTGTTGGGAAAAGGTCCCTAATATACATGGGCTCTGAGCCATATAGGGCTTTGCAGATACACTTTGAATTGCACTCAGTACAAAATTGCATTGGTCACCAGTGCAGTTCTTAGAGTAGAAGTGTAATCTAGTAGTATAGTTGATCACATGTATGCCACTCCATTCTGAACTAGCTGAAATTTCCAGGTGATTTTCAGAGATTGTCCCAGGTAAAATAAATTAGAGAAATCTAATCTACAGGTTACAAGGACATGAACAATTATTTTCGCTGCATCTTCTTCCAAGTAAAGCCTTCATTGGCATACTAGCTGAAGCTATGCAAAAGCCTCACTAGCCACAATCTCCACTGTTCTTTGAGGATCCTCAAATGAAGACTGCTCTTTCTGGGCAAAACCAATCCCATAAAGAGTCAAAGATAATCGAATAAAAAACAGTTTAGATGAGTGTACTTTATCTGATTTGGATTGAGTAACGGCATGTTTTCCCCCACTCACATCCTTATAACCTCCTGATGCAGAATCTTGATTTCCATCACATTTTCCAGAACGCTGCTACTACACTCCAGCATTGGGTAAACTCTTCTATCCGACAGCAACTGAGAGAACTTTTTTTACAATTTAACTCCTCCTCTGTGCTCTCTCCACGCCCCCTTTTCCCACTGATCCCCAGTCTTTCTCTCAGTTGCTGACGGACTGAGAGGGTTTTCTCTGTGCTCTGTAGTGTGGCGTTAGGTTTTTGGTTTATTTTTGATTAGTCCCCTTTTCCTTTTTTTTTCTTCTAGTTTAATTTCGGTCAGGATTAGTTTGGAGTGATTTTTCTGTGAGCAGTCAGCTGTTAGCCGGCTTCGTGCCTGGGGATCCGGGTCGTGCCGGTTTTCGCGCCTCCATGCTTGCTGCCGCCGGCTTCTGTCCCTGTGGGGCGGATCCGGCAGGTTTCCTTGCTTCTGGTGAGATCGGGGCTGAGTGCATCGCGCCCCGTCCGCCGTGCCTCCAAGCACCGGGACATAGCGGCAGCGCCTCGTCAGAGCAGATCTCGGCGCTTGTCCCACCCCTGCGGGCCTAATCCAGCGACCGTCCCGTCAGGCTTCTGCGGGCGACGCTGCGCCAGGCGGCCTCAAAGGATCCAATTTGACCGCCGTGAGTGGCTGCTGGGGGGGTGCGGCGTGGCTTTTGGTTGCTCGCCACCCTCCCGCCGTTTATCAACCGGCCTGGTTGCCATCCCTGAGTGGTGACCTCCAGAGTGGCGCCAGGGGAATAGCGCGGTCATCGGTCGAGCGTGGGCGGGCCACCATTTAGTCCCTACACCACCGTGCGGCCGCCATTTTGTCCCTACACCACCGCGCGGCCGCCATTTTGAACATTGGGCAAACATTGGACTGGAATCTTTTCCTCCTCGGCGCCAACCTTCGGCCACTTTCACGCCCACAGCAGCCGGACTCCGAGCTGTGGACAATCCTCCGCCTCCCTCACAGTTCGATTTCCAGACGATGCTGTCTACGGCATTAGCATCTATTATGGCGGCTGGAGCGCAAACAGCGGCTCAGACGTCCGCAGCAGGGACTTCCTCAGGCGTGTTGGCTGCTTCAGGATCACGCAGGGCTCGTTCCCCTTCTCCGCGAGAGTCTGTTTCGTCTATGGGTTCGGCCCAGGAAGAGGAGGGCCCTGAAGACCTCAAAATCTCCGAGGATGAAGGACTGGTACCTGACTCTCCGGCCTTTACGGGCCTGTTTCGTTCCGCATTGTTCAAGTCTCTCCTTCACAAGGCTCGTCTGACAACTAATTTGGGATCTGTGGGGGCTCAACCCCCGGCGACCCCGTCTGAGACCGGTCCTCACGATGCTTTGTTTAAACAAGTCAAGCAGGAGAAGGACTTCATTCCGTGCCCTCAACTGTTCACGGATGTTTTGCAAGCTCCTTGGGCCCAACCGGGGTCATCTACTACGCCAAGCAATCTAGACAAAAAACTGTTCTGTGCGGCGCCTGAGCTGGAGGCAATGTTGGACTTGCCCGCAGTGGACGCACCAGTGGCGGCCCTCACTTCTCAATTGATGGTTTCGTCTGACCCGCTTGAAGGTCTGAAATCTGAAGACAGACGCACTGAATTGGCCTTTCGTAGGTCACATCAGGCTGTGGCCTGGACTGTCCGAACTGCCACGGCCACTTCATTCTTCAATAGGGCCTCTTTGATATGGTTGCGTCAGTTTCAAGAACGGCTCCCTCCGGAAGATACCCGTTTGTGTCACGACATTAACAAGATTATTGTAGCCACAGAATACTCGGCGGACGCTTCGTTGAACTCTGTCAAGTTCGCTTCTCGGGCGCTGGCGACTTCCGTCACATCGCGACGCCTTTTCTGGTTGCGGCCGTGGAAGGCTGATGTTAAAGCCAAATGGAAATTGGCGGCGGCCCGAATCTTTTTGGTGCTGCATTGGAGCCAGTCCTCGTTGAGGACAAAGACAAACGCAAAATTATGCCATCGTCTTTCCGCAGACAGGAGAGACGTTATATTCCATACACGCAGTGTCAGCCCTTTCGTTCATATTCGGGGCAGGGAGGCCCCTCTTCATACCGGCAGTCGTTCCCAACTTCCGACCGCTTCACGGACAGACACCGATTTAGGGACTGTGGCAGACCTCAGACCGCTTCAAAGCGTTCCTATCGTGGGTCCAATTCTAGGCCCTTTAGAAGGGGCAAATGACTCGCCGACTCCGGGACCTGTGGGTGGACGTCTCCAAGCCTTTCGTCATCAGTGGTCCCGGTCCACTCCGGACGAGTGGGTGCGTCGCACGATTTTGGAGGGCCTCGCGATCGAGTTCACAGATAGGCCTCCTCGACGTTTCATCCGGTGCCCAGTTCCTCTGTTGACGGATTCTCGCAGATTGATGGGGGAGGAGATATCACACCTACTGGAGATCAAAGCGATCGAACCGGTTCCGTTGGACCAGCTGGGGACCGGGTTTTACTCGGTCCTGTTTTTGGTGCCCAAGAACTCTGGCGGTGTCAAGGGGATTCTCAACCTCAAGGATTTGAACCGAGCAGTACATTACCGTCGTTTCAAGATGCACTCTCTTCGGTCCATTCTGGCATCTATTCGTCGAGGGGACCTTATGCAGTCAGTGGACTTGCGAGAGGCTTACCTACATGTTCCAGTACTTCCTTCGCATCGGCAGTTTCTTCAATTCGAGTATGCGGGCAGGCATTACCAGTATTGTGCAATGCCGTTCGGTCTTTCCTCGGCTCCCAGAACCTTCACCAAGTTGGTGGCAGTGGTGGCCGCATCTCTCAGTGCCGTTACGGTGAGACTTTTATGTTACCTGGACGACATTTTAGTCCTTTCCTCGTCCCGGACACAAGCGGAGAGGGAGATAGACAGGGTGCTTTCGGCTTTCCAGGAGCACGGATTCACAATCAACTTGGACAAGAGCCAGCTCGTCCCTTCGACAGCAATATTGCACCTCGGGACCCTCATAGATTCCGAGAAAGGTCAAGTTTTCCTCTCGTCGGAAAGGGTGAAGAGCATCAGGTCGCTTCTAGACCAAGTCCTGTCCCGGAGGGCAATCCCTCTATTGACACTATCGAGATTGTTGGGGAAGATGGTCGTGTGTTTCCGCATTGTACCATGGGCTCGCAGACACTCCCGCCCGCTTCAATGGCTTCTTCTCCCGTTCCAGAGGAAAGGCTGCTCCAACTCGGAAAGAAAGGTGCCCGTGCCTCCCCGAGTCAGACTGTCGCGTTGGTGGAGATCGCCGGCCATCCTGAGAGGCTGCGACTTTCTGGAACTGGACCGGGTCGTGATCACCACCGATGCCAGTCTCCATGGCTGGGGAGCCCACCTGGGTACCCAGGTGGCCCAGGGACGATGGTCTCAGGAGGAACGTGTTCAGAGTATCAACCTTCTAGAGCTGCGAGCCATTCGTCTTGCCCTTCTACATTTCCTACCGATTGTTCGGGGTCGTCACGTCCTGATACTCACGGACAATATGTCCGCCAAGGCGCACGTGAACCGGGAAGGGGGGACAAAGTCACAGACTTTAATGCTCGAGTCGGTACGTCTGTTCAATTGGGCGGAAAGACATCTGGCCTCAATTCTCGCGGACCACATTTCCGGGAAGGCCAACACCCAAGCGGGTTGGCTCAGCAGGGAAGTGATAGATCAGGCCAAGTGGCAACTGCTTCCCAGTCTATTTCAGGAGGCGTCTTTTCGCTTTGGTCGACCGGTGATGGATCTGTTTGCCAGTCCTGCCAACGCCCAACTTCCCCGGTTCATCACTCGGTATCCGGCTCCAGCGGCGGAAAACACAAACGCTCAGGTGTCGTTGGCCATCCGATCTGCTATACGCCTTCCCTCCAATCACGTTGATTCAGCAGGTGATCCGGAAGATGATAGCGGAGAGGGCGGAACTGCTACTGGTAGCGCCACATTGGCCACGCAGACCGTGGTTCGCAGATCTTGTGGAGTTTTCGGTGGCGGATCCGTGGGTGATCCCTCCACATCGGATCGTGCTGTGTCAAGGGGCCATACGTCATCCCGAGCCCCAGTGGCTGCAGTTGGCCGTTTGGCGTTTGAGCGTGTCATCCTGAAGAAAGGCTGTTTGCTGGACTCGGTGATTGGTACGATTCAATCGGCCCGTCGACCGTCCACGATGAGGATCTACGAAGCTTCGTGGAAAGCCTTTTGCGGTTGGTGCACGACAGCCCATGTGGATCCAACGTCTGCGACGATACAGGATGTTCTCATCTTTCTGCAAGTGGGTCTAGACAAAGGGCTGTCTCCTGCCACTCTCCGTCGTCAGGTGGCGGCCTTGGCCACTGTGCTGTCCTTTCTCCGTACACTTCCTTGTCTCATCATCCATGGGTGAAGGGGTTCCTTCATGGAGCTACGAACCTGAGACCGCCTACTGTTCATCGTTATCCTTCTTGGGATTTGTCTTTGGTTTTACGGGCCCTCACGGAGTCACCGTTTGAACTTCTTGGTTCTGTTTCTCTTAAGTTCCTGTCGTTCAAAGTTGCTTTCCTGCTGGCGATCACATCAGCAAGGGGCGTTTCGGAACTCGCAGTGTTATCTGTCAGGAAGGACTTGTGCATTTTTCATGCTAATACCGTAGTCCTGCGGATGGACCCTGCGTTTACGCCCAAAGTTAATTCGTGGTTTCATCGTGCGCAGGAATTAGTTCTTCCAGACTTCTGTCCGTCTCCGAGGCATCACCGTGAGGTCCTTTGGCACACTCTGGACGTGCGCAGGGCCTTGAGGTGCTACATGCGTAGAACGGTGTCATTTCGGAAGACGGAGGCTCTTTTTGTCTCGTTCCATCCTGCGTCCATGGGTCAGAAGGTGTCATCGGCCACGATCGGTCGTTGGATTAAGGCCTGTATTGTGTTGGCATATGAGGGTCAGCACCGTCCTGTCCCGAGGAATAATTTGCCTCATTCGACTCGGAGTGCAGCTACTTCGGCTGCGTGGGCTACCCAGGCTTCGGTGTTGGACATCTGTAGGGCGGCTACCTGGACTTCTTTGTCGCCATTTATTAGACATTACAGATTGATGCTTACGCCTCGGCCGAGGCGTCTTTTGGAAGGAGAGTTTTGCAGGCAGTTGTTTCTGGTTCTGCTGGGGGGACTAGTGTTTTGCCCGACCCTGGGAGTTAGGCTTGGGTATGTCCCAATGCTGGAGTGTAGTAGCAGCGTTCTGGAAAATGGACATTGACTTACCTGAATGTCCTTTTTCGGAACGCTGCGTATACACTCCATTTCCCTCCCTTTGTTGTATTTGTTGTGGTTGAGTGTTTTGTTTTTTAATAAAGTTGTTTGTGGTTCACCTATTGTGTCTTCGTTCAAGTCTGGGGATCAGTGGGAAAAGGGGGAGTGGAGAGAGCACAGAGGAGGAGTTAAATTGTAAAAAAAGTTCTCTCAGTTGCTGTCGGATAGGAGAGTTTACCCAATGCTGGAGTGTATACGCAGCGTTCCGAAAAAGGACATTCAGGTAAGTCAATGTCCATTTTTTTCAGTGGGCCCAGGGTAGAATTGTATAACTAAGTATCATCTATCTGCATATTAATGATACCTCACTCTGAATTGATAGATGTCATGTCCTCCAGTGGTCCCATAAGATGTTGAATAGGATAGGGGACTGAACCCTGAGGCTTTCCGATTAGATAGCCTTGATTTATGAATAATTGTTTAAAAACTGTTCAAAGTTACAATGTACAAGTTACAAAGAATGTTTTATGATCTCTAAAGAACTTCCAGGTGTTGTATCACATTGTACCATACACATAGCCCAATTACAGATTGCATTTTGGATCCTTGACAGTTGGTTTGCATTAACAACCTGTTGCAGCATCCTGCAGTGATGTGACCAGGAATTCTAGGAAAAAACACTCATTGAAAAGAATGGATTTGCTTAATGACCATGTTATTTACTTAACTGCTCTAAGATTCAGGTGAAAAATGGGGTCCAATTACTTGTGTGCCTCATAAATATAACCAAAATTCTGATTTCAATTATGATTGTAAACTACTCACACACACACACACACACACACACACACACACACATATACATATCCCCACAATCACATTTAGACCTGTCACCATTTAGGTGACAGTAAAACCATTGTAATATTATTTCTCCAACTCTCAACACTTGGTTTAGTAGAATACTATAGACAACAGTACTAAAAGCTGCTGAGAGATCTAGGAAAGCAAGGATTGTTGTGCCACATTTATCTAAATGTTGCTACAAATCATGATCTGTGAGAGTGGTTAATACAGGTTTTGTCCCATGTGTAGGATTGAATCAAAATAGCCAAGAAACTAAATAATATATGTTCTCATGAGGTTTATTGCACTCTTCTAAACTTCTGCAGTAGGTCATCATTTTCTCCATAAGGAGAGATTTAATTTAGACAGTAGATGGCTACTCTAGTTGTCCAAACCTGCTTCTAAGAAGTAGAGGAACTCGTGCTTGGTATATTTCTTCCTCTCAAAAAGATATTTTTTATGCTCTTGATTTAGAATCGAATCCCCTCTTTGGTTGCTTTTATTAGCCAGGCAGAGTACAGTTTTCTTCTGTGAGTGGTAGAACCAGAGGATTTTGACCACTTTCTTGGGGTCCTGTACACCACTTTAGAAGTCTCCCAGATAATATCAAGGAATCACCTTCTGTTACCTTAATAGGGTTGTCTGGCTTTCAACTCAGAGTAAACGTGAGTAATTTTATTTGTAAAGTGTTTAGCCAGATAATCATAGTTTACACTGCCTGGATCTTCAGCCCATGCTTCTCCAAAAGAATATTTTCAAGACTGTAGATGCAGGAAGGGCAGATGGGTAATTATGCCTTGTTACCTTTATTGTTCCCAGAGTAGGGTCATCTGTGGGTTCTTACTTATACCAAATCACATTTCCTGCTTTTTTTTTACCACTGTCAGTCATTCTAGACTTCATTTCTCAGAGTTCTTCAGGAGTTGCATAGAATCTACCGGGGGCGGGAGGGCAGGGCGGGGGGAGATCTGTATAGACAAATAAAAATTAGGGCAAAACAAAAGACACAATTGCCTTCCAGATCCTGATGATTATACCATTAGAGTTTTACCACGCATCCTATCATACAGTGTGTATGCAATGTACATTTTAAGTATAAATTGATAGCAATAGCATTTAGACTTATATACCACTTCATAGTGCTTACAGCACTCTCTAGGTGGTTTACAGAGTCAGCATATTCCAACAATCTGGATCCTCATTTTACCATTGTTCCCAGAGTAGGGTCATCCGTGGGTTCTTCCTTATACCAAATCACATTTCCTGCTTTTTTTTTTATTATTATTATTACCACTGTCGGTCATTCTAGACTTTATTTCTCAGAGTTCTTCAGGAGTTGCATAGAATCCACCGGGGGGGGGGGTGGGATTCTACTGGAAGGCTGAGTCAATTTTGAGCCTGGTGAGATTCGAACTGCCAAATTGCAGGCAGTCAGCAGAAGTAGCCTGCAGTACTGCATTCTAACCACTGCGCCACCTCAGTGGCATAGGATGTGAAAACAGCTGTTCACTTTTTTTTTTAATTTGGTAGATTGATACCCTGCTCAAGTCAACTTACATTCCCTTCACTCTTATACGTACTACACAATGATGTATAATAGATTGGACTAAAAAAGAATCTTCCAAAATCAGTGAGGCTCCATGATAGACAACCGCCTTGAACCTAGGTCTTCCTAGCGCTAAACCAATTTTTGAACAGCTTACACCATACTGGATTTCTTGATGTCTTTGGATAAACTACACAACCTCTTAAATCTTTTATAGATTCCTCATATCTATATCCTGGACATAAACTGTTTCAACTTCTCCCCTCAGGATGATGCTATAGGGCCCTGATGGCGAACCTATGGCATGTGTGCCACAGGTGGCACATGGAACCATATCTGTGGGCACGTGAGTATTGCCCTAGCTCAGTTCAGGGCATGTGCACACCAACCAGCTGATTTTCGGGCCTTCCAGGCCCACTGGAAGTCAGGAAACAGGCTGTTTCTGGTCTCCGGAGGGCCTCCGGGGGGTGGGGAAGGCTGCTTTTATCTTCCCCAGGCTCCTAGAAAGGCTCTGGAGCCTGGGGAGGGAGAAAAATGGGCCTTCTGGTCCCACCGGAAGTCAGGAAACGGGCCATTTCCGGCCTCCAGAGGGCCTCTGGAGGGTGGCGAAGGCTGTTTTCACCCTCCCCAGGCTCCAAGAAAGCCTCTGGAGCCTGGGAGGGTGAAAAATGGGCATATGGGGGGAGCGCGGAGGGGGTCACACATGCATACGTGGGGGGGCAGGATGCATTGAATTATGGGTGTGGGTACGCGTGCGAGCGACCCCCCCGCTTCCCCCGCTTTTGGGATGCGACGGCAAAAAGGTTAGCCATCACTGCTATAGGGCAATGATGGTGAACCTTTTAGAGACGGAATGCCCAAACTGCAACCCAAAATCCACATGTTTATCGTAAAGTGCCAACACGGCAATTTAACTTGAATACTGAGGTTTTACTACCTATAATAATGATAAACAAGGAGACAATGAAAAACATGATAAATGCATTTTTATGCCCCTTCATTTTTTTCTGCTTTTGAAATATTACGTTTAGCAACAATAAAAAGAAAAACTTTCGTAATATCTTTTTAAATGTTCTCTTTCCCTCCCTCTTTCTCTCTTCCCTCCTTCTCTCTTTCCCTCCCTCTCTTTCCCTTCCTCTCTGTTTCTCTCTCTCTCCTCCCCTTCCTCCTTTTCTCTCTCTGTTTCTCTCTCTGTCCCTCCCCCTCTCTCCCCCTCTTTCTCTCCGTTTCTCTCCCTCTCTCTTTCCCTCCCTCTCCCCCTCTCTTTCTCTTTCTTTTTCCTACCCTTTCCCTCTCTCTATCTCTCTCTTTCTCTCTTTTCCCCCTCTTTCCCCCCCTGCTCCCTGGGGTGGGAAAGAACCCCTGAACTGGTACTGGGTGGTGGGAATCTGACATCCAGAGGCTGATGAGATAAGGAGCAGCGTGCTGAAGACCAGCTGGCCGGTGGGGAGGCGGGGCATCACAATACAGGCAGCTCTGCAGGAAAAGCAACTGATATCAGGGAGGTGAGAGCTAGCTGACGCCGCCGCAGGGTTGCATTGTGGCTCCGTGTCGTAATGGGATCCAGGAGGGGGGGAACCGCATCTCCCCCATTGTTGAAGCACGCTAAATTTCAATTCCAACTTCATGATATCTTTTTCTTTTGTGAGAAGTTGAAATTGATTGAGTGAACTTTTTTTTTAGTCCCACAAACAAAATGTTTCCCTGCAAATGGCAGCGAGAAATGTGACAGAGCAATGTGAATGAGCTGGGCTGGGGTGATGGCACGTGTGCCCACAGAGAGGGCTCTGAGTGCCACCTCTGGCATGCATGCCATAGGTTCGCCACCACAGCTTTAGGGCATTACATGCCAAAACAACTAGACACAGGAACAGTTTTTTCCCTTGTGCCATCATTCCGCTGAACACATAATCCTCATGTTCTATGTCTACATATATTTACTCACGTTGCATTGCTGTAGTTTTACTTTTATCCTTCTTATCTACTATCCCCTCTTATTGGTATCATATTATGATTATTATTACTCTGTTGCGTTGCATGTATATTGAGAGCTTCTGCACCGGAGACAATTTCTTATGTGTCTAATCACACTTGGTCAAATAAAGTATTCTATTCTTAAAAAAATTATTTTAACAGAAATTAACAGTTTTATTAGAGAAATGAAGCAAGCAATCATAGCAACCATTCTTGGCTTAGTTATACAGTCTAAGCCCATGATGGTGAACCTATGGAGCCATATCTGTGGGCACGTGAGTGTTCCCCAGCTCAGCTCCAGTGCACATGCGTGTGCTGGCCACCTGATTTTCAGGCCTTCAGGTGTCACCAGAAGTCAGGGTATGAGCCATTTCCAGCCTCCAGAGGACCTCTGGGAGGTAGGGAAGGCCATTTCTGCCCTCCCCAGGCTCCAAGAAAGCCTCTGGAGCCTGGGGAGGGCGAAAAATGGGCCTACCTGGCCCATCGTGCCATTGCGTGCCAAAAATGGGGAAAGCATGGGGAGGTCATGCACACATGTATGGGGGTGGGGCACATTGAATTGTGGGTGTGGGCACGCACACACACAACCCCCCCATGCTCCCCCCGCTTTTGGCACGCGACAGCAAAAAAGTTAGCCATCACTGGTCTAAGCAGACACACAACATGTTCTTTCCCTGTTTCTTGGAAAGTAGATTTATGTCTGTTTTCTCTTTTATTATCTCTCACATCTTAATATTACTGTCCCTTGCATCTCTGCTTTTTTCCCCCATCAATGTAATTCACATATTGAGAGTCAATGGTCTCTTTTGTCACTTCTCTTGCGGACTGGCAATGAATTTTGCTAGTAGCTTTACCATGTTAGTAAAATGTTTAATCAAGAATTGAGGACAATAGCAAAGGAAGAAATAAGAAATAGTTAAAAGGGGTTCCTGCAGCTGACAAATTATTAGCTAAACTACAATTCTGTGCATAATAATATGGATTGATTATAGATACCGGAATATAATATTCAACATCCTAAGAAACTCTTTTATATTGAATTATATTGTTGATCCCTCTAGTTCACTGTTGTCTATACTTATATCTATTAGCCATTTCTCTCTTTATTTTTCCCATGAAAGGCTGCCTATCCAATTGCTTTTTGCTTCTTGATAATGCTTCATGTTCTAGTGCATAGGTTTGCTGTTGCTATTGATTATTCTTCCCCAATTCTTAATGGAAGTGTTTTCCTTTATTTGTAAAACAATTTAGTAGTTTTTGTTGCATCTTAGAAAAGATGAACTGAGAGCTTCACAGCTGGGTGATGTCTGAAATGGGTAGTCTTATATTTAACTCTCAGAAGGGTGCTGTATGAGATGAGGCAGATTATTCTGCTTTTGATGCTACCCGTTTTTATCATTCAGCAAACATTAGGAAGTATTTAATTTTAAATCTTGATGTTATATTTTTCTTCAATATTAGTGCTGTGTACAAGAATATATACATTCTGTTAATAGTTACTTGTATGCAGTCTGGTGTAGATTTTCAGTTCATATTTATTCAAATGGCTAAGCATTTTAATGATTTAAGAGTTTCAAGATTATTGTATTCAAGGGATAATTTGATCACTTAAATAATTTGATCACTTAAATAAAAAAAAGATGAGTTTTTCTTCTATCATCTAGTATTCAGTATTAATATTTCTTATAGATTGTGTGACTTTCCTGCTCATCGTGTTTCATGTAATCTTATTTTCAGTTCATTTTTCATTTCATACACAGTTAGAGTCTGATTACTAATTTAATTATCCAGAAATAGTTTAGGATGACCTTTGAGCTTTTTCTCATTTTCTGTTTTGAAAAATAAGAATTGACTAAAAGTATTTTTAGTCCTTTTTTAGCTCTTTTCAGGTGCACTCTTAGTGACTAAGGAGCAGGAGTATTTTTAAAAAAATATAATCAGTTATTTTAGTAAATGCATGTTTCCCCCTCCCCCTCCTTGTATTGGCTATTTTGCTATTGTCTGTGTGAATGGGCAGGAAATTAAATAACTTCCACTGTGGTCAGACTTTTTCTGGGGGTAGTTTGGAAGGGCAATGCTGGAAAGGGAAAGGATAATTCCCAGATTGATGTTGTATTTCCTTTAAAAAATTGCTCCTCAGGCTGCGTAAGAAAAAAAATATACCAAAAGAAAATAGACTATATAGTGGACTTCCAATGAAATCTGGGAATCATAGCTTTAGAAAAATTAAAATTTATGCTTCCCATATTGTGATGATGCAAAAGTCAGATATTGCTGGTAATACCCTCTCTGTTGTATCCCTTCATTAGTTATATTATTTACCATTTATTGGAGAGGTATACTTCTGTAGTGGGGAGCCTTTCTCCTTATGAAAGATTGGAAGCTCCTTGCAAGTCTAAAAAGCTTATAAAACCAGGATTTTAAATTGCATGAGGAATCCCTTTCAGTAGGAAAGATATCCTGGGACAAGGATACTCTTAGGAGGTAGAAAATGGCAGGATGTGTACAGTGAGTAATTTAAATATTTAATTAAGCTGCTGAAAAGTCTATGAAAAGTTTAATGATTCTTAATAAAATAACTAAACTTTGTGTTAATGAAGTTATTTAGGCAACTCATCCATGTTTTTCTTCTCCCTCTCTTGTCATCAGCTTTTACAATGGGTTGCAGACTAAATAAATTGGAAAAACATGATGACAAACGGCCTGGAAACATCTATTCCACTTTGAAGAGGCCCCAGGTTGAAATGAAAACTGATATTTTCTATGAATACCACTTTCTAGATTTTACAACTTTAAGTAATGGTAAGTCTTTCCTCTCTTTTCAACATACTATACATAGATAAGTCAAAATGATAAAAGCTCAGCTTTAAAAGTCTTAGCAGCATTGTATCAATTCTATATATTGGGGAGAAGCAAAGTTTTTGTGGATTGAAGCTGGGCTCTTTAATTACATTATTGTTTTGGACAGGTAAACATTATAGTAAATATAGTGGTATCATTGATGTGCAAAACTGGAATTATGTGGTTTCTATGTGGTAGTTGTTTGGATTTTGGAATCCATATAACAAAGACATAATTATGCAGAAATGCTAGGTATTGCTCATAATGGATTCTTGATCTTGGCTAAGTTGTTTCCAAAGTTCCTTCCAACATGATGATTTGATGAAGGAGGAGATGTGATTTTCATTGTGCCCATGAGAGAGAGAAATGGAGTAAAAAATGAAGTGCTATTTATTACTTAAAAGATGGCATAATGTATTTATCAGGTAAACTTAGATAACCTTTAGATAAACAATTGTACAGTTGTTTTTTATCACTTTTCATATATACATTCAATAGTTCTGTGATCTAGCCTAAAGAAAAGAGTTGTATTTCTGCGAGGCAATGCAAAGGATTTGAAGTGAAACCAGCATTTGCAATCAATAATTTATATTTTGTGTATATGAATTTTTTGTACCTATAAATTGCTTTGGTTATAGCTTGTAACTTTCACATTAAATACATAAGAAAGTTTTCCATAGTGTGTACAAACTGATTTGTTATATTGCATTTTTTTAAGAACTTGAATGAGTGAAATGTGAATTATGAAAATATATATTCATGTCTTGCTACATATATACATTTTGATTTTTCCTTAGAAATTGGTAATTCTTATTTTTATTGAATATAAGAATCTCAAACTAAATTGTTTTTAAATTTTACATTATAATTCAAAGATATGACACTCTTTCCTGACCCATTCAGTATTGTTTCTTTTTAAAAACAATTGCTGTGTTAAAAATAGCTTATATGAAAAGGGAGTCTCTGACTGAGAGCATAGTCATGTAAAATGCTCAGATTTCTGACTTAGCTGGCATTATTTTTGGAAAATTAAATTCTCTTCATTTAGTTGTAGCATTAAAGGTTTGTTACTATTTTTGCTTTGTAGGAAAAGGAAATGTAGAGTCTATAAAAAGAGAATCTGCTTCCTGTTTAATTTCACAGAATGCAAAATGAGGCTAGTAACCGTACAAAATAATAATGTCAATTTTGTGTCATAAAGAAATTATATCATGTATCTTGTAACAATATCTATTTTCTAGGCATTTTAAATTTGATCCATTTCCTGCTTAAATCTTTAAAAAAATTTCAGATTTGATTTGTCTTCTAATACTGGCAAACTTCAAATATATGAACTACATATAAAATAAAACAAGTGCAAAGGAAGGTAATGTAATCCACATGCACTGGGTATCAGGAAATAAAAGTAGTTCAAAATGGGGTAAAATGTAGATTATATTGATGTAGTTAGGGGGGAAAATTAAAGGCCATATAATCTGTTAACCTTCAGTTATTTTTTTCCAGTCAATTCAAGTGAAATTTGAGCCTGTGGCAGCCTAAATGGGGGACAACAGGCTTCAATTGAACTCTGGCAAGACTGAATGGCTTTTGGCTTATTGAGAAGTGTTGGATAGAGCTTCTTATGATTATTCTTATATTCCCATAACATCTTTACTGTACAAGTAGTCCTTGATTTACAACAGTTCAGTTAGTGACCATTCAAAGTTATAACAGCACTGAAAAAAGTGACTTATGACCGTTTTTCAGAGTTACAACCTTTGCAAAGTTCCCATGATCATGTGATCAAAATTCAGATGCTTGGCAACTGGTTCATACTTAAGACTGTTGCTATTGCCCAAGGTCATGCGATCACTTTTTGCAACCTTCTGACATGCAAAGTCAGAATGGGGAAGCCAGATTTTCGCTTTACAACTGTGTTACTAGCCTAACAATTGCAGTGGTTCACTTAACAACTGTGGCAAGAAAGATCATAAACTCACTTAACAAACGTCTCACTTAACAACAGAAATTTTGAGCTCAATTGTGGTTGTAACTCAAGGACTCCCTGTATTAGTGTACATATAGCAATAGCACTTAAATTTATATACCGTTTCACAGTGCTTTTCAGTCCTCTCTAAGCCGTTTTACAGAGCCAGCATATTGACCCATGCTTATCATATAAAGTGTTCCCTACCCAAAGGTTTTCATAGGTCACAAGGTGTTGTTTCCCCTTACCATAAAGAAACCTCAAGGTCCATAATCCTATATGGAATATAATTGCTAGAATAAGCAAAAGTATTGTAGAAGTGCAAGAGTTATACAATTTTAAAAATATGGCTTTGTTAAATATGGCTTTATTAATATGATAAGTCATATCCCTCAACATTGATAGCTGATTGCAATTTTTCCTATAAATAATCTTGACACTGACTATTCAAAAAGAAATGGTATGTAACTAAATACACACAAGCATTCTTACTTAGGGCCTGAATTCTCTTTTTTGTTCTATTTCAAGTGAAATAATCCTAGTACAACACAATTTTTATTCATTTTTTCAATCGTTGTTTTGCCAAATTATTTGAGTATCTTGTTTTCCAGTGTTAGGAGTAATATAATTAGATACATTATATCAATATAAAAGCAGAAGAAATAAAGAGATAAAATAAGTATCCTGTTAGTTTCTCATTTTCAGTATAACATCTAGCTCATCTTTCTTTTTTCTTTCTGTATCAAGAATTTAGGAGTGGAGTAATAGGCTAAAGTGTAAAGTAGACCACAGTGATACTGTATAATCAGTTTCTGGCCCTTTTGCATTAAATACCAAAGTGTTTTGAACTCTTGCAAACAGAGTATTCATTCTAGATAAATCCATTGGAGACAGAATCATAATTCCATGTAGCACATTTTCCCATTGCATATAAAGACAACACAATTATGGTATTGCAATATCCATTTTCTTCTATATCTTCTCACCAATCTATGAATGAATAAATACACATTCTCCTAGAATAATGCTAGCCGTATTTTCTCCTTAAACTGAAAGTATCCAGCATTAGTTGCAGGATGTGTAACATCTAGGGTACTTTACTAGCTATTCCATCAGCAGTACTGTCAAGTGACCTGTAGCATATGGGATTATCCAGATGTTTATTGGTCGCTTAAGTCTGATATGGACATGCTTCCTTTGCTCTGGTACACAATCGGCTTCATCTGCCTCCATTCCACTGTTGTCTTTCATTGTGTCCCTTGTGGCTTTGGTTGTTTCCTGCTTGCCTTGTTTTTGGTGCTCTTAGTTTGTCAGCACTACACTTCCTTTGACAAAAAAAATTGGGCTCAAGAGCAAAAGCAAAGCAATTAGTGTGGCAGAAAGTTAACTAAAGAGGCACAGGTGTAAGCATCCATGGTGGTGGTGGTCAAAATAGTTAATGCACATGGATGACTGTAACATCATGCAGAAACTGCAATTTATATTCTTGCATCTAATTTCAGGACACACAAGAGTGGCACGATGATGTGGCTATAAATAAAGTTATTAAGGTGTTATGATTTATTATGGATGCTGCTGTAGCAAGCTTTGCAGGTTAATTTTATGTGGTCATCATATGCAAAGCAAAGACAAAATGGGGAGTGGAGAGAGTGACAGAATAGGCAGAGAAAGAGCAAGCAAGTAACTAAAGAAACAACAAGGTCGGTGGAGGAGAAGAAGATAGCATTGTGATTAACACCAGCTGTCTGCAATTACTGTAAGTTCAAATCTCACCAGGCTCAAAGTTGACTCAGCCTTCCATCCTTTCTAAGGTAGGTAAATTGAGGACCCAGTTTGTGGGGGCAATAAGCTGACTTTGTATAAATATACAAAAGTATGAAGGCTATTGCTTAACGCACTGTAAGCCGCCCTGAGTCTCCGGAGAAGGGCGGCATATAAATCAAATTAAAAAAAAAAAAAGATAGGAAGGAAAATATGGGCAGGGAGAGGAGCAAGGGAAAGAAGCTGAACTTTGAGTTAGAAGGTTATCATCTTATTCTTGGCCAGGGTGGATAAAAGTTGATGATTTTTCTTAATATAAACATTTACCACTCTATTATATCACCACAAATCTTAATTTCCAAATAACACAACTCAGTATTTAATTACAATTATTTACCCTAAATTCTATCTAAATGCCCATCCTATGACCCATTACATTAAATCTTTAAATCCTAATCTCTTTTAACTAACAGCTATATTTCTTAGGCTTATCACACATTATACTCTTCATTATATGCAGAATCATTTCATTATTACAATCTTACAATTGTGGGGGGAAAAAATTGTTTTGATTTTTATTTTGAAAGATGTAATGGTGGAGATTTGGGAAAGAGCTCGATAAAGAGGAGAAAGCGATTGTACCTATTTTTGTCCGGATTAATGCTCAGTTCTTAAAATATGTATTTTATGTTTGTTTTTTTTAAAAAATAATAATTTTTTTCAAAAAAAAGTTGATTTTTTTTAAATAAAAAATTGGATTTTTAAAATTTAAACCAGATTTTTAAAATTTTTATCAAATTTATTTTAATAAAATGCTTTTGGAATAAAAATATCTAAAGATAGTTTTCTATTTGAGATACATTAATAATTTAGTTTATTCAGCATGAAATGGAGCTTAGTTATGTCACATCAGGTTGAATATTCTGTAGTATTTAAATTTTTTTAATAATTGAATTAATAAATAATTCAATGAATCCAAGCTCTGCAAGCTGAGACAACATGCACTGCATTGATGCATTCACACAATTCCACAGTAACCATGAGATAAATAATAAAACAAAGTTCAGGAATATTCCTTTATCCCATTGTTTTTCAAATCTGTGTACACTACAAACTGTATGATTGTTTGAAGAGAAATGCATCTGTACCACCAGGCTTTAAGTGTGAGGAGGAAGGGCAAGCAATAAAAATGAAAGTGAAATCTTCTAAGCAGATTATAAATATAATATTAAAGAGCACCTATCATTTCAGATCTATCATGGCAGCGCCTGTTAGTGGGCATTCACTCACCTGCTGCCTGCCACATTCCTGACCTTGTGTCACTGCCATTAAAATGAATGGGACGGCCGGTGAGTCAACAGCCAGTCAGAGGAAGAGCCACTGAGGGACAGAGATGACAGTTGCTGTTTAAAAATTATAATTTAAATTGAGTTGATTTAAATCAAGCCTTTTTACTAGTGACTTAAATCATGATTTAAATCATGATTTAAATCAAAATCACCTGTTCTTGGCTGCACTGGAGACCAGGCCAGTAAAGTTGAACCTTCCTTATTCCTCTCACCTTAAGTCCAAAGAGTGAATGAGTGCAGCCTTAATCACCAAATGGAAAGTTAACAGTGGTTTTAATGTACAGTAGAGTTACTATATAATTGTGCAAAGGTGGAATGAATGATAATTAAATTGGCCTGTTACCTGTTCTGAACTGAAGAATCATTTTCCAGTCCTGAGTTTTCATTTATCTAGTGAAAGGCCCATCAGCTTGAAGGTGTTAGACATTTCTCTCATGGTTGTAGTGAATGTTTACCTGTGATGTCTAGTGACATCTAGAGGAAGGGAAATTAAGCTGGAGGAAACAATCATCTGCTTTGCTTAACACATCCCTCAAGTATATAATCAGGAAATCATCAGGGCTAGAAATATGAAATATAGGGAATGGCAAAACTGACAGCAAATTTCATGCTGGCCTAATTTTGTGCCAACTCAGGGATGGGTAGATATCTCTTAATTCAGTAGGAAAGAAGATCCATACAAGGTCATATATACTTCTCTCCCTTGCCAACTGCTGCT
This sequence comes from Pantherophis guttatus, assembly GCF_059756535.1. Classification (NCBI taxonomy): domain Eukaryota; kingdom Metazoa; phylum Chordata; class Lepidosauria; order Squamata; family Colubridae; genus Pantherophis; species Pantherophis guttatus. The sequence goes on from NC_142066.1 coordinate 115,649,191, forward strand.
GATTGAAGATATGACCGTTATCTATCACAAGTTGTAAAAAGGGGGCTGCAAGTAGCTCTTATAGGAATAATATGTTATGACTGAACCATTATTTTTGGCATTCAGCCATTCTGATAACTGGCATTTTTTAGATGCAAGAAATACAACTTTTTCAGCAAAGCAATTGCTGACAGTTCTTGGAATTGAAGTAATGTATAAACATCTGTAGGACAGACAGATTGGAAAAGCTTGGCTTAAATGATCTACTATGAATAGTAAATAGGAAGAAAAATCTACAGGGAATTATTATAAAAAAGCAAATATACTCTGTGTGTGTGTGTGTATAAACTGTATGTGAGTACAGACGCACACACATGCACATATATATATACACATATTCTCAAATGATCTAGTACAAATTCTTTTGTAACAGTTAATTTGGATTATAGAATGATTTAAATGAATTTCATAGTGGGTAAGAGAGCATGACTTATATTAGAGATTTTCAGTGCATGCTTCATTTAAAGAGTCGGGGCATGGAAGAGTGCATTTTTTCCTATATTCACTTCTGTCTCCAATGTATCAGAAATTAATACTGCCCATTTCTGTTTTCTCTGTTACACAGTTTATGAAAGTATTCCAGGCTTCTGTTTATGTACTGTTTTTATGTCTACAATTAGTCTAAGAAACAAAGTTTCAAGCCAATTATATTTTATTTTCAATTAAGCAGAATAATTTCCTTGGTACTTCCAAACAGGTAATCAGCAAATCATAAGGAAAGCTTTTTCAGTAACTGCGTATATACAGATGAAGGTAAAAGTGTAGTTACCTATGGTAAGCACTTACTTTGCATGTAGAAAGATATACAAACTTAGTGGCTTAGTTAACAAACCATGGTTATACATGTGAATCTACTAGTGCTGGGCAAGGTAATCCAGTCCAATATTATGGTGCTTCCATGTCTCTTATTTCTTATACTGTATATTTCCCCATGATCTGGATAGCCTCTACCCTGCTGGTGTTTCAAAGGGTTTTGAAGACCTGGCTGTAAGCGTAAAAAACATCCCCTCCCGGAATATGTGGATTTATTTTTGTTCTTGTCCAGTTTGTTGGACCCTTGCCGTCTTCATTCTTCATTTTTGTCTATAATATTTTTCTTGTTTTAAGCATTTTTATTTGTAAAATAAATCCTTAGGAGTTGGACAATATATAAATTTAATTAATAATAATAAAAAGAAGAAAAATCTATTTGGTTAAGCATAAAGCTGCTGTGGTAAATATATTGTTAGCAATTTACATATACTTTAGATTACATACTCAAAGTTTCATTTAATCTAAAATGGTGATGCTGCTTGCTCAACTTGAGGTAGAAGTTCATAAGAAAATACACAAACACAGAGACACATACACACGTTTCTGTATTATTTGAGAAGCACAGTACACAAATTGAGATAATTTTTTAAAATAACCAATTAGGTAAGTTTGCACTTTGGAGCTTATGGCCAAGGTCCAACATGTGCATTTTGATAGACCATCTTGTAATAATGAGAAATTGCTTAAACACCCACACAACTGCTGCTTGATAGACAGATGGTTAAAATCTTTTCCCCCCAAGTGGTGACAGCTTCCCTACTGAGAGAAGATGGGAAATCTTGTCTTTTGACTAGGAGTTAATGTAAACCAATTGAGGATAAAGGAATGTACATTATTCTCATGGAGGGAAAAAATAAACTTTGGTGAATGTCACTAATGAACCAACCAAGACAAATTGTAATTGCTTTGGCTGGGTAAGCAATACAAATTGTATTCCATAGGGTGTGTTCTCCATAGTGTAGAAATGGGAGGTGCCAGTCTGGGATTCAGTATGCTCTAGCTCTATGTCCTGAGTTGAAACTTCTGAAGATCCGCCTCCCTGGTGACGTCTCTTCAGTTTGTTTCAACTCAGCCCTAGCTCATGGTTGCAACCTTAAGCTCCTGAGCTTTGAGTTGGATTTAATAATTATTCCCTGGACTTTGTTATTATTTTTTTTGTTGTTGTTGTTGTTTTTGTTGTTGTTTTTTTCTCTACTAATCTGTTGTAGCTGTGATTGGCAGAAATAGCAGGTAGACTATGGGGAATCTCTCCGCTTCTGGATTGAGTGTGTGTGTGGGGGGGTGGCTGTTGCTCTCCCCCCAACCTCCCCTACACTTTTAAAGCTCTGAGGGGGCTATCCGGCTGGCTTTGGCCCTGGACCCTTAAAAAATCGCCTTTTCTGCCTGCAGGAGGCTGCGTTGGACCCAGGGGACGCACGCGCCATTTCGGCTTGCTGCGGCGTCCCTTTCATCACCGCCTCTCAGCTGAGAGGCGCAGCGGCTTTTTTTTGTCCTTTTCTCGCCGTTTGGGGGCTGTTTGCAGTCGCGCCAGCCTCTTTCAGCCTGGGCGCTGCTTTTTGGTGATTGCCTGTGCCTGGCTGCATTGCTACGATCGGAGGGGCGTTGCCAGGCACTTTGAGCTAGGTGTAAGTCGTGGCGGCCTTCGTTCCCGCGCAAATTTTGGCAGCCATTTGTCCGGGCGACTTTGTTTCCCCAGCCTTTCTGGGCACAGAGCTGGTGATTCCTGATTGGCAGAGGGCATCTGGACATTGACCAGCGCAAAGTCTGTATTTGTCTGCGGGCTTGCTTAGCGGCCTGACCTGCGGCCTTTTTGATCACCCCCGAAGACTGCCTTCTTTGAACTGTGGCTGTTGGAGGCGGCCATTTTGACTTCAACGGCGGCCATTTTGTCAGGCCAGTATAATTCCCTTTCCTCTCCGGTTGGGAAGACTTTGCCCTTTTCTGTGGATTTCTGGACAGGACAACAGACTTTAGAATTATGGGGGATACTGACAGGCAAGCATCTTTTTCTGCTGAGGGTTCTTGGTCTCCCCCTCTTATCAGAGGCAGAGCTGTTTCTAGGCCTCGAATGGCCAGTGTTGCTGCAGCTAACAAAATCAGGGCCAAGGCCAGGGCTCGCTCAGGGCGTTCCAAGGCCGAGGAAAAGACTGCCCAAGTTAGACAACGTGCCTTGGACAGAGCATTTGCAAAGGCCGCTGCCATTAATGCATCTACAGAATCCTCTCATGCTTCTGTGTCTGCTCAGCCTCTATCTGGTCAAGATGTGGAAACTGCTGCTCTTCAGACTGTGCATTCTGCAGTTTCTCAGCCTGGGCTTTCTACTGTTGTGGCTGGGCCTTCTAGTCAGTGGTCTCCAGAGATGCAGCCTGAGCCTCAGCCGATCCTGGGGCCTTCTGGGTCCAGTAGACATCCTGAAGCTACTTTTACCCCACTGTGGCTGGCCTTCGCCAGGGTGAGGGGTGGAACCAGATGTTTCTACCTCTATGAAGGCTTGGATAGAGCAGGCAATTAGACAGGGCAGAAGGCATGCAGCTTCAATCGCAGGCTTTTACACAAATGTACACTTTTAGATCTGAGGCTGAGACTCAGGGTTATGATCCCCCTGAGGATTACCAGGGGCTGATTTCACCTTCTCCATCTGAATTAGCTGACTATGTAGAAGACTATCTAGAGGAAGGGGAGATATCTGATGGGGACCAGGTCCAACCACCTAGGCCTGCATTCAAAGGGTTATTTAATCCAGCCCTTTTGAAGCCCCTTCTCTCAAAGGCCAGGGCCACTGCTCGCTTGGGCCCTGATCCAGCTCTCTCTGGTTCTGGGGGTGCTGGAGAGCAGGATGATTACCTTTTCACTGAGCAGGCTGTGGAGGCAGATACCATCCCTATCCCGGGGATGTTTCTGGACATGATCCATAGGCAGTGGGCGGCCCCAGCTTTACCTTCCAGGGCCTCAGGTCTCGACAACCAGATGTTTACGGTTGATGTGGACATGATTAACTTGTTGGAGGTTCCCAAGGTAGACACTCCAGTGGCGGCTCTCACCTCTTCTTCTGTTTTACCACCTGATGCAGAGGACGCCTTGAAGGCTGAGGATAGGCGAGAGGAGACGGCACTTCGTCGCGTGCACCAGGTGGATGCCTGGGCTGTGAGAGCTTTTTCTGCTGCATCTTTTCTCACCAGGGCGTCGGTCAGATGGCTTCGTCAGCTGCAGAGCCATTTGGCACCAGATGATGTTCGGGCCCATCAAGACATTTCAAAGATTTTGGCAGCGGCTGAATATACGGCGGATGCTACCTTGGCTGCTGCCAGGTTCTCGGCCAGGGCCATGGCTTCGTCAGTAACAGCTAGACGTATGCTTTGGCTATGTCATTGGCGAATGGACGGGAAGAACAAGTGGAAGTTGGCTTCCGCTCCCTTTGAAGGGGGGTTCCTTTTTGGCCGAGTATTGGATCCCCTACTCATAGAGACGAGGGATAAGAGAAAGATTCTCCCGTCCCAGAGCAGGCGAGCAGATTTCCGTTCGTTCCCTTACTATAGGCGGCCCTCCTTCCGCCAGTGGGGAGCCGGGCCAAGCTTTCCCCGTCAGCAACGGCCTTTCCATTTCTCTAGACCTAGTTACCAGGCAGACAGTTCAGCCTTCCACCGTGGTCGCCAGCAGCCACCCAACAAGCCCTTTAGGGGCTCTGGAGGCAGAGGGGCTAGAAGAGCTAAGTGACTGTCCGTCTCTGGCCCCTATTGGGGGCAGGCTCGGCCTGTTTGCGGACCGCTGGGACGACCTGACAACAGACAATTGGGTGAGGGAGACTGTAAGAGCAGGGCTCTCCCTCGAATTCCTTTCACCTCCTCCGAGGCGTTTCCTCCCTTGCCCCGTTTCTGGAGACCCGGTCAAACGGGGACTCATGGAATCGGCTATCCAGCATTTGTTGGATATTTGGGCCATTCAGCCGGTTCCACTGGGGCAGAGGGGGCGGGGGTTCTATTCCAACCTATTTGTCATCCCAAAGGCCTCGGGGGGGGGGTGGAGGGCAATTCTAAATTTAAAAGTTCTGAACGAGTTTATCGTTTACCGGAGGTTCAAAATGCACTTCCTGCATTCCATTTTAGCGGGAATCAGGGAGGGAGACTTCCTAGCCTCCATAGATTTGACCGAAGCATACCTCCACATTCCAATTCGGCTGGAGCATCGTCAATATCTGAGGTTTTGCTATTCAGGCCGTCACTTCCAATATTTTGCCCTGCTGTTCGGGCTGGCCTCCGCCCCCCGGACGTTTACCAAGGTTCTTTCTGTCTTGGCGGCGTATCTCAGGTCTCTCCCCATCAGAATTCAATGCTATCTCAACGATCTGCTCCTACAGGCGTCCTCCCAGCAGCGAGCGGAACAGGACCTGGCCACTACTATACAGGTATTGAGGGACCATGGGTTCTCAGTGAATCTGGCAAAGTGTCATCTGGTTCCTTCCACAAGGTTAGTTCACCTAGGGGCCCTGATCGACACGCAAGCGGGGCAGGTTTTCCTGTCCCCGGACAGACAGGACAGTATAAGGGCTCTGATTCATTCCCTTCAGGGGTCCCAGATGGTTCAGGTAGACCAGCTATCCCACCTGTTGGGGAAAATGATATCTTGTCTGAACATTGTTCCCTGGGCCAGGTTCCATGCAAGACCACTACAGTGGTTCTTGCTCCCCTTTCAGAAGGCAGGAACGAGCTCGTCCAAGATCAGGGTTCAAGTTCCACCACGGGTTCTACGTTCCCTGACCTGGTGGACGTCAGAGGCCATCCAGAAGGGGTGTTACTTCAGGGAACCCCACAGGGTGGTAGTAACGTCAGATGCCAGCCTGCTGGGCTGGGGGGGTTATTGCGGATCCCAGGTGGCCCAGGGCCGCTGGTCACACCTAGAGCTGTCTCACCAGATCAATTGGCTGGAGTTCCGAGCTGCCCGTCTATCTCTCCAGACCTTTCTTCCGCAGGTGAGGGGGCAGCACGTGCTCCTTCTCACAGACAATACAACAACAAAAGCCCATGTCAACAGGCAAGGGGGGACTCGTTCCCGGACTCTAATGAGAGAGGTGGAGGCCCTTTGTCTCTGGGCAGAGACTCACCTTTTGTCCCTGACAGTGGACCACATCGCCGGGACGGACAACGTCGAGGCCGACTGGCTGAGCCGAGCCACTGTGGACTCCTCGGAGTGGAGGCTCCATCCCGGCCTGTTTGCGGAGATAGTCGACTGGTTCAGTCGCCCGGTGGTGGACCTCTTCGCCTCTCCGGCGAACTCACAACTTCCTCTTTTCTTCTCCCGATTTCCTGCCCCGGGAGCAGCGGGGGTGGACGCTCTGCGGACCCCGTGGCCCAGGGGCCTTCTATACGCTTTTCCTCCCCTTCCCCTGATCCCAGCCGTCATTCGGAAGTTGTTGTTGGAGGGGGCGGAGATGGTGTTAGTGGCCCCGCACTGGCCCAGGCGGCCTTGGTTCGCCGACCTGGTCGATCTGTCGGTTGCCAGGCCCTGGCGGATTCCCCCGGACAGAGTCGTCCTTCACCAGGGTCCGGTGCAACACCCGGACCCGCAGAGACTGCAGTTAGCCGTGTGGAGGTTGAGCGGGGGCTCCTGAGGAGGGAGAACTTTCCGGCCAGGGTCATCCGGACTATGTAGGCGGCCAGGCGGCCCTCCACCACTCGTATTTATGAGGCCACGTGGAACAGGTTTGCAGTTTGGTGTGCCTCCAGACATTTGAGTCCAACCTCAGCATCTGTGGTGGAGGTGCTCGAGTTTCTACAGGACGGGTTGGACATGGGACTTTCCACTAACACTCTACGACGTCAGGTGGCTGCGCTAGGCACTGTACTGACCTTTGGGAAATGGGGCTCCCTCGCTAAGCATCCGAGGGTTAAGATTTTTCTGCGTGGAGCGACTAACTTAAAACCTCCGCCTCTTCACCGTTATCCCACTTGGGACCTCTCTAAGGTTCTTCAGGCATTAACGAAGGCACCATTTGAACCGTTGAGGTAGGCTAGTCTTCGCCTCCTCTCGTGCAAAGTAGCTTTCCTTGTGGCCGTCACGTCTGCCTGACGGATTTCGGAGTTGGCGGCCTTATCGGTGCAGAAAGACCTGTGTATTTTTCACCCCAACAGGGTGGTCCTGCGGCTGGACCCTGCCTTTCTTCCTAAGGTCAACTCCTTGTTCCACCGAGCGCAGAAGTTGGTCTTGCCAGACTTCTGCCCTCGGCCTAGGCACGCCTTGGAGCAGACCTGGCACACCCTGGATGTAAGGAGGGCCCTCCGTATTTACATTTTTAGGACCGCTTCTTTCTGAAAGACGGAGGCACTCTTTGTCTCCTTTCAGCCGTCGACTTTTGGCCACAGGGTGACCTCTTCCACGGTGGGACGCTGGCTTCGGGGGTGCATCTCGTCTGCATATGAGCTTCAAGCACTCCTGGTGCCGCAAGGGATTACGGCCCACTCCACCTGCAGTGCTGCCACGACCGCGGCCTGGTCTACTCAGGCGTCAGTAGAAGACATCTGTCAGGTGGCCACGTGGACTTCCCCCACTCCCTTCATCTGTCACTATAGACTTGACTCCTTCGCTTCGGCGGAGGCTGCCTTTGGGAGACGAGTACTACAGCAGGTTCTCGAAGATCCGGGGTCGTCGGCCCAGGACAGCTCCCACCCTTAAGGCTGGTCAGTCTTTGGTATATCCCAGACTGGCACCATTTCTACACTATGGAGAAGGGACGTTGGCTTACCGTGATACGTTCCTTCTCGTAGTGTAAAATGGGAGGTGCCAGCCCCACCCTGTCTGTGGCTGCCTGGACCGGCTCCCTTGGTGGAGCATGTTGTTTCTATCTTTCAGACTGCGTACCATTCATTTTGGCTGCGTACCATTCACCTTGGCTTCGTTGGCACAAACTGAAGAGACGTCACCAGGGAGGCGGATCTTCAGAAGTTTCAACTCAGGACATAGAGCTAGAGCATACTGAATCCCAGACTGGCACCTCCCATTTTTCACTACGAGAAGGAACGTATCACGGTAAGCCAACGTCCCATTTCATTGATTCTTATATTTGTTTCAGACTGAATAAATTGTACAGTGTTACTTAGAATTTGTTCTGCTTCAGCAACTAGACTATATCAAGCTGCTCAAAACATTGGATACATTTATACCAGTATGCTCCTGCAAAATAAATTATCTTCCCTTGTTCCTAAATAATTTTGTGTGCACTCTGAAACATCTCCCTAAGGAGTGGAAGACTTTAAGAAAGGTATGGCTAGGTGATGGGAAAGAGAGCTTGTAGTTGATGGGGTGGTGGTGGGAGAATGAATCAAGTACAATAGAGACTCCCAGCCTTTATAGTCAATAGTATAAAATGCTTTGGAGAAGTATAGTATAAAATGCTTTGGAAAAGTTTAATAGAATCAGTGGGAGTACACTTCTCCATGAAGGTGCAAATCAGGGGTCTGCAACCTTAAACACTCAAAGAGCCATTTGGACCGATTTCCCACAGAAAAGAAAACACTGGAGCCACAAAACTTAGGTGGGCGTTGCCAACTCGACATCACTCACTCCCACCCAGTCACATGACACCCCCCAGCCACACCTACCCAGGGAGTTTTGTGGATTCCGGTGTTTTCTGTGTTTCTCTCTCTCTCTCTTTCTTCCTCCTTCTCTCTCTCGTTGTGTGTGTGTTCTCTCTTGAACCATTTCCAAAAACAGGCGAGGGCTGGGGTGTTGTTTTTTTGCTGATGTTGTTCTTTCTTTTTCTTTGGGAGCTTTTTACCATATGATTTAAATCAAGAGTCATTTCAGGTTCCCAGATAAATGAAGCTCTTTCGTCCCCCTGCTGTGGCTCCCTGTCGGCTGAACCCCCCACTGGCTAGTCCCGCCCCTCGCCCTCCTCTCCCAGTCACTCCTCGCCTGGCCTGAGAAGGTAAGGGTGATGGTGGGGGATGGAGACTTGCTTCATATTCCAGAATGGCAGCAAAGCGCCCCTGTACTTGCCTCATCTTGTGGGCTCTTCTTCTGGCCCTTATTAGTGCTGCGTGCACCTCGGGGAAATGCACAACTTCTCTCTGCCCTGAGCTGAGATGGCGGCGGGTACGTCACGTGAAGCTGGCGGAGTCCCTGGTAGCATGGAGGCGGCGGATGGGACACAGCAAGAGGAAGAGGTCGAGGAACAATTAGTTGTGGTAGAATTGTCTGGAATAATTGATTCAGACTTTCTGGAAAAATGTGATAATAAATGCAAGATTTTGGGAATTGACACAGAGAGACCTATTTTGCAAATAGACAGATATATCTTTGCTGGAAAATATGAAGATACCCTTGGAACATGTGTAGTGTTTGAGGAAAACCATGATCATGATGTGGAAGGCAACCAAAAATTGCAACTAAAATATAAATGCCACACAATGAAGAAACTAAATATGACGCGGACACTTCTGATTGAGAAAAAGGAAGGGGACGAGAACATAGGAGGCGGCATAGAATGGCTAGATCTTAAAGACAAAGACTTCTCATACAGCAGACCAAACATGATTTGTAATTTCTTGTATGAAAAAGATGACGAAACAGCTGAATCCCAAGATAAGCTGACAGAAGAGTCTGAAAAAGAAGCCAGTGACAAAGAAAACATGGACTGGAATTTGGAACCTGGGATTCCAGTTGACACTGTAAAGGATGATGCTGAACCTCTTTTGGATACTCCAGATCCCATCACAGAGAATCCTTCCATAGAGAACAGTCAGAACATTGCTTCAGAAGAGCCTCCACATTGATATAAGCTGTTTGATTGAGCAGCAGTCACTATATAGGATAAACTGACTGATATCTGATATATACATATTGTCATTAGAAAGACTCTGAATTTGTATACAAATTATTTTGTGAAAGTTTTGTTAGGATCACATTCCTTTTGTGATATTGATCTAATACATTTTCCAAGTTCTCTACCTCTTTGTTAAAGGAATTGAAAAGTGGAAAGAGAGACTTCCGTTGAACTTGGAAGCTCTTATTTTGATTACAGATTCCCTTCTCTTGCCTTCTCCCGGTTACTTCTTTTGCTTCCTATCTTGTCTGGTGAAGAATTCTGTAGAACTCAAGTTTGTTTTCTATTTTGTGATTTTGATATAATAAAAGATGCAATTCTAAAAAAAAAAAAAATTAAAAAAAAACTTGCTATCTGCCCTGAAACACTGGCCCAGCTTGGCTGCAGCCAAAGCCGTTGCTGTTGCGCCTCCATGGCCTGCCCACTGCTCTTGCAGCGCCTTGCACAGCAGTTAAATTTAGCGCGCTTCATAATGGGGAGACAGTGTCCCCTCCTCCTCCTGGAGCCCGTTACAATGCAGAGCATTGGCCACAGCTGGGCGTGTCAGTGTTTTGGGGCGGAGAGCAAGTTGCACATCTCCCCAAGCGGCCAAGGTGCATGCAGCACCAACAAGAGCCGGAAGAAGCACCCGCAAGATGCGGCGCTTCACTCCCGCTCTGAAATATGGAGCGAATCTCCATCTCCCACTGTTGCCTTTACCTTCTCAGGCTAGGCGAGGAGTGGCTGGGAGGGGAGGGCGAGGGGCAGGGCCAGTCAGTGGTGGGTTCAGCTGACAGGGAGACACAGCAGGGGGACGAAAGAGCCACATTCAGCTCTGGAGCCGTGGGATGCTGACACCCGGTGCAGATGACCATCCACCAGAACTATCAGTGCCTTCTGCTAGTCTTTGCTTTCCTGGATCACTAGGTATTGAAAACATTCTCTTGTATCTTTGTAATCTTTTGAGTTAGATTACTATGGTTCACTTTTATATGTGGTTGCCTCTGAAAAGCCCTTAGAAGCTGTAGCTGATATAGCTACTTGCCTACTGAATAATAGTCTTTTTAAAAGCATCATATCTATCTTGTACAAACTGTATTTGTTTATTGCTAGTTGGTTTCCAGACCCAATTCAGGGTGCTGGTGATAAAAGCCTGCATAGCTTCGCCTCCTGTTACCTCTAGGTTCATTTCTTCATGTAGAATCTGTTTGCCTTAAAAGCTTTAGGAAAGAAAAAATACTGCAAGTATCTAATCCAAAAGAAATTGGAGAGTTAGGTTCTAGAGAATGACAGAACAGCATTCTCCTTAAGGTTCCCATTTCTATGCTCTTTTAAAAAATTGGATATGTTCAGCCAGGGCAAGTTTACCTGGCTGTAGCAACTCATTTTCAATAAATAATTTTTACTAATTACGTTTTAATCAATGCTTTTACATATAATAGTAAATAATACCTATATATACTGTTTAACTGCATAAGTCATTTCAGTTAGTTGAAGATTCAAAAAACATGATAAATATTCTACACCTCCTTGAATTTTTTTTACTAACAAGGAATATCTTCGACAGAGTGAAATAAAGATAAATATAGAATCAACATTCAACTGTAACTTAGCTTTCCTTCTCAGACAGAACCAGTTTAGAATCTGGAATTTGGTTGTTAGAAAATTAAGTCATTTTAAAAAATAACTTCAGATAGTGTCATTACTTAGTAAATTTAAAATGAAATTCCCCAAATGAAATTCAAACTACTATAAAGATGCAATATTTATTTTATTTATTACGTACACTTATTTATATAGCCACCCATGTTGTCATTGTGACTTTGGGCAGTTACTGTAGGATTAAAATAGAGATCCCCAAATTCTTTAGATCATTGACCCTTTCATGAAATTTCAGATACTTCATTGACTACTAAACATTTATTGTAGGAAAATAATTTAATATATTCTACTTTAACTAATACAGGCAGTCCTTGATTTACAACCATTCATTTGATGACTGTTCGAAATTTACACCGAAAAAAGTGATTTATGACCATTTGTCACACATCCATTGCAACATCCCCATGGTCACATGATCAAAATACAACTGGTTTGTATTTATGACAGTTGCACTTTCCTGGGGTCATGTGATCATCTTTTGCAACCCTCTAAAAGCAAAGTCAGTGAGGAAGCCAGATTCACTTAACAACTGTAATACTAACTTAACAATTGCAGTGATTCACAGGGGTGTCAAATTCAAGGCTTGCGGGCCGGATACAGCCCATAGGGTTCTTAGATCTGACCTGTAGGGCCACCCTGGAAACAGCAGAGGACTGTCCCACTGTGCCTCTGCCAGCAAAAATGGAGCTCAGGGGGGCAGCATGCGATCTGCCTGGGCTCCGTTTTCGGCTGTGACACCCTCCTGCAGGCCTCTGCCAATGAAAATGGAGCCTCCCTGGGCTCTGTTTTTGCTGGCAGAGGGCTGCAGGAGGCCGTTGTAACTGAAAACGGAGCCTTGACGAGTGACATTGAGCTGGCCATGCCCATATCAGCCATGCCTCCCCGGCCCCCTGAGATTAAACACAACCCTGCAGCAGCCCTCAATGAAATTGAGTTTGACACCCCTGACTTAATAAGTGTGACAAAAAAAAGTTGTAAAAGGGGGCAAAACTTGCTTAAATGTCTCCCTTAGTAACATAAATTTTGGGGTCAATTGTGGGTCGTAAGTTGAGGACTACCTGTAGTGCTACTTGCTGTTACTACTATAATAAAAAAAGTAGTTGAAAATGAGTAAGATAAACTGGGATTTCTGAATACAAAGAAAGGAAACATTGGCACATAACAAACCCCAGTTTTAACTATGATTGAAAAGAAGAAACTGTGGATAAATGTTGTGGCAATAGGTTAATAGAAAAGAAAACAAAGAATTGGAGAAGATCACGAAGTATCAATGTCTGAAAATCAAAGCTGAAAGATTATTGCATAAACTGATAGTGATCCCAGAGATTATTAGCATACTGAGTGTCATATCCGAAAGCACTTTAGAAAAGCACAGCACTTTAGAAAATCTGTTCATTGACAAAATGTATATTACTGTTATTTACAAAAAGCCACACTGCTTTGATCCATACATATGCTATGCCAATATTATGTCATTTTAGATTCTTGGGAAGAACTTAATGTGAATGAAGACCAAGACCAGCTAAAAAACTGGCAGCTCTGATTTCGGGTTGTGTATAATAATAATAATACCAAGCCCTTGGATATTCCCATCAAGCCTTGGGAGTCAATATTGGCCATTGACCACTGTATGTATAGTTTATTGAATAGCCCGAAGGCCTTTTCAAACAAAACAGAAAAGAAAAAGGGAAAAAGATAAAACAGTTACAAAAATAGCAATCTAAAAATACATGATAGATGACATTAAAATTTTACCATATCAAATTTCAATAGCTAAGTTGCCAAGACTAGAAGAATAGATAACCCAAATAGGATAGCTCCTCTCTAACTGAGCTCATCTTTCTTACAATCGATAAAATTTTTCTTGATATAACTGGCTCGTATTGCCGTCAACCTTTTAAAGTAATGAGTGATCGCTCTTACCAGGGGAGGAGAGTCAGCCCTCAACAGAAATGCTAATTTTTGTATATTTTTTATATTCCAGTGGGGAAATTTATTTATAATTGGGGACAGATATTGATTTCTAACTTCCTGATAGAGACTACATTCGAATATTATATGCGCCGTGTCCTCCACGACGTTTACCCTACATATGCATATTCTTTTGTCATAAGGGATTTTTCGATAACGGCCGAATCTAACGTTAGTATCTAGAAGTTCGAATCTAAACTTAACAAATAACTGTCTCTCCACTGATGGCATTTCTAAATATAAATACTTTTCCAGGGTGAAAGTTGTTTTAACTGCTGTCAGCAGTTTAAGGGAATGATTAGTTGAAAGGGTTGCCATATCCATTTGCCCGTGTATATCTTTAATCCGTTGTTTAACTTGGTTCAGTGTGTCACACAACAGGAACCCTACGCCATATCGGTTCAATATTTCTGACAGCCGGGTTAGCCAGGAATACCTTTGAGGATTTGAAATCTGCTGTTCCTCTAGACATATTTTAGGGAGTCTGCTGGCATCCATCTGGGTCATTTTTAGCCAGTAGGCTACCGCCCTAGTGATTGTATAGGTGTACAGTGAGAAATGTCCCAATTCAGCTCTGACGGCTGCAGCTGAAGTGGAATTGTTTACCCCAAGCACCCTCCTTAACAGATTATTTTGAGTTCTCTCTAATATGGGGGCCTCTATAAGACCCCAAATTTCAGCACCATAGAGCATGATCGGAACAAGTTTAGCCTGAAAGACTTTAGGAAGAGGTAAAATGGAGGTTGGTTGGATTCGTTTACTTAATTTAGATACAAGGCTTGCTCCTGCTCTAACCTTTTGAGAAAGGTATTGATGGTGCGGAGTCCAACCTCCTGCACTGGACAATTCCAAGATAAGTATATTGGGTAACTTGTTCAATTTTTGTGTCGTTAATCTGCCAATTGTGCTTTTTATTTTTGTTGCCAAAGACTAAAACTTTTGATTTAGCTACATTTATAGTCAAGTGGTTTGCAGCACAGTAACGTGTGAGCTTGTCAAGAAGTCTCCTCATTCCTATTTGGGTTCTAGAAAACAACACTAAGTCATCGGCATACATTAATACGTTAATAAATCTAGAGCCTATTTGGGGGCTGTGCGTCAGAAGATCATCCAGCTGCGCTGGGATATCATTTATATAAAGGTTAAAAAGAGTAGGGCCCAGCAGGCAGCCCTGCCTCACTCCTCTAGTTGTCGGTATGCTGTTTGTTGAGGCCCCATTTGCTGCATATCTGACTCTAATTGCCATATTAGTATAGAGAATCCTGATCAACAAAATAAGTCTGGGGTCCATCCCCATAACTTGTAGTTTCCTCCACAAATGGTTCCTATCTATAGAATCAAAAGCAGCAGTAAGATCAATAAAGGCGGTATACAGCCTGGGTCTTGTATTTATTAATTAAGTGGGAAAGGACAAAACAATTGTCTATGGTAGACCTACCTGATCTAAAACCTGCCTGCTCATTTGCCAGAATTTCCTTATCCAAGCACCAGTCCTCTATTGTATTTAGGAGATGTTTCGTATACATTTTTGAAATTATATTAAGAAGACTGATGGGGCAGTAGTTGGATGGGGCGGCTCTGTCATCTTTCTTAAAAATTGGAAAAACTATAGCTAACCTCCACCCTTCAGGGATTATCCCTACTTTATCGATATAAGTAAACAGTGCTACCAGCACCGGTACCCAAAAGTCAATGTTGGACCTAAAGAGTTCAGGAGGCAACAAGTCCTCTTCAGGGGCCTTCCCGGCCTTTAAGGATTGAATTATATGCTTAACTTCGGTAGGGGTAACTGGTGTCCATTCCGGACATTTCCTTAATTCTTGCTGGAGGATATCCAATTGCAAGACATTTGTTGTATTGTTACCATCAAATAAAGCAAGATAGTGCTTCTCCCATTTTACTGCTGATATATCAGTGTCCATAAATGGGGAACTATTTGGTGATTATTCAAATATGGTTCAACTCAGGAGAGCATACAAATCCCTCCTGAAAAACAAGAAAAGTAGCTATAACACCAGGATGTGGAAAGAGGTAGAAATGGCAGCGAAATCCCAATTCCCTACGATCTTTTGGCATAAGATAGCCAGTATATTAAAACAACGTTCCCCATTGACCACTGTATTAAAACCAACAAAGAAAACAAAAGCAAAAATTATAATAATCCAATAATGGCATCTGAGGATAATCTAATCCGGTCACACAACTACAGTCATGTTAATAAAAATCACATTGATAAGCTCACACAAAACATATATATATGTCTAATAGAACATACAAGTCTTCAGTGACTTAAGAAATGCTAGGAGCAGAGTTGGGATAAACAAATAAATGGTTATTATAACATGTATAGAATTAGAAAAACCCTTCCAAATACATATATAATTGCACTTAAATATTTCTTAAATATTTATCCAAGGGGATAGTTTGAAAAGAAGACATAGAACATTCTGAGGCATTTGGGATCTAATAATGTGATTTGTATACAGCTGAACCTCCTGCAAAAAATACATTCAATTACCTATTTAACTTACCATACTTTTATATAGTGGTTTCACTTGTAGTTGGATATGTCACAGATTATCTTCTAGTTAATTATCTATTCTAATAAATTATCTAGTTGATTTATTTTTAAATTATACTCTTCCCCTTTTAATCAACTACCATTTCTTCCCATGCCTTACATGGGTCTTCATTTTTTGATTTCTCAATTGCAAAGCATGCTATTTTAAGCAATTAACATCAGCTATGCAAACAAAGAACTTTTAACACTGCAATGTGATTAAATAAAACAGTGTGAATTATCCGTCTTCCAATAATACTTCCTAAACTAAATGAATACAGATACAACCAGGGATGAAATGCTACCGGTTTGCACCAATTTGTGCGAACTGGTAGCAGCAGCAGTGCGAAGCTCTGCCCACCCACACGGACATCATTACCTGTTTTTGACCCTCTGTGCATGCGCAGAAGGCTTTGCACATGCACAGAGGGTCCAAAATTGCACATGACGCATACTTCTGAACCGGTAGGGAAGGTAAGTAGATTTCACCCCTGGATACAACTAGAGATTATTATGTCCTTCAAGAATAATGTATTAATTTACTCACAATATTTAGATGACTGACCATCACAATATATTTTCCAGGCAGTATATATAAAAAAAAAGAAAATTGGATGTTTCGTATTTTTTTACTTCAAGACTGCCTTCTGCCGCATACTTCCCAGTGACTGGTAAGATCCCACAGAGTTGGTCTCCTCCGGGTCCCATCAGCTAAACAATGCCGGTTGGGGTCTGCGGGGGAGGGCCTTCTCTGTGGCAGCCCCAGCTCTCTGGAACCAGTTACCTCCTGAGGTCCGGACCATCCCCACCCTATTGGTCTTCCGAAAAACGGTGAAGACCTGGCTTTTCCGGCAGGCCTGGGGCCGTTGATCTCACTCTTGTGATCTGGCGAGATCCGGCCATGAATGGTGTGAATGAGTTTTTAATGTTTTTAATTTTTAAATGTTTTTATAATGATTTTTTAAAATGTATTGTGAGCCGCCCTGAGTCTTCGGAGAGGGGCAGCATATAAATTTAATTAATTAAATTAAATTAAATTAAATTTATCAGTTTTATTTTATACTGTATGATATTCCAAAATGAACCTCTCTATATCATAATCTTTGAAAAAATGAGTGAATAGCAAAAACATATACCATCTTATTTATTTATTAGAATTTGTCAAATAAAAACGAGATCAAGAATAAAAATAAAAATACAATGACAGGGATGATAGGCACGTTAGTGCACTTATGCACGCCCCCTCTACTGACCACTTAAGTGTGATGTAAGATCCATGGAAGTCAATTTGTAACTGAAACAACTGAATCGGGTAGAGTATTCCAGACTTTGACAATTCTATTACAGAAATCATATTTTTTACAGTCAAATATAGAACGATTTACATTGAGTTTAAAACGATTGTTAGAGCGCGTATTATTGCGATTAAAACAAAAAAAGTCATTTACAGGTAAAACATTACTACGTATAATTTTGTATGCAATACCTAGGTCTGACTGCAAGTGACGCAGTTCTAAGTTATCCAAACCAAGAATTTTGAGCCTAGTAGCATAGGGAATTCTATTGTGTACAGAAGAGTACAAGACTTTTCTCGTGAAATACTTCTGAACCCGCTCGATTGTACTGATGTCAGGTATATGGTGGGGATTCCAAACAGGGTACATCATAGGATCCATATTTGGTATTAGCTTGGAAAAGGAATGATATAGTACACGTAATGGTCTTAGGACATCATCACAAACATCTAGTCTTGAAATTAATAGAATTAATAAAGTTTCAGGATTCTAGAAAATTATTTAAAAGTTGGCAGTATCAAACTTTAGGTCTCATTTTGTTTTACTTATATGCATAGGTATGTGCGCAAGCCAGAACATCTTCAGAAAACCCTTCTTATAAGGAGAAAATAAATTTCAGCACATGGAGATTTTCAGATAAGCTTAAAACAGACTTTAGTAATTTTGTCCAAATACACAACATTTTCCCTTTGTTATTGAGATTAGATATTCCATCTGTATGCGCCTGTTTGAATTTTCTTTGTAAAAAATTGTAAAACAACAGTTGTATGTAACAGGTGGCCAACAATTTTAATTATATCTAGAATTACAATTAAATAAAACAGTTACAGAAAAAAAGATCATCAATCTCTTTATAGACAAGTTTTAAGATGTTTATGAGATATACTAATTGTGGTAATAAATGCCCTAGATTTTAAAGACATTGCAGTTTTTCTTATGTAATTGGAACTGGTTTATCCCATGATGTTATTTCATTTCCATTGTTTGTCATAAAAATACAGTTTTTTACATTACATTGCTTACAAAAATATAATTTCAAAATGATAAGCAAACATGTAAAGTAGTGCATGGGTGATTGTTTCTAAAGATTGCTTACTATCTAATATTCACTTATCTGTCATGCCACCCACTCTTTTTCTCTCTCAACAAATTGATGATAGCAAAACTGACAGGAAGTGTAACGGGTGCAGCTTGATAACAAAAAGTCAGACAATAATGAACCATTTTATTCAGTGAACATGTGGTGAAGAACAATGAAAATAATCTTGCAAATATGTTTTAATTTTAGCTATTGATCATTTGAAAAGCTTCATCAAGGCAGTCAACTCAGCTGGTTAAAAAAAGAAGCAAGGCTACAGAGAAAAGACAGATGCTGTTTCTGAGTACAGCTTTCTGAAATAAACACAATACAGTACCAAAATAAAAATTATTCTGAAACAGTTTCAAACTTCACAAAACAGCAGTTTAACAAGAGACCACTTATTGTTCCATTCTTTCGCTCTTCTCTTTTCTTTCTTTTTTCTTTTTGAGATGCAGAGTACAAATAAAGGTCATTTTGTTTTGCATTTTAATAAATAGTATGATGTAACAAATTAATTCATATGATAACTTTCTTTGTTATCCTTACATAAGAAAACAGTTGCAAATTTAGCTAGTAAAATGTATCAGAAGCAGACTGATTTTTATTCTTCTTTCAGCATATTATCAGCATCACCCCTTAACTTATTCAAGACTCTTGCAGTTTAATTTCTAGACTTCATACTTTATTCATAATTTTCAGATTAATTTCTTTTGATATTTTCATTTGTAAATATGTGACATCTATGGGACTTTTCTGTATTGGAATGTCTTAATCTTTTTAATATGTGAAGGCTCCCTGTTATTTGAAATGAACTTTGTACAATGACTATTATGAGAACCTGGTGAGAAGTTTGTTGCTTGGCACACCTGTCAAATTTCAGCATAATGATCAAAGATACACTTCATATGAGAAGCTAATGAGAGTTTTCCATTGCCTTCTAAGATATTTCTTTCCTCGAGGAAAAAAAAACGCTGTATCTGATCTTTGGAAATATGCAGTCTCTGATTCCTTTCTAATATTTTTTCTTTGTACTATTTTGCATGAATTGCTGACAAGAACATTTCAGTTTACAGCTATACAGATAATTTGTACTCAGATTTGTCCCCTCCCCCCAAAATGGACAGGAGCAAAAATGGGTTTTATTAAAACAGATGTCTTACACATAGATAGGAAACTTAACGATTTAGGTTGAGCTTAAATTCAAGTAGTTTCTTGATTATTTTCATAAATGGAAATTAATAATAATAATTAATACAACAATGTTTTACTCCTCATACTTGGATATGATCTAAGCAAAGTAGATTGGATTGAAACAGTAAGACAGAGGTCTATTTGAGATCAGTGGATGAGATTGTAATCATTTGGAGTAAAATCCTAAATCAAAATACACTGACTAAAGAGGACAGAAGTGTAATTAGTCTGTCATCTGAAATCTCCATTTTAATTTGTGCCAGTTCATGATTTGCCAATAAGACTATGTCAGAACAATAGAGGGCAATATTAGAAGTGCAAAAAATAAGTGCAGAAAAGACAAAGCATGGGAGGAGCCAATTTATATCACACACAATTTCCAATCAGACTCATGGGTTGTGGGAACAAAGAGGGGTCAACCTCTCTTTAAGTATTTATTAGCATGTTGAATCCAGTGGGAGTTCCACTCCAAATTTTCTCCCTTTGAATTTTGATCTGAGGCCACTTTGAATTCAGCATAGATTTGGCGAGCAAAATGTTATCTCTAGTTATTTAAAATTGGACAGTGTGTGTGTGCAGAGCAGTAATGTGTGGTAGGGCAGTGGTGAAATCCAAAATTTTTTACTACCAGTTCTGTGGGCGTGGTGTGGCTTAGTGGACATGGTGTGGCTTGGTGGGTGTGGAGGGGAAGGATACTACAAAATTTCCATTCCCACCCCACTCCAGGGGAAGGATACTGCAAAATCCCCATTCCCTCCCCGCTCCTGGGGGAAGGATATTGCAAAATCTAGATTCCCACTCCACTCTGGAGCCAGCCAGAGATGGTATTTGCCGGTTCTATGCAGGGCTGCGGAGTCGGGAGATAAATGTTCCGACTCCGACTCCTCAGTTTTTTGTACTTCCGAATCCGACTCCGACTCCCCGACTCCGACTCCTCTGTATTAATATGCGAATGTATTTTATACATTCCTTGAAGGAAAGAAAGGCAACATACATGTCATTACCACAGGACTACTGGCTGGGAAGCCAACAGTCTACTGTATTGAACAGTTTAAGCAAAAGACAAACACAATGAAAACAACAAAGTTTTATTAATTTTTTTTTTATTAATTTAATTAATCAAGTTGCTGGATAGTAGCAGCAGGCATAAACATCAGGAACAGGAACTTTACCAGTTCAAAAATACAAACCACATTATTTGGTTGTTTTAGAACAAAAACAAAGCTTATCTATATGAACCAAAAACAAAATCTGTAAAACCTAGAAATGGTTTATATTAATCTTGAAATGTAGTTATAGGCTTAGCAAATGCAAATCAATTCAATGTAGAGTTCTAAGGAAGAGAATTGCCTCTGCCAGATCCTCTTTCATAGAGGCTCTTAAGTCAGACTTTATTATTTTTAGGGCTGAAAATAATCTTTTGACACTGACTTGGGTAGGTGGCATTGCAGTAACTATTCTGGCCACATCACTAATGATCTCTGGATAAACAAGGATGGCTTCTTCAACAGTAAGTTTTGATGAGCGATCATACTTTTCAACTTCTTTTAGTGCTTTATAAAACTCCTGTTGGAATTTTTTTATTTGGACATTTACTGGTTCTGTAACACTTATGCGACGTCGCTTTCCTTTAGCAACTTCCATTTTGTCTAAGAAGGAATCAAAGTCTAATTCTTCGTTTGAAGAAGATGATCCTGAGTTATCACTATTGCTTAAAAGAACTTCATCCTCCTGTGGAGGTATTTCAGGTCGTAATCCCTTCATGCGAACTGCTACATCATAGAGGGCCTTTTTCCCAGTAGCAGTCTGTTCACTGTTCAACAAAAGTCAGCTCATTGGGTCAACATAAATAGCCGCTAACAAGATTTCATTTTCCAGCAAAAGACTCTCTCTTTTCATCATTGAAGATGCAATGCCCTCAGCTATTAACCGTCCATTTTTGTTCAGGCGATATAACAGGCTCTTCCATTCCAAGAGGAATTTACCTGGGGTTAGATCGTCACATTGCAACCTCTTAGTGACAGTGAAGGGGTGAGAAAGAAGGTTCTCCAGCTCTTTTGTTTGTGTCCACTGGCTTGCAGTTAATGCAAGATTTTCATTGTCCATTTCTTCTATGAAGTCTTTAAGTTCAAGCAAACGCTTCACCATTAAATAAGTGCTTCCCCAGCGAGTTGTTTGATCCAAAATGGCTCCTTTTCCTGCACGTCTTTTCAAAATTGCCTCTGTTTTCGGGACCCTGGCTGCAACAGTTACTTGCCGTAATTTGCCAATTAGTGTAGCTGCATGGCGATCTTTTAATCCATCTCTTATGGCAAGTTGCAGTGTATGAACAGCACATTGCATATGATGAATAGTAGCAAGCTTCAATGCTTCTTCAACAAAGTTGTCTAAAAAAATGTCAGCATTCTCTTCAGTTTCTAAACTTTCTCCAATACTTGCAGAGCTGTCTTCCTCTAACCCTAATATCTGTTTGTTACCTTCTTCATCTGCGTTCATCTTCTCAATTGTGCTCAACATGTTAGAAGCGTTATCTGTCACAACACATAAAATCTGTTCCTTTTTAATTTCAAAATCTTCTAGAACACCTTCCACTAAGGTGGAAGGTAATCACTGGTGTGATGTGCCTGAGTGTCCTTTAATCCAAGGGTCCGTGTTATTGTTTTGTTATTTTCATCCACAAATCTAACATTAATAGCGAAATAATTGATTGTGACGTGTGCATGCATCCATTTTAAGGAAGACAAAACGTCCTTTCAGAACTTTCTGTAGTTCTTCCTTTTTACATTTGGCCTCCTCAATTATAAGTTTCCTTATACTTTCTCTATCCAGAGAAACACCAAGGTTTTTTTGCCATTTCTCCATTTAGGCCTAAAAAGACTGACTGTGAAAAGAAGGATAGTGGTACACTATTCTTTACTACCATTTCAATAATGTGGTGTTTGAATTTTTCTGGTGTCATCCTTATGGTAACTTTGTCAGATATAAAGAATTTTCTTATTTGTGATTGTTCTCCAGTAGATTTCTGAACGTTTTTTGTCACAGAAGTAGATGCAATGTTTTCATTGCTATCTTTCTCATTCACGGCTTCTAACACTTTGGGATGAAAACGCTGTAAGTGTCTTTTCAAATTTGATGCTCTTGTAGGTGCATTTTTATCAGGCCCGCTGAAACTGCTAATTTTTGCATCACATTGTTTTTCACCATCATCATCTTTTCTAATACATTGGCACACGTAATGTTTTCCATCACTTGATAATGCAAAGTGCTCATAAACAGTAGACTTTGTCATGTTTGTTGCTAGCAGTCTTTTTGCCATTGTTTAGGATGCCTCTTTCCCTAAAATATAAAATATGTTATACTAACTGGCATATAATTAGATTTTTAATATCAACATACACAGTCTTGTAAGTTGTACGTACATGGCTTTATACAAACAAATAAGCTATATATCCCAGCACTAAACCTAGACATGATTTGTCCTATACAGAAAAACATGCAGACATGTACTGAACACACACACACAACACAAAGCCTACATTTTAGTACTCAGAGCATATAAACAATCTGCACTATACATAAACATTCATACATTCCTGCATCACACTTACAAACCTAGGATAGACAGTTTCTTCCAGAAACATGTACACATGTCTTCCCTCATACAGACAAGCAGGCATGCAGATTTTAAAATAAATATAAACACAGTTGAATCCAAGAAGCTGTTCCACCAAGTTCTTCTAAGCCAGTGGTTCTCAACCTTCCTAATGCCGCGACCCATTAATACAGTTCCTCATGTTGTGGTGACCCCCAACCAGGGGGGTCTGTGGGCGTGGCTTATTTTGTGGGCGTGGCTTGGAGGTCATGTGACTGGGTGGGCGTGGCTAGCTGGTCATGTAACCGGATGGCCATGGTTATGTCCATAGGGACTACTCAGAGGGCTGAAAAAAGTCATTTCTGACAGATCCTCGCACTTTTGACTGGTCCTCACACTTATGACCATCTTCACATTTATGCCCTTGCAGCATTCTTAACAACCGTGTCACTCATTTCACAACTGCTTCTCTTCACCATGGTGACAAGCTAGGGCAAAAACGTAAAATGTGAGGACAGTCGTAAATTCGAGGACTGGTCAAAAGTGCGAGGACCAGTCAATAACTTTTTCAGCCCTCTGAGTAGTCCATATGCATAAAAGGATACAGCAATAGAGAGGGATGAAGGAAGGGAAGAGAAATTAGAGTAGGAGGGAGGGTAAGAGAGGGAGGAAGAGAGGAGGAGAAGGAGAAAGGAAGAGGAAGTAGGGAGGAGAAGAAGAGGGGGAGGAAGAGAAAGTAAGAAGGAAAGAAAAGAGAGACAAATATAAAGATATTAAGATAAAGAATGAATTGTTAAACTTTAAAGAATAAAAGAGAACAAATATGAATAAATAACAATAATTAGAAACACACATACAAACATACAATGTATTTTGTTTGAACAGAGTATTTGGTCGGTTCACAAATTTAAACAGTGTTTAGTCATTTCAATTAAATTTACAATTTCTATATTTCCTTTTTGCCATATTTATTCCTCATCTATTTTTGTAAAAAACTAATATTACCCTTCATCCTCATCTCTAATCTTAATCAAATTCAATTTTTCCCTTCTATTCTATATTATACCCCTTCCCATTGTCATCTATTTTTATATCCATCCTCACATTGGTTAATTATGTAATATTACATTGTTTAATATAAATTCAACATTTTAATATAAATCAATTAGTTATATAACTACCTTTTTTGTATATTAATCAATATGAACATGAATATTCCAATTATTTCCATGCAATCCAATTTCTTACAAATCAATTAATTATATTTACCAATAATAATAAACCAAATAATTTCCCCCATCTGCTCCAGGACTCTTTGCAAGGAAGCAGCAGAGCCCTGAGCAAAACAGCTGAGACAAATCATCTGAGAGTCAGGAGCCGATCTAATCAAGGGCTAATTAGCCTATGCTGAAGCTCCGCGGGCCAATAAAATTACAAAAAAACACCGAACCATTTGTTAAATTGCTGGCTCGCCCGCCCCTCGCCCACCACTATTTATTGGCAATAACTAGTGGTGCGGAGGGGCGGGGCAAGCCAGCAATTTAACAAACGGTTCCGGCAGAATCCCACCACTGGCTATAGGGCGGCCCTTTGAAGCCCCGCGGCAAGAATTTAAACAGTTTTTTTTCCTCTAGCCATCAGCTGGGACTCAGGAGGCAGCAATAGATTGGGGGTGGGCGGGGTAATCGAACGGCCGGCGATCCAACAGAGCAGAGAGTGAGGGTGAGTGAAGGCGTGTGGGGGGCGAGAGGACTTTGGCGACCCCTGTGAAATGACCGTTCGACCCCCAAAAGGGATCGTGATCCCCAGGTTGAGAACCGCTGTTCTAAGCTCTTCTAGCAGAGAGAGGTAGTTGGGCAGAAGCTGCTGCCTTCTCCTTTTTGTGTGCTGATCTGCTGCTGAAGATAGGGCAGTGGGAGGATCCAGGAAGGGGCATTTATTATAAAACATGATTTCCCTAGTAGAATCCTATAGTCATGTTTAAAGTTTAAGCTAACAATCGGAGTTTACAAGTTTTTATAGCCTTAGCTGAATGACAGCAGTTTTTCCAATGGTTTACAGCTTCAGTCTTGAACTATTGACCCTCCATTCCCTTCACTTATACAAGTGTCTCTAGTCCTACAAAAAACATATTTACTTAATCCCTTATCAGTGAGAGGCTAGGTTACCCATGGGCACTGCGTTCCCTGTAACAGCAGAACACAACACTATGGAAAGTATAAGTATTGCCGCTCCTAATTGTGCGTTGCGTGCCATATAGTGAAGCACATGAAAAGCATGCTTCTTCACGGTCACTTAACATGTTTGTTTTGTGGTTACGTGAGGCACTGCATGCATTGGTCTTTATTCTTACAGTAGAGAAGTCATTAATTATAACTTTTTGTGAATTGGGACATTTAAACTTGCTTTTTTTTAAATTCCAATCTAAATTTAGTAGGAGTCGGAGTCGGTGCATTGTTTGCCGACTCCGACTCCGACTCCAGGTACCCAAAATTTCCTTCGACTCCGACTCCACAGCACTGGTTCTATGAACTACTCAAAATTTCCGCTACTGGGCTTCCGGTTTGCTTCTCGTAGCTGCCAGATGGTCCCTTGGGATCACCAGCCCCTTCGCCTGTAAAGAGCCGCCTTTATAACGGAAAGGCGGCTCAAAAAACTCCATTTCCAGGAGCAAATGTGAGATAGAGCAGGTGAGTGTAGGTAGAGCTTTCTGCGAAGCCCCCAGAGTTTTTTTTTTACTCTTGGGGGCGAGCGGATGAGGCTCCCTATATCACTCACCGTTTGCTCCGGGCGTTGGGAGACCTCTGCATTTTTGCAGAGCAAGGCTACGAAAACAAGCTTTTCAAGATAACTAACAGATTAAGCAAAGAGGATGAGATCTGGACCTGGACCTGTGACCCTAAATTGCAAGTATTTATACTTATTTTGCAAAGGATATTGAACAAAGTAAAAAAGAACTTTTAAAATGGCGACTGCCGAAATTTGAGCAGGGAAGCTGAAAAGGGAAAGTCCTTCCGTTTCTTATTAAGCCACAAAGTAGCGGAGTAAATATTTTTGGCTACAATTGAAGAAAAAGCTCCACTTTTGTGTTTTCTCTTTCCTGGAGATTTGATTTGATATTGATCTCGTTTGGAAATAAGCTTTTTTCTCTTTACTTTGCTTTTTTTTTCTTTTCTAAAAAAGTTTGCCTGTGTGGAAATATGGCGTTTAGGCTTACAAAGCCGGACAAACAAGCAGTGGGGGGGGGAATTCCCCCATCCACAAACTATATGAACAAGTTCTTAACTTACAGTCTCAGAAAACTGATTTTAATATAATTGAATTTCTTCTGGAGGAGATTGTAAGAAGGGATGAGATTATGAATCAGAACTTTGAGAAATTTAAGCAGGAAATTAAAGAATTGGTGCAATTAAAGTTTGATATTTTGCAACGAAAGATTATAAAAATGGCTAATGGTTTCTCAGAATTTATGATCAAGTTGGATACAAATATTAATCTATTAGAGTCTAAAATGGAGGAAACTGAGGACAATTTGGAAAATAAAATAGAAAAAATTGAAAATGATTTGATAAATATTCAAGACAATAGTGGACCTAAAATGGAAGCTGATCCAAAGATTTGTAATGTAGAAAACATACAACAACGGATTGAAAAGGAAGTTTTAATGATGCAATATAATTTTACTGAATATGCGATTAGACTGAGGATTACAGGAAAATAACAGAGATGATTTAAGGAAAATATCTTCTGAAGTTCTGGCTGGGATTTTAAAGGTTCAACCTGAGGAGGTATTTTGTAGGATCGATAGAATTTATAGAATAAACTCCTGGATTGCAAAGCAAAGGCAACTGCCTAGAGATGTGGTGATTTATTTTACAGATAAAGAAATAAGAAAAAATATTGTGCAAAAATCTTTTAAGTCTACTTTGCAATTGTTTGGAAGAAAGATTTGGATATATAAAGAACTACCGCCTAAGATGTTATTGGAAAGAAAGAAATTTGGTTTTCTGGTGGCTGAGCTTAAAAAAAGAAATATCTTATTCAGATGGAATGTTCCAGTTGGTATAATATTGAGATATCAAGGAGAAAGATATCAATTAAATTGTTGAAATTGTTGAAAAAGCGGAAGAATTTTATCAAAAATTTTTAAAAATGAACTTAACATCTTTATGCACAACACAAGACAAGCAGAAGGAGTTAGAAATAAAGGAAAAATATCAAGTTACAGAGGCCTTTGTAGATGAATTGCCTTTGGATTCTTCAGACACCTCAGCTGGACTATTTATAAATAAGAGAGAAGTGGCATTGGATTCTAACGTGATGACTCACCAAGTCACAGACAACCATGGAAATCAACTAATTGATACACAACTTATAGAAAAGAAATATGAGTCACAAAAGCAAAACCAACAAGATCAAGTCATAAATCAGAATGGAAACCGATCAGTTGATATACAACTTGCAGAAAGGAAATTAGGATGGAGATCAAACCCACAAAAAGAAAGGAAAAAAAGAAACAGGCCTCACAAAAATAAAAATTTCTAAATTAAGCAACAGCGAAGCCAGTTATTTTTAAAAATACATGACTGAATATATGAAAAGATGGTTGAGGCGAAGTAGTGGTTAATATTATCCTGAGGAGAGTGACAGACCTCTGCAATGCCATAATTTTGGGATGTGAAAAGGGTCTTAAATTGTTGGATTGGAATTATCTATTTCTGGTTTTCTTTTTATTGATCAACGTATTATATCTATGCTGAGCTATAAGGCAAGAGAGTTATGCTGGGGCATGCAGAAGATCTGGCTGTTACCCCATTACGACGATGGGAATTAATAATCCTGAAAAAAGCCACTATTACAGATATTATATGGAATACAAATATAAAGTCACTCGGGTGGTTGTTTTCTTTTTTTATATATACGAAGATATTCATTATTGATGGGGGCAGATGATAACTGAGCATTTTGAATATTCTGTTGCAACTGGGATGTTATGTTACCCTAATACGGATGATGGAGTCAGCAATCCAGTGGAAAGACATCAAAGAAGATATTATATGGATTATAAGTTTAAAGTCATTGATTTTATCTATATAAGGGAATATTTTTTAGTAGGGTGGGCAGAAGAACAAAGATATTAAGAATTGTTGTGTATGGTAATTTTGTAGGAAAGTGGGTGGAGACAGGCTAGTGTAGACTAAGAAAAGGGATGTTTAAGAGATATATTTATGGGAGTGGAGGAAATGGATAGAGCAGAACAAATGTAAAATTAGAATTTATGGGGAAAGCTGCTTTGAAATGTTATATTAATATACACAAAAGATTAAATGTCAAAGTAGGATTTATTATATAGTTTTAAAGTGGAAGGTTGTTTTGAAATGTTATATTAATATACAGACATAAGTATGGGGGAGGAGAAAAAAGGGCAGATTATTGCTAAATTGGGAGTCATAATAATATTACTGTGTTAAATCAGAAGTTATTATACAGTGTTATAGTAGAATGTTATTTTGAAGTGCATGGTAAGAGGGGGAAGTAATAATATTAATGATATCATTAGAAGTAAGGGTCAGTATTTGGAGGAGGGAGTAAGGGGATGGTAAAATATTATATAATCTGTTATGTATTAGGTTTTTATTTTGAAGAAGTCACGGGGGATGGGGTGGTGAGGGGGGGTTAGGGAGGAGGGGGGGGAAAGGGGGAAAATTTGTAATTGAAAACTTTTTCAATAAAAAAAAATAAAGATAAAATTTTCCGCTACTGGTTCTCCAGAACCTGTCAGAACCTGCTGGATTTCACCCCTGTACCAGGGATTGTTTTTAATGGTAAATCTGTTTTGTACTTCCACAATTTGTGGATATGTCCATAAGTCACCAGGTGCTGCATTCAACTTGAAGACTTTTAAGTTTATCTTATCTTGCACTATTTTAAGTCTTGTTCACTGCTAAAATCAATTTGTCCTTGGTTTGCTCTTGTATTACAGCTGTGCAGTTTCAAGGCCTCTGTGAACCACAAAAAAGATTTAGAGGGCAGGTACTGATTATGGACTGCTCATTCCTGATTTAAAATTTCAGCTGCTTAGATGGTACTGCTTTTACTGTTCCAGAAATAGTAATATAGTAGAATACTTGTATAACATATTGGATTTGTTGAGATTAATAAAAGGTTTTAAAGATGTAATTTATTACACAACTTAACTTTGTATAGCAGAGAGCTAATGGTTGGACTATTTTCAGGCTTTTTTGTATGTTGTATTGATTATTGTTATTGGTTACCTTGAGTGTTGAAGAAAAATGGAATAGGTGTATAATATGTGATATGTTTCAAAAATTGCATGCTATCTCTCTGTAATAGAGTAGCATGGAAAGATGACCTATACCGCGTACATGGAGATCAGCATAGAATCATAAGGTTGGGAGGGACCTTGGGGGTCTTCTAGTACAAACCCCCTGGTCAAGGCAAGAGTTCCTATTCCATCCCAGACAAATAGTTGCCCAATCTTTTCTTGAAAACCACCAAGTTGGAGCACCCACAACTCTGGGAGGCAAGCTCTTCCATTGACTTATTGTTCTCACTGTCAGGAAGTTTCTCCTTTGTTCTAAATTGGATTTCTCTCTGGGTAGCTTTCACTCATTGCTTCTTGTCCTGCCTTAATAGTTTGTTTTGTGTGGGATGAGACTTAACTGGGTTTTCCTTTGCTATTGCTTTCATCTTCATTTTTTCATCCTCCTATAAACATAGATGCAAAATCCAATAAGATAATGTGTGACATAATGTAACTGACATTTGAAATGAGTCTTGCTTTTGATGCTCTCATTAACTACATTTTGACACTTTTCATTGAATCAGCTCAGGCACCATGATTTAAAGGCCAACTATAGCTAGTACAGCTTGCATTTGCTAACACTGTGATAGGGAGATATTACAGGTTTGGAGTTTTATTTCTGTTTCACAAAATAGATTACTACTAACAATATGGAAGAATAGTTGCTGTTTAAATGGGTCAGAACAATTGTATTTGTCCAATAACACTCAGTCCTTTGATCTTACCCCTTTTCTAGTCTATTAGAAACTGCCTTTAGTGTACTTTAAATACTGGCTGTATTTGCATCCAAATTGATTTTTTTTTTTTAGCTTTCCAGTGTCTGCTGAGGGCATTGATCATATTGGCTCCATTAGCTGATTTTGTAATATTTGCTGAAACATATAATAAGTACTTTTAAAAAGCTGCCCTGTGAACTGGACACAATAGAGCTTGGAGGTTTTAGCCAATCACTTTTTCTTCCCATAAGAAAAGCCACAAACTCTTATGTATAGTGTATGTCAATATCATTTAAAAAATTGTAGTGGAATCTCATACTATACTGTACAGTGCTACAATGGACAGTACGTTAGAACAACTGCGACATAGCCCAGCAATGGGAAGGCATGTCTTTGTTCCCTAACCTGTGCTCCAGAGATCTTTGAAATGTAAGTGCGCTATTGGTGATGTGGGTAAGGAGCAGAGTTGAGATCTAGTGGGGGTAGGCAGCAGGCATCCTAAGGGACAGGAAACGAAGCACAGGTTGCCTTCAGGAGATGGCGGAGACCTTGGGAGGCCCAGGATGGGGCCTGCACTACACCTCCTAGGGCTTCCACTAGAGCCCCTGAAGTACTCCAAACTCGGTTTAATGACCTTCATGTTCATTTAATGATTGCATTGGGGAGAGCTGGGATGGAGGGTCATAAATAATGTGACTACTTCACTTAGTGGCCATCACCGCATCCGACCGTAAAGGGCAGGTTAAATTACTATCATGAATCAAGGACTAGCTGTGTAGCATATTGAATAAGATCTTGTCATTATTGGAAGTAGTAGTCTGTACATTATAACTCTTTTCAAAATTTTCCACATATTTCTACATAAAATAATTTAGGTAAAGATTTTATTAATAACAGCTAAGTTTCTTTCTCCCCCTGCTTACCCCAGAGTACTTTGGTATAAAAATATCAATAAGAGAAGATATATTGTTGGTAGTTTAATTAATATTCGCCTGATTCGCCAGTTGCACCCCTTTCTTGATTGGGATTCCGTGTGCACAGTCACTCATGCCCTCGTCACCTCTCGCCTGGACTACTGCAACGCTCTCTACATGGGGCTCCCCTTGAGGAGCACCTGGAGGCTCCAACTGGTCCAGAATGCGGCCGCGCGGGTAATTACGGGAGCTGCATGGCGCTCCCGCATAACACCACTCCTGCGCGAGCTGCACTGGCTCCCAGTGATCTTCTGGGTGCGCTTCAAGGTGTTGGTTACCACCTTTAAAGCTCTCCATGGCATAGGACCTAGTTATCTCCGAGACCGCCTTCTGCCACCGACGACCTCCCATCGACCCGTGCGCTCCCACAGAGAGGGCCTCCTCGGGGTGCCATCAGCCAAGCAATGCAGGCTGGTGACCCCCAGGGGGAGGGCCTTCTCTGTGGGGGCACCTACCCTCTGGAATCAGCTGCCCCCAGAGATAAGGAGAATCCAAGACCTCCATGCCTTCCGCCGTTCCCTTAAAACCTTCCTTTTCCAACAAGCCGTGCTGGCCTAACAATGCCTTTTAAATGATTTTAAATTTATATGTTTCTTAATTTTTTTGGCCAAATTGAGATATTTCCTTTTAATTTGTTCTTAATGTTTATATTATGTTTTTTTATCTGGCTGTACACCGCCCTGAGTTCCCAGGAAGAAGGGCGGTATATAAATTCGAAGTAAAATTAAAAAAATAAATAAAATAATAAAGGAGAATATTTGTAGCTCAGAGTTAAGGAGAAGAGTCCTTGGTGCTCTCTGAGCTTGGTTGTTTTCTTGCAGATGATTCATTACCCAAACTAGTAACATCATTAATTCTAGTAAGGAGTGTGGTTTGCTCTCAGTTTATATTCTAATAGCTTGCCCTGGGGTAGTCTTAGTGGTTCTTTGGTTGGGCTGTTTACTGTTGATTTGTTTGGCAACCAAACAAGCCAATACAGCACAACCAACACAAGCTCTAAAAAGAATAACATTGCCATACATCAAGAATTTCTCAGAAACTGACAAGTAATGTGGGTCCTCTGCAAGAAAATGACCAAGTTTAGAGAACACCAAGGACCCCTCGGTATTTTAATTATCAGTTTGCATATTACACAGTGATCTGAACCAAAAGAGAGAGTAAATGGTATTAGTAACAATTCACTTATTTTTTCTGGCACAGGTGAGAAAAGGGAAAACTGAAGCATTGTTTTTAATAATATTATTATAGATTTTTTAAAAATCTGATACACAGTTTGGATGAGTTTTAGAGTATATATCTATGACTATGGCTCTGCACAGCTTTTCATGGGAAGGGACAAATACAAATTTTAGAAACTCATATTGATGCTTGGAGGTTATACAGAGATTATTCTTCTCTCTTCTTGGAAACCCTGTATTATCCAATCCTGGGCAAATTGTAAATTTTATTAGACTTAATTTTCAGAGTATAAAACACACTTCCCCCACCCCCAAAAGAAGGTGGAAATGTTCGTGTGTCTTATACACCGAATACAGCTATTTTTGGCCTCCTGAAACCCCCCCCCCCGGTGCATCCCATTTTTGCCAAAAACAGGCCCGTTTTTTGCAAAAATGGGGGCATTTTTGCCTTCCTCAGGAGCACTCTGCAGGCCTCCCAAACCTTCTGCAGGTCCTGTTTTTGTGAAAATGGGTCGCACAAAGGGTTTGGGAGGCCTGCAGAATGTTCCTGAGGACTGAGGAGGGCAAAAACTTTTTTTTCTTGTTTACCTCTTTGAAATCTTGGTGTGTTTTATACTCCGGTGCGTCTTATACTCCGAAAAATATGGTAAATTAAAAATTAGAATTTGATGGCCATATTTGTATAAGTTCATTAGCCAATAATCAATAGGAGCTATATGAGAACATTTTAGGTTGTTGGATCAAGGTAATAAAATTAAAGAATCTTCGCAATGAAATGCTAAACAAGTGGGTGATCCTTTTCTCTTGGCATTCAATTTTATGGCTACATTTGCACTGTTCCTTTCCCTTTTCATACAAGATTCTCTGTTAGTGACATACACTGTGATCTCCCTAAAGCATTGTTAATTTTAGCAGGATGGCACTGTCATATATACTTAAACAATTTGTCTGAAATTTTACAAGCATTTAAAAAGTCATTAATATGTTAATAAAACCTAACAGGCTTTCACTTCTTTTTTTTCTTGTTTTTTTTTAAAAAACAGGAAATGAAGTGCAGAAAATATAAGCATTGATAATTACTTTTATAACATCTATTCACAAAACCATTGTATGTGATACCATAAACATTTTGGCTTATGTGTATTTCCAAAAATGGTCTCTGATTCACATGAGGTAGCATTTAATTGGTAGTCCCAGGGTTTCATTATTTCTAATTTTCATTATACTAGTTTAGGCCTATCTATACAATATTTTTCTGATGGCTGCTATACAATTACAATAAAAAAGAATTCACAGGCAGTTCTTGCTTAACAGCCATTCATTCAATTGCCATTTGAAGTTACAGCAATGCTGAACAAATGGTACTTAGATCCAGTCCCTGAAGTTAATGTCTGTTGCAGTAGCTGTCCAGTCATGTGATAAAAATTTGGACATTTGGTAGTCTACTCACACATACAATCACAGGGGTGCTTGAACAGCCTCTTCCATTTTTCTCCCCCCTCCATCTCTGACCTATTGTTCACCCTTTGCAGCAGCATTCCTTGGAATGGTAGCACTGGGGCTAAAGTATTTGGGCCTTCAGCAGTCTTAACCAGCTCCCACTGCCTTCAGGCTTCTACTTCAGTGCCAGTGCCAGTGCCACTGGCATTGCTGCTAAAGTATTACCTCGAGCCCTGTGTTGCAGCCAGCCCCACACCCCAGCATGAAGTTCAACCATCCCCATTGCCCTTTACTTCACATACCCTGCTATAGCCAGCTGATCTTTAGTGTCTTCAGTGCTGATAAAGCACACTTGACGGCCGTGACCGGGAGGATTTTCCATCAGGTTCGCCTGATTCGCCAGTTTCGCCCTTTCTGGATCGGGACTCCTTAAACACGGTCACTCATGCCCTCGTCAAATCCCGCCTGGACTACTGCAATGCTCTCTACATGGGGCTCCCCTTGAGGAGCACCCAGAGGCTCCAACTGACGCAGAGTGCGGCCGCGCGGGTGGTTATGGGAGCGATGTGGCACTCCCATGTAACACCTCTCCTATGCGAGCTGCACTGGCCCCCGGTGGTCTTCCGGGTGCGCTTCAAGGTTTTGGTTACCACCTTTAGAGCGCTCCATGGCTTAGGGCCTGGTTATTTACAGGACCGCCTGCTGCCGCAAATGGCCTCCCACCAGCCGGTACGCTCTCACAGAGAGGGACTCCTCCGGGTGCTGTTGGCCAAACAATGTCGGCTGGCGGCCCCCAGGGGGAGAGCCTTCTCTGTGGAGGCACCTACTATCTGGAACGAGCTCCCCCCGGAGATATGGAGGATCCCGGATCTACGCAACTTCCACCGTGCTCTTAAGACCTTTTTATTTCACCAGGCTGGTCTGGCCTAACCTTTCCAATTCTTTTTTAATGTAAATTTTAATGTAAATTTTAATTTGTTCTTAACCTGGGGTTTTAAATTTGTCTTGGGCTAAATTGATTTAATTCGATTTTATTTCTGCTCTTAATTTTTGTATTTTACATGTTTTATTCTGTGCCTGTTCACCGCCCTGAGTCCTTCGGGAGTAGGGCGGTATACAAATTAAATAAAATGAAATGAAAATGAAAAACTAGCCTGACTCTCTATATAGGTAGCTGCTAGCTACTTCTAGACATTTTTCCTCAGGCCATGCACACATTTCTCCAAATAGTACAGACTGTTGACATGATATTTGATAAATTCCCTTTGATTACAAGCTTATGTGAAATTTTACTGTTTACATATATATTGAATATTAATTCTATATAGTAGATGATGCCTGAAGCATGGTTTGAAATTTAAACACAGTTTGAGCACATGGATCCTTGCAGCTAGAGCCACTCCCCCCCCCCCAGTTCAGTAATAAATGTTATAAAGTGGATGCCTTGAGGTCACTGGGGAAAATAAATAACAAATTTTAAGACTTTATACATTTTATATATCTATGTACTGCACATGTGTTTATTCTATGGTTAGAGGAGCAAACCTTGATAAATGAAGAAGTCATTGAGACTTTATGTGGGCGCAGGTTGACTGGCCACTATCTACAACCTGGTGGCAGCCATTCTATAGTAGACTTTTAATGCAAATCCTAACCTTTTCCCTTAAATATAAGATCCTGCTCCATATCATAAAGGGAGCTCAGGCACTTAACAGGGTTTCAGTTAGTTGGCTGAAATATTTTGACTCTTGTGTCAGATTGAATTTAGATCTTGCATGAAAGATGATAGTTTTGTGACATTTATTTGATCTCTTTCAGAATTCCTAAAGCGTGTGATTGCTTTTTTCACATATATTGAATAACATGTAAAATATATTAATAATTATAACTGCCACAATCATAAGATTTTGTGGGAATCATTTAGGATTACCAAGACAAATTAACAAATTTTTACAGTGCATTTTTTTGTGTAGTTTTTAGTATGAAACCAGCTGTTTTTCTACCAACTTTTAGTGGTCCAATTGGAGATCTTTTTATTGAAAGGTGAAATCCAGAAAGAGGCTGAGGCTTTCTTGTCACAGTTTAGGAAAATGGGTGGCATTCTGTAGTTTAAATTTTTGGCAACTGAGTAATGTGAGTAACATGCTTTCCAATTCCATAGACCCCTTAGTTCAATTCCAAGATGTTATATGTCTGCTCTTTGCAGACTGGAAAAAAAAGAACAGGATATCAGACAAAAGAGAAAATGCAGGTCAGCGAGAGAAACGGTTCTCTTACTTATCATGGATTCTGTTCTCATCCTTAAGCTTTGCCCATTACATTGCCACAACAGCTGTTTTATATGCTCACACGGAACATGACATGGTACTTTATTGATAATTATCAATTTTCTGTGTTGATATCAATAGCAGATATTTTAAATTTCAGTGCTGGGGTATTTTATTTGTTTATGGTTTTATAAATCGGGTTACTGAAAATGTCCCCATTTTCCATTTTTAAGATCAGCTTATATCAATGGGGGCTATTGTATTTCACAATGTGGCAATTTTTTGAGTTTTCTGTACTGATTAAAATATTCTTGTAGAGCTTTAAAATATTAATAATTGCAGAGAATAATTCAGGTTGATAAATCTACCTTTTTGTTCCAGCGGAGTTACCAAGATCAGCAATAATTAAACTGTCTTCCTTACGTGATCTTCCACTTAAACTGCAAGACTTCTACTATCAGGGCTACCACTTGGCTACTATCTATCCCTTTTTGCAGCCACCTAACAAGAATGAGAAGACAATTCAGGAGCAAATCTTCAGGGCTGTACTGATCAAGAAAATGGAAAGGTAAATCTCTTTTGAGGAAGTGGGAATAAAAATTGACAAGGAGATTTCCTGCTGAGCTTTGACCCAGGTTGGAAATTATAGCAGTGTCACCTTACTATTTACTGCATGAACATTTCTATAGGCTGTTTAGGAATCTGTAGATTGACAGCATTGTCTGAAGATAACAAGCTAAAAATATGTTTCATATTTGAATCAACCTTGGCATAAAGTTAGGAGAAATTTCTTGTATATTTTTGTTTCTTACTATGACAGTATTTAGTTAAGCAGCTTGAAAAAGCATTTTGCTCTTGAATATTTTTGTTGTGTTTTTATTAGTATGCAATACTATTAAAACAAAAATGAAAATGTTTCATATTTCATGTCAATAAGACCATCTTTCAATTAAAATTTTATAATTCTGAATCAGCATATATCTATTTTTTAAATAAGGAAAAAAAGTTGTCTTTGATTTCTGTAAGAACAGTGAATGTTGATATATGCAATGTTCAGAGATCATGAGAAATTTGGGAAATTAAAGTTAGGCAAAATTCAAGGAAACTTGAGAATTTGATAAGCCACATTTTGGCAATGATAAGAATTAGTTTTTAGGGTGATAAATACAATCTGTATATCGCCTGCGCTAGTAAAACAATTATATATTTTATTGCTGTTTGAAGGAAAAGATGAAAATACAAAAAATAAAAACACAATCGTATTTATGCTAGTAGCAGCAAGAACATCTATAGTTCACAAATGGAAGAAGAATTGCATGCCAACTTTAGACATTTGGTATTGAAAATATTTTAATGGAAAAATTGAGAAATACAATATATTCTGATAGTTTCTGCGTGTGGGATAAGATATGACAGGGTTGGTTTACTCCAGGTTGTGTTGGCAAACTGTATCATCTTTTGGGGGTCTGGGAGATGGGCTTTTTCAATGGCTGTGCCTGATATTTACTTTTTGTGCTTTGAGAGGGTACTCTACTACCGTCTGCCACTACCTAGGATTTAACTCTCAACCTTCCAAATGGAAAGCAAGCATCTTCACCACTAGGCCATCACACCACTCTCTATAAATGGCCTACTATATATGTGGCCCACTAAAGTGTTTTGTGCTGCTTGCCAATTTTTTTTTCAGTCAGTAAATTTACCATTGCATTCAAAAAATTCCTCCAACATCTCCTGATCTTACTATCGCCTTACTACAGTTAGCCACCAAACAGCTGATTAGCACATCAGATATTCCTTTGTGACTCGTGATCACCAAAACTAGAAACATATTGTATTTAGAAATATTTGTCCTCAATAACATGCACTTTGTGGGTTAAAGATGAGTAAACATTTTGAAGGGGAAGGCTTTTATTAATCTTTTATAAAAATAATTCTAATAAATTTCTAATAAACTCCACATTGACTAGCTTTCATGTATTGATATTGATTCATATTCAGACACTTATTAAATTACATAGCCTTTAATTAAGTTGCTGGATGATATATTACCAAAGTAGAAGAATCACACAAGGTAACGCCTGCAGTAATAACAGAATACATAAAGGAGGTTCGGATGGACAGTTTTCTGGTTTAAAAAAATGAATTCTACCAAATTAACTAGAAAACCGTGGTTTTCACTTGAGATGGTTTTCACAAGAAAACTTGTGGTTGATAACAGTTACATGTATGGCTATGGGTTACAAACATGGCTTCCTTTATTTGCTTGTGCTTCAGCATACATATTCTCCAATGAAACAATGACCAAGACAGGAAGATCATTTTATTATGATTTATTTATTCAGAACATTCTGACTAAAAAGGATTCCTCTCATTCAAAGAGGGAACCCGGATTCTCAATTTTCAGTCCCTCTTAGTTAACACATCAAAGAAAATACAAGAGAAAAGTTGATTGGACAGGACAAAAGTAACCCCTCCTTTTCATAGATAATCAGTTACATGGAGTCAAACATGTTACATATTTGCAGCCCATAATATCACACCTGCTCATTTAAATGAATTTTGACAAGGGGTATAAAATTTAGGATGATAATGAGGGGGGGAAATTCATAAGTTATTTGAAGTTCACGGAGAGACAAACCAAATATCACTTAGCGCTAACAAGCTCTCTCTTATCAGAAGATAAATACTGAATATCCTATCCTGACCTGTGGAAGAAAGACAGTTTTTAAACTTTTAATATAAGAATGTTAGAAGTTATCAATCAAACTATTAGCATCATTTAAAAAGAATAAGTTGAATTTTTTTATTTATTTATTTATTTATTTTATTTGATTTATATGCCGCCCTTCTCCGGAGACTCAGGGCGGCTTACAATGCGTTAAGCAATAGCCTTCATCCTTTTGTATATTTATACAAAGTCAGCTTATTGCCCCCACAAACTGGGTCCTCATTTAACCTACCTTAGAAAGGATGGAAGGCTGAGTCAACCTTGAGCCTGGTAAGATTCGAACCTGCAGAAATTGCAGGCAGCTGTGTTAATTACAGGGTGCATTAAGCCACTGTACTACCAAGGCTCCTTAAAATACAAAATAACTATTAGTTAATAAGTACAACAATTTAACAAAGCCCATGTTGGTACTACAAAGTCCATACTGTGGCCCTCATTTCATCAGTCATTTTTATAGTTATCTGTTGAAATAAAGCATTTTGCATTTTGTATTGTTAGGATTTTCTGCAATATAGAACAAAGTATTTTCAGTTAAATTGCTTAATTAGGAAGCATTTTAGCCAACAATATACAGTTTTAAAATCTGTAAAATTGTATGCAGTGTTAGACTAGTTATAAAATAGATGATAATAAACATGTCTAATTCCAACATTTTGTTGAAGAGCCTACAGTTAGTGAAGATGTAACTAAAAACCAAGATTATTGAAGGCTCAGGTGTAAGTGCAAATTCATTAAGCACCAATTTTATGTCCTTTAAATGTAGTTAAGATTTCCTGCTATGCTTTTATTACAAGTCCTAAATGAAGCAATCTTAGAAGCCAAAATTCCCAAATCATGGAGTGAAACAATTATCACTCTGATACCCAAAGAAGACTCAGATCTCACCCAAACCAAAAACTACAGACCTATATCACTTCTAAACATAGACTATAAATTATTTACATCAATTATGGCCCAGAGAATGAAGAAAATTATCGTGAATTACATCCATCCTGATCAAAATGGATTCATTCCAAACAGGCAAATTAACAAGAACACAAGAACAATAATTAATATACTGGAATATTATGAACAAAAATCGAATGAAAAGATGGCCCTACTCTTCCTTGACGCACAAAAGGCGTTCGACAATCTTAACTGGGGATTCTTAACACTGCAATTAGAAAGAATGGGAACCGGCGACAAATTTTTAAATATGATCAAAACAATATACTCAGACCAAACTGCAAAAATATGGATAAACGGAGAGACAACAGACCAATTTAAAATATCTAAGGGAGTGAGACAAGGATGTCCCCTCTCTCCTATATTATATATACTAGCATTGGAACCACTGTTGAATGAAATTAGGAACGACAATGAAATAAAAGGATTAAGAACAAAAAACCAGGAGTATAAATTACAAGCATTCGCAGACGATGTAGTATTCATTTTAGAACGACCAAAACAATCAGGACTGAATTTACTAAGGAAGATAGATCAATATGGCGAAGTGGCAGGATTGAGAATTAACAGGCAAAAAACAAAACTACTAACCAAAAATTTGACAAAAACCCAGGAGAAAGAATTGGAAGGGACATTAGGAATACAAACAACAACAAAAACAAAATATCTAGGAATCTGGCTCACCAATAAGATATCATCCCTCAAAGAAGACAATTACATCAAATTGGCCAAACAAATCCAGAAGGACTTAGAGGTATGGAGTAAATTGAAATTATCACTACTAGGCAAAATCGCTTCAATTAAAATGACAATTCTACCAAAAATACTATATCTATTTAGAACAATACCGATAAACCCAGGAAAATCATACTTCAAAGACCTTGACAAAATGATATTAAAGTATTTATGGCAAGGAAAAAGAGCCAGGATTAAATTGAAACACCTGCA
The DNA here is from genome assembly GCF_059756535.1 of Pantherophis guttatus. Classification (NCBI taxonomy): domain Eukaryota; kingdom Metazoa; phylum Chordata; class Lepidosauria; order Squamata; family Colubridae; genus Pantherophis; species Pantherophis guttatus. The sequence continues at coordinate 115,689,710 of NC_142066.1, forward strand.
GGACACTAAAGAAAGGGGTGGCCTGGGACTACCAGATTGGCAAACCTATTATACTGCAACAGCTTTAACTTGGATTAAGGATTGGATGACACTCAAAGATAAAAGAACACTAGCACTAGAAGGATTTGACTTGTCAAAAGGCTGGCACGCATTTCTATGGGAGGAAAAGCCCAGACAACATGAACACTTCAGGAGACATTATATCAGAGGAGCACTGGCAAAAATTTGGACTGAAATAAGGAGAAAACACTACGACAAAATCCCAAGATGGCTATCAACCATGGAGGCCCAAATCTACCCGAACACAATGGACACAGACAGGATGAAAACCTATGACGAATTGTTGAACACAGAGGGAGATATGAAAACAAGAGAGGAACTGAGACAACAGGGCACGGATATTGACTGGTGGCCGTATTTACAGATAAAATCAAGATATAAAAGTGATATGGAAAAATTTGGAATCCAAAAAGAAAGAAATGAATTAGATAAAATTATAATGCAATCAGATGACAAATTAATAACTAAAATATATAATTATCTATTAAAATACAAATTGGAAGAAGAAGTGGTGAAGGAAAATATGATTATTTGGGCCAAAAATTTTGGATATAATATTAACCTAGAGAATTGGGAAAAAATATGGAAAGTAAATACTAAGCTGACAATGTCCGTGCCCTACAAAGAAAATACGTACAAGATGTTTTATAGGTGGCATCTCCCCCCTGCACGGCTGGCAAGGATGTTTCCCAATACTAATCAGAACTGTTGGAAGTGTAAAATACAGAAGGGGACCTACTACCACATGTGGTGGTCATGCCCCAAAGTCAAAAAAATTTGGAAAACAATTCAAAGTCAGCTGGAAGAAATTACCGCCCAAAAAGTACCCCTCAGACCAGAAACCTATCTATTAGGTATACTGACAAAGGACTATAAAAAAGAGACACAATACTTGATAATACACATCCTAACTGCAGCTAGAATCGTCTTCGCACAAATGTGGAAATTGGAAAACACGCCACCAGAAGAAAAAATAATACAAAAAATTATGGAATGTGCAGAAATGGACAAATTGACCAAAGAAATACAAGGAAAAGAAGATACAGATTTTTACTTAATTTGGCAAGAATGGTACAAATGGTTAGACAAAAAAGACACGAAATAAGAGATTACCACCCAATAATACAAAAATAAGGAAATAAAAGGAAATATCGTTATATAAACATTGATACAAGATGAAAGATAATACATATAGATATATTGATATATAATTACCGAAGTAGCTCTATTTTCAAAATTCAAAATTCAAAATTCAAGTTATGTGACTTGATTTCATTGTATAGTTAGTTTATGTCTAGTTTGTTTTAACGTTTATGTCTATATGTGTATGTTTGTTTACAATAAAAAATTTATAATAAAAAAAAAAAAAGATTTCCTGCTATGCTTTAAAAGACTTTTATCCTTCATGTGTCTGGCACGGCACAGCTTGTTTTGAAACTATTCCTTACAGGATGCAATTTTCAAAAAGCATTTGTTTTTAACAGTGTCCCTGTTCCTATGTTCCTATGGCCCTCCTTGTATCTATAGCTCATTTTTCATCTATCACCAACTATAATGGTTCCATATTAGAACAGGAATCATTTGATTTTTTGTTTAACAGAGAAATGTATATGTGTAATGTAATTTTTGAAATAATACATGCTGGCACTAGTATTTTAGTTTTTGTTCTAATTTTATTTTAATCTGACAGATGAACATTTAAAGCTACAGATAATTTAAGATCACAAATGAACCCAATATTTCTGTTGCTAAGCAAGGCAGTTGTTAAGTGAGTTTTTCCCCATTTTACAAATCATGTAATTGTTAAGTGAATCTGGCTTCCCTATTGACTTTGCTTGTTAAAATGGTGACCACATGACCCTGGGACAATGCAACTGTCATAAATACACACCAAGTCAAGCACCCTAATTGTGATCCCATGACCCTGGGATGATGCAATGGTTGTAAGTGTGAAAACCGATCATAAATCATTTTTTTCAGTGCCGGTGTTACTAAAAGTCAAGGACTATTGAAACTAGTGATGGTCATGGTACAATCTTAGACAATTGTATGAATTTACTAAGTTGATTTTTCGAATTCAATTGACTTTGGAAACAGATGATTATTTGAATTCTGAAAGGCTCAGTTCAAAGAATTACATGAGCTTATTTTATAGGATTCACCTGATGTAGTATTTTTCAAACTTGGCAACTTTAAGATGTGTGTATTTCAACTGCCTGCTGGCTGGATAATTCTCGGAGTTGAAATCCACATCTCTTAAATTTGCCAGGTTTGAAAATACTAATTTGTAAGCTGCTTGGACCTTTTTAAAACCGAACAGTATATAAATTGCAGTAATAAATAGTAAAATAAAAAGTTTTCAGTGTAATTGTGGCATGTTGTACATATTGCTAGACTACATACTTTTAAATAAATATTCCAAGCTGGAATATTTTCCAGATGTATGTATTTTAACTTCCAAAACTTTCAATCAGCATCTCTCCATAACCTGAAGATGGCCAGATCCAGAAAGATTCTTCTAGCAGAATGAAATGTTGTTAGTGCTATTAATAATTCAATGTTAATTATGAACTCAGAGAAAGTCATATCAGGCAGCTTAATAAAAACAAAACAACAGGTTGAAGCTTAATGCTTTCAAATTCAGAATCATTCTGACTATAGTATCATAGCCAGTAATAAATTTTAAAGCAAATTAAAATATGATTTAATTGTTGTAATTTCTTACATCGGGCAAATTTTTCTGTCATCTTCTGATTATTTCTGAATCATACTGAGAATTCTTAATTTTAGTATTGTCGTATTGTCTTATAGTTGAATAATCAAATTATTAATACACCATTTGCCATTTAATTCTATATGAAACTTTGTTCATGAACAAAGAAGGCAAAGTTACAGACAATCCTGTTACTTCAATATCCCACATTTCTCTCTCAGAAATATAAAATCAACAAGGTTTTCAGCCAAACAATCTCATTATCACCTTGTGTTTCTGTATAATAAGAAATAATGCCTGATACACAGACAAGGCCTTGAAATGAACTGAGGCAGGATAGAAATCCAATAATTTTTAAAATTATTAAATAAGTTTCAAAGGTTGATGAAGAAGTTTCAGAATTATAAAAAAAAGAATTTTGTTGGTGACAGGTATAAAGAGGTTGTAGATGTGAATTTTCATTGAGAGACTGCTTGTTCTCAGTGATTCTCACATGACAGAAGAGATTCACACTGATTTACACTTTCAGGAAAGCCTTGAGCAGAAAAGGAATTGCTAGCTAGCAGTAGCTTAATAGAGTGCCTGTCTCTTTTACAATTTGATTCACTTCAAGCATATAGCTAGAATAAAAACATGAGGAAGAGGTATATAACGGAAAAGGAAATAAGCATAATAAAAAGGTCATTTATGGTTTCAGAGAGAATATTTTGGCAATCTTTTTCTGTCATCTTGATAACCAGATAGTCACTTTTGTGTGTTTAACATAACCTTCAATTAAACATCTATGTAACAATTTCTATAAAAGCTTTAAAATGCATAAACTTTAATAGCTTTACATACTGTAGTTTCATTTTGGTTTTTTAGCAATGTATAGTTCTTGATCTTATTTTTTCTTAGGAGACACTAGTATTACACAATTACCCATAGGCTTAATCGTACAAATGAGATACTGTAGGAAAATAATATCTAATCTATTGCTCTTGAGATTTATTAACAAAGCAGGAATGCATACTATTTCTGGTTTAATTTTTTATGTTTCTAGTTGAAACAAACTTTTGAAACTAAAGGTAAAAGAATAAGAATAAGAATAATTTTATTTCTATACCGCCCTTCTCCCGAAGGACTCAGGGCGGTGTACAGCCTATTAAAAATACAAGACAACATCAGTTAAAATAATTTAAAATTATTAAATGAATTCGGCTCAATTTAAAACCCCAGGAATTTAAAACCCAATTTAAAATTGTTATGTTGATAGTCCAGCCTGGCGGAACAACAGGGTCTTGAGTGCACAATGAAATACCCGGAGGTCGGAGATCTTACGCACTTCCAGGGGCAGTTCATTCCACAGGGCTGGGGCTCCCACAGAGAAGGCCCTCTCCCTGGGTGTCGCCAGCCGACATAACTTGGCCGATGGCACCCTGAGGAGACCCTCTCTGTGGGAGCGAACTGGCCGGTGGGAGGCTATTGGTGGCAGAAGTCGGTCTCAAAGGTACCCGGGTCCCATGCTATGGAGCACTTTAAAGGTGGTAACCAACACCTTGAATCGCACCCGGAAGACCACTGGGAGTCAGTGCAGCTCGCGCAGGAGGGGTGTTACGTGGGCACAACGAGTTGTGCCCATAACCACCCGCACAGCCGCATTCTGGACCAGCTGGAGCCTCCAAGTGCTCTTCACGGGGAGCCCCATCTAGAGAGCATTACAATAGTCCAGCCGGGAGGTGACAAGGGCATGAGTGACCGTGCGCAAGGCGTCCCGATCCAGAAAGGGCTGCAACTGGCGGATCAGGCAAACCTGATAAAAGGCCCCCCTGGCCACGGCCGTCATATGCTCTTCTAAAGACAGCCGTGCGTCCAGGAGGACACCCAGATTGCGAGCCCTCTCTGGGGGGGGCAAGGATTCACCCCCAATAGTCAGCGATGGCACCTGCTGATTATATCGGGACACCGGAAGCCACAGACACTCAGTCTTGGAAGAGTTGAGTCTGAACCTGTTCCTCCCCATCCAGACCCGCACAGCCTCCAGGCAGCGAGACATCACATCAAGGGCATCGTTGGGGTGGTCTGGGGTGGAGATGTACAGCTGAGTATCATCAGCGTACAGATGACACTTCACCCCAAAACCACAGATGATGTCACCCAGCGGCTTCACATAAATGTTGAACAGAAGGAGGAGAGAACCGACCCTTGTGGCACTCCCCATGCGAGACGCCTCGAGGTCGATCTCTGCCCCCCTGCCAACACAAACTGCGAGTGGTCAGAGAGGAAGGAGGAGAACCATCATAGAACGGTGCCCCCTATTCCTAACCCTCTCAACCGCTGCAGCATGATACCATGGTCGATGGTATCAAAAGCCGCTGAGAGATCTAATAGGATTAGGACAGAGGAGCAACCCCTGTCCCGAGCCCTCCAGAGATCATCCACCAACGCGACCAATGCCATTTCAGTGCTGTACCCCTGCCTGAAGCCCGACTGGTACGGCTCCAGATAGATAGTTTCATCCAGGTGCCGGGGAAGCTGTCGTGCCACCATGCTCTCAACAACCTTCGCCACAAAACGAAGGTTGGAGACTGGACGGTAGTTGGCTAATTCAGCCGGGTCCAGGGAAGGCTTCTTGAGGAAGGGCCTTTCAAGGCGGCAGGAAAGGCACCCTCACTCAGAGAAGCACTTATAATTCCCTGGAGCCAGCCTCGTGTAACCTCCCGGGAGGCCAGTACCAACCAGGAGGGACACGGGTCCAATAAACACATGGTGGCACTAATCTTACCCAGAACCCTGTCCACATCCTCGGGAGCCACAGGATCAAACTCCTCCCAGATAATATTCTCAAGACCTACCCTCGTCTCCTCCCTTGGACGTATCCAATCGGAGTCCAAGCCATCCCGAATCCGAGTGACTTTATCATGCAGGAATTGCACAAAATCCTCAGCACAACCCTGCCAGGGATCTTCCCGCACTCCCCCCCGAAGAAGGGAGTGGGTCACTCTAAACAGGGCGGCTGGGCGGTTCTCTGCAGATGCGATAAGAGCAGAAAAATGGTTAGATTTTGCCGCTTTTATCGCCACTAGGTAGGTCTTGATATAAGACCTCACCTGTGTCCGGTCGGAATCGGATGGACTAGTCCTCCAAATGCTCTCTAGGCGTCTTTTCTGATGCTTCATCTCTCTCAGCTCCTCAGAGAACCAAGGAGCCAATTGAGATCGGCATCGGGTCAGAGGCCGCAAAGGCACAATGCGGTCCAAAGCTCCGGCGGCCACACTCTCCCAGGCAGCCACCAGCTCTTCAGTCGAGTCGTGTGCCAGAGTCTCAGGAAACGGCCCAAGCTCCATCAGGAACCTTTTAGGGTCCATCAGGCGCCTGGGACAGAACCACTTGGTCGGTTCCGTCTCCCTGCAGCGGGGGAAAGCGGTAGAAAAGTCTAAGTGGAGGAGCGAATGATCTGTCCATGACAAGGGTTTGATGTCTAGGTCCCCTCTACCAAGATCATTCAACCACTGATCAGAGACAAAAATCAGGTCCAGAGTGTGTCCCCCTATGTGAGTTGGGCCTTGAACTAACTGGGTCAGGTCCATGGCCGTCATGGAAGCCATGAATTCCCGAGCCACCTCTGACGCCTCACCCGCGGCTGGAAGGTTGAAATCCCCCATGACAATAAGTCTGGGGGTATCAACCGCCACCCCGGCAATGACGTCGAGCAGCTCGGGCAGGGTCGCTGCCACGTGGCAATTAGAACATTAAATTAGGTACATTGGCTTAAGGATATTTGGTTATCAGATTTTAGGTAATGCATTATCATTTGTTTAATCTAGTTACAATATACATAATCCTTGATTTACAACAGTATATTTAGTGTAATGGATCCATCCCAGGACCCTCTCCAGATGCAAGTTCAGAGGAATAGGATAAGTTTGAGACTGGAGAGGAAAGTATGGAGTTGAGTATTGGTCAGGATCGGGGCTCAGAAAATGCTAGCTGATGGAGCAGCTCAACTGGGTTGATGAGTTACAGGCTGAGGCTGAGAGATGTGAGATGCAACTGCAGCAAGTTGGCCATGAGGCTCCAGGCCAGGGCCAGGAGCAGCTGCCACCTATTAGCAATGAGGAGGAGGTGGAGTGCACACCTCTTCCTGATCCAAGGACACATAGACCAGAGAGGACACAGGTACAACGCTGGTCAGCAACCTCACCTCTCATGAAGGGCTCACTGGCATTGCTTACTTAACCCCGCCCTGAGGATTTGAGTGTTGCTAGAGCAACATGGCCAGTTCTGTGCCATGTGTGCTCGTGCCGTGTATCTTGGCCTGCTTTCCTGGACTTGGTGTGTGACCATTGGACTTGATTGCCCAGTGACTCTTGCTTGGAATCCAGACCTGCGCAACAGGGTGATTTCCAAGGACCTGTTTGAGGGGATGAATAAACTCCTATAGAACTCTTGCCATAGGGCGGAGGAGTGAGACAGCACATTTCGTGACCATACAAAGTTAACAACGGCACTGAAAAAAGTTATGACCATTTTTCACACTTACAACTATTGCTCCATCCCCATGGTCACACGATCAAAATTCAGAAGTTTGGCAACTGACTCATAAATGACAGTTGCAGTGTCCTGGGGTCATATGATCAGTTTTTGCTACCTGCTGACAAAGAAAATCCATTGGGAAGCCAGATTCAATTAACATCTGCATTACTAACTTAATAACTGCAGTGATTCACTTAACAATTGACAAAGATCATAAAATGAAACAAAACTCACTTAACAACTGTCTTGTTTAACTTGTTTAACTCACTTAACAACTGTCTTGCATTCTGCCCTTATACCATTCAGCCATCCAGACATGGGCCATTTTAACAGAATAACAGAGTTGAAAGGGATCTTGGAGATTTCTAATGCGCTGCTCAGGCAGAAAACCTATACCATTTCAGACAAATTATTGTCCAATCAATTTTATAAACAAGGTTATTTGAGCAGATTACATAACACTGTAGTGTATGACATTAGGTCTCTGGTTTGGAATCAGAACCCAGGGATATATGGTGGAACTTGATTTTGCTGTAATTCTAGTGCCCTTGGTGGTTTCTATCTGATCATCAAATGAAAATCCATCTATGACATATATGTTGTATTTATTTAGCTTATGCCTTACAAAGGCAATTAAAAATAAACATTCTCACTTATTAAAAACTGTGAATTGCACTTAATCGTCATCCTGCAATCTCAGTTGCTACCCATAAAAACCTCACACAAAGTAAATTGTAAACTATCATAATATGTTTATTAATTTTGCCTCTAGGCAAAATCAGTAAATGTACTCAAATCTTTGTAAGAATCCAGAAGACTTTGAGGCTAGTAATATAATATACTGCTCAAAAAAAATAAAGGGAACACAAGCAGAAGATATCCGAGATCTGAATGAATGAAATGGCCTTATTAAATACTTTGTTCTTTACATACAGTAGTTTATACACTGCTCAAACAACTAAAGGGAACACAAAACTACTGTATGTAATGAACAAAGTATTTAATAAGGCTATTTCATTCATTCAGATCTCGGATGTCTTCTCTTGTGTTCCCTTTATTTTTTTGAGCAGTGTATAACAGAGCATTTGAATGTATGAGCTAAAAAGCAAAATCGAGAGGCAGGAGAATGTGATATCTTGGTTTGTAAGTGCTGAATGTTTATTGTATCGGTATTGTGTCTTATATTAAATATTAATACTAAACAAAAATCAGAGGATTGCGGTAAAATTTGGGATAAGGAAAAAGTAGACCAATTAAATTTTAAGGCACCTTTTGAAATTTTTTAAAGTAAAAAAAATCAAATTCTGCCCCTCTCCTGTCATTACATTAGGTTGTCCAGTATGGACAGCATGTTATAGCATGGATGGTCTTCTGTCATACTGGAGAACAAAAACTAAACCAATTCAGATTACAAGATAGTTTTGATTAATCATAAGGAAGAATATTCGACTAATTCAAGATGCTTAACAGTAAAACAGGAAGGTCTTTGCTTTGAAAAATGACTTTTTTCTTAATTAGAAACTGTTCTTACCCATTACTTCTGAAAACCAATAAGAGGCTTAGTCCTTTAAATATTCTGAAAATACCTTTCTGAGTACCCACTTATCCCCCTTATACTGCATGAAATTAGCATTTTTGTTCTACTTTCTTCAGAAAACCAAATTGATGATCACTTGAAAACTATAAAAGAACCTACTATATCCTTTAATTTTCAAACTGAATATGTATTGTATCATGAAATTTATAGTTATAAAAGGATAGAGTGGTATGTTAGGGCTTCCCTCCTACCTCCTTTCCTTTCTACTTGCTGCTGTCCATAATGTCCCATAATCTAATCCTGGGCTGTCTTGACAGTTATTTTCACTTTTTAATTCCCTTGTTCCATAGTTCTGAATGTGATAGATCTTTAGAAAATTTGTAGAATCCTTTTTTTCTTTCCTTCCTTCCTTCCTTCCTTCCTTCCTTCCTTGGGATATATATATGTATGTATGAATGATACAGTTGGAAAAATCGAAATATTATATTTTACTCTGCCCTCTTTAGCTAATATTTAGTTACTATTTGGGCTCAAGAACAATTTGTACTTTTCATTCAGCTTAGAACAACTTGTCTACTAAATTAAGAAATTAAATTATTTAAAAATCAGATATAAATAATACATAACTAGAGTGAAAGCAATATGTACAAACAAGGCAATACTTTACTAAGAGTGGTAATTTAAAAAGATATATGAGAAAATTTAATATGAAGTTGGAAAATGGTTGAATTATATGTAAATTAGACATTAAAGGTGTGTCCATATTCCATGATACTTAGTGAAAATAAGGATGGTGGGTTTTTCAAATACATTAAATTTTGCTTCAAGACTACATTCCTTCATTTATTGTTATAGGAAATTATAAATTTCTATAATTCCCTGTTGTATGATTTGATACCGTGAAAAATATTTACTGTAGGAATTAGGATCAATTTAAGATATACAGTGTATTCCAAGCTTTGGATAAAACCTGATAATTTTGGTGCTATGATATAATTGAGAGCTCTTTTCTTTTTAGACCTTTGCGAAGGGAACCTGTCAATGAATGGAATACTTTGGAGGTAGAAAGTTGCTTCTTCTCAGATCAACTTCCAGATAAATCAAAAACACCAGACCTTATTAAAAAAGTAAGTTGATAAGTAAATTAGTAGGAAATGCCTGTAAAATAATAAAATGTGAATGCAAAATCATGAATGGAAAGCCCTTAGAATTCATTACATCTTTGGAACCCATTGCATTTCTTTATTCAAGTTAGTCATGCAATTTAAATAAATATTGTAATTAGAATAGAGTTATCAAGTTCCAATTTTCCATATGTATTTAACTTGTAATTTTGTGGACATGTCCATTTCGCTTTCTTGGCAACAATACATAGCTTTCTTACAGGATGTTCTTACAACTTCCCTGTCTAACGTTACATCCTTGTTATCCAAGTCGTAAAGTAATCTAATCCTGTTTGCCTTTTTCAAAGCAGCCAAGATCAGTTAAGTCCTGCCACCCAATTGAGCAGTAAAATTTGATTGCTGTGCAACAAAACCTGCCCATTCTTTATATAAGAAAATGCAATTGATTGGATCTACAAAGGAGGTAGTAGTGTGATGGACTACTCTGAAGCAGCAGTTTTCCAGGAAGGAAGGAGCATGTTCCAAGGACGAGGAGACAAAAGACAGCACAGACAATAACTAATTTGGAGAAAGAGGATGAAATTTAGGCTAGTCATTCTGCAGAATATCCCAGAGTATAATAATTAGAGTTAGAACAGTATAGTTTAGTCTGGTAAGATTCTGTCTATATGGTGCAAGTTTAATAGGTTTAATAAAAGTTAAAATGATGCAATCAATTCATAATCTCTTAGACTCGGAGTTCAGATTATCCTGTAAAGAAAGCAGAATCTTTTATAGATGAATTATATACACAACTTGCTTAGCAGACTTTTCTAACTTCTCTTTTTTCTTGATTCTTTTCTTGAATTGTTGGAATCATTTGAGGCAGCTCAGTTCATTCTAAAATGCTTCATACTTATTTGATGTACATTGGAAAGCAATGCACAGAAAGAGCTATTGCCACACCCTTGTGCTGGTAGTTGCAGGCATTTATTTCCAAAGCTGTTAAGAGTACAATCTGTTAGAACAGTATGAGTTGCAGATGCATTTTAACTGAGGGGAAAAGATAATAGTTGGTGTGTGTGTGTGTGAATGTATGTGTGTGTTTTATAGTGAATATAGATCAGAAATATGTATCAAAAAGTAGAAATACTTAAAGTGAAGTTATCTTTCAGCCACCTTTGCTTTTGTTTTTATTGTTTTACCAAAATATTGATTAAATATTTTAATTTAATGTTTTCTTTCTAACAGGAAACTTCCACATATCTTAAGCATTAATAGTATCATAAAAATGAATATGATTAAGAATATAGTATTACTACATTGAACATATTTTCAGTATGCTAATATTTTTAAATTAATTTAGATTATTTCAAATAATGAAATCTAAAGTGTTTTCATTGCTTAAGTATAACTGTCCAAGATGATCATGTAATAAAATATCCCTATCTCTTTCCTTATTTCTTTAATGGTTTTAAGTATTATAAAACTTCAATTCAGTTTCAGTTAAAATAACAACTACAAAATACTCTAATTTAAAACTTAAATTAGAAAAGTTAAAATGATAAAAAATATAGGTAGTTCTTGAGTTATAACCATAATGCCTGCCTATTATGGTTGCAAGTCAGCCCATTACAGTCTTAAGTTGGGACAAATGTTAAATGAATTGCTGCAAGTAACAACTCTGCTGTCCCCAGTGCAATTGTTAAATGAACATGTGGGTCTAAGTATAGCATGAGGTGTCTCAGGGATGGGGGAGATTCTGGAGGCCTAATGCAGGCAAAACCCCATGGCCTCTTCCACCCCCTGAGATACCCCATGATGTTCTTCTTCCTTCCCATTGGAATCCCACATGCCCTTCCCCACTGATTACTCCCTTACCTTTTAATGTAAACCTTGTTCTGGAAGCTCTTTCATTTTTGGAATGAAAGCAAATAGCTGTGGAAAAAAAAAATAGTGCTTAACGCCAGCATTCCAGAAACTGTCTGAAGGACAGAGTTTTGAAACTAACACTTGCTAGTATGTGCATATATGATTTGTTCAATATACTTTTCATACTTCAAAATATAGTGCTTGAAAACAGATCAAGATTCATTGTAACATTTTTAGATTAAAAATTAAGTCAGAATCACATGTTTATCCTCTTTTTTAATGCTCTGATCTAGTAAATCCATTATATGTTACATGTTATACATTATCCTGTGCAGCATTTTGGATTCACTGACCAGAGGGTATTTTGAAACACACACACACACACACACACACACACACACACACACACACACACACAAAGGAATGAATATAGTACTGGTAATTATTTGCAACATCTTAAAGTAGTTGTGCATTTTTCCAAAATTGTGTTATCTGTATGCTTTGAAGCAAATTTTGAAACAGAATCCAAAATAGTGCAGTCATAAAATAAAACTCACATATATGGTAATGCTTGAAGGTTATAAGGAATATGTTACATTAACTTCCAAATCAATGGAAGTTTTATTATTTCTAATTAGCCCAAGTTGCAATGACTCCAAATCTTAGCACAGCCCTGGATGGCTGGTTACTTGGTGGCTTGGATGGTTGATTAATTGGTATGGAGTTGGGCCAAACTCAATATTAGTTAATATGAACAGTTGCCATCCATTTCAACTTGTTGCTAATCTCAGCTTTTCCTGGGACACTCCAGTAATATATCTGATTTTGACCATCTCGCCCTCCCCTTGTTCTCCCTTCTATTTTTTTCAATCTAGTCAAGCATTGTCATTTTTTCAATCCATCGTTCACTTCCATTTCATGCCTAAATATGTGAGGTTATGCCTGTCAATTATTGCCATATAGTTTCATGAACATATATAATTTAATTTTTTCTTCAACTTGTGTATTTGATACTAATGACTCATGATCTATTCTACAGTCTGCACCTGGAAGTACCCAGTTTAATAGGTAATATCCTGCTTCCCATTTCCTTTTATGTATTTATTTTCTTTATTTCACTCTAATACTATACTGTCCATTGATGCAGAAACTGTGTTTGTTTATTAATTTATACTTATTTATTTACACTTATTTGTATCAATTATATATACTTTATAATTGTAGAACAATAAAATGAATTGTAGAACAATAAAATGAATAAACCAATTAATGCAAGACCATTATAAAAACTTATTCATCAAGCCCCATTAAAGTGCAGTTAGCCTACATAGTGATCTCTCTGAGAGCTCCGTGAAGAAAATGAAGCCTTAATTGTAATGATGGGAGAGTAGAGTAAGGGACAGACTTTATAGAATCAGAAGTGTAATTATGGAAGCGCTTATATGTATTTTCCAGTACTTGGAACCTGGAGAATTTTCCTTCAGTATGTATGTATGTATGTATGTATGTATGTATGTATGTATGTATGTATGTCACTCTGTTATACCAGTTAACCCAAATCAGACAGCCACATTCTGTACCAGCTATGGCTTGTGAGTTGTCTTCAAGAGGAGCCTCATCTAGAATAATCTAAGCAGGAAATGACACAATTGTAAGTCACTGCAGTTTATAACTGGTGAATCAGTACAGTTGGCCACAAGCCTATGGCTTTGATTTAGGTTATTTAAAACATGCTGACAATGAAAACAAATTAACTTCATAAAATTCTACTACTTCTATCTCATATATTATTGCATTTATTTAGTCGAAATCTTACTTAAATTCCATGTTCTTCTCTTTCTTCAGGATTTGTCATTTGAATAATCCATTAGTAGTAGTGAATCATTAAGTTGCATTTATAATACTATTTATATATTTATTTGCCCAATATACTGTATATTTTATTTATTTTATTTGTTTCCATTTCTATACCGCCCTTCTCTAATAGGACTCAGGGCGGTGAACAGCCAGAGTAAAAAACAGAACATACAAATTTAAAAGCAGTTTAAAATGTTTAAATATTTTTGGCCGTAATTTAAAACAACCCAATTTAAAATCAGTTTAAAATTTAACTCAAGCCAGCCCAGCTAGTTGAAATAAATAAGTTTTCAGGGCCCGACGAAAAATCCGGAGGTCTGTTATTGTACGTATCTCTGGGGGGAGGTTGTTCCAGAGGGTGGGCGCCGCCACAGAGAAGGCTCTCCCCCTGGGGGTCACCAGCCAACATTGTCTGGCGGACGGCACCCTGAGGAGGCCCACTCTGTGCGAGCGTACTGGCCGGTGGGAGGCTATTGGTGGCAGAAGGCGGTCTCATAAATACCCCGGCCCTAAGCCATGGAGCGCTTTAAAGGTGGTCACCAACACCTTGAAGCGCATCCGGAAGACCACCAGGAGCCAATGCAGCTCGCGCAGGAGAGGTGTCACATGGGAGCGCCTCGTCGCCCCCATAATCCCCCGCGCGGCTGCGTTCTGGACCAGTTGGAGCCTCTGGGTGCACCCCAGGGGGAGCCCCATGTAGAGAGCGTTGCAGTAGTCCAGGCGGGACGTGACGAGTGACTGTGCGTAGGGAGTCCCGATCTAGAAAGGGGCATAACTGGCATATCAGGCGAACCTGATAAAAAGCCCCCCTGGCCACGGCCATCAAATGATCTTCTAAAGACAGCCGTGCGTCCTGGAGGATGCCCAAGTTACGAAGCCCTCTCTGTGGGGGCGAGTGATTCGCCCCCAATAGCCAGCGATGGCGTCAGCTGGCTATATCGGGACGCCGGAAGCCAGTATATAGCTGCCCATCTCATGAAACAAGTGACTGTGGATGGTGTTTTCAGTTTTTTGCTGAAGAAAAGAGATAAATGAACTTGTGATTTATAGTTTAAAGATTTAAAAAGGTAGCTTATGGAAAGAAGCAAAATATGATATAACTTTAGAGAGGAAAACTAAAACTAAAATGTATCTATAAACACCATCAAGATCAGAAGCAACTTCTTTATAATCTTTCTTTTCAATTATTTTCTTTTTCTATTTCTTTTTGTTTCTTCCTCCACTATTTACTGCTCTTGTTTATTATCTTTATTTCGTCTAAGTTTTTTTTTGTTAAAAAAGTTAATAAAATGTATTAGGTAGCAATACAAATGTATAGATAATTTTCATCATTCTTTCTTGACTTAATGTTTAATGTTGCTGTAAATACATTATATTTAGCTTTTTTCTTACCATAAAGAAAAACTTTTCCATTTGGAAAAAATAGAATTTCAAAATAATGACTAAAAATTCTAACATGTACTACTTCTACAGACCTTCCAAAAAATATGAATATGCTTTTATACAATATGCTGGAAGTTACCAGGCTAACAGAAAATTACTTACTAATCAATGTGGCAGTGATTGGTGGAGATTTTAACAGATGGCTAGAGTTTAGCCATCTCCCAATATTAACTCTGGGCTTTGCACACTGCTATGCCTAGGCAAGCTTGCAAGAATTTTTATCCAGGCAAAATAAGAGCAAATTTTGACAGCTTTGACTATACTGCTTGATGCCTTGATTAAAATATCAATGACTAATGACTATGATTCAAAGTTGAAGAACTTTTATTCTGGACTGTTAAGAAAACTATTAAGTTTTTTTGTGTGTGTCTGTAATGCAATTTTATTTCAGCACATACAATTGCTAACAATTTGGGTGGGTGCTTAATTAAGATTCATATTATATTCTGTTAAACTGGTGAACCAGACATCTGATAATTAAGAGAAGGGCCAAAGTAGTAATCTCTCTATAAAGACATAGTTTTATTCTTTTTTCTTTCTCATATTTGAAGAAAGATCAATTGATTATGTGCTATCTTGCTAACTTTTGAAATAGATTTTTTTCCAGGATGATCTGTCACCAACCTGGCCTTTTAAATCTTTCCATTATTGCTGTAATTGAATCTACTCTTTGTTTCTGTCAGTCACTTCTTCTGTTTCCTTCCTCCTTTCCCAGCATTATGGACTTATCAAAAGTGCACAATGAGCTGATAATTTGCATCTGATTATTTATGTGAGTGTGAGATTGGATTAATTTGATCGTTGATCTATTTGTATATTTTCTTGCCTACCCATTGTTTTTCTCGAAACAAAATAAAAATACTTTTCTATCTGCTTCTCTCTTTTGTGTCATAGGGAAAACTATTGCTGTACAAATCTAATTTTATAATATAGACAAATGGTATTTGGGTATTTTTTCCCTAAGGTTTACATTGCTATTCTACAAGTATTAGTCTGTATTTCTTGACTATTCTTTCTTTTACAGAGTAGTATTACCAGCATTTCATAGGTCATTGATGTTTCTTACTCCAGTTTTAAAATCAGGCTTATCTTCTTCAATCCAACATTCTTCAATAAAAATTCATCTTATAAATAAGGCCAGATTATAGAGTCTTGTTTCATTCCTTTTATTAACTATGATGTAAATAAGTGACCTAAAACTGGTCTATTTCAGCATATTCTATCTGGACTGTTGCTGCTTGTCCCATGTATAAATTTTGCATGATGATAATGATGTTAAAGAGCAAACAATGATGTAATATTACTGTTTCTCTGAACATTTAACAATAACTGATATATTCAGAGATCTTAAAAAGTAGTAGATTAGCCTGCTTTATATAATTGGCCTGAATAGTTCATTGTTTAATTTTGATTTATTGAATACACCAAATACTGGAAGTGGATGCTAAATGGATGGCAGACTCTTCCTCCAACTTCTCTACTCTTTACCAATCCATCTTTTTGGTTATCATATTGATGTATTATTCTTGTTATGTACCTTTATCATTAGTTATTTTATTATTCTGTTATTTTATTTCTGTTTACACTCCTTTCATCTTTCTTTTTATTATTGAAAACTGCCTAGAGTAGCCCCATGGTGAGATAGACAGCAAATAAATTTATAAATAAGTAAGAAAGTAAGTAAAACATATTTGGCAAATGTATGCAATCATTTAGGCCATAAAATTAGCTGTATCTATCCAAAACATAAAGTTGCTTAGCACAATGCATCGATTTCTCTATTAATTATCTCTTGGAATGATAGACTGAACATTATTTTATTATTTGTGTGACAGTCTGTTAAGACCATTAATTACTACTGTGTTTCCCTGAAAAGAGCCTTGGTAGTACAGTGATTTAATGCACTCTGTTATTAACACAGCTGCCTGCAATTTCTGCAGGTTCGAATCTTACCAGGCTCAAGGTCGACTCAGCCTTCCATCCTTTCTAAGGTAGGTTAAATGAGGATCCAGTTTGTGGGGACAATAAGCTGACTTTGTATAAATATACAAAAGTATGAAGTCTATTGCTTAACGCATTGTAAGACGCCCTGAGTCTCCGGAGAAGGGCAGCATATAAATCAAATTAAAAAAAATAAATAAATAAGACTGGGTCTTATTTTCTGTTGAATAAGTGCTTGGCCTTATTTTCGGGGAGGTCTTATTTCCCCCCTCCCATGTACCAGTAGGAGGCAGGGGGGGGCTGAGTGGCCCCTCGTGCCAGCTTCCTGAAGGGTCGCAGCAGGCCATCCCACCGTCCATGAAGCAGCTGCTTCGCGGATGCTGCTCAAGCCGCTTTTGCTGCTGCAAAAGCTCAAGCGATGCAACCTATGCATTGCTTGGCCTCCTCATTGCTTGTCATGCAGACAAGACGAGGTGAGGAGCTGAGACTGGAGTGGGGGCAAGGGGGGAGGAATATGCAACACCTGACATCCACGCAGAACAGCCTCGTGGCAGCAGATTCCATAACCCTAGCCACCGCGCCCCTTCTTCTGTTAATGATGGTCGCAACCACCCATGCGTTGCTGGTCCTCCTTGTTTCTTGCAGTGCAGACAGTATGAGGTGAGGAGATGAGGCCAGGAGGGGCTTGCCCCACACACCCTTATTTATGTCATATTTATGCCAGTTATAACCTGGGGTCTTATGATCCCCTTTTGCAACCTCCTGACAGGCAAAGTCAATGGGGAAATCCAGATTGACTTACCATCCATGTTGTAGCTGAACAACTGCAGTGATTCCCTTGACAACTGGCAGGAAAGATTTAAAATGAGACAAAACTCATTTTTTGCCTCATTGCAAAAATTGCAAATCTCAACCGCATGGATGGCAGGTGCATGTGGGGCGCATGGGGCATGTCCCTCCCCCCTAGCCCCCCCTCTGGCCTTGCCTCCTCGCCTCATCTTGTCTGCACAGCAAGCAACGAGGGGCCCCAATGATGCGTGGGCATGTCACTTGGCCTCCTGCTGCTTTTGCAGCTGCAAAAGTTGCCTGAGCAGTACCAGAAAAGCAGCTGCTTTGTGGACAGTGGGATGGCCTGCTGCAACCATCACCATTAAGTAAGGAGGAGGGTGGGAGCGGCTGCTGTGAGGCTGTTCTGTGTGGATGGCAGGTGCGACCGTTCAATAAGGGCGTGGGGCATGTTCTTCCCCCCTTTCCCTCTCCCTCCGGTCTCACCTCCTTACCTCATGTTGTCTGCACAGCAAGCAACCAGAGAAAATGGCGGGGACCGGCTGTGCAGGCACTTAAATAGGGCTTATTTTAGAAGTAGGGCTTATTTTAGCGTGCTCAAAAGCATGATAGGGCTTAATTTTAGGGAAGTCTTATTTTTGGGGAAACAAGGTATCTATATCTTATTAGGCTAAACATCCATTAAATTCCATGGGCAGCAAGATATGAAGCGTTCTCTCAACTTTTTCTGAAACTATTCCCCTAGTCACAAGAAAGAGTGAGACCATAGTCTCTTTATAAAACTCCTTCCGATTCCTGTTTTATTAAATTAGATATGGCATTCAATTATAAAGTTATATCTACTGCAGATAGAATTATCATTTAACATTGTTTTAAGGCAGCATGACTTATATTTACTTGCTTTTTTATAAAAAGAACAGAAATCAAGCTTATCCATAATAGAAATATTGTTGCCTTACATTTTTACTGTAATCTTGTAGGTATTCTTTTTTACAGATAGGTTTTTATAAATCTGATTTTTCTTCCATAACAAGGTAATGATGTGAGTGAGTGCTTTATTCTTATTGTACAAATAAGGAATTCAGGATGAAAAATGTAATATGGGCATTTTGCTGAGCTGGCAGTTTGAGTTATGTTAGATCAAAGTACAGTGATTTTGCCTATCTCTCTTCTGTTACCAGGCTAAGTCTGTGGCAATATTTTTTAAAATAATATTTTTGGAAAACACACTAATACTTATGTCTGTTGCTCAATAATTTCTTAGTGTTGGGAAGAGTGGTGGTTGACCAAAATATGCCACAACTTAGTTTGTTTTGTGTTCAAAGATGCAATCAAGTCTCTGGTTAACCATAAATAAGAAAACAAAATAGTTCAACTTCAGTAAAACTGAAAAGGAGGGGAAATTGTAAGCTTTCCCAAAAATTTCTGTAAATTATCAGTGGCCAGAATGTAAGCATTTTATATAGCGTTGGGAAATATTCCTTCATTTATAGCATTCCTTCATCAAATTGCTTTTTGTACTCACTGAAACCGTTTGAATTAATATGTGCACACTGTAAATATGCATAACCTTCAAAATTTATTTACATTAGAGGCAGAAGAATCAAGGTATTTGGGAGAAGATAATATATCTCCTCCACACTGATTCCATGTTACAAAAAGAAAACATATTTACATTGCTTTTGTTACTGGTTTAGATTTCTTTCTCATGCTGTTATATTTATCCCTTAGAATTGCAAAAGAATGTGGGAATATTCACTGCCATATCTAACATGCTAACTGACACATAAAACCACACAATTTTGCATTTTTTTCCCCGCCTGAAAAATATGCCAAAAGTGAATACCATTCTTCTTTAGTTCAACTTCTCATCAAAGTGAAGGATGGATTTGATGATGATGATGGAGGAGGAGGAGGATCAAAAGAGAATATAATATAGCCTTTGGCTTTATAAACAGTACCACATTGACTAGCAAACAAGATGTTAAAATAGAGAGTAGTACAGATCAGGGGTAAATTCTACTTACCTTTATTACTGGTTTGCAATGGGGCAGTGTGTGCACTCGCTTTGCTCGCGCATATGCGCAGAAGCATTTTGATGATGTCAGGGTCGGTGGCAGAACGTCCCGCTGGTTTTACTAGAACCGGTGTGAAACGGGGGCAACCCATCACTGGTACATATCTCAGAGAGCAACTTAAAAGTATCTCCCTTAGAACAACCTATAGAAAAATAAGACTCTGACAGAGATGATGCTGGTTTGCTACTTTTTATAAACTCTCATTTAAACAGATTTCAAGTTACATAAAAAGAGCAAATGGCTGAGCTTGTATAAAAGTAAAAACCACCAAAGATATACATTAAATTGAAATACATAGAGAAAAAGAAATTAAAATTAGGACAGTCCTTAGCTAGCCTTTTCTTGTTCCTGTAGGGAATAGTCTAGTCCAGGGGTAGGCAAATGTGGCTCTTTTACAACCTGTGGACTTCAACTCCCAGAATTCCTGAGATAGCCAAGCTAGTCTTGCTGGCCTAGTCTTAGGACAAATTTTGCCTCTATTCCAATTTGTTAAATATAGCATTATTCCTGGAAATTCCACATTTACTGATTTATTAATCAATATGGCCACAAAATCTGGATACTGATATTGGGTAGTTTATAATTAACCAAACAAAAACAAAGTAAGCAATTTGAATTAAAACAATACAGTATGCTTAATCTCAGGTTGTGGAAAAATGTTACATTTCTGTATCACAGCAACTTCTGTTTGTATTTTGAAATTACAAAAATATTTCCTCTCCTGGAGAGGGAAGAATAGAGAGATCTTTGGCCTTTGTGACCTTTTGGATGTACTACATGGCTTTGGGCCCAAAGTAGGACTAGAACTCACTGCCTCCTGGTTTGTAACCTTGCTCCTGAACCACTTGTTCTCTAGTTCTCTCTGGTTTGTAACCTTGCTCCTGAACCAAGATTGTTCTCTATCTTACATGACAGCATTGAAATAGGTGACTTATGTAGTGGGAGCTTATTTGTCCACACACTGTACCCTATTTTTGCCCATTAAAAGGAAGGGAAATCATCTAAATGCATTTCTTGCCTTATTTTCTACCTTTACAAGTTCTTGTGATAATCAGACTTCTCTCTTATAATTATCCAACTGTAGCCAAACCAGAGGTAGGTTTTAGCAGGTTCTGATCAGTTCTGGAGAACCAGTAGTGGGAATTTTAAGTAATTCGGAGAACCGTTGGAAAAAATCTTTTTTTTTTTTATTTAAAAAGTTTTAACAATCATTACAACAATTTTTCCCTATCTATAAGATGGGGGAAAGATGCCATCTATAATACATTTTATAAAAATTCTCTCTTAAATTTTGGGCTTGCGTGAACTTCACATTTCTAACCCATATTTTTTTCCATGTTTCCATCATTATTGGTTCTTCAATATTTTGTGCCCACTTTATCATACATCATATCATCCTTAACTAACTCCGTTTCTGAATCTATTTATACCAATGCATTTTACAACCTTTTTATGTGCATTTGACTTTGATCTCTAATCTGTTTTACCAGATTCTCCTCATTTTGCAGAAAACCAATTTTCTGATCTTCTCTCCATCTAGCTTGCAACTGTACATATTGAAACCATGTTCGAATTGTCCTTCTCTTAGTTGATTCAAAGATTTTAATTGTAGTATACCTCTTTCCTTGTTAAGAAGCTCTTTATATGTAATCGCATCCTGCCTTTGTTCTACACTTATATTCTCTATCGCGTATCTGGGTATTGCCCACAATGGTAACTTCTCGTTTAATTTATACTTATACTTTTTGCAGACATGCAATAGAGCATTCCTTAAAATATGACTTTTAAAAGTCTTGTCCACTTTCTTATCATATAATAAATAAGCATGCCACCCGTAAACCAAATCATATCCCTCAATATTCAATATTCTTTCTTCTGTTAAATTCATCCAATCACTCATTGCTGATAGGACAGCTGCCTCATAATATTGTCTTAAGTTAGGCATTTTGAGACCTCCTCTTTCACGTATATCCTGCATTATTTTTTGTTTTATTCTTGGTCTCTTCCCTGCCCAAACAAAATTATTAATACCCCGCCTCCATCTATTCTCTGCCTCCCAGGTCCCAGCTGATTGGGAGGAAATGAGGATTTTGCAGTAACCTTCGCCTGGATTGGGGAGGAAATTGAGATTTTACAGTATTCTTCCCTGCCGCACCCACCAAGCCATGTCCACCAAGCCACATTCACAGAACCGGTAGTAAAAAAATTTTGAAAGCCATCACTGAGCCAAACCCACAGATTTTATAAATGTATTTCAGTACCTTACATAATGATTTCCAGATGAAATGTCTCATCATTTTTCAGTTATGCTAAATACTGCTACACACTGAGTCAACATTTTTATTCTGCTACCCAGAATTGAACTGCATTTGCTATTTTAATAGCCATTTCTCTAGTTTGGAGTTTTCTTTTCCAAGCTTTTAATTTTCCTACCTATGGCTATGATGTTTTCTCTAAATTTCTGCATCAATTCAAAAATGCAAAGATAAGGCCACTCTGATGCTGTTCCTGTAAAATACATTGATAATTTAGAAAACATGCTCCTAGTCATCAATTTTATTTGAAAGAAATGTAAATAATTTCAGAAGATTTATGGTAGCAGGAATTTTTTCTCTCTTTTGCTGGCAATGTTTAGAGATCATTTTGTTCATTTGGTAAAATATATTTTATTATTATTTATTTATTATTTTATTATTGAATACTTTATATTGAGATTAGTAATACAAAACAAAACTCTGGACTCTTGAAAAATCATTTTTATCAAACTTACACCTAACTTTACTAGGGATAATAAAGTTGTTTGATCATCCAGTGACTTTACTTGCTAGTTAATTTATTTAATGAAAAAAAAAATCTTGCATCATATATCAAGTCAGCTGCCCAAATTGCAACCAACATTACACAGGGCAAACTAAATCCAAACTTAGTTACTGGGAATTTTAAGGTTAAATCATTCAGAAGAAGAAAAGATGTATAGAGAAGAAATTAAAAAAAGAATGGTAGCATATGAATGAATTTCAGAGTTAGTAAATTTTCACTAAATGAGTTTTATGAAGTGTGCATTTTTGATGATATTTTATAAAATAAGTATTGTTGCTGAAGGAAGCTGCTGTATCTTTGTTTTCACTCACCCAATTCACCTTTTCACGTTGTTCTCCCACATCTTGTACATAACTTCGCACTATGCTGCTTAAATAATGCCACACAATCACATCTGTTTTCTGAGTTCTTTACAGTTATTTTCTGAATAGCTATGGTTTGCAGTTCTGTTTTCAGTGCTGCTGTAATACTTTCAGCAGTGCTAACATTTTCTCTCTATGTTTTCTGGTTTTCTATTAAAAATTAAATAATTTATAAAGCAGTACAAAATTGAAGCAATGCACTCTTGGAGTTTAAGAAAAAAGTTCACTCTAATATAAGTAGAACCATACAAACTTTCATATATTGGATATATGATATATTCACCTAATATATGTTATGAATTCACTGCCTAATGACACTAAAAATCTAAAAACCTAAGCCTATTTTTTTTTCTATACTAGAGTTCTTTTTATTTTTAAAGAAAAAAATGCTAATAGTCTTGGATTGTAGTATACCAGTCTAATGGGACATTTTATGCACTAGAGAAAAATCCAGCTATAAAATAACTATAGTTTCTAGTTTCTGCAATTCTTTGAACCATATTCCTCAAGGACATTTGGTAAATTAAAATATTATTTCTCCTGATTTTATAGATTCAAGATGCTGCAAGTCGGGGCCTGAAATTTGTTGGGATAGTACCTCAGCATGTTTCCCGAATGAACTCCAAGAGTACTAGTGCTGTAATATCTATCAGCCACAGTTCCCTAGAATTAAAAGATGACAAGAATCGATTAGATATTCCTGAAGATTGTAGTTCATTAAAACTTGAAAAAGGTAATGGTGGTGATGTATGCAAAGTCCCAGCAGCAGAAGAAGAATGTAGTGACCAGCAGATGAACCTTAGTGAACATCTAGGTGAACAGACAGTCACTGAGCATCTTAGCTTGATCTCTTCTGGAGAACTTGCAAGGCAGCTTCAAGGTGAGTACGCAGATTCTTTCTTAAGATTATTGAAAGTAGGTTTGGGCTATGGTCTTCACTTACTGTTTCATGAATGTAATATTTTGAAGGAATGAAAAATAAATTTTGCCATTCCTTATTTTATTTTATTTTTTACTAATGATAACATTATTTTCTATAAAATAGGTGATAAGAATATATATGAAATATACAACAAGAAATATTGAATTACTGGTTTGTTTTGCACATACATAACCTAATATTTGTTTAAGATAGTTATTGTTTTACATTTGAATTCATGTATTAGACTCCCTTACTAGGAGATACGTTTAGTGATATATACAGTATTGCAATATTATTGCAATTATTTCTGTCTTTTTCTTTGAAGGCCTAAGACAGTGTAGTATATATGAAATTTCCCTCTAATTTTGTTCCCACACTAACTTCTGAAGAGAGTTGAACGGAGAAAGACTGGCTGGGCCAAAGTCACCAATTAAACTGCTCAAATATGATCTCCAAATCCTTACTTACTACAATGGCAGGAAAATCAAACTTAACCAAAGCTTGGAAATTGATTACAAATACTTGCTTTTTCTATAATTGCTGTTTAGTTTTAACTTGGAATTTTGACTTGTTTCTGTGCTCTATCCAAGGTTGTTATTAATCCCGGGGGGAAAACAAAATAGCTATAAAAGGAAGTAGCTCTTAGATAAAATGTTCTTGTTCGCTTTTGGTGTATCTTCCACCTTCCTTATTTTTCTAGCGATATCCTTTTCTCTGTTTAAAGAAACACAGAGATGTTGGAGAAGGACTGGATCATCTGTTAGAGGAGTAATAATTACAAAAGAAGGTGGAAAATACAAGAAAACAATCCAAAATAATCCTGTTTTGATTTAGGTGTAAGAAGAGTCAGAAAGAAACTGATAGATTTTTAGTATTCTGCTATTACAAGTTACAATAATAAAGTAGTATTCATGGAATTTTGTGCCTGTTTCCTAATCTGATTTACTTTGAAGGGCTAACTTCTATATTAAATTTTATTTCCTCTTCTAGAGTTCCTTCCTATAGCAGAAAAAACTATGTAGTTTGCTGCTAGTTTATAGGGGAAGGAAATGTCAAAGCATGTATGTTACTGCATTATTCTTGACAAAAAAACTTTATTAGTTTCAATTATGCAGAATATCATCTAAAGCATGGCTTTTGTTGCCTTCTTACCAATTAAAGTATCAGTATCTATTTTTAGGGATAAGTTTTCAGGTAATATGGGTTGTGTCAGCAATATTAGAGATCTACAGCTTTTATGGACCAGTGGATGATTATCTTGCCATGAACAGGATTATAAAATGGCTTTTATGAAGTGCACATGCTTGCTCACAAAATGTCTGCAATTGGGAAGATGGCCAATCAGAAAATTTAGTATATAAAAAAAAATAACTGTTTTATATAAAAGCAATTTGCTGATCATAAAAGGCAAGTTACTGGCATAGGAACAAGAAATCAAGGCAGACTCTAACCTTGAAATGTCACAAACAAATAAGCAAAATGCTTATTTCTTTGGAGGAGCATTAATAATGTTAAGGGGGAAAAAACACTAGCAAACTGTTCCAGTAGTTAAGCCATGAAACTAAGGTTGGTGAAAACATTTAGGTTCTTATTTCGTGATTCTAGGACTTTCTAGCTATTAAAGTAGTTTGGTTTTCATTCTTTTTTTTATTAAAAAAAAGTATATGGCAAATACATTTAGTGACTGTTGGTCTGAATCTGGGTATTTTATTAACTTTCCAAACTTCTAAACTTCATCGCCTTTCTGATGACATCACTATTACACAGGCACATCTGTGGCATTGAAAGGCTGCAAAATAATCAGAAAAAAGAATGAAGAAAGAAAAACTATAATCCTTAGTCACAGAATGGTTACTTTCTCTTGTCCCAGATACATATCCACTTTATAAAAATACAGATTCTGCAGCCAATAATCGTCCTACAAACACAGTTGGCTAAAATAATAACAAACTTAAAATGTTACTCTGCAGAACAAATAGTTCTCCATAAATCAGGGCTTAAGCCCCCCCCCTTTGTCTTAATCAGTGTTAAGGTCCCCACTCCAAAAGAAAGTGGAGTGAATCCACTTTTTATTTTTCAATTTTATTATTACTTGATGCTTTCATAATAATGCAATTTTTTTTAATTGCAGCTTTATTTTTCATCGGTAGAGGGTGTAATGTCAGTGAAAATCGCTGCCATCACTCCACCTAGTGATAGAAAATGCTCACAGATCTTTGGAAAAGAGCATTCTGAAACAAACTAAAATTGACTGGAGCAAAAAAACAAAGTAATAGGAGATTACTTTATAACACAAGAAAAGAGCAAAAGAAGCACTGAGGTTCATTTGGAGAAAACTAATGCACTTGGTAGACTTATTTGAGGGGGATTGGCTAAGATTGGGTACAGTCTGACATGTAACCGGATGGAAATAATTAACATAATAAGAGGAAAGACAAAAGATGTTAGCTTTGTTACCATTGATTTTTGTTTGTGTGTTACTTTAGTTTTCTCCTTGCCAATTTCTTGCCAGATTCAGATTTATTTCTATTTACTTCTTGACTGAAGATGCTGCACATCTCAGAAATGTCTATACTCCTAGATAAACGAAACAAATTTTGAAAACTTTTGTGTTGTATAAATTGCTCTATATATTGAATCACATTGATTAGACTAGCTTAAGTGTTGCACACTGGTAATTTGTAGATAATAATATTTGCAATTATGTAGGTTAATAAAGTTTTACTTTTCATCATAAAGTAAATATTTAGTCTCCCTTTATATTTAGCCTTGTTTAGCCTGATAGAATAATCACTTCAAAGAAAGAACAAAATTAGTAATATTCTTATGTCAAAAATTTAAAACAGGTTCCCTGTAATTGTCATGTTTATTTTTATCCTTCTCAGAACTTTTCCATTCAAAGCTCTTACAAATTACACACACACACAATTTTTATTCATATATGCACATACATACAAAACAAACACCCCAGATCCACTATATATGTCTGGTTTTGAATTTTTATTTCTACCTTATGTCGTGCAACATTATAATTAATATTGTACATAATATTGCATAAAAACAGAAACATCTGTACATAGAATGGAATCTGCTGCACTAGAAAGCATGCATTCTACAATCCCTTTTCAGGATTTGACAGACTCTTCTTACAATCTCCCTAAATTATCAAGTGAACATCATCTTTCCCTCTAGGGGTTTTTTGTTGAAAATTGCCAGTATCAGGGCATACTTCTAAGTTACTTTCTGTGTTTAGAGCTGCTGTTTAAATCTTGAATTGGGTCCCAAAAAGATCTAATTCAATCAAAGTATTGTCATATAATACCTTTTACTAATTTTGCATTATTGCCAGAACAATAGACCCACAACTTTACAGACTTAAATTGATTTTTTCTGAGGAGTTTATTTATATTACTGTGCATTACAAGATTAACATTTTGATAACATTTATGTTCTTTTGCCATGTACATAGCATACATAGCAATTACTCTTGTCAGACGTTCCAGCAGAAGAAATTATCTTCACAGAATTTATTACTTTTCAAAACAAAACAGAAATAAAATGCCTAAGGTTAAGAACATTTTTATTTAGGAAGGACTATGCTTTTGCTTTTTATTATGCATTGCTTACACTGCTTTCTTTCCTTGTATTGAATGCTAAGCATACTGTGAAGTAAAAATAGGAAGCATAGAAGTAGTTGAAGCCTGGTATCAAAATATTAGGAGGAAAAATTGCCTAAAGATTCATAAGGTAAATTAGCTAAAGGTGCTCAGGTTACAGATTTTAACATGTAAATTTCAGTTCTGGTTAGTCACCTTTATGGTCTGATTTTAGGCTGAGTTTATTTTTCAAAAAAGCAGTGCTTTTCTCCATTACTGTAAACTTCTCAGGTTAAAAAAAAGTCTGTGTAACTTTTGTTTTGTTTTGTTTTGTTTTACGTTCTTGGTTTTGACTTTATTTCAGTGTCTAAATTGGAATTCAGTGAATTTATATTTCAGTTCCATACCATATCATAATTAAAATTCATACAATATTGGAAAATAGATGAAGTTACATTTTAGACCAATTACTGTGCGTTAACACAAAGTAAGTTATTGAACTAGTACTTAAAAGAAATTATACATATGGTATATTAGTATATTTTAGGCACCACTTCCTTTTTCCTTTTAAGAATATTTCTAAACATACACATTAGTGGTTTGTTTTTTGATTCATACATGCAACAACTGAGAATGAAGCTATGTCACCATATTTTCTCAGTGTGTGTCTAGTTTATTATCTTTTCCTAATAATATTTAGCAGTTCGTTTCTTAATAAAATGGAAATTTTATTAAAATGGAAACAGCATTTCCTGTTTTGGATATGATCTATCTGTTTTACCATATAAAATAAAGTTTACTAACATCATTCATAAAGAGGCGAGGTGGTGCAGTGGTTAGAGTGCAGTACTGCAGCTACTTCAGCTGACTGCTAGTTCAGCAGATCAACGGATCAAATCTCACTGGCTCAAGGTTGACTCAGCCTTCCATCCTTCTGAGGTGGGTAAAATGAGGACCTAGATTGTTGGGGGCAATATGCTATTTAGTATACTGTCTTTGGTGTAAGCCGCCCAGAATCCTTGGAGAGTGGGCGGCATAGAAATACAAATAATAAATAAATAAATATTTGTCTTATTTTTAAAAGACAATGTTTTGAAAAGGTAGGATCTTTTTTTAAAATATCATTTTGGGCTGAATTAGAATGCATTGCATTTGGTTGATGTAGCATATTTCAGAGTTCAGATTTTCTTTCATGAGGTGTGTTTGATTTTGCTCATCTTTGAGTGAGCTTTGCTTATCTACATACCTTACTGCCTATTAATTATGAATAGTAAAATAGTTTATTTTACCCACTACATATAAGAATATATCCATATACAGTAGGATATATGTAATATAATTACAGATGGGGGAATAATTTGGCTTCTTTTTCATATGCTATGTTGAATAATGTTCCTGGGTGGGGGAAAGTTTTTCTATTTTTACTATAATTCTCTATAAAACCTAAACTTAATATGTGGTGGGATTTATCAGTCCAACAACTTATTCATGTTTCAAGCCTTGTGTGTAAAACATTCATATTACAATTCAGGGCTTATATAATTAGCTATATAGTATAATTTCATTCTTGGATGTTCTAGATCAGGGGTCACCAACCTTTCGGACCACAGGGACCACTAAATTCATAATTTTAAATCCCCCAGACTACTAATACAAATCCAGCGCGCCGCTTGCAGAAGCGCCTGGACTCCCAGTGATGGGATGGGGTCCTTCAGGCACTTAGTTTGGCCGCCTGTTTCTGCAACCTTAAACACTCAAAGAACCATTTGGACCTGTTTCCCACAGAAAAAAATCACCAGAATCTCTCATCTCTCTCTCCCCCCCCTCTCTTTGTCTCTCTTTCTCATCTCTCTATCCCCCTCTCTCATCTCTCTCTCTCATGTCTCTCCCCCCTCTTTCTCTATCTCCCTCCTCTCTCTTTGTCTCTCTTTCTCTCATCTCTCCCCCTATCTCATCTCTCTCTCTCTCTCATTCTGATTCTCTGGTGCTGTCTGGGTCTCGCAGGTGCTTTTTCGGACTTTGTTGTTGCTCGATGCATCTCGGCCGCTCAGGGAAACGCCAGACCTGCTCTCTACCCCAAGACACTTGCTCTACCTGGCTGCAGCCGATGCTCCATGTTGTAATGGGCTCCAGAAGCAGGAAGGGATGTCATCTCCCCTATTGTGAAGCGCACTAAATTTAACTGCGCTGCAATAGCTGTGGGCAGGCCATGGAGACACCAACAGCAGCAGGGGAGAGAAACGGCGAGGCCAGGCCAGTGTCTCAGGAAGTTGCGTGTCTCCCTGAGAGACCGAGCTGCACGGAGCACCAACAAGAGCCGGAAGAAACACCTGTGAGATCCAGCAACAGATGAAGCTTCGCTCCCGGTCTGGAATATGGAGTGATCTCCATCCCCCGCCCTTCCCTTCTCTGGCCAGGCAAGGAGTGACTGGGAGGGGAGGGCGACGGGCGGGACCAGCCAGTGGTGGGCTCAACTGACAGGAAGCCACAGCAGGGGGTCAAAAGACCATTGCCGACACCCGTTGCTAGGATTCACCTGTGCCGCCACCCCCGCTTACACCATTACCTCGTTCCGGCCAGTAAGGGGTGCTCCTTGCACATTGCACCACCTCCAAAGTTACAAGTTGCATGTACCTCCCTCTATGGCAGAGATTTCCAGTCCCACCATGAGCTGCCCGGCTGGTCCCATATTCCAGCGCTCTAGTCAAGGACTGGCCATTAGTCATCCTGGAGCAGCTTCTCCATCTGGGTGCACCACGGACCACCAAAATTTTCTCGCAGACCACTGGATGGTGACCTCTGTTCTAGATAGCTTCTTCCTACAGACTACTTGAAATGATTCAAATTCCATAAGAGAATAGCTTATCTAACAAAATGTGTTTTGTGTTTGATTTAAAAGAAAATAATGCTTTTTGAATATTATGTAATCCATCATCCCATTGTTTGGTCATCCTAATAAACAAATTCCTCAATTCTCTCAACTATTTTGCCAGTAAGAATAAATTATTTAAATAAGGAGCATAAAATGAATCTTGTAGAAAAAATTCCACAAGATAATGTTTGGAAAAGGGTAGGAAGATCACATACTGAAATTGTTTGGACTGAATGCATTGGTAAATAAATATACTAACTGTATTAACTGCATATTTATTTTGTGTTCGCAAACATTTAATAAATTTATTGATGGCTGATGATCATAGTGAGTATATGCCATCTTCAGTACTTCATTTGAAGTACTGTCCAGGAAACAAAGGCAACCTGTAGTAGTTTAAATGCTTTCTGGTGCTAACAAGAACAACCTCCCTAATGTCTTCTGATACATAGCATTTTGCCCACAATGGTAGTCATTTTATGAACGACAAGCACCTCCTTCTCATAGTAAAAAGTGAAAAAATTCAAAATACCCTGTCAAAATTCCAAAGTGCCCATCTGCTCAGAATAATTGCCTATTTTTGTTTAAAGGAAAGAGTAACTCAATAAAATAAGTAATTGTAAGTAGAATAAATGATATCAGATTGTTCAGTACTGTTAAGTTAGCTGTATTAAAAAAGAAGTATACCAGAAAAAAATGTGGTTATGCAACAGAAAATGTGAAAATGCAAACTAGACAGAGAGCAGCCCACTTTAAATGTTCTATTGACATAAACACAGCTGTAACTGTGTATAGAGAAACAGAGTGCTATTATTCTTGCCTAGCTTATCAAAGTGTTGAGGAAAAGGTTAGAAGAAAAAAACCTATTCTAAGTAAGCAAGGCCCCTTTACGATTAAAAACAATATTGCACAACAAGTATCTTTTAGAAATTTTTCCCAAGCATGAGGATAGACTGACAGAACAGCCTTCCTCAGTGAGATGTCTTCCACCATAACTAGATGTTCTACGTAGTAAAGTCTAAAACATCTGAAGGGGCTAATTTGGAGAAAGGCTGCCATAGTGTATGAACTTATTCCTTTCCCCTGTACAATATTCCCATTAAAAATTATACCTGGTAAGAATTTTTTTGGGATCCTTAAAAGGGGGGCTCAAGCATTGTCTATATTCTGCAATTTGAAAGAACAATTGGAGTGCTAAAATGGGGGCAAGTGAAAAAGAAAAAAAATGATTTAACTTTGTAGTGACCATTGTCATAATCACTAATGACAAGGGGGAAAATGTGCAGGAGTTTTCCAGAAGCAGAGAATGAACACTTTTCAAGCAGCCCCAAAATGTCTCATTTTTTAATTATTAAAAACAAAAAGCATTGTTTGTGATGTATCTGCCAGTTTAAATATACTATTCAGGCAATATTTAAAATACCACTTTACCGTAAACAATATGCTGGGAACTGTTTCATTAGAAAAAAATAACAAAATTAAGTTATAGATAATATAGCATTGCAGCTAAATTACTTAGAGAAAAACAACTAGTTCATAGATTTGTGGTTTTTATTAGTGTACAGAAAAATCACAGACTTTTCATGCATTATGAAAATGAAAGAGAGATTAAGATCTTGCCAAGAATGGAAATTTCTAGAATTAGAGGAAATAACTGCTTGCTTTTTCTGGATAATAATTCTGTATAATACTAGGAGATCATGAAATTGAAATAAAACAACAAGAATTATTACTACCATAACAGAAAATATCTGCTTTGTAATCTTCATTGCAAAGATCTTTGTAGAGAACTGTGCACGATGGCACCATCTAAAACAGGATTATGTGTGGCAGAGAGTGTTTCATATTCAAAGTTTTATATAATAATATTTATCTTTATATTAAATGTTTATTATTTATTCATATTTTTGGTGTGATATACAACCATGCTTTTTCAGTATGGTTTCCCAAAATCTTGGGAAATTCCCGAATTTGGGAATTTTGGGAATTTCCCAAATTCCCAGAATGTATATATTGCCCGCTCCCCCAGTTTTGCAAGATATTTTAAATTTTCAAGGGAAATATAGCCAGACTAGACCTCTGTCAGATACTGCTTAAACTACTACTCAAATTAGTTCACAGGTACAGTTAGGGATACTGTGAAAATATTTTTGAGATATCAAAGGCAGAGTGCACCAAGAAAGTTTGGCAATCTGATAAATCTAATTTATCAGCTCTTTTTACTGCTTATGATGTATACTATAGTATCCCACTTTATTTTACTTAGGCAGCTATAAGTGGCAAGATTTGATCATCATATACTTAGATTGTTTAATCTAAGTATATTAACTATATAAAAACAATGCTACATCGGTATTTATATTAATTACATTATGCAGATCATTATGTATATTAATTATTAAATCATTCTGTTTTTATTAATTATCCAAAACTTTCAATCTTACATGAGAAAACTCAAGTTATGCTTGTTAAACTTATTATATTTCATATAATATAATACAGTTTTCTGACTTGATGCTCTCTAGTTGTGTAGGAATCAGGGTGGATAAAAATATAATGATTTTTTTAAAAAAAATCAAAAAAATCGGATTTTTTTGATTTTTATCGAATTTATTTTAATAAAAAACTTTTAGGGTAAAAATCTGTTGTAAGATAGTTTTCTATTTAAGATACATAAATAATTTAGTTTATTCAGCATGAAATGGAGCTTAGTTATGTAGCATGAGGCTGTATATTCTGCAACAGTGGGACTATCAGTGAGTCAACAGTGGGTCAAAGGAGTAGCAGAGATGACAGTTGCTCTTTAAAAATTATGATTTAAATCGAGTTGATTTATATCAAGCCTTTTTACTAGTGATTTAAATCATGATTTAAATTGTGATTTAAATCAACTCGATTTAAATCAAATCCACCCTGGTAGGAATCATTCCCCAGGACTTTAGATCCTGGCACATCTGGAAAAAAATAATGCATCATATTTTCTGGTCCTACAGAATTCAACTCTTTCAGCTATTTCAACTCTTATATTTTTGTATAGAAACTGAGATCTTGGCACTCTTCAACACGCCAACAACCTTGCAGACATCCAGCCAATACTACACTGTAACTGTACCAGTAAGAATCATCAATGATGGAAAAAGCATTTGTGCCTTAGAAGCCAATTGGCTTGAGCATATGACAGATCACTTCCGGAAAGGGAGTACATTGGTACATGGTATCTTCAATCCTGGAATGATAAATGGTAAGAAATTATTCTTCTATGTTACTCGCCTTAATTTCCTTAAATGAGTTTCAGTCCCTGACTCTTAACTGTACCTTGCTTTCTGGCTTCAGTTTCAGTTTCAGTCTTTTTAATAGAAATTAATTAGAAATTTATTAGACATTATTAACGTCTTTTTTTAAAAAAAACCTGCGCTTATTGTCCTTTGAAATTACATGCTATTCTGAGTGTGAATTGCAGGCAAGCAAGAACAATCTTTGAAGCAGCAGCACCTTTATAAAGTGCTCATTTAAATTTCTGTAAAATGTGCTGTTTTGTGGAACAATGCTCAGATGGGAGTGGATCTATTTAAAATTTAATAAAAAGCAAGCCATGTAAAAGTTTCAATTCAAAGCCTGTGAGGTGTGTCTGAGAGAAAATGGACTGATTTAAAATCAGAAGGCATCTACATTGACTTTAGTGGAGGTTACATATAAAGAACTGGGCATTCCTATTTATTAATGATAAATTACTATGCAAGATAGGCAGATAACCATAACCATAACAGGTACAAATACAGTGTATCAATCAATTGGAATAAATATTTACAGGTCATTCATAGTTCAAATTTATCTTTCTCTTGTGCTGATCATATTCAGAAGAATGATTTTCATGCCTATCCATCAGTGAATGTAGTTAAAAGAAAACAGAAAAGTTTAATCAGTGAACCTGTTTATTTTCAAAAGGCCACAATCTGAATGGAGGGCAATTTCATCCAGTAACCAATAGCACACATTGTCTATTTCAGATTAAAGAACAGCAGAAAAACCACTGGTGCAAATCAGAAAACATAACTTTGGAAGTATTGCACAAAAGCATGCTTACCGGCTGCTTCTGAGCCAGAATTGGGGTGAGCTAAGGGTGGCGTTGTACCATTCAGGCCCTTTCAGGTGACTGACTGATTGACTAAATAATAAACGAACAAACACATATTGAAACTTTTTTTTTCTTCCATTCAGTCATGACTAATTCTTGGAGACTGCATGGACAGTAACTGCAGTTTTCATGGCAGGGTTTTTCAGAGGTGGTTTGTCATTGCCTCCTTCCTAGAATTGAGAGAAAGTAATTGGCCCTAGGCACACAGCTGTCTTTATGCCCAAGGGGAAACTAGAATGTACGGTTTTCTGGTTTCTAGCCTGATGCTTTAACTATGACACCAAACTGGCTTTGCTAAGCATTGCTTGCCTACAATTAGCAAGTTGTGTAGAAGATTTTGTCACCTGTACTAGTACAAAATTTCTGTTGCTAAGCAAAACAGTTGTTAAGTGAATTTTGGCCCATTTTATGACTTTTCTTGCCATATGGATGGCATGGCCGTGCCATGCCATGCGATATAAATATCATCCAAAATTATTAGTAGCTCAGAACATCCATATATTTTGCAACTGGTTGCATGACAGGTCTTGAATGAATATTGAATGAATATTGAATATTATTGAATTGAATATTGAATATTGAATTAATATTGAATATTGAATATTATTAAACCAACTCCTTAGTTAATACCAAAAAGCTGATACATAATCAAGTTAAAAGTAACTTTAGGATTTAATTTCCCATTAGCTTTGCGCAAACAATTTTCTGAAAACCTGCCATATTTTTAAGAAAAAGGGTACAAATATATCATATGTAAATAAAAGTCCATTTTTAGAAGCATAGTTTAGAATAAAATGCCCCTGTGCTGTAGCAAGGGATTTTTTTTTCATAATATGTGATACTCTCTTTTCTGAAGAATAAAGCTTCTTCCTTCATAACAGCTGTTTTTGATCCCATGTGATGACTGCAAACCACAAAATCTTAATTCTGCAATTGCTCACTCGTCTCACTATTATTACATACTCTGGTAGAGGTTAGCACTGTTTTTGTCTTTTCTTCATTCTGAGTATAGAAATCTTGGCTTATATAATATTGAAGATTGTATTTAATTAGTCTCATAGTTACTCCTTCCTACAAATTAATTTTGTCTGCTCTTAATTATATACATCTCAAGCATGCATATTATATTTTATCATTCATAAATAACTGCAAGCAATTTTAGGGTACGGCTGTAAAATTGCCCAATGTTTTTTCAAGGGACTGCCTTAGATATAAAATGAGGTGGGGGGTGGGAGGGGGTTGGTGAGATGTCAGCAGTCCATTCATAAAAAGTTCCCTTAGTTTTAGATCTTCACCCAGTAATGGGGAGGAATTAAGGAGATTTGGGGTGATTGAGAAACTACAAGATAATAACTCTTTTATTCTTGCTATAATATAGTGCTTGTTGATGCTATTATGAGAAGTGAACAGTTTGTTTGAGAATTTGGCTGGAGATCTAAAGATACTTAATATTCTTGCCTTTCTGCTCTTAAAAATAAAATTGTTTATTTAAGAATTATCTTCTTGTACTTCCCTTAAAGAGTTCAAGGCAGCGTACATGGAGATTTTAGGCAGATTCCTTTTGAATTACTGATTAAATGCAGATGCATTTAGCTTTAGCAGGCCTCTGGGTTTTTTTTATTATTATTAAATTATTTTACCTAGTGCTAATGTTAATGAAGATGGGACCAGTATTGCCATCCTATAATTGCAAGGGAGACTCTGCCACAGAAAACAACAGAAAGAAAAGTCCTTTT
The DNA here is from genome assembly GCF_059756535.1 of Pantherophis guttatus. Lineage (NCBI taxonomy): Eukaryota > Metazoa > Chordata > Lepidosauria > Squamata > Colubridae > Pantherophis > Pantherophis guttatus. The sequence continues at coordinate 115,726,058 of NC_142066.1, forward strand.
TGTTATCTTAAAATAGATCTATTTTAGCACCTAATTTCAGGATCTAGCATTATAGTCCCTAGCATGGCACTGAGATAGGCTGGAGTCCCTTGGTGGCTATCAATGTTCTTGCCCTGACTTCTACTTTTAAAAAAATATCCATAAAAACATTGGAAATATGGCATGCTGCAAAGTTTCATTAACTTTCTTAGAAAATAACAATGGCCTGTTTGTTATCTGAAATAATGCCCTCCTGGCAGAGAAAGAAGTAATCAGCATGCATCATGAAGAGGGATAAGGTTAGAAGAGTTGACGTGTAACATTGTGATACTTACTCAAATTAGTTGGGAATTTCTGATCTAGTGCTCACTGTATTCTATGCATGAATCATTACTCTTTCAGTATGAGTAATTACTATATATATATTCCTTATTTTCTGTGCCCTTTGGCACATTTAAAAGCCCATCTGTATTTATCTGAAACAATTTTCTCCTATTCCTGTTAGTTCATTTTTGTTCAATTTTAGAATAAAAGACTTCAGGATGCAAGTTTGACCCCAACATTGATAGGTAAATTAAACTGAAAAATAATGCCTAATGCAAAACTTTACGGTAGGCTTCAATAACTAAAATGGATTTGATTTGAGCCTCAATTCCACTGATCCTAATCTAGCATGCACCTTTCATTATATATAAATTATGTATATTTTTATTATCAGCATTATTGAAATGTCAGTATTTGTATGATAGTTGTGTTGTGTTGCCTGCAGAAAAAAAACAGTACACATTCAGAAATGGAGGCAAATCAAAACATAGAGGGGGGAGCTTTTCATTAAAATCAATTGGTACCAGTTTGAAAATAGTTTGGTACTGGATGAAATTTTGAGCTATCATTGTGGGAATCATTATTTGTGGATTTAAAATTTTCAGGAATGGAAAGCATTTCTAGCATTTTCCTCAATATCCTCCAATATCTTTAGTTGACTACATCCAATGTGGAAACAAGGGCCAACTAATCGACTAAGTTGTAATTTTTAAAAACTATCAAGGGTGGAATTAAATGAAACATGTTAACACAACACAAATACTTTATAGCCATATAATATTATTTATAGTATTTACAGTCTGTCTTGCCTCCGGAAGCTCTTGAGTGCATTCATGGGAGCCTTTTCTTATTTAAATCACCAGAGCATCACCCTTGTTGAATCAGCTTGGATGAATAAAGAATAACAGACTCAAGGATACCAGTAAGCTCCATGGTTAAGTGGGGATTGAATAAATGTCCCACTGATATCAATGGAGCACCTTTAAAGATGCTTATTTTGTGAATCAAATGAAAGCAGTTTCTAGAATATTTCCTGTTGTGTTACAGCCATAAATGCCATCACCAATTAAAATATGCAGTGAAAATTCTTGTTGAAATTTTATTGAGGGAGAGATTTTTTTAAAATAATATCCTTTAGAAAGGGAATTTTAAAGGGCACTTAAGTGAATGCTTTCCTTGGGGTTGGGGTCGAGCTTTTTTTTTTTCTTTTTTTTTTTTCAAAATGTACATTGTTAACTAACTTGTTTGAAGACAGATGGTCTTTTTTTAAAAATTTATTTGCACACACATGCACAAATGCATAGTACAGTTTCAAAAGTATGAATCATTAGAAATGATGTATGCCAAGTTAAGTTGGTTTTTAATTGGATTTCTAGATCATTATCAATTATTGCTTAACATCTTAAATGGTGCATATGAAAAGCATTATCTTATTGTTTAAACAAATGGAATAGTGCATTTACAAGACTCTGGAGAGTTTTCCAAAGAATACGAATTAAAGTTCCTTCAGAAAGAGTATTTTCAGAAAGAGCTTAATAGTTCACTTTGTACACAAGCAAAATAAATTTAAATTTGTATGATGAGTGTAAGGATTGGAATTCACTTGTACAGATCAGCTTGCTTCTATGCAAGACTTCTAATTGTAGTTCTATGATAAACTAATACATTGCAGAGATTAAGATTATTTTCTGAGGAAAGTTAGGTTTAATTTTCAGTCCAAACAAAATCACGTTGTTCTTGAATAAGAACACTCTTTGCTTTCAGAATTGCATTCAGATTGAAAAACCAGCAATAACATTGTAATAATAATAAGATGCCAATTCCATTCTAAAGGATATTTAACAAATTTACTATTAAGTAAAGCCATCATCAAATGAAATGAGTAATAAATATGAATATTGAACTCAAGTAATTCATATTTACTGAGAAATGGAAAATTTGACTCATTGTAAAATTCTTACACAACACATACATATACACATACATATAGATATATATCATATAGGATGTTCTACATATAACAAATGCACAGACACTGTAAAGCATAACAACTATTTGTGTTCTTGTTACTTATCAGGTTGTGGCAGAAAAGTCATTAAGCTTTGATATTCACAAATCATAATCAGGGAAAGAAACCCCCTGATAAAAAGCGGCTATAGCAGTGGTTCTACATCCATAAAAGGCAGATTTGCAGGACAAACACCTATATTATACATGGCCCAGTGAGTTTTATAGTAATAACTATAATGCAAAGGTTAAGCTTTGTATGGAGCATTTAATAGTTCAAAAGAAACAGAGAACACAAGGACACATTGCTCCCCAGTAGTATGATTGTCATCATAGCAGAAGATTTTTTTTTTTCCATAGCTGCCTTGTAAATCATGTGCAGGAACATTAAACTGACATTTTGCCCAGCAGAACAGCATCAAATATTTATATACCCAAGTGAAAATAGTCTTTTGAGCTCAGTGAGGGAGCATCCCCCTATTAATAAAAAATTCAGTGATAATGGAATCTTCTCTTTTAAAGGGAGGGAGTAACCTTTTACATGAGCTGATTGAAGGTAACGAAAAATAATTATTATGGCAGAGCTTGAACTGAAGAGACTTAGTATTTAGTTTAATGGGTATATGATATGGTGATTAGAACAAATGAGACATCGCTTGGCCATCTAACATTAAGCTTTAACTAAGTAAATAGAATATGTTGAGATATAAAGATTTAATCGCACACAAATGGGGCAAGTAAAACAAGTTAACTACTCAGGGAGTTAGTGAAAACAAGGTTTAAATAGATGGTCTTAAAATAAAACCTACATCAGAAATTCAATTCTTGATGACTTTTCATAATTGCATTGCCAACGCACTGTGCAATTTGCTACTAAAAATAGTGGAAATATTTGTTTGGCAAACAGAATTGCCATTGTAGAGCTCTAAGTATATGGAGCCTGGCAATGGCGGTATTCAGCCGGTTCAGACTGGTTTGGGCGAACCAGTAGTGGTGACCGGCGGATGGACTTGGCCACCGCCCTGGCGCCATGCCGTCTATTTAGCCACATTTTCTAAACCATGCATGCAAGCTGCACATGCAAGCAATGTGCATGCGCAAGACTGCATGCATGCACAGAAGGCACGCAAGGACACATTTTTGTTGCGTGGTGAACTGTTAGTAGTATTATGTGAAACCACCTCTGGTTTACTCTGATGGGAGTAAAAAAAAATGTCTTAGTTATTTGCTAGCTTGCACTTGACACATCTCAGTAGGTATCTTCTTCAGTAATATAAATTGATCCTGGGCAATCAGGATAGATAATCTACAGCCATGTTCTCTTTCTCTGGTACATGTTCAATGATGAGTGATATGGTTTCTATCAGTGACTGTTGAGTTAATATTGTCTTAGTTTAATGCATGAAATATAGCAACTCAAAGCCTGATGATGATTAGTGAAAAGTTTAAATAACCTCCCTATTAAATAATAATGTAGATATATAAATCCCATTAGATAGCTAGACACTCCTGTTCTATAGTAGAGTAGCTTGTTTCTCAAGATAATAGTTTCCTTTTGTTCCTCAAGCCAATCCATTCTTTCACCCAAGTAAGTATCGAAGCTGGGTAATACAATTCCCAATCTGGTAGCCCAAAACTATCTCTATTTTTAGAATCTTGCAACATTTTCAAACTTATCCTTGTTTTTTTCCCCTTACCAAATATATTTTAATATAGTTTTATTTAATTTTTCAAAATATTTTTTCCAATTTATTGGTATTGGTTGAAATAAATATAGTAATCTTGGTAAGATGTTCATTTTTATATGGCTACTCTTCCCATCAGTGATAATTGTAGATTTTTCCACTTCTCCAAATCCATTTTAATTTGTTGTGCAATTTATAATAATTATCTTCTTTAATCATTACACACCTTGCCTGTAGTTGAATTCCTAAATATTTAACTTTCTTGACTATCTGTATACCTCGTTTTAACTTTTTGGTTTTTTTCTTTGTTTATTTTCAGTCCTGCAACTTCAATTTCATATTCTTCTATTTTCCTAATTAGTTTAAGTCCATTTTCTTGTTGGTCTTCCAAGATAAAGACCAAATCATCTGCGAATGCTTGTAATTTATATTGTTCCTTTTGTATTTCCATACCTTTAATTTCTGTATCTTGTCTAATATTTCTATTTAACACTTCCAATGTCAATATAAATAGTAAAAGAGATAGTGGACATCCTTGTCTTGTGCCTTTTTTTATATTAAAATTCTCCGTCGTATCTCCTATTGACCTTGGAGGGACATGATCTTGAATTAGGTTGGCATGCTTTTTTATGGTATGGAAAAAACAAAATACATAGATATTTCCAAAGATACTATGTTAGGAATGCATTATTTTTAGTATGGGAGAAAATGAAAGAATAACATTATTTGAAAATACCGGTCTGGCTCTTCATAATGGGGGCACTGATTTATCCAAATGTTATTGATATAGAGAAGGTTACTAGATATAAAGATATTTTAAATGAAAAGGGGGAACTTAAAACTAAACAGGAACTGAGTGATCAAGGGATTGAGATAACATGGTTGTCATATGTGCAGATACAATCTAGATACGAAAAGGATGTTAAAATGTATGGTTTAAATAAAGAATTAACAGAATTAGATCAGATATTAACAAGGACAGATGAAAAATTAATAAAGAAAATATATAGCTATTTGTTAAGTATTAAGATGGAAGAGGAGAAAGTAAAAGAGACAATGATAGTATGGGCTAAAAATTTTGGCTATTTGATTTAGATAAATGGCAGAAATTATGGGATAGAAATTATAAAACAATGTCTACTGCATACAAAGAAAATCTTTGTAAAATGTTTTATAGATGGCATTTTCGCCCTCAAGATTAGCAAAGATGTTTTAAGGATAAATCTGCAAAATGTTGGAAATGTCACCAGATACCTGATTCACACTATCATATGTGGTAGATATGTCAAAAAATGAAAAAATATTGGACAAAAATACATACATGGCTGGAAAAAATGATAAAACAACATAGGGATTTGAAACCAGAGCTATTTTTGTTGGGCATTTTACCAGATTTTACAAAGGGAATGTATATCTGATTTTACATGTATTGACTGCAACAAGAATAGTATTTGCACAATAATGGAAAAGTGAAGAGATCCCAACAAACAAATATTAGAATGTGCAGAAATGGATAAGCTAACACTTACAATTAAGGAAAAGAAAGAAACTGAATTATTTTTTGACTTGGGACTTATTTTATCAATGGCTAGCTGACAAAAACAGGAACTAGAAACAGGGAAATTTATTTATTTATTTGTTTGTTTATTTTATTTCTATACCACCTTCTCCCAAAGGACTCAGGGCGGTGTACAGCCTGATTAAAAGCACAAAGACAGACAAAATTTAAAAATAATTAAAATTATTAAATGATAGGCTCAATTATAAAACCCCCAAATTTAAAATCCCATTTTTAAAAACCAATTAAAATCTTTACCTTGATAGCCCAGCCTGGTGGAACAACAAGGTTTTGAGGGCACAGCGAAATACACGGAGATCAGAGATTTTACGAATTTCTGGGGGCAGTTCATTCCAAAGGGCAGGGGCTCCCACAGAGAAGGCCCTCCCCCTGGGTGTCGCCAGCCAACATAATTTGGCCGATGGCACCCTGAGGAGACCCTCTCTGTGGGAGCGGACTGGCCGGTGGGAGGCTACTGGTGGCAGAAAACGGTCTCGAACGTATCCAGGTCCAATGCTATGGAGCGTTTTAAAGGTGGTAACCAGCACCTCGAATCGCACCCGGAAGATCACTGGGAGCCAGTGCAACTCGCGCAGGAGGGATGTCACGTGGGCACGAGTTGCGCCCATAACCACCCGCGCGGCCGCATTCTGGACCAGTTGGAGCCTCCGGGTGCTTTTCAAGGGGAGCCCCATGTAGAGAGCATTGCAGTAGTCCAGTCAGGAGGTGACAAGGGCGTGAGTGACTGTGTGCAAGGCGTCGCGATCCAGAAAGGGCTGCAACTGGCGGATCAGGCGAACCTGATAAAAAAAAACCCTGGCCACGGCTGTCATATGTTTTTCTAAAGACAGCCGTGCGTCCAGAACACCCAGATTGCAAGCCCTCTCTGTGGGGGGGTAAAGACTCACCCCCAATAGTCAGCGATGGCACCAGCTAACTATATCGCGACGCCGGGAACCACAGCTACTCAGTCTTGGAGGGGTTGAGTCTGAACCTATTTCTCCCCATCCAGACCCACACGGCCTCCAGGCAGCGAGACATCACATCAAGGGCATCGTTGGGGTGGTCTGGGATGGAGATGTACAGCTGAGTATCATCAGCGTACAGATGGACTCTCACCCCAAAACCACAGATGATCTCACCCAGCGGCTTCACATAAATGTTGAACTGAAGAGGCGAGAGTACCGACCCCTGTGGCACTCCCCATGCAAGGTGCCTCAAAATCGACCTCTGCCCCCCTGTCAACACGAACTGCAAGTGGTCGGAGAGGAAGGAGGAGAACCACCGCAAAACGGTGCCCCCTATTCCTAACCCCCTCAACCGCTGCAGCATGATACCATGGTCGATGGTATCAAAACCCGCTGAGAGATCTAACAGGACCAGGACAGAGGATTAACCCCTGTCCCGAGCCCTCCAGAGATCATCCACCAACGCGACCAATGCTGTTTCAGTGCTGTACCCCTGTCTGAAGCCCAACTGGTACGGGTCCAGATAGATAGCTTCATCCAGGTGCCCAGGCAGTAGTTGTGCCACCACACTCTCAACAATCTTCGATATGGAAGGATCAGTGATATAAGGAAGATATGTTAACTTGGTTAAACAAATAGTATGATTATTATTGTTATTAATATTAATATAGTGGATATTAATGCAATAAATATTATTGTAAACACTTTGATTATTATTTCCTAAAATGATTTGTACCCAGACAACACATTGTTCAGTTGAAATTGGATATTTTGTATGCTATAAAATAAAATAAAAACTTATTGCCATCATCCCCCCCAAAAAATAATAGTTTCCTGCTAATCAAAGCAATGGCCTAATCTCCTAATGGACCTTGTTTGAGAGTATCTCTGATACCTACTTATGAGGCATCTATCTTCATTGTCAAGTGTTATGAAAATCTGGACTGTTGAGGAATAGAGCCCGGCATATAACATAATTCACATTCTGAAATGCTCTGTCATGTTCCTCAGTTCGTGTAACTTTTGTTGGTTTAGTCTTCTGAATAAGATTGGTCAAAAAAGCAACTAAATCCAAAAAATTGGGGATAAACTAGTATTGATACCATATATTATACTCAAATTGCTTTTTAATTATTTAGTTAAACCAGATGGAGGTTGGCTTCCACTTGAGATCTCTGTGGTTTACCCTGTACTCTATGCATTTGATATCCAGATAGGCCCAGGTTATATTTTAACAATTTAACAGTCCTGCCTTTAGTAAATGCTTAAAGACATGATGATGATGTGCCAAGTGATCTTGCCAGAAATCCGTAGAGATGTCTGTATCATCTAAGTAATACAACTGTAAATTCTTTATACCATCGTAGCAGTAGATCTTTAGGCCCCTGAAAAGTTGTTGGACTTTCTGGAGTCAGAACTACATTATAATAATGACAGTGTAAGGGAAGCAATGCTTTACACTTTATGCATCAGTAAGTTTGGGCATGTGAATGTTTCCCGTATGTGGTACATACTAGTACCAGCAATGCATTGCAGAATTCAAATGGAAATGTACTAGCTCTATTATTATCATTCATGCTAATAAATTTTAGCCCTGCAGAAATGTATCCCACACACTGTTATTCTGTAACATGGTAAGAAGACTCTTGGATTGTGTTAAATAATGCATCTGTTGTTAACAGATAATGGCTAACAATACAGTTTATAGAACTTGTTTGTTTCGGCACAGATACCTTCCAGAGCATGACAGATGGAGTGTTCATCTTTGAAGATCCTTCTGTAGATGATAGCAGAAGTTTGCAAGGCTATGATGCTATTGTTGTAGAGCAATGGACAATCTTAGATGTAAGTATATTATTTTGACTTATTTCTAATACCTTGATTCACAACTCAATGAGAAATTAGAAATTTTAAACTAAGTCTGCATTTCTTTAAAAAATAATTGTGTTTTACCTTGCTTACTTCTTTTTCCTAATTAATTTCACACTGCATTAATGCTCTCATCATTGTTGTGATTGTTGATCAGCTTCAATATTTATTTTTTTATTGCACATTCATCATGATTTCTGTTGTAGCCTTTTAAAAACAATTGCCAAAAAAATTCTCAAAAATAATGTTTCTTTCTTACAATAAATCTATGCAGAATAAAATTATTAATGCCATTACATATAGAATTTACTTGAGACTTCTTATATCATTATCTCTTTATATGGCTTATATACTTCATAAAGCAGAGCTCTTTTTTAAAAGAATTGAGAAACTTTATTATTGTCAAGTCTCCTTGTAGCATCTACTTATTCCTCCTTAATTCCAAAATTGTTGTGCAATTCTTGGACAAAATTAAGCCATTTATGTAAATAGGCTTTCAAAAAGAAAAATGATATATAAAAGTTATATTCTGTGATTAATTTTCAAGCAGAAATAAAAAAATAAGTTGAAGAATATTTATACTCAAGCAGTTTGTTCAAGTCAAATTTTTACAGTGCCCTAATCATGGTAAATTAATATTAATAGAAAAAATAAATTCAGCTGCTAATCAAAATACAAAGAGCAAGTAAATACAGCTTTATTTATTACATTTATAGGCTGCCCATCTTGCTGTCAGCTGATTCCAGGCAGCTTTTAGCAAGATAAAAACAACAATGTAAAATATTAAAATACTAAAACAATAAATATTAATAAAGTTAAGATATATGGCTAAAGAAGTAAACAATGAGGTGGAGATAGAATCTTCTCTAAATTCACTAACACCTCCAAATGGAACATCCCCATTGGGATGCCAGGCCAATCAGCAGAACCAGTTTTAAATCCCAGAAGCTCAAGAAGGTAGGGACAGATATAAGCTCAAGGGGTATCCTTTGTTTAATGAGGCAAATTAGCAAATTTAGCTGGAAAAATGCATGAGTTCTGAAGAGCCATAAAGGTCAGTGTTTGGTATGTGTGTGTGTACATATGTACATACATATATAAACATAGTGCACAGATACAAACACATACAAATATATGAATGATTTCCCCCCAAAAAGAGTCTTTCAAGAAAAAAAAATACAATGTTCTAGTCAGGATTTAATTCAATCATGATGATTGTAAACATTATAATAATATAAGAAGTTATCACTTCCAAAGTCTTCATTATCCAAATAAGATCAAGCTATAGTAATAAAGATTCTTTACTGTTTGGGTCAATCCAACTAGATTGACTTCATGGCTATTTTGTTGGTGGTAAGATAACATCTCTTGGCTGCTCTGTTAAAGATTGGGCCAAGTTCTAATCCCTATTCATTTGGATCTGTTGCAAAAATTTTGTTTTCATTATTCAGCCTTTGGCCTAGTTCCTGGCTGGAGCTGAATATCAGAAGAGGGGAGAGTGTTGTTTAATGTTATGTCAATCACCCTGGTTACTTATTAGTTTTAGGTCAGTGTCTTGCTCTAAACTCCAGTCCTATGAACAAGAAAATCACCAGGAATCAAAGAAACAGAGTCTCTCTTGAGTCAAGATCAACTATTTTTCATTAACAATATGGAAGTTGTTTGCATTCTTCTCAATTTTTTAAACACATCCCAGGCTTGAGATTTCTTGGAGTTTCCTATCCAGTGAAGAACTGCTTAGGTTTTGCAGGCATTAATAACTGTTTGCAAGCTTAAGACATGGGGAGGGAGAGTCCAAAATAAAAATGAAATCAGTTTACAGGAACTATACATCAAATAATCTAATCCAGGGTAAAGGCACAGCAGAATTTGGGGGTCAAAAACAAAGTAATAGAAACAGAAACAGAGAAGAAGTACAGGAAACTACTGCAGGGATGTCAAAAGCAGATTAGTGTTGCCTGTAAAGCTGCCAACTGGTGGGAAAACTGGTGTAGATTTCAATGTTGCATGCCTCTGAGCACAGGCATCTCTGTTGTTTAAAATATTGTAGAATTTTATTTGTGCAGTTTTCCTATGCCTAGTTTTCTAGAATGTAGGGACAGATTCTAGGATCAAATCTGGGTTGGTCACTGATATCAGAGGCTTAGTCTTCCGAGCTTTCAGACTCATGCTTGAGTCCATTCTTAGGGAACTACTCTCTAACAGAAGTAAACCTCTCATATTAGTGACAACTCAGATTGGATCCTGCAACATTATCCTGGGATACCTTCATTCAAGAAAGATTCTAGTATTTAGGGGAGGATGGCAAACAGAATCTAGCAGTTTTCTTCATTAATTCCGTTATCTCCAGAACTGCTGCTTGACCCAATCTTACTTGGTCTAGGAGCTGTGGCTCTACTGGTTTCTTTTGATCTTGCTTTAGTAGTTTCTCCTTCACTTCTTCCTCTAAGGCAGGTGGTTAGATCTGGCCAGTGGGGCTGGCCTGGAAATAGCAAAGGACCAGCCCGCAGTGCCTCTGCTACCAATAATGGGGCATGGGGATGTGTATGGGGCCCCCACATCTCGTTCTAGGCCTGGACGGCCTCCTGCAGCATTCTGGCAGCCAAAACGGAATGCCCGGGGGCCCCAGGGGCTGTTTTGGCTGCCAGAGTGCTGCAGGAGACTGTCCTTGACTCAGAAGTTTATAAAAGGGAGGAAAGGTAAAATATTTTATCTTTCAGGCTTGCAGGATTCTAATACTATAGCCTATGTCAATAATTTATAGTTCTAGTCTTCCTATACAGTCAGTTTCTTGAACTGGTCTCTCTCTCATAGGGTGATCAAGTAGATCAAGTATGTATTAAAAAAAAATAAAATCATAGAAATGTATTTTTATGTGAATAAAACCATGTGTGCAGAGTTTTGAAACTCGCCCCTGCTGCTCACCCCAGCCATGCCCCACACACCCTTCCCCCCAGCCCTCCAAGGTCAAACACAACCCTGATGCGGCCCTCAATAAAATCAAGTTTGACACCCCTGCTGTAAGGGTTTGTCAAAAAGAAGATAACATAGGTTAGTGATCTCATATTCCTGTGGCAGTGATCTCATACTCCTGTGGAGCTGTTTTTTTAATATGCCACTTTTCTTCCATATGGAATTTGGAGTGGTAGATTTATTGTAGGTCTCTCATTCAAATATTGGCTAAATGTGGATGAAATCTGCCTTTCGACCATTCCTAATTCAACATTAGCAGCAGACTGAAGGCTTGAATAAATGTTAGTTTCTCTTAACTTTTCCCTTTCTTTGTATATTGATATGGGTATGAAACTCATAGCACATCTTATAATTGTTATCATAAGAGTTATGCAGACCTTAAAATGTTCCTTTCCGAATGGTCAGAGAAATGTAGTTCAAGTTGCATTTTCCTATACATTTTAATTCAACAACATGACCTTCCTTTGAATTTGAATGGGTATTAGCATTGTCGTTTTAACAAAAAACAACAACAACCTTGGCATGCTTAATTTCTACAAATAGAGCAGCTTCTCAAGTGTAAGCAGCAGGAATATGTTCATCATAGTACTCTGTATGTGTGTAAAATGTCAGTATGCAAAAAATGTAAACCTTCCAGCTGCCACAGTATATGATTCTTGCCAGCAGTCAACAGGATGTAAGACAGCTGACTTATTTTACCAACTGTAGAAAAAACTGTGATACATGGCTTTTAATAGCCACATGTGTCCTACTTCCTTATTACTCTAGTTCTATACATGTCAGGTTCTATTAATTCCAATAAGCTTTGTGTGATTTAGCATTAAATCTTTTTTCCTTGTTTCAATTTTGCTTTCATAGATAGATCCCTGTCATAGCTTCATATCCTTTTGTTCCCTACTCTAATTTGTTTCACCCTAAGAGAGAAAGATGTTGCTTTTCCAACAGATTGATGTTTTCTAAGGCCAAGTGTTGGCTGCTTGAATCTTGATAGTAATGATGGTTGTTGCTTCTCTCTAGCTCCTGATAGACTTTTCAATGCCTTTTTATTATTGTTGTTAGAGAAGGTGCTAAATATCATCAGTATTCCAATCAATTTGGGGCACGATGAACTGTAGGAAGGTGATAATTCTTCCTGAAGTGTCTCTGAAAAGCAAGTTTAAAGGGCCTTGTGTTCCCTTGCATCAGGAAAACAGAAATCACATGAATTACTGAAACTCTACTTTGTTGTGAAAGAATATAATAACAGGATCTTGAAAGCCTGACAGCTCTCTCCCTCTCCTACATTGAAAAGAAATAAATTGGTGCAATCATGGATTTTTCCTTGCCCCTTCCTCTGTAGCTGGGTTAAGTTGATGTTTACATAATGGTTTGTGAATTTCTTTCTCAAGGTCATCTCAATACCCAAACAGTTAAGATATAACATGTAACATACTGTCTTCTGTGAGGCACCACAAAATACACCAACCTAAATTTATTCTAACAGCCATTCTCTATTTTGGCCTGTTATGAAGCAAGTGAATTGTGCTATTCTAAAGTTAATTGAAGGTCAAGATAAGGTACAAAGTTTGTTGGATTTCTCTGCAGTTAAAAAAGATCCAGTATCTCTCTCAAAAGTGAACTGGGGCTAAGAGTGGAGTCAGGTTTGACAGATGGCTAAAATCATTGGTTTATCCATCTGTAGGAACCTGATCTGCAAGAAAGATGGGGGCTTTCTACTCCTGCTTTACCACCTGCAACAACTGATATGCTGGTATGGGGTGATGCAGTCCTCAGCATTCTGGCCCTGGGAATTAAGCAAGAAGGCTTTCCAGAAAAGTAGAAGAGATTCTCCCAATCTGCTTTTCTAGAAATGTAATGCCCCACATGGCCTGCTGACACACACAGATCAAAACAGTTCTGAAAGGAAAAACTATGAGACCCCCTGCACAACCTGCACATAAACTTAAAGGAACACCGGGGAGTGATGTTCCTCTAAGCAGGAATAATCTGTTTTTCACCCAACACAAATGTCTCCCTATGACCTGACATAATGTTTGAGGATCTAGCAAAAGAAAATATGATTTCAAACATTTATGATCTTCTGTTCAAGATGTACCCTTATCATGCTGACATTGCCCCTGAAATCTCTAGATGACAGAAGTTAGCAAAGAGAGTATTTCCAGCCATGCTTTTGTGGACAACAGCCTCACATTATTTTTGAATAAGGAACATATAGCTCAGGCTGGATGGCCATACATCTTTCATGAACCAGAACAATAATTGAGATATGATATCTAATGTACCTTATTGATAATATGCTGTTATACTTTAGAGAAATAAAGATTGATTATACACCAAAATTTTGTCATCCATAGACAATTAATAGTAATAGGCAACTATTACCATTACTTTTATTTTTCTCCACAACTACTACCAAAAAAGGGGAAAAAAGGACAGTCCAGGTTTAATACTTGACTATTCAACACAGGATTAGAAGAATTATAGATAGCCACTGCCAACACAGAATACAGCATTCCGGATCAAATAGGCCATAGATCTACATCAGAATAAAATGCTTATTTTCTTCTTTAATTCATATATATATTCAAAACTACAAGGACTAGAGCCTTAGTTTTATGTTACCTTATTTGATGGACTATAAATTTTTCAGTGGAAAATTTCTATGAAAAAGCCTCCATGTTCTGCCTTTCGGCATTGGGTCAGCAAAGTTTATGTCAAACACCTCTTTCACATTAATTCATTTACTGGCCTCAGCTATAAGGATCAGAGAAAGGTTGCACTTGTCATGTACACAGTTAGCAAAGCATCCTCAGTTCACAATGTTAGATGTGTAAATGTATTTGTTAAGTGCATAGGGATTGTGGGCCTGATAAACACAGTTTGATTTCTGTAGCCAGACAGTTGGAGCTCTGAGCAGCAGGAGGGCCAGTGGTGATAAGTGTGAAGTTCAATCTCCTCAAAGGTCCTATTTGCTATTTTCCAGAGTGAACTAGAAAGGAGGAAGGAGAAAATGAGGTATTTGTGGCTTTGGGGGCTCCTCTTTCAACATAGATTAAAAATTGAATTTATTAAACTGTATACATATGTGGTTACTTTGTGTGTACATCTGCACATGGGTCTTCTTACCTTGAAAATCTTCAAAATGCCAAAATCTTCAAAACAATGTGATTTGGCAGCAGTTTCTGTCTGTCACTGGAAGTACTGCAGTTTAAACATAAGGAGCATTTTTCACACCTTTTTTAATAAGATGTTTGGACTAAATAGTTGGTATGAAAGTAAACAACAGTCTGGATAAAAATAACTTTCCATTGTATTTTTCATGCATACATTTTAAAGATTAAAAATAAAACCCTGATAGAAAATGCTGTTAAACTTTGCTAAAATATATATGAGAAAATATAGTAAATATTAGAACACTTTAATATATTCCAAAACAAAATATTATAAAAAAGTTTACAATCATTTCTACACAGGTTAATTCAGAGATATATTTACTCAACTTTCTTTGTAGCATTTAACCCAGAGGTGTTAAAAATATATATCAATTTGCCCGCAAGTAGAAAAATAATATTATATTTATTTTGGGCAATCTGTGTCTATTGTGAAAGCATGCTACAGCTATGGGGTATCTATCATGTGAGCTATTTTTTTAGCTGATAACATAGCTTATAGAAGAAGAAGTAAACATCTTTTCAGGCAGAAACTTTCTCACAAAAAAGGGATGTAGTGGCAAGGAAGAACAAAGAACTGATAGTGGCATCCATAGGAACAAGTCAAAATAGACAAGATAGTATTCACAATGTCATGCTTGTGTACATGAATGCAATATTGATGCACATAGAAAAGGGAAAGGACTTTTATTACAAGGTCATGTTTGTCATGTTATTTCTTTTGAGCTATCCTTCCCCTGACGCTACTAGTTAATATACTTGAAGAAAGAGGTTGAGGGAAGATGGAAAAGAAAAGGATTGTTTATGACCCAAAATGCATTCTAGGCATTTCGTATTGGCTGCTGAAGATTTGTTGGTTCTGGAGGAGATAATAAGATTCTTGAAATGGACCATAACAGGTTCAAAAACCATAAAAGAAGGAATATGAGTCATGAGAGGCATGTCATCCTGAAGTGCCCTCCCACCTCTTCCCCCCCATACCCTCCCCCCAATCCCATCCCACCGGAACTCAGCAGTATTTGGGACTCTTCCCCATATGTCTATCATGCACTACAGTTATCTTCTGAAACTCTCTGGACTTCATGTTCTGGAAGGAGGACAGACCATGTGCCTCCGGACCATGCAGTGGTGATCCAAATGCAGCCATCATTTTGTCCTGCCTGTTTGTGGCAGTTTGTTCCTAGACCATGCATCAGTGACCCTAATGTAGCCACTATCTTATGTGCAGAACAAAATGCACAGCCATTTTTGCAATTCTGCAGCTGTGCAAAACAAAAAATCATCCTAGGGCTCCAGAAGGCCTCCGAGCTATTCAAAAGGTAAGAGGAAAGGAATGTTTGGTCTGGTGGAGTGGGAATCAGGCTTAAGGTCTGGTGGGAGTTGGAAAAGGCATGTTGGGTCCCAAAGCATGGGAAGTGGAGCGTGGGGTGTTTTGGAGGTAGGAGAGTCTTTGGGAGAGCCAAGGCAGGCAGGCCTGGCCCTGTACTAGGCCTCTCCCACTCCACTTAACGATCTGCACATTTGTTTATGTTTCATTGGGGAGAGCAGGAGTAGAGTTATTAGATGAAACATTTCACCTAATGACTGCTATAACATGTAATTGCAATGGGCAGGCACCATTGCAGTCATATCTTGGACTACCTGTATGATAATGAAGTTTAGCAATATTACTTTAGAAGTGATGCATTCAGCAAAGGGCACTGTTCCAGCTACCTGTACATTGTGGCTTTTGCTTATTTGTGTTTTCCAAGAAGTTTTTGACAGGCAGCAATCAAGGCTGCTTATTCATATATACTTCAACATATAAAAGATTAAACTGGATTGATGACCATATATATCATCTCAGATTCTAAAGTTATTTCAATTCTACAGCTGCCAATTTTGATCCAGAGATTTGTGGAAAAATTGCTTTTCAGATGCACTTTCTCTAGTCTTATACAAATATGGATTGTATTATTTTGTTTATTACTGGTTTTATTTTAAAGCCTGCATTATTGAAGAAAAACAGGGAAATTGCTAATACATGTTGCTTTTCTTTAAACTGACTTGGCCTAGATATTCTCTCCCCCCCCACCCATCCTCAAATTACATAGCTTTTTAGATATTCCTAATGAGCCAGACTATTGCTGAGAATTGGAAAAAAATTAATAAACACCAAAATCATGAGTAAGATTGAATTCTTTTTATCTGCTTCAAAAGTAGAAAAATGGCCAGCTCAACATTCTCTAGTTTTTTTGACACTCAAGGTGTGATCAGAGATTATTTACCAACTGCAAGAGAAATTGTGCTCCCTTTCACACATAAAAGAAAATGTCTTTCAGTATGACTTGTAGATCCGTTTACACTCTTTCCACCTTTGTACATATGCTTTCTTTTAAAAAAATATTGAGATTTTAACTGACCTCTTTTCAGGTTTAAAAATGGCTACTATTATATATTTCCTTATATATGGTGTTAGAAATGTTAAGGTTTTTATTACATCTAAAGTTATGTATAAAATTACATGCATGTGCTTTCTTTTTCATGCCCTCTAAGTATTACTTTTAAGAAAGAACTGGTTGGACTTAAGTGTAAGAGAAATGGAACCAAAATGGGGCCAGTGAAAAACAAATTATATGTATGAGAGTGTAAAAAATACTTATTATGATTTTAAAAACAATAACACAATAATACAGGACAATAAAAACAGACGCTATGGCCAGATGCATCTTTCCATGATGCATCTAGCCATGCACAAAATACTTTTTAAAATTTTTTATTGTTTCACCCTTTTTTAGAAGGGAAGGGAAGATTAAAGGTTTTATTTTTTTTTTCTTGTTCATTTTTATAATCCAGATTTGTGTGTGTGTGTGTGTGTATTAGTATTGGGCTTTTTATTTCTTTTTATCATATAGTTTTTTTTTTGTTGGAAGGGACCTTGGATGTCTTCTAGTCCAACCCCCTGCTTAGTCTGGAAACCCTATACCACTTCAGACAAATAGTTATACAACATCTTCTTAAAAACTTCCAGTGTTGGATCATTCACAACTTCTGGAGGCAGGTTGTTCCACTGATTGTTCTAAGAGTCAGGAATGTTCTCCTTAATTCTAAGTTGCTTCTCTCCTTGATTAGTTTCCATCCATTGCTTCTTGTCCTATCCTCAGCTGCTTTGGAGAATAGCTTGACTCCCTCGTCTTTCTGGCAGCCCCTGAGATATTGGAACACTGCTATCATATCTCCCCTAGTCCTTCTTTTCATGAAACTAGGCATATCCAATTCCTGCAACCGTTCTTCATATGTTTTAGCCTCCAGTCCCCTAATCATCTTTGTTGCTCTTCTCTGAACTCTTTCTAGAGTCTCAACAACTATTTTACATCGTGGTGACCAAAACTGAATGCAGTATTCTAAGTGTGGCCTTACCAAGGGATTATAAAGTGGTATTAACACTTCATGTGAACTTGATTCCATCCCTTTGTTTATGCAGCCTAGAACTGTGTTGGCTTTTTTTGGCAGCTGCTGCACACTGCTGGCTCATATTTAAATAATTGTCCGTTAGGATTCCAAGATATCTGTCAGGTGTGCTTCCTTTAAAGTCCAGGATTGACGATTGTCCATCGTCAATCATCCAATCCAAAGGTCTTCCAGAGGTCAGGTGGAAGCACGTCTGGCATCGTCATCAATCAGGAACGCGATGACGGTTGACCCAATAGCCACTTCAGAGATTAGGTTTCGTTTCTTCAAAAATCCTCTAGCACGCTTCCCCCCCCCCACGCTCTCTAACTCTCCCCTCCCGTTTCTTATGGCAGCCAAAGCAGTAAAGGCGGAGGCTGACATTCGGCCCCTCCGGAGAAAAGACGTTAGTTCTAAACAGGGAAAAGAAAGGGAAGAAAAAGAAAAAATTGCAATACAGACATTAAGGTTTATCAGGATATTTGGTATGAAACAACTGTACTTTCTTTGGTGCCCGGACATCACGTTTATTCACCCACTCAGCTTGAGACAAAAGAAAATGTTTCCAGGCCACCAGATATTGCATTTTACCGTGGTGCTTCATAGAGTCTAAAATTTCTTTGACTTCAAAATGTTGTTCCCCTTCTATCAGTATGGGGACCGGAGGGGAATCTTGGTCCGGTCATAAAAGGGATGAGTGTTCTGGTTTCAACAAGCTAACATGAAACACAGGGTGGATTCGTCTCAAAGTTTTTGGCAACTCCAATTCAACTGTTACTGGATTAATAAATCTAGTGATCAGGAAAGGACCCACATACTTGGGTCCAAGCTTTTTTGATTTCTGTGAAGTCTGTAAGTATTTGGTGGAAAGATAAACCCTGACACCCACTTTATACACATGTGCCTGGGACCGTTTTTTATTGGGTTTTATGCGCTCGGTGTGCATCACCTAGAACTTTTCGAGTTACTGCCCAAGTGCTCTGTAGCTATTCAGTCCACTCAATCAAAGATGGGTTTTGTGGGTTGTCTTGTGGTAGCTCAGGGATCGGTACAAATTCCTGACCAGATGCTACCTTAAACGGAGTGAACCCGGTGCTGCTATGTATGGAGTTATTGTATGCCACCTCCGCAAATGGCAATAGGTCCACCCAGTTGTCTTGCTGGTAATATACATAACATCACAGGTACTGTTCTAACACAGCATTGGTTCTTTCACAAGCCCCATTAGTCTGGGGGTGGTGGGCGGAGCTTAGCCCCTGGGCGGAGCCTATCAACCTTAAAAACTCCTTCCAAAAGTTGGAAGTAAATTGTACACCCCTGTCCGAAATTAAACGTTTTGGAGCTCCATGTAATCGGTAAACATGACGAATAAACAGTTTTGCAAGAGTTTTAGCTGAAGGGATTTTAGAGCAGGGGATGAAGTGCACTTGTTTGGAAAGCAAATCTGTTACTGCCCAAATGACTGTGCACCCTTCACTCTCTGGTAGGTCAACAATAAAATCCATGGATATCTTCTTCCAAGGGGCATCCGCCTTGCCACACTCTGCAGTAAACCGGATGGCTTCCCCGGAGGTCTCTTAGCTGAGGCACACACCGGACAACTAGCCACATATGCCTCTATGTCCTTTTTGAGTGCAGGTCACCAGAATTGTCTTTTAACAAGATGTAGAATTTTAACAAATCCAAAGTGTCCCGCTGCCTTGGCATCATGAGCATACTGTAATACTGTTACTCTTAAACTGTCAGGAACATACAATTTTGCCCCAATCCAAGCTAGACCATCACGGAGTGTACATTCATTTGAATGGGTTTTAAACCATTCGTCAGTTTTCAGGGCTTCTTGTAGTTTCTGAAGTAGGTCGCCCGAAAGGCTGGATTGGCCCTCGCCTGCGCTCTGGTAATCATTGGCGCTGCTAGTTGTGTCGAAGGGATGATGGGTCGATCCACTTCTTTCTTGGTACTGTTGTATTGAGGCAATCTGGAGAGTGCATCCGCCATGAAGTTCTTTCCACCAGGAAGGTAGTGTAGAGTGAAATTGAAGCGATTGAAGTGCTGGGCTCAACGAGCTTGCTTTGGTGACAGTTTACACGGTGTTTTCAATGCCTCCAGATTTTTATGATCAGTCCAAACTTCAAAAGGATGCTTTGCTCCTTCCAGAAATTGTCTCCATGTTAACAATGCCCATCGCACCGCAAAAGCCTCTTTTTCCCATATGGCCCATCTCCTTTCGGTTTCTGACAATTTTCAGGACGTGTAAACACAGGGTTGTAATTCCCCTTCTGCGTTCTTTTGCAGAAGTACTGCTCCCACAGCCACGTCGCTCGCGTCAGCCTGTACTACAAAAGGCTCTTCCATGTCTGGATGTTTGAGAACTGGTTCAGCAGCAAACAACCGTTTCAACTTTTCGAAAGCGGCTTGACAGTCCATGGTCCATTCAAGGGGCCATGAGGGCCATGGTTTTACTTCACCTTTAGTTTTCAGAAGAATTGTTATTGGGAGCGCGATTTTGGCAAACGAGGGGATAAACTGTCTATAAAAGTTAGCAAATCCCAGGAAACTCTGTAGTTGTTTGCGGGTGCGTGGCGCAGCCCATTCCAATACTGCCTGAAACTTTCCAGGGTCCATCTCTATTCCCTCATGCGATATGCGATATCCAAGATAGTCAATTTTGCTTAGGTGGAACTCACACTTAGAAAGTTTGGCATATAGTTCAGCAGCCCTGAGTTTTTTCAGGACAGTTCGTATCAATTTCACATGGTTGTTCCTGGTCGTCAGAGTAGATAAGAATATCATCCAAGTAGACCAGCACCCCCTTATACAGGTGCTCATGCAACACTTCATTAATCAATTGCATAAACACAGCAGAGGTTCCCTGTAAACCAAATGGGAGCACTCTAAACTGGAAACATCCCAGTGGGCAATTAAATGCTGTTTTCCATTCATCCCCCTCTTTAATTCTCACTCGGTAGTATGCCTCTCGTAAATCAAGTTTGGTGAAGACTTTTCCCTTTCCTAAGTGTGCTAACATATCTTTCATGAGCGGCAGGGGGTAAATGTTTTCCACGCAAATAGCGTTGAGATTTCTGTAATCAACTACCAGGCGAAAGGAGCCATCTTTCTTTTCCCGGAACAATACCGGCAGCGCCACCCTGGGTCTGGCTGGTTGGATGAATCCCTGTTCTAGGTTTTTATGAATGAAGTTCCGCAATTCCCCTAATTCTTGAGGGGTCATGGGGTAGATTTTCGGCTTAGGGAGCTTCACACCTGGGAGTATTTCAATGGTACAGTCCGTAGCTCTATGGGGAGGCAGTACATCCGAGGCCTTTTCACTAAAAACTTCATTGGAGATCCCAATACTCTTTTGGAATCTTCTCCTCCCCCTCGATGTGGCCTACTGCCACTTCCGCCCGGTCGGTTCCTATACCGTCCTCCAAGGGGGGGTTCCCTCTCTAGTCTCGGTTTTCCGGTGCGAATATGCAAGACCCCCCGTCTTCCAATTAACCTGTGGGTTCCATCTACGGAGCCAAGACAGTCCAAGTATGAGGGGTTGTTCCATTGTGGCCAGGGGCCACAATAAATCTGAGACTCTCTACGTGATCCCCAAACTGCATTTCAATGGGTTTGGTCACAAAGCTGGCTGGGCCCCCTCCTGCAATCGATCCGTCCAACTGACAGAACGCAATGGGCCTTTTTAACGTTTTTAGTCTCAGGCCCACCTTTTCCACCACCTTCGGGCTGATTATGCACCTGGTGCACCCAGAGTCTAATAGGCTAACATCTGCGCCTGTGTCCCTGTGGATGGCACCCTTATTTCTACGGGGATGAACATGGGGTCCTCTGTGTGACTCACCAGATCATCGGAGTCGGAGTCCGTCCCGCTATCGTCGTTGGTGGTCGGAGTTCCCAGCTCACCTGGTTTCGGGAAGTGAACTCAACAACTTCTCCTTTCAGGGCAGTGCCGCGGGTTTTGTTTTGTCGTCCTTCTTTGGTCCCAAGCCGGTAGCCTTTGGCACTGGTTTGGAGAAACATTCGGCAGCCCGATGTCCTTCCTTTCCACATTTGAAGCAGGTGAAGGGCTTCGATTTGGGTTTGAATTCCGCTCTCCCCTCAGCCATCTTTGGTGCTCCTTTACGGTGAAAGGAGGATGATGGGTCTCCTGCACGTCCCCCTCGGAGTCGGCTTCGGGCCAGCTCGATCTCCACATCCTCAGCTACTATATACCAACTCTGCAAGTCTTCGGGGACCACCCGGCCTCTACAGTCCTTGTATATCTCTTCATTCAGCCCATCCTTGAAGCTCTCCAGTAGAGCCACTTCTGACCACCCTGTCATGTAGGGTGCCAGCTCGCAAAATTCTTGGGTATATTCTGCCACTGATCTCCGGCCCTGCTGGATGCCCTTCATTCTGAGTCTCGCCTTCCGTTCAGCTAGGTGGTCTTCAAACTGCCTCCTAAGAGCCCCCATGAACTGGTTGTACTTTCTCAGCAAGGGTGAGTTATTATTGTGGAGGACCACCATCTAGTCAGCTGCTGCTCCCTCTTAAGACGTTCGTGACGTATCTCACTCGAGCG
This sequence comes from Pantherophis guttatus, assembly GCF_059756535.1. Taxonomy (NCBI): domain Eukaryota; kingdom Metazoa; phylum Chordata; class Lepidosauria; order Squamata; family Colubridae; genus Pantherophis; species Pantherophis guttatus. The sequence continues at coordinate 115,748,590 of NC_142066.1, forward strand.
GCATCTGATAAGTAGTCCTCCCCCCAGTCCTGCATGTGGTTCCACACTTGGGTCAAAAAAAACCCTAAGGTCTTCAGATTCCCATCATATTTCCTGGTTAGGGGGGGAATCTTTGGTTTCTTACGTCTGCGGGGGGGGGCTGCAAGGCTGGGGGTCCCTGGCCTGCTGCATCCCTCACTTGAGCTCCAGAAGCCTGAGATGTTCTTTCCTCAGCTTCCTCTTCCTCTCCCCCACAGGCTGTCTCTTCTGGCTCCCCCTGGGGCCGTCTCCTCCCTTCTCCACAGGGAATCCATAAAACTCACGGCTTTTCCAGCTTTCTTCGACATCACGGAGAAGTTGCAACGCCTGTGCCAACATGAGGCTTTCCTTTTGCTCTTGTAGCCACACTGCCTCTCTCTTACGGGGTATGGAGCTGGTTACTCCCTGGGGCGGTGTCCCCCAGGTCCGGCAGCCTTCCTACTCCTTTCGACCATCTAGCCTCCTCCGGTTCCTCTCTCAGCCGAAGCTTTTCCAACCATTCGGCAGCCTCTTTCTCTGCTTGGAATGAAGTTATCGTAGAACCCGATGCTCCCATCTGGTCTTCTTCACCCTCCTGGTCTGACATAATCTGGATTTCAGTCCCCTCGGTGGTTATCTGGGATGACTGGAGTCAGTTTCAGCTTAATATCAGGTGTGCTTCCTTCAAAGTCCAGGAAAGAATAATCCAAACTCCATTATTTATAGAGTAATATACTTTTACTAGAAAATGAAGTGAACGCAACCAAGGAAAAGCTGAAACTAAAGCAATAGGCGCGAAAATTGCATATAGAAAGCATCCTCTCCTATTGTCCATCGTCAATCATCCAATCCAAAGGTCTTCCAGAGGTCAGGTGGAAGCACGTCTGGCATCGTCATCAATCAGGAACGCGATGATGGTTGACCCGATCGCCACTTCAGAGATTAGGTTTCGTTTCTTCAAAAATCCTCCAGCACGCTTCCCCCCCGCATGCTTTCTAACTCTCCCCCTCCCATTCCTTATGGCAGCCAAAGCAGTAAAAGCGGAGGCTGACAATATCTCTGACAGTTACTACTATTGAGCAAGGTACCACATATACTGTACCTATGTATTTTGTTTTTCTTGCCTAAATGTAGAAACTTACTTTTTTCACCATTGAATTTCATTTTGTTAGATAGCGCCTAATGTTCAAGTTTGTCAAGATCCTTCTGTATCTTAATCCTATCTTCTGGAGTATTGGCTACTCCTGCCAGCTTGGTGTCATCTGCAAATTTGATGAGTTCCCCATCTATCCCCTCACCCAAGTCATTGATGAAGATGTTAAAGAGTATTGGGCCTAAAATAGAACCTTGGGGTACTTCATTGCATACCTCCCTCCATCTAGATGCAGTTCCATGATGCATTTAGCCATGCACAAAATATTTTTAATTTTTTTTTAATGTTTCTCCCTTTTTTAGAAGTCTCCTCAGTGATAGTTCTACCATGACTGGGTAGAAGCTACCAGGAGCAAAAAGGAAGATTAAATCTAAATAATCATAATAACAATAAATTGTAGTAGGAGCACTGTAATAATATTAATCTGTGAGCATGCTAGGCATATGTGTAGATAAAGATCTGTGATAGCAAACAGCAAAATGATACAGCTTCTGCAAAGACCAAACATAGACAGTTGTATTGTACCAAAGCTTGAGGGCCTAAGTACCAACAATATTTAGTCCTGCCCTGGGTCATGAGGGAAAAGGATGACACCCTTTAGAAATGACTCATTCCCCAGCGGCTCTCAGCCATTAAAAACCTGGCAAGAAAGCAGAGGTTTGTTTGGCAGCAAGACACTACAGAGCTGTAATAACCAAGGCAGTGAATTTCTGCTTTGATTTTGCTAACTGCCAAAGCATCCACTGTACTTAGGGCCAAGAGAGGGACTCCATGGCTTTGAAGCCTGCTGACTGGTTTTGTAATGGTTGAAGTCTAACCCATCCTATATAGTGTTCCCTATATGAAATGGTTCATTGTTACATTGTGATGGGGCAATTCTCAGCATATCTATTATTCTTCATCGACCTTTCTATAAATTGGGGTTCTACCAATTTCTCTCCTTCTCTAGGTAAGGCTTATGTCTTGTGTTACGTTACCGTTTGAAGCCAAACAATCCTTTACCTATTGTGTGTGTGGAAAATAATTGTTTGAGTTAGACCCCATGTGTAAAGCATTACTTAGTGCTTGTTTGCATACTTGCTAATGAAAAATAACAAATTGGTGATGCTTATGTGCCTATGGGTAATGCAAAGAACAAAGCAAATTGCACTCTGTTTGTTTGTTTGCTGTTGCTGCTGGGATGTAAATGACCTGGACTCATTATTGCCCTAATGTTGTTTAACACACCATGAAATGCTCTGAAAGTCAGAAGCAGGATTCCCCCTCCCCTGTGTGTCCTTGGCCCATCTGGTGTAAATGAAGAGCTTCTTGCTGTATTTTAGCTGTCATTTGTACAATCCAAAGCAGAATTGCCCATGCTAGTTGAGCTGAGATTTTTGTATTGCTTGAATACTCTTTTGTCTGGAAAGAGGTAATTGTTCTCTTTCAGCTAATATGCAGGAGGCCATTCATCCAGGGAATCTCCAACAAAACTAAATGGATTATTCCTGTTGATCTGATTCATCAGCTGCCACATGGAAGGTTTTGGAGCATGGAAAAAAATTTGTTTCTCCTCTTTAAACAAGATTATTTATCCTTTCAGCAAGAACTGAAAATTGATCCTTCATTCCTTTTCTTTTGAGATATCAATTTCTTTTCCAGTTTTGCTGAATTTGCAAAAACAATCTAACCCATTAATAAACAGTCATTATGAAATAGACTCAATTATAACATTTAATTCTAATTGTTTAATTTCTCTTTCCTAGGGGGTTCACGTACAGGCAGATTACATCCCCTTGTTGAACTCTCTTGCGGTATATGGATGGCAGCTGACCTGTGTGCTTCCCACTCCAATTGTAAAGACAAAGAGGTATGGTCAACAGACAGTCTTTCCTTAAGTCTAAGAGTCAGTTATAAAAATTGTCATTGATTTTAACAATAGGGATCTTCTTTGGGAGCTTTTGAACAGCCTGCACAGAAGCTGCCTATATAACAATAGAGCATGAAGTGTTCAGCCCTTTCTCTTTTTGTGCCGATAATCTTGCAGTGCAAGTAGAAAGCAGTCTTTGGCAAGCACAGGGGAGACTATGCAAGCTGCAGATGTAAGTCCTATCAATTATCTGAGACATTATTGTTTAATTTTATTTCTCTGATGAAAGAGTGGATGAGGGCATTCCTCCTTGCTGGCTCATATCCCAGATTGTCTTTCATGTAGGAATGATATTCACCTGCATAACATCTCACACTTTCTCAAAGTGTCTTTAATCTCCAGACACAGGGATCTTTTTGGAGGCAGCTGTGGAAAGCTACAGGGGAAAGCAGGAAAATTTCATCCCATGAATATAAATTATTGTCATAGAATTCAAAGATATAAAAGCCGCATAGCTTCCACACCATTTGCTGCTACTATCCCTTGTATGTCAGCCATTTATCTTAGTTCCTTTGCAGAAGTCTTCATATTTAAACTTCATTAACACTAGATTTAGTGTGCCAGGGTATTAAACCACATCTTGAAGCCAAAAACAAACACAATTCCCCTGCCTCTCTAAAAAGTACTTAATTTTTACTTGTATCTTTAAAATGGTAGTCAAGATATAATGTAGGATTAGTGAGGCTCTCAATTAGCCCTCTTTAGTATGCCTTGAATTGCTGTCCCCAACACTTTATCCCAGTTGTATTGATCATGGATGTTAGATCCTGCAGTCTAAAACATCTGGAACGGAGCAAAGATGGGACTGCTTTAGATTGCACCTGTCAATACAATGCAAATACTTAATTCCCACCCTCATTCCCTTAAAGATAGTGCTTGAGCACCACATATAGAGTTGTTCTATTTTTCATAGAAAATGGCTAGGCAATGGTAGCTTGGCTTATCAATTTGAATTCATTTATCAACATGGATTATTGCCGATTTCATTCATTTTTACATTCTCTTTTCTGTTACTTCATTTGAAGTGTTGCTGTTTCTAACCACTCTGAGGGAGGGGAGCAATTACATTAGGATTGAAGCACCCACAATTGTATTTATTTAAGTATTAGGATTGCAGCATCCATAAAGGGATCCCACTTCTTACTGTCAGGGAAATAATGCACTAACATATAAGGCAGATGGGCTTTCTTTGGTTTTTTGTCCACTAGCAACAACAAAACTATTTCCTACAATTCAGCTGCCCAAGCTCCATTCAGATTTCATTTCACTATCAATTGAAAGGTTCCATTCAGATATCAATGAACTTTTTCAATATGAAACTATTTAATCAGATGTTCAAAAGCTAGTAATTGTCACATAATATGTTTATGATTTCCATAAACTAATTAACTACTGAATGGCTGTAGATGATTGTCTCAGTATTTGCAAGTATCTTTGCAGCTATCGAATAAGCCACTCAATTAAAGCATAATCCTGAATGGTTAATTAAAAGGGCCAACAAATTTAAGAAAGAAATTACCTCAAATGTCTTAATGGGTGGTAGCACTTATCCTGTATTGCCTGGGCTTAAAAATTAAACAACATGCCTGGTTAATATTTGAATAGAAGGCCTCTATTGAATACCTAGGCTGTAAACCAGACTGAGAAATTGAAAAGATGTCTTGGAAGAAGGCACTGATATAAAACACTTCTGTAACAGAATCAAAAACAAAACAAAGCACCTGTCTGTATATGTCCGTTAGTCATCAGAGGTTGACTTTGATTGAAAGAAGACTTTATTTTAATAGATGCATGTAGTATAAGGGAAAAAAATTGAGGTTGAGTTGGAGGTTCCCTAATGTTGGTCCAGTTTAGCGTTGACCTCATGCCTGTTCCAGGTTAGGGTTGTAGTTAGTGCTACAGAGCCTGTGTGATGGGTGGGAGTGGGGAAACCAGTTTCAAATCTGCATCAACGATGGAAGCTCACTGGGTGGCTTTGATGTATGATAGAGAGTTTCTCAGCCCTACCCGCCTCATATTTTCAGGGGAAATGGGAGGAAGGAGCATTTGTACTCTGCCTTGAGTTTCTGGAAGGTACAAATCTGAAAAATAAATTATATTCCAGACAATTACATAAGTATTCTGTGTGTATCAGTCCACTGCCCATACCTCTTAATTGATGGGATATGTGCAACAGTATGTTGGAATGTGAAAAAGCCTCTAATTAGAAAAATCTGTCATTAAAGAAATGAAAAATACTTTATTAGATTCAAATATGTTTTTCTTTTCTCCTTTTAGGCAAAAACAACAAACTCCAATTAGCCCTTAAACATAAACTAATTTATTATAGTGCACATGTTTTGGCCTTTAAAGTGTCATCTTTAAAGAGCTGAGGTGGCGCAGTGGTTAGAGTGCAGCACTGCATACTACTTCAGCTGACTGCTAGCTGTAGTTCGGCAGTTCAAATCTTACTGGCTCAAGGTTGACTCAGCCTTCCATCCTTCCGAGGTTGGTAAAATGAGGATCCAGATTGTTGGGGGCAATATGCTGACTCTGTAAACCCCTTAGAGAGGGCTGGAAAAGCACTATGAAGCAGTATATAAGTCTAAGTGCTATTGCTATCTTGTGTTTTATATAGTCTTATAGAAGTCCTTTAAGCCTTCTCTGATGTATGAAGATCCTAGTTTTGTTTTGCATTTGTGAACCAAAGAATGTTTGAGGAGATCTTTAAAACAAGACCTATAGAATTTGGACTGAATACAATCAAAATATGTAAGACCATTTTTAAAACGCAAATCTTCTCTTGGAATAAAGGCGATAATAATATATATGACTATATTTTTGGATGGGGTTGGAAGTTGGATAGTGCTACTTGAGACTTCAATTAAAGAAACAGTGAATTAAGATACAATCTGTACAGTCTGAGTTTTGTCAGAAAGTTAATACAATAGGTATTTTCTTTCCTTAGATTCACAACAGCATGAGGATACCTATTATAAGGACTACACATTTTAAGAAATGTTTATTGATTAAATGTATATTTTTCCATTCAAAACATTTTAATAGCTAAAAAAAGTTATGTGGTGCCCATTAAGGTCCTCTTACACCTTCTGTCAAATCTTCTGTCATCAAAGATGGTCTACTTCAAGTTATATCATGCTGAAAGAAAGTTCAGAAGAAGCTTATGGACAATTAACTAGTACCAATCCCAGTGACTTAGCCTGGTGAAGGACTTAGTATGTGTATGTTTTAAAGCTAATTTTAGTGGATCGTCCTTAATTTTAAAGGGCAACATGGAGATATGGAAAACATTCTCAGGCTAGTGTTTTTAATTTTTATTTTGTAGAGATGGAAAACTAGCCACAAAGCAGATTGTCTTTCTTCAGAGACCTTTCCTGCCCCAGAAAAACAAGAGGAAGCAACCTAAGGTATATAGCCTTACACTGTTTGGTGTATTTGTCTTGCCAAAGCTTGCATATTTTAATTGAATTTAATTGAGTAACTTATATTTTAATAAGCAGCATGTCTGTTGCTTATTTAACTTTGCTGTTATTTTCAATTATGGCTCAGTTATCAAAGCTAACAGACAGCAATAAAATATATAGAAGATAAAAGAAGTGGAAGCAAGGACAAGGAACTTATGGCTCAACAACTTTTAGATGGAGTAACACACCACTCCTCTTAATCAGTTCAGTCAGCCTTGAGGAATGCTACGAATTATAATTTAACAGTAGTTGGAATATGGCTTGCTTCCTTTCCATCTCTCCAATGAGTTATTACTCTCCCTTCCTTTTGCCTTTACATATTTAAAGCCTGGGCTTTACTTTGGCTAATTAAAAGGAAATACATGTCAAAGGTAATGTCACGAAGTAAGATGTTTCAGTTTATGATCTTTATTACCCAGGAAAATAAAAAGAACCAAAATAGCAAGTGTTACTTGGTAAGGGTATGCTCATGTTCACAGATAATAGTTTGAGACTTCACTTTGAGACTTTGGAATGGCACATTTAATTACAAAGAGAAGCACATATTGTCTAATTAGATCTGGAATGAGCTTATTTAAAATGGGAGACTTGTCCTCTTGTCGACCATAAGAGAAATTTAAAAGCCTATATAGTGTTTTTGATTATGTCAAAATGCTATAGAATGCAGCACAGTTTATAACAGGAACCTATGCTTTTTCAACAACTATTATTTAAAATACTTTTAATTTGACATAATTTGATTAAATTTGGACTGACAATAACTTAGTAACTCAGTATGGAAGAGCTATTGTAATTTTAGTTTGGTTGAAAACTGGTTGTGCAAAGGGAACTGTGATGTCTTTTCCTTAATGCAGTGAAGCAGGCTTGCACTCAGGCACATAGAACATAAAAATCAGCATATTGAAATTATTATTTTTTCTGTCTCATGGCTTTTATTGTTTTATCAATGTATAAAACACAAAGAAGAATAAAAATAGGAAATTAAGGTAAAGAGAGGCGGGAAAGAAAATATGAGGTACAAGAGAAAAAAGAAATAGGCGTTGATTTCCAACTCTTTTTAGCACAGTACAAGATAACAACATTATAGGTGGTCTTCAACTTACGACCACAATTTAGCCTAAAATTTCTGTTTTAAGTGAGAAATGTGTTAAGTTAGTTTTGCTCCATTTTATTATCTTTTTTGCCACAGTTGTTAAGTGAAAGGCTGCAACTGATAAGTTAGCAACCCAATTGTTAAGTGAATCTGGCTTCCCCATTGACTTTGCTTGTCAGAAGGTTGTAAAAGGTGATCACGTGACCTTGGGAAACAGCAACGGTCACAAATATGAATCAGTTGCCAAGCATCTGAATTTTGATCACATGACCATGGGAATGCTGCAAAGATCATAACTGAAAAATGGTCATAAGTCACATTATTCAGGACTGCTGTATTTTGAATGGTCACTAAATGAACTTGTAAATCAAGGATTACCTGTACAGCTTCAACTTTTTACTTTTACACATTAGTATATAACTAGACATTTCTATAACAATAAATCTATCTAATCAGCAAAACCAAAGTCAAAGTTTCATTTATTTTTCATCACAAGCACAAAATCCAGAAGTGATATCCAAATAAAAAACATATTTAAATATATTCTCCTCTTTGAATAAAACAGTCAGTTTAACCATTTCTGTTTTATCTTCCTTGCTGTGAAAATACTATGTATTTCTATTTGCACTTAATAATCTTTATAAACTATCACAATTTATATTAACAAAATTCATTTATTGTTTCAGATTCTTTAACCTTAAAAGGGAAAATACTTTTTCCATCCATTTTAAAAGACTAAAATTAGCTTTAAGAACATTTCTAAACATCAAAACATTCTAATACATCTTTTTAAAACTTCCTCTTAACATATATACTTTAAAGTTCATTTTCGGACTAATAAAATTCCAACTAACTCATTAAATTTAGATTATTCCCTCCAAGTTACAATCATAGAATAATTCATAGAATATTTTTTTCTTGTATACATCCTTTTTACTTTTATAAACTTTTCTTTAAGGTAATACACCTTTTTCTTTTAAATTTTTCTTAACATAGATACATACTTACTTAAGCATTTAAGCATTATATATAAGGGAAAAAATACATTTTCAAACTTTAAGACTTTCTTTCAATTTTAAATATCAAACAATAAAAATTCATCCTAATTCTAATTGACTCATTAAGTTTAAGTCATTCCTTCCAGCTTGTCTTTATGGAATAAAATCTCTGGAATATTTGTCAAGTAGTTATAAACTTCTTTTTTTCTCAAAGATTTCTCAACCTTGTTAATGTCCATTAAAAAAATGTCCTAAACTTGTCCTTTTAAAAGTTGCAGATTTTCTTAAAAGTCTTCTTTCAATTCTTTTGGGAGGTTTATATTTAAACCATCATAATAAAAAGTGGTGTCAGTTTTATATTCCAAAATTGCAGTTGAGTCCTCTGCATTGTCAGCTACGTGTGAAATTTTAGTGGTTTGGTAACTTTCTACACATATTGCATCTTTGAAGTAGTTTGTGAAGTTTTTTTAAACATCCTTGGAGCATAGCTGATTTATGAACTGATGGATTTTATTTAAAGATTTTTCAAATACATCTCTAATAATTTGCTCCTCCATTTTCTTAACTCCCTCTTTAATCAAAGAGTAGCTTTTTTGAAGTCACGTAAGAATTGCTGGCCAATTAGGAATCATAAAAATCGGAAAGTTTAGCCACTCATAGCAAAACAGACCAAGCTACAAATTACTAAAAATAATAAACTAGAACTGCCCTTATATTTCTTTTGTTTAAAAAAAATACTCCACACTTCCTTATTTTAGTTTGCCTTCAGCAGCCTTCTTCCTTCCTCAACAATGAAAAAAATCCCCAAATGGTGCAGATCTTCAAAAAGGAATAACAGACTGTGGCTAAAGAGAGGCTCTTTTAGCTTAATAAAAATTAATAGTCCTTAAAAATTATTAAGAAATGAAAGACACAACTTATTGTTCATTTGAAAAATAAATTCCAAAATGGCTGCTTCTTCAACAATGAGCTGATTGCATCTCCGACCTCCAGCTTTCAGCATGCAGGCTGCTTTGAAGCACAGCTCCTGAAGCTGCTTGCAGACCTTTGCTGTATCGGAGGATCGTGAGGGATAATTCTAGGACTTTCCTTAGCTAAAGGAAAGCTTTCCTTAGCTCCTTCCCTAACTAAAAGAATGTCAGTTCCTTCTGTTGGTAAGTTGAAAAAGCTACAGTCTAGGGAAAAAACCTTTCAAAGATCATTTCCTGGGCGAGTCATCAGTTGGCCATCTTTTCACCAGAAGTCAGCATATTCATTTCACAAAGATAATATTATGATTGCAATAGTGGGCACATGGCATAGCGGAACTAAGCAACATTCATTTATATTGCTAATAGAGAGGAGCCAACCATACTGTGACACAAAGAGAAAGAAAGAAATATTTAGCATACCAAGCCATTAGGAGTAGTTTAAAGAAGTTGCATTCCATCCTTAACAGCATTGATATCAAGTTGATTTAGTTCTCCAGATCATTAGTATACTCTGAATTAAGAGGGCAAAATCAGTTCCTGAAATCTAAATATTTTATTCACTGCTCCTTTCTTTCCCATCAGTCATGACCTTCACCCCATTACTGGATCCCTGTATCTAAAAGTACCAGGTATAGGCCCCAGATTCTTGTATCTTTTTGCTGCCATTTAGTGGTCATATGGATTTTTGCATCCAAGATTTGGTAGCATTCTAAGTCTATACTGTACTCTCCCCTTCTGGCTCTGATTTTACTCTGAACTGATAAATCATTTGTATGCTCTGGCCACAGTAGAATTAACTTTTTTCATCATCATGTGAATTTATTTAAAGAAGAAAATCTAGAGACAGACTGTCTGTATGTTCCTTTTGGATGGACAGAAATTTGAAGGAAAACTCTTAGTAAAATTGTGATGCTGCAAGGTGATAGCTGAATACACGTCAGCATTTCTGTCAGAATAAAGAGATAGGATGTGAAAGGGATCAAACTGAACAAGTTAGCTGCATGAATTAGGAAAGTGTTCAGATGGCATGAAGATGACCCAGTTTAGTTAACCTATAATGGTAGCGGTGTGGAGGAATTCAGACTGCTAGTCTCACCCTTAATTGTTTTGGAAGCTAGGAGTGTTCTTTGGGGAGCTTAATTAGCCAGAATTTGTCAGCTAAGGAATTGTTGGAAAGCAATTCTATTAACTTGGTTGTGTTTAAACAGACAAACAAACAAACCATCAAACATACGCCTATTCCCATTCGTTGGAAAGACTCTATGGCTGGATAAAAATGTCAAACCCAGTCTAAACCTCTGAACCATTATTACAGTTCGTCACACAGTCAGCCAGATGTTCATACTGGATTTGGCATTTTTATCCACCTATCAAATCCTTCCCAAGTACCTGGGATAGGCAGATGTTGATGTTTAACGGTATTAGGGATATTGTTTCAAAGATGTAAGCTGTTCCAAGTAAAGCTGCCTTTTGCAATTAACTGATATTGAATTTTTGACAATGCCAATGTGATGTGCCAGTAGTTTTGGGATGGCACCCAAGGCATTTATTGGTACTACCTTTGCTTTCTTTTGTCAAGTCATTCTATGTCTATTTGCAGATTATTATAATAGTTGTTATAATAAAAAAATAATTGGAGTCCTTATACCTAAAGAACTCCTACAATATCACAAAATATTGAATTTATCAAACTCGAATAAAGTAATTTTACAAAAAAGCACCCTGCTTCAACTGCCTTTATTCTTAGATGTTACCATAATCATTCTTAGGACCCTAATTAGGACTTGAATTATTAAGTTTCCACTAGTCTTAGATCATGCATCTAACTATAGATTACTCCCACATAATACATTGAGGTTGAAAGAAATTAAAAGAAAAAAATACATTGAAGTTGAAAAATAATAATTGCAGTTGAAAGTTTATAGCATAAACCAGCCAGACGGCACCTGGGTAGCACTTAAGAAATTTGCGCATTGACAAAATTTCCATCTGTCAATTACAAAAAGCCACAATGCTTGGATCTACAGATGTACTACGCTGATACATTATGACATTCTAGGTTCTTGGGAATAATTCAATGCAAATGAAGTCCAACACCAGCTAGAGAATTGACAGCTGTGATTTCATATTGCTGCCTATAATAATACATCTTACGGAATTTTTTTTTCCACTGCCATTTTTTCTTATTTTGCACTTGCCAATGTGTAATATTTTTCAAGAAATTGAGTACCTTACTTCATTGTTCAAACTGAACCACACAAGAAGATAAAATACACAAGCATTCATCAGATGGTAGATGCAATATCTAATGCATTTTTGTTTTGTTTACTATTGGTTAAGTCTTTGCAAGGTTTCAGACTCAATCCTGAAATAGTACTTTAGAGCACAGAATCCTGGAAAGATGCAGCTGCTGTAACAAGTTGCCAATTGGCTCTGTGTTTCTGCTTTTGCATATTCCTGAAGATCTTGTCAGAATCAAATCTGAAGCACTCTAAAGCCTTCCTTTTGCATAAGGCTTCCTGTTTTCATCTATTAAGAAAACATTCTAACTACAGTGAAATGTTTTAGTTTGTGAACTAAACACATTCTTTTAAGGAAAAAAATAATTTGCTGGGGCCACTAAATCATGATTAACACATTTTAAAAATACAGCTGATAAAAGGCTGTTGACATTGGGAAATTACTTTTTTTTTCCTTGAGAAGCTTAAAGATGTATCTGTAGAACCGTATCTAATACTCAAAGTAATGCCCTTTTTTTAAAAATCACTTCTATTTAAAAACCAAGAATGAGAAGATTGTCTTGTCTTAACATAGTCTTTTAAAATTAAATTAATGTTAAGCTGGCAATTGAGTATTTCTCCTGATGCCTCCTTTTCTTCTTTTTCAAGTATAACCTGTATTATTATATCTGTTTTTAGTTTCATTGGAGATTCTCTAAGCAAAACCAACCCCAGAAGCAAGAGAAGAAACCTCTGAAGGCAAAACTAAGTGCCGGAGCCCAACAGCAGCAGACAGAAGAAATGCAGGAGTCAGAAGCTACAAATAGAAAAAATTCAGAAGCACAGTTCTCCACAAATGATTTACAATTCCCAGTAATTTCATATCGGCAGCTGGCTTGTGCTGAAGAGAGGACTGTTGAGCACTGTCCTATGCCTTCTTACGACAATGAAATGTCTGCAGAAACATGGGATGCAAGACAGAGTGGTGATGAAGACATAGCAGGCTTCTGTTTGAGTCAGAAAGGCACACATGAAAACTCTGAAAGTCAGATGTTTCAAGAGTACTGCACCACAGCGGATGATGGGATGTGTGAGGCAGAAGCAGCAGAAACTGGCTGGATCCCTGAAGTATCAGCTGATTGAGAGGGTCAAATATTTGTCAAAGTAAAGGACTCATTTTGATTATCACAATTAAACATAACTCTACAGTAGACTTTGTTTGATAATGTTGAATTTTTATAGGTACATAGAAGAAATGTTAGCACGGCTGTATCTTCACGTTACAGTAGATGCAAACTTATTCAGCCTTTTTTGCTAATCATGGAATTCCAAGGACAAATTGCTTTTGAACCAAACAAGAACACTTTATGCTTAATATAATATTTTTAAATGAAGAATTGTTGATGTATGCCACTTTTTTATTCTCTTCCAGAGAATGGAGTTATGAGTTTAGAAGCTTTAAAGAACTGGTGATAATTAGGTTTTAAGTGGATCCATTTGTATTGTCTTTAGATTAAATAATCTTTTTCAGAATTTTGAAGCAATAATGGGGATTCATATTATATTTGAAAAGCCACTAGTGATGGAGAGGCAGAGCACACAAGGATTTTTATATACTTGTCCAATGTATCTGTTTACTATTTAATCACTTAATAATTCAGACTATAAAACAATGCTTATTTTTCAAAAAAGCACATTAAGTTGTATTAATTTAAAAAGGTTGTGCTTCTGTCATTTTCTTGTGTTGCAAAGAGGAGAATTCTTGTTCAGAATTTCACAGAATAATTGGTACCATAATGAAAGCCGCTATGGTCTTGAAATATATGGGTTAAGAAAACTAAATTTCCTACATAATGATTCCACAAAATGTGACACTTTTTTCATATTTTGCAAATATTAGCCTTTACAATAAAACTTGTGAAATTTGAATTTGTAAACCTCTAACTATACTTGAATTTAATTGTACATATTTGTAGTTGCTTCTCTTATTACTGATCCACTATTTGGTCACTGTTCAGATTTTGTAAAGTGTTTTGAAAATGCTGTTCTTATACAAATTGAAACTTGGAGACTATAAAAAATACTGTTTCTTTTCCCAGCTGGCTGATTCATGTTTGATAGTTCCCATTAGTTTTTCTGTAAAGTATTTTGATTCAATAAAACATGGTCTCTAGGTACACATCATGCATACTTAACCTGTTTTTTTTTTAACTGTCAGCTTAATGTACAAGAAACAGCAATTTGCAGAACATTTTATAATAAATGTGGAGTACTTCAAATGGACACATAAAACATAATGGAAGAATAGCTTAAAGCATTTCTTCAATGCACATAACAAGACATACTATCAGTTTAGTTCTCCATCCCCCCCAACAACTGAAGAATGCTTATTATTCTGGCTACAGCAGCTCAGCTAATTATTAAGAAATAACTCAATTTACTTTTAGCATTCAATAATGCTAAATATTGTTCAATAAACAAGAATTCCCGTCACCCCAAAGCAAGCCATGCCTTAAGCTTTTGCTTATATACAAGTAATCTGTAATCTATGTGCATCCTGGGAGAACATGACAATAACATAAACAATTTAGAAATATTTAAATCTGGATTTGCCTAACATTTTGTTATCTAGAATCCAGAGCTTAAAACATACTATGCAAGGAATTCACAGAATATGGTTTAAAAAAAATCAAAATGGTGGCTATGGCAATGTGGTTGACATTCTTCCTGTTTTTCAAGTGTATCACGCACATATAAAACATGTGAATCTAAGATGGTGGCATGCATACACGCTGCAGCTTTGAGCTGGTATTGTAATGGAGTGAGTGGGCAAAAACTAGTCTATACCCGCGAGGAGTTACTAAAGATTGAATTTTCTAGTCGACTAGATATTACCAGCGACTTCCAGTGGTCTCATAATATACCAAGTGATGTAGTAAGACTGCCAGGATCATTGTTAGGCCTGGGAAACAGTGTCGTCAGTAAAAAGAGAGGAAGCAGAAGCAAGGATGCAGAGCTGGTTTGCTACCTCAGTTATGGAAGCAGTCTCACAGACCAGCATTACCAAGTATTTTTCTAACCAACACTAGATCCTTTGTCAACAAAACTAATGAACTTGAGCTATGGATGGTGAATAAACTCATTCGCGACTGCTGTGATGATTATCACGGAAACCTGGCTTCATCCACTTGTACCGTACGTGTCAGTGGAACTAACCGCACCACACACAGTTTTGATAGAAACGGCAATTCCAGCAAAAGCAAAGGTGGAGGACCTTGTCTTTACACACATAATGACTAGTGTACTAACAGTAAAGTTACTTATACTTATACACTGTTCTCCAGATGTGGAATTCTTAACTGTCATTTGTCGGCCATTTCATTTACCTAGAAAGATTTCTGTTATAGTTATCACCGCTGTCTATATTCCACCTGATGCAAATGTTAGCACAGCACTCTCTAAGTTACATGACGCCATCGAGAGGCAGCAGCAAACTTACCCTGAGGGTGCTTTTGTCATGGCTGGGGATTTTAATCAAGCCTGTCTACAGTCTGTTCTTCCTAAGTTTGTGTAGTATGTGCAGTGTATTACCAGAGGTAAGAACACTTCAGACCATAAGTATTCAAACTTATGACAGGCATATAGACCAATCCCACTCTCCCATCTGGGTACATCTGACCACATCTCTCTGCTACTGTGCCCAAAGTATATCCCCCTTAGGAAAAGGATACGGACAGTCAGGAAAACTCTTAAAATCTGGCTGGATGGAGCACTCTGCTAGTTGCAAGACTACTTTAAGTCTACTGAGTGGAGTATATTTGAACATTTGGAGCTGCAAGAATTCACTGACACTGTACTCTCATATATCAAAATGTGCATGGATAATGTAACAGTGGACAAGTTCATTAGAATTTTCGGGAATTGCAAAACCTGATGTCAGCAGAGGTATGGACACTTCTGAGAGCCCAGAATTCTGCCATTAAGGCAGGTGATGGGGCAAATTTACAGAGAGGCATCAAGGTAGCTAAACAAAAATATAAACAAAAGGTGGACAACCATCTAGCAGACAACAACCTGAGGCAGGTGTGGCAGGGACTGCAACACCTAACCAACTCTAAGGGCAATACGATGAAGAAAGTCAACTCTGATGCCTCATTGGTAGAGGAGTTGAACACCTTCGCCTGCTAAGAGGTCAAGAGACCTGACCCTGACCCTTTTGAAATATGTTTGGCAGGGAAAGAAGGCAAGGATAAAACTCAAACTGTTACAAGATGCTAAGGAGCCTTGCAGTACAGTGGTTTAAAGCACCCTGTTATTAAGACCAGCTGCCTGCAATTACTGCAGGTTCGAATCTCGCCAGGCTCAAGGTTGACTCAGCCTTCCATCCTTTCTAAGGTAGGTAAATTGAGGACCCAGTTGTGGGGGCAATAAGCTGACTTTGTATAAATATACAAAAGGATGAAGGCTATTGCTTAGCATATTGTAAGCCGCCCTGAGTCTCCGGAGAAGGGCAGCATATAAATCAAATAAAAAAAAAAAAAGATGAGGGGTGGTTTTGGATTACCGGATTTTGAATTATACTATCAAGCGGTTTGTTTAATGTGGATTAAAGAATGGGTAACATTGAAAAACACTAGATTATTAAATTTGGAGGGACATGATTTGCTGATGGGATGGCATGCTTTCCTATGGTATAAAGGAACTAAAATTCAGGGGTATTTTAGAAGGCACCAGATACGTGAAGCTTTGTTTTTGACATGGGAGAAGATCAAAAAATACCATTATTTGAAGATTCCAGTCTGGGTATCTACAATTGAAGCTTTTTCTTATCCAGTGGTATTTGAAGGGGAGCAAATTGTTAGATATAATGAATTATTGGATGAAAAGGGTGAACTTAAATTGAAACAAAACTTAGAAGATCAGGGAATTAAGATAGATTGGTTTTCATACATGCAAATACTTTCCAGATATCGAGAAGACTTTAAAAAAGAAGGTATCTATAGTGTTTCGACTGGTTTAGACAAGATATTAATGGGTTCAGATGACCATGTAATTAAAAAGTTATATGGATATTTACTTGAAGCAAAACTGGAAGAAGAACAAGTTAAAGAATCAATGATAGCATGGGGGGAAAATTTTGGGGAATAGTATTAATTTAGAGAAATGGCAAAAATTGTGGTCACATAATTATAAAATGACAATGTCAACAGCATATAAAGAGAATTTGTATAAGATGTTTTACAGGTGGCATTTACCCCCAACGAGAATAGCCAGTATGTTTAAGAATAAATCGGAGAAATGTTGGAAGTGTCATCAAACTCCAGGATCGTACTACCATATGTGGTGGACATGCGTGGAAGCAAGAAGATTTTGGACTAAAATACATACGTGGTTAGAAAAAATGACAAAGAGACATATTGACTTTAAACCAGAAATATTTTTATTAGGAATTTTACCAGAGATATTTAATAAAGAATTACAATACTTAATTGTGAACATTTTAACAGCGGCCAGAATTGTATTTGCCAAAAACTGGAAAGGAGAGAAGATAATTACTGATGAAGAAATTATTATGAAAATGTTGGACTGTGCTGAAATGAGTAGATTGACATTTGAAATAAGAGAACAGGAAGATAAACAATATTATTTGATATGGGAGATATTTTATCAATGGTTTGATAAAAAAGTATGGAGATAGCATATATGAAATGTTTAAATATTTATCTTCAGTTTAAGTAAAGAATAATTGTTATATGAGGAGATCTGGAGAATTGTAAGAACGAAATGATTTCAACCGATTGAGATGCTGTCTATAATTGTTTGTAAGGATGATATTTTTATGTTGTTGTTGTTGTGTTTTTTTTAATTTTTTTATTTTAATCTAAAATAAAACTTTTTTCAAAAAAAAAAAAAAGAGAGAGAGAGAGAGAGACCTGACCCTGCCCCAGCCCGTCGGCCCTCCAACTCCCAGCATGAACCCACCTTGCATGAACACCAAGTGAGAGCTGTATTGAAGGCTGTGAATTCCAATAAAGCTGCAGGTCCAGATGGGGTGCTGGGGATAGTGGTAAAAACCTGTGCTGACCAATTATCAGAGGTCCTAACAAGGATTTTTAACATCTCCCTGCAAATGGCCAGTGTTCCATCATGTCTAAAAGCAATAAACAGCCTGAGTGACTACAGATCAGAGGTGGGTTTCAGCAGGTTCTGACCAGTTCTGGAGAAGCAGTAGCGGAAATTTTGAGTAGTTCACAGAACTGGTAAATGCCACCTCTGACTGACCTCACCCCCATCTATTCTCTGCCTCCCGAGCCCCAGCTGATCGGGAGGAAATGGGGATTTTGCAGTATCCTTCCCCTGGAGTTGGGAGGGAATGGAGATTTTATAGTATCCTTCCCCTGGAGTGGGGTGGGAATGGAGATTTTACTGAATCCTTCCCCTGCCATGCCCACCAAGCCACGCCACGCTCACCAAGTCACACCCACAGAACCGGTAGTAAAAAATTTTGAAACCCACCACGGCTACAGATCCATTGCACTAACGTCTGTAGAGATGAAGTGCTTTGGGAGACTGGTTCTTCAACACCTCAGGTCATGCCTTCCATTAAACTTCAACCAATATCAGTTCGCTTACAGAGGAAATAGGTTGATAGGTGATGTCATTGCTACTGCCCTTCATTCTATAGTGAGTTATCTAGAGAAACACTGGGAACTTCGTCAAAATGCTTTTCATAGATTACAGGTTGGCTTTTAACACAATTTTGCCAGACATCCTCATTGAAAAGTTGACTGACTTGAATTTCCCTTCTCTCACCTGTGATTGGATTAAAGACTTTCTGACAGACCGGTCACAAACAGTAAGAGCTGAGTCTTTCGAATCTGGGTAAGATTAGTGCCGCCACGTGTTTATTGGACCCGTGTCCCTCCTGGTTGGTACTGGCCTCCCGGGAGGTTACACGAGGCTGGCTCCAGGGGATTATAACTGCTTCTCTGAGTGAGGGTGCCTTTCCTGCCGCCTTGAAAGAGGCGGTAGTGAAGCCCCTCCTCAAGAAGCCTTCCCTGGACCCGGCTGAATTAGTCAACTACCGTCCGGTCTCCAACCTTCGTTTTGTGGCGAAGGTTGTTGAGAGCCTGGTGGCATGACAGCTTCCCCGACACATGGATGAAGCTATATATCTGGACCCGTGCCAGTCGGGCTTCAGGCAGGGGTACAGCACAGAAACGGCATTGGTCGCGTTGGTGGATGATCTCTGGAGGGCTCAGGACAGGGGTTGCTCCTCTGTCCTAGTCCTATTAGATCTCTCAGCGGCTTTTGATACCATCGACCATGGTATCATGCTGCAGCGGTTGAGGGGGTTAGGAATAGGGGGCACCGTTTTGCGGTGGTTCTCCTCCTTCCTCTCCGACCGCTCGCAGTTTGTGTTGGCAGGGGGCAGAGGTCGACCTCGAGGCACCTCGCATGGGGAGTGCCGCAAGGGTCGGTCCTCTTGCCCCTTCTGTTCAACATTTATGTGAAGCCGCTGGGTGAGATCATCCGTGGTTTTGGGGTGAAGTGTCATCTGTACACTGATGATACTCAGCTGTACATCTCCACCCCAGACCACCCCAACGATTCCCTTGATGTGATGTCTTGCTGCCTGGAGGCCATGCGGGTCTGGATGGGGAGGAACAGGCTCAGACTCAACCCCTCCAAGACTGAGTGGCTGTGGCTTCCGGCGTCCCGATATAGTCAGCAGGTGCCATCGCTGACTATTGGGGGTGAATCTTTGCCCCCCACAGAGAGGGCTTGCAATCTGGGTGTCCTCCTGGATGCACGGTTGTCTTTAGAAGAGCATATGACGGCCGTGGCCAGGGGGGCCTTTTATCAGGTTCGCCTGATTCACCAGTTGCAGCCCTTTCTGGACCGGGACGCCCTGCGCACGGTCACTCATGCCCTTGTCACCTCCCGGCTGGACTATTGTAATGCTTTCTACATGGGGCTCCCCTTGAAGAGCACTCAGAGGCTCCAACTGGTCCAGAATGCGGCCGCGCGGGTGGTTATGGGCCCAACTCGTTGTGCCCATGTGACACCCCTCCTGCGCGAGCTGCACTGGCTCCCAGTGGTCTTCCGGATGCGATTCAAGGTGCTGGTTACCACCTTTAAAGCGCTCCATGGCATAGGACCCGGGTACCTTTGAGACTGACTTCTGCCACCAATAGCCTCCCACCGGCCAGTTCGCTCCCACAGAGAGGGTCTCCTCAGGGTGCCATCGGCCAAGTTATGTCGGCTGGCGACACCCAGGGGGAGAGCCTTCTCTGTGGGAGCCCCAGCTCTGTGGAATGAACTGCCCCCGGAAATACGTAAGATCCCCGACCTCCGGGTATTTCGCTGTGCACTGAAGATCCTGTTGTTCCACCAGGCTGGGCTATCGACATGATAATTTTAAATTGGGGTATTTTAAATTTCTGGGGTTTTAAATGGAGCCAAATTTATTTAATAATTTTAAATTTTAAATTGATGTTTGTCTTGTGTTTTTAAATAGGCTGTACACCGCCCTGAGTCCTTCGGGAGAAGGGCGGTATAGAAATAAAATAATAATAATAATAATAATAATAATAATAATAATAATAATTATTATTATTATTATTATTATTACTATTATTATTATTATTACTATTATTATTATTATTACTATTATTATTATTATTATTATTATTATTATTATTATTATTATTATTTCACATCCTCCTCCCTGAAGCTCAGCACTGGCTCTTCTCAGGGCTGTGTGCTCAGTCCCTACCTGTACTCGTACTACTTATCTTCTGATCCATCTAATGTGATAATAAAGTTTGCAGATTATACCATCATACTGGGTCTTATCACAGGAGCAGACAAATTAGCATACAGAGAAGAAGTCCAGAAGTTATCCACATGATGCTCAGAAAACAACTTGCATCTAAACATCAGCAAGACAAAGGAGATGGTGTTAGACTTCCAGAGCAGAGAGAGGAACCTGCCCCACTCTACATCAACTGGGGCTGTGTGGAGAGGGTCTCCTCTTTCAAATTTCTGGGAGTCCATCTTAACCAAGATCTCACCTGGAAAAATAACATGATCCAGGTGGTCAGGAAGGCTCAACAGAGACTCCATTTCCTTAGGGTCTTGTGGAAAAATCAGATGGAACAATGACTGATGACTTCCTTTTACCAGTCTACAATAGAAAGCATCCTTACATATTGTGTTATGGTATGGTATGCTGGCTTGACAGCCATGGACAGAAAGACATTACAGAGGGTAATGAACACAGCACAAAAAATTATGAGTTGTCCCCTGACATTACTGGACGAAATCACCAGGACCCCCTGCCTCAACAGAGTGAGGAAAATCCTCAGGGATAATTCACACCCTGGTCAGCACTTCTTTACTCTCCTACCATTGGGCAGGAGATATAGAAGCATAGTCAGCTAAATGCACAGGCTGAAAAATAGCTTTTATCTGTGGGCTGTCAGACTTCTGAATGCAACATAACAGCACAATTAGATTTAATATGATAGACTTGCAGGGCCAGTGCAACATGCAACATGTTCATACCGATGTAATATAATATAATGTTACATACATAAAGGTATATGGGAATATGTATTAGTTATTACTTATTTGGATATAGAGATTCTATTTCTTTCATTTATTGAATTATTGAGATGTATTTTGTGTTTCGGGAGAGTTGCACAAAGGGAGGCTCATTCAAATTCAATGTACACATGTTGTGCAGTGACAATAAAGATTTGATTTGATTTGATTTGTGGCTGCCATCTTGATTTCCTTTTAACCATACCTTGTGGACACCCCTATGTCTACAGAACTTTGTTGGAAAAGGTACATCCTCTTGGACCCAGTCGGCATACCAAAGGATCAGAAGCAGTTCTTCACTCACCCATTCACCCTTCTTATTTACTGCCATCACACACTGCACCTTGGTTCTGGTCAATTAAGCTGGCCAAATCAAAGAACAATGGCTTAATGTTAATGCTATAGTTTCCTCCTGGTTTTTACAAAAGATATCCAAGTACACTTTCATTTATAAATAAGCTTTATATTGCAGTTTAAGCAGAACAAGATCAAAGAGAAACTAAAGTCAATTTTACATGTAATTCACCATCAAGTTGCCAAGAATCTTCCCTAAAAAGTGAAGTATGGAGATTTCCAAGTATCAAATAGGGTGAGGAAGAGTCATAATAAGTCTCTTTCAAGGCCATAGGCTTTCCCATAAGAACATGCTCCCTACTTTGCCATGTCTGTTAGTTTTAAGTCAAATTTTAATGTTAATATTTATTCTAATTATTTCATTATTTTATCATGTTGATTTGTTCTTGGTTGTAAGCCTCTAGGCAAGATGGGAGGTATAAATTTAATAATAATACATAATACATTGACAAGCTTCTCTCTGGCAAATAAGATGAAGAAAATCGGTGTGTCTTTCAGTTATGTAGTTTTGCATTCATAGGCTCCTCCTTTTAGAGATATAACCGATCCTTGTCCCCATCTGCATGAATAATCTTCTATCCTCTTCAATTAAGGAAGTTTCACATCAAATGAATTATAATTTACATTTTTTTTTAAATACTGCTACACTCTTTAAACCATTAAGATGCATAAGAAAATCCTAATGATCAAGAATTAAAGCCTCAGTACAAAATAATTAGTTAGTAAATCATTTGGAGAATATAATTTTGCAATTACACGGCTATGCCCTCTGTCCTTTGCTTCAGAGGAAATACCCTAGGTGAAACAGATTTTAACAGTTTATTTAAAGTGCTTGCGTTATTGAAATAATTTGTTACTCTAGAATTGAACATCTCAAAGCAACACATCTTTCCTATCCCTAGCAGACCAAATTCTTATGGTGAAGAGTCCCTACAAAAATGTATTCCACAACACTAGGTACCCAGATGCTTGTGACATCCTATGATCAAGGAGATAACATCCTTGTTATTGTACCGTATTCAGTGAGCAGAAATAAATAAGGAATTACAGAGTAAGGATGGGAGAGAAATAAACTCGGCAATAAAAGTCCAAAGATCTTAAAATTGAGGACTCTGTTCAAACTTTTTGGCAAAAAGGTAGGACTATGCATCTCCCCTTTGGTAATGGATGGGCTACTGGAGTATCCTAAAAGAGCAATCAATCACTTGTCAACTGCTTAAATTATAAAAGAAATACTTCCATTAAAAAGCTGCTACAGAAGACTGGTTTACAGTTCCACTTTAAGCTTTACAGTGTTACTGTCACCGATAATCTCCCTTTTGAGGGAGATTAATTTCTTCAAGATCAGAGAAAGCAAAATTGGCGTTTCAAAGAAACGGTATCCTCGCTACTGTATTTATGCATGTTGACAAGAGTTCCCCTCCTGTCCTACTCTGCAGAAAGCCAAATAGTTTTGTCTCTTTCCCCTCACCTCCATCAGGGCCGTGACAGGATGAGGGGGCTTAAATGAACACTGAGAGAACTAATGGGTTCCAAATATATTCTCTTTATATAGCCAATCGGTGGAATATAGCTAGCGAAGAATGTGTAAGAAAAAATGGAGATTAATTTCAGAAATCTGTGGGGATGGGCTGTAATTGTTATTTTGCATCAAAGGAGCAGCTGATGAACATCTAAAACATATGACCGTTTTTTAGTTTGGTTCTTCCTGGGTGATGTGAGCACCCTGTATACCCTGCATATATAAGTGTAGGTGAATATGTGTAAATACTTAAGACAGACACATACACATGCAAAACAATTTAGATTAGTAAAATGCTAAAATATGGTATTTTTTTTTTATTTCTGCTCGAATAGTTTTTAAATTTATTACATTAAGCAATTGAGGTAAAACCTGATTAGGATTATCAGATGTCTAGCAAAAGTAAAACTGGTTCTTGTTTTTTGTCCTCATGTCCAGCAGGCATAACCTTAAAATCAAATATTATTCAGCTTTTTCAGTATTTTGGAGTTTTTAATCATTCAGATTTACTGTAAGTGTATTATTACCTTATTAATTGTCTGCTTCTTTCTTTCCCTAATCTGTCAACCAACTCAGCTGCTAGCTTTACATTATTTATTTCCAGATTCCAGCAATCAACTTCAATCCAACCTCTTCTATGATCCATGATTACTGGATGATCTATGATCACAGTAGTCCACAGATCACATGACTCATCATGCAATTTTATGGTGCATTGTCAATTAGATATTATTGCTAGCATATGTTCTTGAAAATACATTTTGCTATAAAAATATCACAATTGAAAAGTTTTTCTGATACTGGAAAAGTAATTTTTATACATATAGGGCTAAGCACTTTTTTGCAGTTTTGTTATCATTTTTGTTGAAGGTGCCAAGATTAAACCCTCTGCCCTTCTTCCCTTGCTCCCATTTGTCCTCATTTTCAGTTGTTCATTTCTCCTTGGCCTGTTCAGTTATCTGATAAATCTAAATGTGTTTTAAAATGCTTTTTTAAAATGCTTGTGAAGAGTTGCTACATGAATAGTTTTACTCTGTTCTTTTATGTCAAGTACTCCTGATGTCTTTGTGGAAATTAGGATGCTTCTATACAGTTCAAAACAATACCTCCTCTGTTCAGATTACTGATCAATGTTACAGAATGTGACCTAATACTTATGCAGTTGCATTCTCTCTTTCTCTGAACTTTGCTTTCATTTCTATTGTGAAGTGAAATGTTATACAGAACATGTCCAGAAGATGTCCCAATTGTGCTAATTTCCTTTCTTTCAAATTGAAGCAATGTAGGGAAAAATTAGGTTGCCTAAAACTGAATGGCAATATATGGCAACACATGCAGATCTTCCAATTTGGTCCAGATGCCGTAGAAACTTCTAATTTAAATATATTGATTCAACAAAAAAAAAAAATCGAAGCCTGGTATTTTTGTGAATAATAAATGTATTATAAAACATGCATTTTTTGTGCTTTTTTATAAATGTGTTAGAAAAATTGCCGTTTGTACTGGCAGAAGGAGCATGCTGCAAACCTCATTGACCAAGGAATTCCAGTTGGCAAAGTCCAGGAGAAAAGTGCTTTTCTGCTATGGGTCCTGGCCTCTGGAACGTTGTACCTCTTACAATGAGATCTGCCCCCCTCCCCACCCACTTGGCTTTCTCGAAAGGGTGTTAAAACTTGGCTCTGCCAGTTGATCTAAGGCCAAGATGGGGACATGCCATTCTGGAAGTGGTTAGTGGATTAAATAAAAGATCCCATTACCACTTCATTATATATCTCACCCATCTTAGCAATTCCTCTATTAATTTTAATGCTATATTTTACTGTATATTACAAAAATATGCATATACAAACCCATAAGACAATCTGAGAGAAACCAAAATTTATTTATTAGGCAAAGCCACCAAACAATGAGGGCACATTCCTCTTTAATTTTAGCAATCAACTGAATAGGACAGAAGTCTTTTAAATAATAATACAAGACAGCTGTGCCGTTTTTCCAGACAATGAAGGCTATTTTTGTGATATAAATATTGTTTCATATGGTTCTTTACAATGTTTGGTTTTCATTTTAATATTCATATGTATTTCACCTGGCCTGCTCCCTGGTAGCAATAAGGGTAGGGTAGGGAAAGAGAGAGGAAATCGGAAGGGAGGGAGGGAGGGAGGGAGGGAGGGAGGGAGGGAGGAAGGAAGGAAGGAAGGAAGGAAGGAAGGAAGGAAGGAGGCAGTGAGGGGAGGGAGGAGAGAGAGGGGAGGGAAGGGAAGGGACAACATGGCTCAACCTATACTGAGTGCCTGAATGATTAATTTCTCCTCTGGGTGAGAGCTGGGAAGGAGGAAATTGGGGAATTGGGGAGAGATTAATGAGGGGAGGTCTCCTATTGCTAGTAGTGGAGGAGAGAGGCTATATCTAGTTAGGTGTCTGAATGTGCTTTAACATGGGGGGTGTGAGTGGAAGTGTGTGGAGTAGAGAGGATTGAGTGGTGTTGGTGCTCAGAAATATTGGAGCTAAACCCCTTCAAAATAGCTAGCTTACCCCCATAGAGAAGTATGATGAGGAGACTTGGCTTTCTGGTCCTGGGTCTTGGCCGGGCTTGATTTGGGAAATGAAACTGTTATAGGGGAATAGACAGGCCATAATATAATGGTAGTAATGGGCAGGGGACAATAAGTGGGCCACCGTCAGGGTCCATAGAACCGTTGTCTTATAACAGTCTTACATTCAGTTCCTTAATCTCAACCCCAATGCCCTATCCGTGTACCTTTAGTGAAGGTCCGACTGCTGTTATTATAGTATCAGATTGGTCTGTAACAAACAGTTACTGCTACCCAAAGTTATGTTTTGTGAGATTTTGTGACTATTCATATTTGACAAAAATATTTAGCCCAAATTATATATTGGGGAGGGATGTTTGAACATTAGTTAGGGTAGTTCATTAAAACAGCCTATAAATTCTGCAGGCAAGCAAATAAACAAATAGTAAGATTGTTCCCAAGATTTAGCTGAGACCAGTTCCACATACATTTTCAATATTATTACAAATTATATAAACATAATATTCATCTGAATCAGACCAAATCTCCAAATTTTGCTTCCCAAAGGGGCTGTAATGATGCTCTTTTATAGAAATAATATTCAATGCACTCTTCAATGGAGGCTCCATACAATCATCATAACGTTTGGAAGACAAACAATTCCTTAATTAGTCTAGGCCCCTTTCAAAACAATATAAGCTACTTGGTATCTAATATTGTGAGACACAATTTCATAAGAGAAAATATTAACAGCACACTGCACTAAACAGAAATCTCACCACAAATTTCTTGTTTTGTATTCGGATTCTCTTAAATTCCTTGCAATTCCTATAGTACAGACAAGTAACACTATACATAGCATTCCAGTGTGAGGAAAAGCAGCATAATTAAGTTTGTTTAAACCTTATGCCATCAAACCACAATATTAGTTTATTTAATACCTTTAGATAAACTCAAAATCTCATACATAATTACCATAGTTCCTAATTGCCCCTAACACAGTAGCAGCGCAGACCTTAGCCCTTCATAATGGACTACATTGCCTCAATATATGCTAGTCAAGCCAAGTGGCTTCCGGAAAGATGGGGGAAAGTGCCAAACATCCAGTTTTAATAATTCAAAGTAAATTCCATTGAAATCAATAGGATTTTCTTCCAAATAAAACTGTTTAGACGTATTTTAGCTAAGTAAAGGACTTAAGTTTATAATGATAGTACATTTTAATGATTTTGATGATTTAGCAGAATAATTCCAAGTTTGATCCCCTATATGTGGTATGCTGCTTTTGACTAGAAACAGATCAGACTATAATGTTATTTCAAATGAAGTTTCATAACTTTGAAAATTAAAAGAGATAGTATTATAGAAAAGAGATAATATTATGGAAATAAGCTGGATCCAGATTTCATCATGTTTTGAGTAAACTACTGGAAATTAACAGTACTTCATTTATTCATGACTTGCTTATCTCATTTCATTGATTTTAGTGGTTCTATCATAGCACAATTAATTTTTGATCCAATCTAATTACTCAAATGTACATTCAGAACTTCACTAATAACCTTGTGCCAAATCTCTTTCCTGAAAATACAAGAAGCTTCAAAAGCAACATCTTTTACTTTTCAAACAGCCTTCAATAGAATATACAAGATGGACCGGAAATGGATAGATGAATTCCATTCTTTTATGTTAAGCTTGTCCTTCCCATATGAGACTATGGCGTAGATTTCAAGTCATTCTTCTTCTCTAATCCGTATGTAGTGAAATATTACATATATATTTACTTATATATTAATGTATTACAAACCAAAGTTAATAAAATACTTAAGAAAATATTTTTTTTAGAAATTGTCACTGCTCAATACATGTTCAAATTTAACATGTTTCCTATTTGTTTTTCCAAATTGTTTGTTAAAAATAAATTTTATAATTTCATTATGAATTATTTTATTTCCACAAATGGAAATGTTTTTACTTTGTGTAAACTTTCATGGTTCATCAGCAAACATACATATATTATGTCTTCATTTTTATTTTGCCTGGAATGCTGCTGGGTGTGCTACCACCACTTTTCAAAGAAAATATTGCTCTGAACCACCCCAAGGTTTTCAAGCAGCTTGGAGATGGATTCTATCATTGGAGGTGGTCCACAAATGTACCACAAAGTATTCTTGGAAATACATTTTTCTAGGTCACTTCCAGATAATCTTCCTTCTAGTAGAGAATACACAGAGTTAAGAAAACATTTATGAAGACATTTAATAGAACTATGCTAATTATTTGAAATGGGAGCTTCATAAATCCTGTTGGCATAAGCAAAGCATTTTCTCCTTGAATTATTACAGCAGCTAGATCTCCCATAAGGCATGAGTTTACATGGATCACACTTCTGCTAGAACTAATGAAGCACAGTGCATACGCATGCATTTAAAATTCTTTAAAGAAACTACATAAGAATTCCAGAGGAAACCATTGCTTTAACATTTCAAAAGATGCTTCAACCATGTCAAAATCCATGGAAGTGTCCCTTTCCAATGCTCGCTTAGTATTTAATAATTTACAAAGAGAAAGTAAGATGCTAGCTAGGTCCTTTTCTGCTGCTACAGAAAGTTTACAAAAATATGTTTACAGTTTTTCATATTTTAGCCAAACTCTAATTGCTGTTAATAATATAATACCAAATTAAACATTTACAATAAATATTTTCTTTAATCTAGCTAGCATCAAGGAAATTGAATCAATCATTAAAAGAAATATCTGTAAAGGTTATCCATATATCTTAATAATAGCAAGCAAAAACATATTAACTGCATTTGAAAACTGTTAACTTTCTTAAACATGACATCCTTACTCAGAATAAGGATCCTTATTGCTCCAATACCCATCTGGGAATGAGCTTTGTTGTCCATACAAAGACACATTTTTCAATAAACATGCATAGTTTGCATAAGAAATCCCCATCTGACTTCCCAACCATTTGTTCAGACCAATTAAAGTTAATAACAGTGCTGAAAAAAAAATTAACTTTAATAGCCCATCTATGACCTTTACAGTGTCCCTACACGTTGTGCTGAGTCTGACCTGTTTTTTTTTACATTCCCACCCTCCGCTATGTGAGAGGGAAGAAAAAAAAAGCAAATGATTTCTATAGCCTATGTTTCCTTTACCTTACCTCACCCCTCCACCAGTAGAGTGGAGAGATTGAAAAAGAAAAGATTACAAAGAGTAAACTTATTCCTTTCTCTATACTGACAACAATCATGTCAATAGTGGGGAAAGGATCACGCAAAAAAGAGATTGCGTATAGAAATTATCAATGATTTAGACGAGGGATAGATGGGGAACTCATCAAATTTGCAGATGACACCAAGATGGCAGGAATAGGCAACACTCCAGAAGATAGGTTCAAGATCCAGAAGATCTTGAAAGATTTACACTACACTTTATCATAGCCAAAGTCCGAGAAGCAATTTGAACACTGGGCCCTATCTAACACAATGAAATTCAATAGGAATAAAAACAGTTCTTTATTTAGTCAAGAAACATCAAATGTACAGGTATAGAATAGATGGTAACTGGTTCAATAACTGCAAGAGGGATCTTGGAGTCCTAGTGGACAATCACTTAAATATGAGCCAGAAGTGTGTTGCAACCACCAAAAAAGCCAACACAGTAGGCTGCATTAACAGAAGGACAGAATCAACATCATGTGAAGTGTTAATACCACTTTATAATGCTTTGGTAAGACTACACTTAGAATATTGTATCCAGTTTGTTCGTCATTATATAAAAAAGACGTGGAGACTCTAGAAAGAGTGCAGAGAAGAGCAACAAAGATGATTAGGGGACTGGAAGCCAAAACATATGAAAAAAAGCTGCAGGAATTGGGTATATCCAGTATAATGAAAGAAGGACTAGGGGGTGACATGATAGCAGTGTTCCAATATCTAAGGGGCTGCCACAAAGAAGTGGGGATCAACCTATTCTCGAAAGCACATGAAGGCAGATCAAGTAGTAATAGATAGAAAGTAATCAAAGAAAGAAGCAACCTAGAACTAAGAAATTTTCTGACAGTTAGAACAATTAATCAGTGGAACAACTTGCAGGTGCTCAAACACTGAAGATTTTAAAGAAGAGATTAGACAGCCATTTGTCTGAAATGGTATAGGATTTCTTGCTTGAGCAGGAGATTGGACTGGACAACCTCCAAGGTCCCTTTCAACTGTTATTCTATTATTCTTTGCCCTCTGGCAGAGTAGAAAAATTAAAGGAAGAAACTTCAAGAGAGTTAATCATGTGGTTTCCCACTTAGAGACCACTTTGCCTAGAGGCAAAGTTGCTGGTCTCAGTTACGGTCATTAAGTGAGAACTACCTGCATGCTATAATTACTTTGGTTCTCAAAGTATTAAAACTATAACTTGTCGTGCAATTTTTTTAATGCATCACAAAAATACACACCCTTGATGTAAGGCAGAAGTTTCTCACAAATTGGCAAATTCTGCTTGGTAACGTGGAAACTGCATGTGATTTTTCCAGGAAATGCATTTGTCAAACCAAGGATCTGTTTCTGGAATGTGCAAGATATTTAGTCATACCACAGTCAAATAAATCAAAGCAGATGTTTGTTTAGTTCAGATTCTACAAATTTGAAGAATAGTATAAGAATATTGTATTTTAATATGGATCTTAAGAAAAAGGTAGCATAACTAATTCCCTTTTTTCTAACATTATTATATTTTCAAATTCAGGTAACAATTCCTTATAGTGGAGCTCAGTTGTAGAAATACATCCTAAAAAAATAGTTTTTAATCTAACTCTGTGCAGGTTTCTAATTAGCAGGTTTCTCTGCTAATCCAGAGCAGGAGTTTCTTGTCAGAATTCTTATGTCTTTTTAAATACAAGTTCTAATTAGCAGAATTGATTTTATTAATTTGGAATAGGGTTCAATGCTGTTTCTATGTGTATGTATTTTGAGCCTGCATTTTCAGCATTTAAGAGTTAGCTTACAGTATTAGGTTGTAAAGATTTCAAATTATCTTGCAATTGTGTTGCTTGTGTGTGATGGAGTACCCACAACTTCTGAAGGCAAGCTATTTCATTGATTGACTGGTCTCACCCTTAGGAAATTTCTTCTTAGTCCTAGGTTGTTTCTCTCTTCCATCCATTGTTTCTTGTCGTGCCTTTTGGTGCTTTGGAAAACATATTGACCCCAGGGGTGAAATGTAAAATTTGTTACTACCAGTTCTGTGGGTGTGGCTTGGTGGGGGAGGGGTAATGTGACTGGATGGGCGTGGCCAACTTTTTTTTTTTAACTTTTCAAAGCATTTTTTCTACAACCTCTTTGGCCGAAGAGGTTGCAGAAAAAAATGCTTTGAAAAGCCTCTCTGACAATCAGGCAACTCAGCTGGGATCGTCATAGAGGCTTTTCAAAGCATTTTTTTTACCACCTCTTTGGCCAAAGAGGTTGCAGAAAAAAATGCTTTGAAAAGCCTCTGATGATCCCCACTGAGCCGCACGATCATCAGAGGTTTCTTTTTTTTACTTTTAAAAGCATTTTTTCGGCGGAAGAAGGTTGTAGAAAAAATGCTTTTAAAACTTTTTTAAAAAAACCCTCTGATGATCGTATGGCTCATGGGCATGGTGGGGGGGGGGGCGCAGGGATTTTTGCTACCGGTTCTCTGAATCACCCGCCGCCATCGCTACCGGATCGGGTGATCCAGTCCGAACTGGGAGCATTTCACCCCTGATTGACCCCCTCATTTTTGTAGGAGTACCTCAAATTTCCTGACAGAACAATAAATCAGTGGAACAACTTGTCTCCAGAAATTGTAAATGCTCCAACACTGGAATAAGACATTGGATAACCATTTGTCTGAAGTGGTGTAGGGTTTCCTGCCTAAGCAGGGGGTTCGACTAGAAGACCTCCAAGGTCCCTTCCAACTCTGTTATTCATTCTATTCTATTCTATTCTATTCTATTCTATTCTATTCTATTCTATTCTATTCTATTCTATTCTATTCTATTCCATTCCATTCCATTCCATTCCATTCCATTCCATTCCATTCCATTCCATTCCATTCCATTCCATTCCATTTATTGGAACAGTGCTATTTTATTGTGAGTTGGACTAAAGAGAAATTTTCTAAGGGTGAGACCAACCAAGTTGGCCACGCCCAACCAGCCGGTCATTCTGTCAGAGAACTGGTTGTTAAATTATTTGAATCCCACCACTGGTAGCAACAATACAGTGAGCAACTTGATGTCCCAGGCATCATATACACCTGAACCCCTACTTTGTAATTCCCAATGCTCCCTCTGATCACAACAGTCATTTTGAAGTAGGAAAGACAAGAAATATATAAAACCAAGAGTGTTAATCAGGATTCTTAAAGTATGTTTGAATCTCTTGAGGAAGCAAAGTTACATTTTAAAAAAATGCAATCGAACTTGTGAAGATCAAGTGAAAAACCTCATTCTGAGCTTTGCTCCTCATTTTACTTGAAGCAGCTGAAGTACCACATAGTTTTAACAACATATTAAAAATAAATGATTATAATTGTTTCTTGTCTATTATGATCATTAGTTTTATTTGGGGGAGTACAAAGTTTGAAAACCTATAAGTGTAAGCCCTAAATTAATTTTAAAAACTCCACCTGCTCACCAAAATAGAAAATTCTGTTCCTGTCTACGTGTATGACACAGCCCCACCTTCATTGCATCAACCTCCTATCCACTGCAGCTCCTGACTTCTCATTTTTTTAAAAAAAAAGTTAAGAGTGTTGTGTAGCCATTAAAGCAAATTATGCAATGTTATATAATAAACCTACCCTGAACAGAAGTTCATGTGCATTTTTTGCACAATAAAAGAGTTTGGTTGTTCCCACTTTACAACCGTTTTCTTTCTTCTCTTCAGTTCTGTGAAGGTCTGCGATGTGGAGCAGTATAGAAAATAAAGGATTAATGCCTACTCCACCTGCTATTAGTACAACGTTTGCTGGAATGTCTTCAGGCTGAGGATCATAAAAGAAGTTGCCTCCAACTCGCAAAGCCACTTCTGAATTAAGAGCACACTATAAGGAAGAACAAAAAAGGCAAAAAGACAACAAGAATACCAAAGATGGATTTCAAAGAAAATCAGAGAGGGAAATTATTTTAACTGAAAAGCCACATTAGTGGTGTAACATAGTTTACTGCAAAATAAGTCAAGTTACTGCAATCTACACATTCTTCAATCGTAAGAATGTTACTTAGCTGATTGGTTTGAGTAATAATACATATGGTTTCATTCTTGTTGATTTTATGAGATTCGTTTAAAGCAAAGCAAGTTTGCTTTAAGCTTATCTCATAAAACGTCTTCTCAGAAGAACATGAAAATTTAAATTAGAATTCTAAGGCCCTGGGAACTGAGGACATTTTTTAAAAGACATGTTTAAAAGAATTTGGCCAGAGGCTTGTTAAGTGGAAATACGGTTATAATAGGTGGTTTTTAAAAAATAGAGTGATGTGTCAAAAAGACAAAAACTAAACTTTCCCCTAGTTTAATGTTTAACTTACAACAATATACACAGTTTTCAGCAATTATTATGGATACACAGTGTCCAATACAGTTACCAATCACAAAGACACATAATTTTTCCAGACGCATCACAATTCTGAAGAAAATATTTAAAAACAATATTAAACTGAAATATGTAATAAGGCATAATCCAGTTTTACCCAATCAGCCAGTGTTAATAAAGAATTCAGTTCAAACCCATTTGAGCGGACCACAGACTGAAGAAGAATCCAAAGTAATGTGAGAAAGAGTTTTCTTCTCCATGTCTCAATAGTTCAGGACATATACTGGACTCAAGAAGGAGACTGCCTACCTTGGTTCTAACAATGAAAGAAATTCTGTACTAAATGATGAATGTTGGATGCCTGACATTCTTTTTATAAAATGCTTTGCATCAGTGATGAAATTCAAAAATTTTTACTACTGGTTCTGTGGACATGGCTTGGTGGCCATGGTGTGGCTTGGTGGGCGTGGCAGGGGAAGGATACTCCAAAATCCCCATTTCCTCCCCATTCCTGGGACAAGGATATTACAAAATCTCCATTCCTACCCTACTCGGGGCCAGCAGAGGTGGCATTTGCTGGTTCTCTGAACTACTCAAAATTTCCGCTACTGAACCTGTCAGGTTCTGACAGGTTCTGGAATTCTCCAGAACCTGTCAAAACCTGATGTATTTCACCCCTGCTTTGCATGCATATGTGTATACCCATATATACATATATATGTGTGCACACATATATTGTAGGCGTGTAGGTGTATGTATATCTGTATGTGTATAAACACACACACACACACAGAGTATAGATTTTGTCCACCAAAGACAAACAGTGACTAAATAAAACTCACAAATGCATTGCATATGAGTACAAAATGGTTTTATTACTGAAAGATAATTTAAAAGTAGTCAGGCCATTGGAAATTTGAAATAAAAGATTCAGTGGTTTGACTAAGGCCCATTGAGTCCTCTTAAAGCACTTCCTCTAATACAAATCCCAATTCCAGTATGGTATCTTTCTCTCTGTCATAAATCTAACTATTCTAACAATTGCCCTTTTTGGATGGGTTTCAGCACTTCAATTGCAGGTTGAGAAAAAGAAGAATAAGCTAGCCCTAATAACACTCTGCTCATCATAGTTAAATCCAGAATATTTTTCCATAAGCTGCAGAAACATATCTATGTGCTCATCAAAATCATAATAGCTATAAAACAAATGTATATAGTAAAAATAGTTTATCATCATTATTTTCCCTAAGTCAAATATATTCCTATATTTATCTATCCCTGTATTTCTGATCATCTTAAGAAAAATGCTGCACTATATTATAGAATTAATGTTAACTTCTTAATGGTTACAAATCTAATCCAATTGTAGCACTCTACAATTATTACAGTTTGAGATCGCTATTTAAAAATTAAATAAAGAACAATAAAAATCATAAAATAAAAAAAACTACAATAAACTGCTTTAATACAGGTAATCCTTAACTTACAACAGTTTATTTAGTGACCATTCAAAGTTACAACAGCACTGAGAAAAGTGACTTATGACCATTTTTCAGTTACAACCTTTGCAGCATTCCATGATCATGTGATCAAAATTCAGATGTTTGGCAATTGATTCATATTTATGACCTTTGCTGAGACCCAAGATCATGTGATTGCCTTTTGCAACCTTCTGATAAACAAACCAATGGAGAAGTCATATTTATTTAAGAATTGGGTACTAACTTATCAACTGCAATGATTCACTTAACAACTGACGCAAGAAAGATCGTAAAATGGGACAAAAATCAAAAATGGGGCAAAAATCACTTAGCAACATAAATTTTGGCCTCAATTGTGCTTGTAAGTCACAGACTACCTGTAACAGATAAGAAATCCATAACTTCCTTATATCTCATATCTTATTAACTTATATAACTTTAGAATAACATAGGTTCATAGATTATGAAAAGCTTATATTTGTCTCATCATTTCTAAATATCTTCTCTATTTCTGTTAAAAGGCTTGTAATTTCTGTTAAAAGGCTTGTAATTTCTCCACATAAGAGCACCCAGACACTTGGCATAAAAAAACCTTAATGATAACTAGCAGTTCTAGCATTAGCTAATGCTTTAAACTGCTTTAATTACTGTGATACTATGAGTTTAATTTAAAATATTAAGGCAGGAAGAAAAGTCTTAGGAAATGCCTCTGAGGCAGATAATTATGAGGTTAGAATTTTTGAGTTCCCTAATGAACAGCAGAGATGTGACAGAAAATCTCCATCAGGATTTGTCTAAGAATGTATGGTTGAGCCACACTGGTTCTATGCATTTTCAGAATACCTTTCAAAGTCAATTATTTTATTGAAATTTCAATAGTGCATGACAGTAACCTATTTAAGAACAGTAGGACTACTTTTTATGGGCAAATGGTAATGGATGGATTAGGAGCAACCTGGGAAATGAAGAGAAACAGAGAAAGGGAGAGAATTGCTCAAATGATAAGATTGCATTGATATTACACTGATCCACTAGTCAACAAAAACAGAAGAAAAGCATATTGTTCATAACACAGCACATATAAAGGTCCCCTCCACCTCACTTATCTTTTACAGAATTATCCTTTATAAATCATAGTTTGGTAGCGAAAATGTTTAAAGGGGTAAACAATCCATAAGTATTCTGGACTAATTTTCAGTGGGAAGCAGTTTTTCTAGAGCAAAAAGGTAAGCTTGTGGCACCTAAAAGGTGAACCTATTTTTTTCATGTAAACTTTCATGGCTCACAGGCCAAGTCTTTAAATATATCTGATAAAGAGGGTGTTATATATAGGAGTTTATATGATAACAATTGCATTAGTATTTCAGATATAACAAGACTCTGCTTTTTAAACATTGGTCAATGAGCCCACTTTCTGGTACCTTTGTGTTCTAGCAACATCACAAAAATGAAGCCTAGGTTCAAAGATCTTCCTTCTTCTGGTACCACCTCATACTCGTCCATTTTTAGTCTAATTTTGTATTAATTAATTTCTGCCATTTTACTGTGCTTTTTGAAATATCCCATTTGCCACTACACTTACATAATTCAATAAGAGACCTGTATAGGAGGACCATGTACTGGCAGAGATTTTGTATTTGTGAGAGAAAAACAGGTCAAACCAAAACGATATACATTAGTTAAACACAGATTGTGCTGGCTGTTGATAAAATGTTACATTTATACAGATTTAAAGTTTTATGAAGAGCAATGTATAGAGCAGTTTTTTGTCTTTTGTATCCAGATCATTTCATCATGTTTAAGTGCAATGACATGTATGGCATTTAACAAGTCTGGCACAAATAATCTAATACACATTATACTATACTCCGTCATTAAATTTAAGACTTATAGTGCACGTAAAAGTAATAATAATGCTGAATTACCTATAAAGCTACAATACAGCTCCTAGTAATAAAGATGTAAAAATAAATTTAAAGAACACTAAAACCAAAATTATTAGGAGCTTTTAGTTATAAATACCTGAGTATGAATCCAGTGAGCAGGTGGGTGTGTTGTATGTTTTACTGCAAGTTCTAATATTCCCTCTTCTTCCAACATACCAGGACTTGAACATATTGAGAATCCACCAACTACAGAAACTCCAGGTATAAAGAAGTCTACCCTAAAAGAAAATAGATATCCATTTAATTTCTTCTATACAATGTCCTGAAACAGGTTTCTTTTTTACTATTCAAAACCTCTGACAAGATTATCCAAATGTGTACAGTTTAATAATATATTACGCATATAGATATTTATTAGAACCCTTCTATGTAAAGTGAATTAATTACATAGAATGTTACATTGCTATTTGTATAGGCAAAGTTCAAGGAAAATCATATATAAGATATTTAGCTAGTAAAGCAATAATGGGTAAAATACATTAAAGACCAACAGAACAGATCAAATGTTAGTATTAATTTCAGATTCACAAATAATAATAATAATAATAATAATAATAATAATAATAATAATAATAATAATAATAATAATAATAATTTTATTTCTATACCGCCCTTCTCCCGAAGGACTCAGGGCGGTGTACAGCCTATTTAAAAACACAAGACAAACATCAATTTAAAATTTAAAATTATTAAATAAATTTGGCTCCATTTAAGACCCCAGAAATTTAAAATACCCCAATTTAAAATTATCATGTCGATAGCCCGGCCTGGCGGAACAACAGGGTCTTCAGTGCACAGCGAAATACCCAGAGGTCGTGCTACCACGCTCTCAACAACCTTCGCCACAAAACAAAGGCTGGAGACCAGACGGTAGTTGGCTAATTCAGCCGGGTCCAGGGAAGGCTTCTTGAGGAGGGGCCTCACCACCGCCTCTTTCAAGGCGGCAGAAAAAGCACCCTCACTCAAAGAAGCAGTTATAATCCCTTGGAGCCAGCCTTGTGTAACCTCCCGGGAGGCCAGTACCAACCAGGAGGGACACGGGTCCAATAAACATGTGGCGGCACTAATCTTACCCAGAACCCTGTCCACATCCTCGGGAGCCACAGGATCAAACTCCTCCCAGATAATATTCTCAAGACCTACCCTCGCCTCATCCCCTGGACTCATCCAATCGGAGTCCAAGCCTTCCCGAATCCGAGTGACTTTATCGTGCAGGAATTGCACAAAATCCTCAGCACGACCCTGCAAGGGATCTTCCCGCACTCCCCCCTGAAGAAGGGAGTGGGTCACCCTAAACAGGGCGGCTAGGCGGTTCTCTGCAGATGCGATAAGAGCGGAAAAATGGTTAGATTTTGCCAGTTTTATCGCCACTAGGTAGGTCTTGATATAAGACCTCACCTGTGTCCGGTCGGAATCGGATTGACTAGTCCTCCAAATGCTCTCTAGGCGTCTTTTCCAACGCTTCATCTCTCTCAGCTCCTCGGAGAACCAAGGAGCCAATTGAGATCGGCATTGGGTCAGAGGCCGCAAAGGCACGACGCGATCCAAAGCTCCAGCGGCCGCACTCTCCCAGGCGGCCACCAGCTCTTCAGTCGAGTCGTGTGCCAGAGTCTCAGGAAATGACCCAAGCTCTGTCAGGAACCTTTCGGGATCCATCAGGCACCTAGGACAGAACCATCTGGTCGGTTCCATCTCCCTGCGGCGGGGGGAAGTGGTAGGAAAGTCCAAGTGAAGGAGCGAATGATCTGTCCATGACAAGGGTTTAATGTCTAGGTCCCCTCTACCAAGATCATTCAACCACTGACCAGAGACAAAAATCAAGTCCAGAGTGTGTCCCCCTATGTGAGTGGGGCCTTGAACTAACTGGGCCAGGTCCATGGCCATCATGGAAGCCATGAACTCCCGAGCCACCTATGACGCCTCACCCACGGCTGGAAGGTTGAAATCCCCATTGACAATAAGTCTGGGGGTATCAACTGCCACCCCGGCAATGACGTCGAGTAGCTCGGGCAGGGTCGCTGCCACGTGGCAGGGAGCCAGGTACGTAGTCAGCAAACCCATCTGCAACCCATGGCCCCACTTCACAAAAAGGGACTCACATCCGGCTATCTGAGGAACAGTGGTCTCCCTCAGACAAAGACTTTCCCTAATAATCACCGCCACTCCCCCACCCCTCCCCTGGGCCCTTGGCTGATGAAATGCACGGAAACCTGGTGGGCACATTTCGACGAGGGGGACCCCCCCCTCTTGGCCCAACCAGATCTCCGTAATACCTGCCAGGTCAGCACCCCCCTCCAAAATAAGATCACAAATGAGGGGGGCTTTATTAACAACTGACCTGGCATTACACAACATCAGCCGCGGACCCTGGGCCTGTGACTCTGCAGAACCCAGGCCGCGAGTCGCGCATTGGGGGCCAGGGTGCACAATTGCTCATAAACAGCGTGTGCACACACCCGACACATAATATGGCCCCCTGCGCCCGTTGTACCTGCCCCTCCCACTCATTATTTCAATTTCATTGCCCTTCCTGTTGCCCCCGTTCCCCGGATAAATTTCCTTTCCCGATACCTCAGCTGCAACCAATCAACCAATCGCCCCGCTCAGTAGCTATCTGGACTCCCCCAGGTCCACTTTTACAACCCCCTCCCTTCCTCCCGGGTCCCCTTAAAATTCTCATTAAAAATTTAAATAAAAAACCCCTCAACCCCCTCTTCGCTGCATGCCATCTCTCGGGATTCCAAAATCCGTCATCAAGATAGGCCCTCGATAACATGGAGGGCCAGGCCTGCGAGAGAGGGGAGTCTCGCAGCGCGAAGAGCTCAGCCGGTGAATACATCCTATAGTCTGTCTGGGGAAGATGAACGAGTCCAAGGATTCAATGGTGCTGATTAGAAAGGTCCAGGAGAGAAAGTTCACCATTCCAGCATGGGCCAACCGGACTCCACTGTCCTCTCACTACAGTGGAAAGGAGTCTCAGGCCACTGCCCCGGGAGAGCAGTGACCAAGCCACCCTCTCACGGCGGCTGGTAACAGCAGATCTTCTTCGGTGACAGCTGCAACAAAGTGACTCCCTCAGTGCCCATGCCCAGGTTTAAACATCTCCTGACAGCAAGGTAGTACAGATGACAATAGTACTGATGGTATAGCCGGAGGCGGGGGTCAGCTGTAGTTATTTTAAGGGGCAATGAGTCCAAATGCGGAAAGGATCCAGTCCAGATAATAATGATCCCAACCAACGCCCACAACTGGGCCGCGGTGGGAAAAGGGGGAAGGGGGGAGGGGGGAGACTGACTGGGGCTATAGGCCAATCACAGCCTAGCTCTTCCCAACCCCTCCAGTCTTCACAAGATCTTCTAATCCCCCCCCCATAAGTCCCAAGGTCTTCAGAAGGCCTTCAGGAGAGTCACCAATCAGGTAGCTCCAAATCAGTCCGCCAGGACTCCCCCTTCCTGGCAATAGACCGGTTGGAAATGGTCTAAGTTTGAAAAGTTCCACCAGGGTCGTGCCACTCCCCTTGGCATCGCCCCAGCAGCCACCATTTCACTCCCACCGCCGCAGCTGCCGCGCCCAACGTCGCCGCCGCTGCTGGCAGTCCCGAGCTTTTTTCGGGGAGGGGGGCGTCCAGTGGCGCTCTTGCATGCCGCCATCACCCTCACACACCCCTACCCCATCCGGCCGCCGCTGGGGAGACGCTGAGGCAAAAGGTGCCGCCCCAATCAGTTCCAAGCCTCCCGTCTGCGCCGCCATAGCCTCGCGGTGCTCTACGGCTCCAGACAGCCTCACGAGCGGCTCAAAAGAGTCCAAAAGCTCGTAGCAGGCTGTCCTCATGTTTAACTTGCTGGGCCAGGGGCCGTTGGTGGAAATTCGGCCCTCCAGGAATCCATGGGAACACCTACATTGCCCCCAGACGTCGGAGCTTCACCCGCGAGCCGCCATCTTCGAGCATGCGCAAAAACAATAGTATAAGTTCTTGCTGAAGTCCTTCATATTTATTCAAGTAGTTCTTAACTTGCAACCACAACTGAGCCTGGATCTCGGTTGTTGAACAAAGTGGTTGCTATGTGAGTTGTCACAAGACTGCTCATGTAACCGGTTTGTCAATGGCCACAACCCAAGCACTTCCGATTGCAGTTATTATTTATTTATTTATTTATTTATTTATTTATTTATTTATTTATTTATTTATTTATCAATCAATCAATCAATCAATCAAATTTCTATACCGCCCTACTCCCGAAGGACTCAGGGCGGTGAACAGCCAAGATAAAATACAGATAATACAAATATTAAAAAATCCCTTAAAATTATTAAATATTTTGGCCGAAACACAGATTAAAACACCCAATTTATAAAATCACGAATTAAAAATTTAAAAGAGGAGAGTTAGGCCAGGCCAGCCTGCTGAAATAAAAAAGTTTTGAGAGCACGACAAAACGTGCGCAGGTCCGGGATCCTCCGTATCTATGTGGGGACCTCTGCCCCCCTGTCAACACAGACTGCGACCGGTCAGAGAGAAAGGAGGACAACCACCGTAGGACGGTGCCCCCCACCTCTAATTCCTCTAGCCGGTGCAGCATGATACCATGGTCGATGGTATCAAAAGCCGCTGAGAGGTCTAATAGGACTAGGACAGAGGAACAACCCCTGTCCTGAGCCCTCCAGAAATCATCAACCAACACGACCAATGCCGTTTCCGTGCTGTACCCAGGCCTGAAGATATTAAACAAATGCATGGATTATTAAGTGGATGGAGTCCAAGATAAGAGTGTGGATGGGGAAGATTCTGAGGAGGTCCGCTTAGGGAAGCTGAAAATCCAAGTGCCACTGAGAGAGATAGAAAAGGATCCCACTGCATTTAAGGAGTTCAGCTCCTCTCAGCAGGCAGCTCTTTTAGCCAGCCCCGGGATATGAGAATGAGTCCTCTTGGTAGGATTCCCTACTATCTTCTCCATTGACATTCTGGGAAAGTCAGTAGAGAATACTGCAAAGATGGAAATCATATGATTTTGGAGTACTTGGCAAACAGTTATAAGTGTGAACAGATTACCATGTATCTAGATCACACTCAAGTGATCATGGGTGGGGGAGGCAGCATGACATTTAACCCTGGCTGGAAGTGCTCTACAGAGCGTAAAGCATTTTTTCCAAACCATTGTAATTTCAAACAGATATTAACCATGTGGTCATAAGACAAGAATTACCTGTAGTCAGGTTTGGATGCTGAGAGGCAACAATTAAATTTCTTCCTACTGAAATAACTGTTCGGGGAATAACAATGATAATTCACTAACTGATCTAAAATTTCCCATAACAGAAAACTCTGAACAAAATCTTGAATTGGCTTAGGGAGTAAAGCGTAAATGTCTGAATCCTATTAATTTACTGTACACATATTTCTGTTTTCAGTCAATGCAATCAAAGCAGTTTACAATTTTAACATATAAGTAAACAGCCTTATAAATAATATAAAAAGGGAAACAAAGTGAGAGGAAAGAAAAATAAAGTTTTTGTTGTAAACATAAAATTGTAATTGAGTCATAATGGCAAATATACATGGTTAAAAGGTTATTTTGTCAGCAATGCCACAAAACTTGTATTGATAGCATATTCTTAATATGTGAAGTTTCATTTCAAGAATATTACGTTATCATCCAATCTATTTCTACCTGAATCACTTTACAAATGGATAGTTTCCATCTACCAGAGATATGTTTGCCTAGCATTTTCAAAAGTTCAATTTTAATTTTATCAATACTACTAAATTTAATCCAGTCTCTTTAATCTAGTTTTTAAAAATATTTAAGAAAAAGAACTTTCAATTATGTGCAATTATTTATTTGTATTTTATTAACACATTTATAATCCTTATAAATTAATCCATGCAAGCTGCATTATAGTGCCCTCTAGTGAGGAATGATTCTGCCTGTTAAATGTTGTAAAACCAAATTACAAACATATATGAAAGTTCAAATTTAGTACAAAGTGAACTCCAAGTTTAAACTGTCGTCTTTTGACAAAATGTCTTGTTTTACAAATTTGTAACCCAATTAAAAGCCAGCAACCTTGATACCATTTATTTTAGAATATTATTATTGTTTCCTTTATTACTTGAAACTTTGTGGAACCTAAAACTATAGTTAAAACAGATTTATTTACAGAACAAATCACTATAACTCTACTGGCATTCAGAAGTAGAAAAGAAGACTATACAGCAGTGGTGAAATGTAAAATTTATTACTACCGGTTCTGTGGGCGTGGCTTGGGGGGGATAATATGACTGAGTGGGCATGGCCAACTTTTTTTTTTTTTTAACTTTTAAAACCATTTTTTCTACAACCTCTTCGGCTGAAGAGGTTGTTAAAAACTGCTTTAAAGCCTCTGACGATCCCAGCTGACTTGCCTGATCAGAGAGACTTTCTTTTTTTTTTTAAGCCTTTGAAATCCCAGCTGACTTGCAGGCAGAGGCTTTTTTTCCTTTTAAAAACATTTTTTCTATAACCTCTTCAGCCGAAGAGGTTGTAGAAAAAATGCTTTTAAAAGCCTCTGATGATCCCAGCTAAGCCGCGTGATCATCAGAGGCTTTTTTTTTTTACTTTTAAAAGCATTTTTTCGGCCAAAGAGGTTGTAGAAAAAATGCTTTAAAAATTTTTAAAAAAGCCTCTAATGATTGCGCGGTTCAGCTGGGCAATGAGGAGGGGGCAGGGATTTTTGCTACCAGTTCTCCGAACTACCCGCCTCCATTGCTACCAGATTGGACGATCCAGTCCGAACCGGGAGCATTTCACCCCTGTTATACAGGATATGTTTAATGCTTTATACATACAGATTATAATGTTGTATAATTCAAAACCACTAAAATTTTAAAAAATAAACTTTCAATCTAAAAAATGCAGCACATTGGATAATATAATAGCAAAAAATGTATTTATGAATCATTAATGCAGCCTAGGATCATAAAGCAAAAATCCTTTTGAAATATCATTGTGGTCTGAAAATTATTATGTTATTATTTATTTATTTATTTATTTATTTGTTTGTTTGTTTGTTTGTTTGTTTATACATACATACATACATACAAAGATACATACATACATACATACAATTTATTGGCTGCCCTTCTAACCAAAGGAAAACTCT
The DNA here is from genome assembly GCF_059756535.1 of Pantherophis guttatus. NCBI lineage: Eukaryota > Metazoa > Chordata > Lepidosauria > Squamata > Colubridae > Pantherophis > Pantherophis guttatus. The sequence goes on from NC_142066.1 coordinate 115,792,540, forward strand.
GGGCGGCTTACAGTTACATCGTTTTTGCCTCCATTAAAATGAATCTGCATGCAAAACTTCATTTCTGGGAGCAATCCTCTTGTATTGGACTCCTTATATCTAAATATTGACAGCGAAGAGGTACTCATTAAAATATTAGACTGGAGGCAAGTTCTACTCCATTCTCCACCAGAGCAATTCACTTAGTGTCTTTGGGCCAGTCATTCTCTCTCAATCAAACTTACCTCACAGAATTGTTGTAAGGAAAAATAGGAAGAAGTCTTATATTACCTGAGCTTCCAAGTGAAAGGCAAGATATAAATAAAAGACAGCACTTTTATTTTCATACATGGTGTCCTATCTCATTATGGAGTTCAACAGAAACTCTCTAGTTTCTAAATGTCAAAGTCAATGATTTCATCATCTACATAACCAAATTCAAACGATGTTATTTGCATATGCATGGATGAAATTTAATATGCATTTATTGGGCATAAAGTGCACTGATAAATTGTACTTTTAAATAAATGAAAAGTAATGTTTCCAAGTGACGAATGATCAGACTTTATCTTACTTTTGGTATTTTGCCCCTCATTTGTTTATTTCATTTTCTGGCTTCTTTTTAAACTATATTTTAGTGTAAATACAGAAATATTTGAAAAAAATGTTCATATAAATGAAATTTCAAATTTTATAATATATAATTTTAGTTTAAAATAAAACAAGCAACAGTACTTTTTAGTAAACATACCGTATAAGCAAAGAAATTGAGACAATTTCAGAACAAGTAGTCAGGCAGAAATACAATCTTTACAGTACCACAGATTACTACTGAACACACTGGAACTTTCAATAGTATAATAGGTTCTGTGATGAAATTTCAACAAAGCATCAATTTGTAAAGCATAACCGTAACTATGTAGCTCCTCTGTTGACCGAAATATCCATTGAGGGAAAAAATGTACATGTTTGAAAGAAGAGACCTCCAGCCATTCCATCACAAATGTAAATCTATTAACCTCCCCCCCACCTGCCCCAGTTCTGTTTCTCAGTACTACTCATTTGATCATAAGCAATCTTACTAGCTGCAATGGTGGAACGTTAGCATGCCAAACAGAATTAGAATAATTTAAAAGGAAGATAATGAAAAGAGTAATTATAATTAAAGAACCCAGTTTTCAGTATGATGATTACCAAAACATTTTTGAAGGGTAAATGTTTGCCTAAGAACCAACACGCACAAATTTAGTATGCATCTGTGCACATGTGCAAAAGGTGCTGCAAATTGCTCTACAAACATGAATTATTGCAATCAACATCTTGTTTTCTTGTTCTAAATGCAAAAGACTGCAAAATTAACACTACTAGTAACTCATGCTATTAACATCCTACAGATGAAGTTTTATCTTATAAAACTTACTTGCCAGATGGATTTATAAGAGAAAGTAAAAGCAAAAAAAGAACAAGAAAACAGTGACTAGACTGAAGAATTTGATATAAAATTGTACCTGAATTTTTGAGAGAAAACATTCAGATCTTGAAAAGGTGCATATGATTAAAATAACAAATCGTAATTTTCTTGAATACATGGACAAGAAAAAATACTATCATTCTATTTTTCAAAGATTATATCATTATACAGTATTCTACAAGGCAGTATATATGGAGTCTATCATGATTTTATCCTTTCAGAAACCCTGGGGTGCAGTTTAAACTGAGCAACAATCAGTGGCCAAAATCACAAGTAAGTTCCATGATTAAATCTTCTCTACTTGTTTCTAATCAATATTCTATCCAAATAAGATACTAGAGACTGTAATCCATCCTTCCTTCCTTCCCTCCCTCCCTCCCACCCAGCCATCCATCCACCCCACCCAATACACTGAAAATACCACAAGAATGTAATCCAATGATTAGGTTACAGAGAAACAAAAAAAAAGTAGAACTATTGACTTTTTCTTTCTCAAACAGCAAATAACCTCGCATCTTATTATTTTTGGAAATCCTTTTATTTTCAAGTGAGATTTCTTATGCACATGCTGTTGTTTCTCAATGATACTCACTTACAAATAGTTATATAGCTTCTGACTCTTTGCATTAGCACAAATAAAACAGAATCTCTCTGTAGAGTAGGGAAGATTTAAGGAATGTTTATGTACAACAATTTCAAAGGAGATACAAGGCTAAACCACATGTGAGGAAATTGCTGCAATTGAGATATATTCTATTTGTTTTATGAGGGCAAATCACTTTATTCAAAGGTGACTAAATTAAACATTTGCACGTGCCTGTAATAAACAATAATAATTTGATGTCAATAAAAATTGATAATTTGGGTATAAATGTACCATCAATTTAGAATTTCATTAACTTCTCTTTCTATTTAACACATACAGATCAAAGAATCTTACCATTGTCCTGCCTTAAAAGTAAATTCCTTATCTGTCACTGCCAAACGAAGTCTTTTAACTGTTTCAGATTCATTGCTGATGCCACATACTTTTGCTTTAGAAATAATCTAAAAAGACAAACATTGTCATCATAACTACTATCATTATTTCAGAAAATAAACATAAAATTCAGCACAAAAAATAATTGTTTCTGGATCCTTCGAAGCATGAAGCTCCAATCATGAATTGGGGTAACTGGCTTCTTACACTGCTACTATTATTAGATGCACTATTTCACATTTATACAAATTTTAAATTCTAATCTCATTGCAGATAATGAAGCTGAGTCTTTAACAAGATTAAGAATTCAAAAACAAGTAAAGATAGGGCTTGTTCATTCATTCATTCTTTGTTCATTAATAAATTAATTAATTTCCAATTTTTATGAACATCCCTTCACATATGACTATGGGCAATTTACATAAGATTAAACTCCCACTTTCCTCACCTTTGCCGTTACCATTTTTAGTCCAGAAATCATCTATAAATTTGAAGATCCTTACATTAATCCATTCCTTTATAGCAAAAATTAGAAATTTGTGATATATATAAAGCCGGTTCCAATTTTTGTCCTTTTAACAGAAATACAATATGGCCATTTGTATTCAAATGAGCCTAATACAGCTATTTATTTATTAATCCCAAGAGACTAAAAAAAGGTGGAAAATTCTGATCCAAAGTCTTCTAGCCCAATTTCTGGCATGCCTTTTGCAGCTCTCAGATTATAAACACAAAGTTTAAAAATGCAGCTCTTGCTGAAAAAAGCTGCTTCTTTCCTCTATTCTCAGGGAAGAAAAAAATAAAATCATGATTGAATAAAAAGCATAATTCTAAATAACTACAGACAAAATATTAAAGCAAAATAATTTCCTTTTATTATGTTTTATTAGATATTTATTACACTGGGACCATCCCCAGTCTCCTTCCCCCTCTCAATTTTTCTGACAGCAGTGTTACAAAACAGATTGCATGACTCAAGAGCAGCTACAAGATTCATGGCTGGGTGGGACTTGAACACAAATCGTATGGAACATAGCCAACAATAGCTTTAATATAACTTATAATCAGTCCAGTGATAGCATTTTGTTCTCTTGCTTTCTGCTGTGTTTTCTCTGACTTTCATAGTGTGCCAATCAACTCATCGAATATAATTTGGAATTGTTTCTTAAACTACAGACTGTAATACATACTGTATTAATAGGCCTAAACCTAAAGTTCTTAAGATGAGTTATGTAAGTCCAAAAGTACAGAAAATGTTAAAATGATAAAGTACATTGAACTACAATTATGAGTATTTCCTTTCCCAGCCACAAAAACTGGAGTCCAACAAATGAAATTTGGCTAGCTATGTCTTAATTTAAAACATATGGCAGGAAATGAATTTCTGAATAAAAATAGTTGAGCATTTCTACTGTCTTGTAAAACAACAGTATACTTGCCAAGTAAATGCTACTATACTTTTTCTTATTTTAATAGACTTATTTTTTTAAGAAACAGTTATATTTCTTAATTAGACCTGCTCTCATGATGTCGAATAATGTTCTCCTTAACACAGAAACCCTAGAATAAAAATAAGTCTAACTTTAATATGTCATTATTAACTTATAACTGACTTCTGAACTAATCTTGCACACAATGTTGTTACAAAAAAGTGATAAATAAATAAATAAATAAATAAATAAAATTATTTCTATCCCGCCCTTCTCCTGAAGGACTCAGGACGGTGTACAGCCTATTAAAAGCACAAAGACAGACATCAGTTAAAAATAATTAAAATTATTAAATAATTTTGGCTCAAATTTAAAACCTCAAAAATTTTAAACACCCAATTTAAAAATCATTGATAGCCCGGCCTGGTGGAACAACAGGGTCTTGAGGGCACAGCGAAATACACAGAGGTCAGAGATCTTACGCATTTCTGGGGGTAGTTCATTCCACAGGGCAGGGGCTCCCACAGAGAAGGCCCTCCCCCTGGGTGTCGCCAGCCAACATAACTTGGCTGATGGCACCCTGAGGAGACCCTCTCTGTGGGAGCAAACTGGCTGGTGGGAGGCTATTGGTGGCAGAAGTCGGTCTTGAAGGTACCCGGATCCTATGCCATGGAGCGCTTTAAAGGTGATAATCAACACCTTGAATTGCATCCGGAAGACCATTGGGAGCCAGTGCAGCTCGCGCAGGAGGGGTGTCACGTGGGCACAACTGGTTGTGCCCATAACCACCCGTACGGCCGCATTCTGGACCAGCTGGAGCCCTCCGAGTGCTCTTCAAGGGGAGCCCCATGTAGAGAGCATTACAATAGTCCAGCCGGGAGGTGACAAGGGCGTGAGTGACCGTGCGCAAGGCATCCCGGTCCAGAAAGGGCTGCAACTGGCGAATCAGGAGAACCTGATAAAAAGCCCCCCTGGCCATGGCCGTCATATGCTCTTTTAAAGACAGCCGTGCATCTAGGAGGATACCCAGATTGCGAGCCCTCTCTGTGGGGGGCAGGGATTCACCCCCAATAGCCAGCGATGGCACCAGTTGACTATATCGGGACGCTGGAAGCCACAGCCACTTGGTCTTGGAAGGCTTGTCCTTTTGGTTTTGTACATAATCCCCAAAATATTTGTTTGATTTATACGGCTGCTTATCTTGCCAAAATGACTCTGAATGTCAGAAAATATTTTTGTTCCCAGAGTTTCTAAGAGTTGGAAATGTACATCCCAATGCAGCTCAGGACCACAATCATAAGAAATATTATTCTTCAAATTTTGCAACCCAATGTCTCATATTGAAGAGGCAAAATATGCATATAGGGCACTTGTAAATTAGAATATTCAGTCATTCACTTAATTAGTAATGATCAGAGTTTAAGTCCTTTAAACTCTTGTGTGGCATGGAGACAGGATATTTGCAGGACTTCTCCCTAAGGGTTTCTACTTATCCCATTAGCTTGGTTAGAATGGGCATGCACCAGTTGAAGTGAAGAATGCCACTAGTGAAGCAATGTCACTAGGTGGGTCCTAGGAACTTTCTCTGTCATGGCACTTGTGCTATAGAAGAGCTGCAATACACTCCCTCGCCAAAGATATAGACGGCCCCAACCTTGCCAGTACTTCAGAAGGAATCAAGTTATTAGACCTGGAGCCCTAGCATGGATGTAAGGTGACAATGTCCTTTGAGATTTTCAACTTATGCTTTACAATTGTCAATGCTTTACTGTATACTTTATGTTTGCCATTCAGATTGTTGATAGTTAGATGGTAGCCTAATACATTTTATAAATAAATAGAAAGTGAAACAATCAGTAGTGTTACATCCTGTAGCATCTGGAAATAACAATGTTCTAGTTCGTTCTTTATTTTAGTTACATTTTTAATTTCAATGGCACTTATTTTGTAAGCCGACTCTAGAAGGCTCACAACAACTCATAAAACATTGTCTATTCTTCCCTCAAGTACCAAACTAAAGACCCTTAAACTTCACCTTCATCTTATTCCAATGCTTGGGAGAAGAGCCAGGTCTTCACAGATGCTCAAAAGACTAAAAGGGTAGAGACACTTCTGATCTCCGGTGGGAGACTGTCCAGAGGACTGAGATGGCCATGAAGAAGACACAGTCTAAGGTCCTATCAGATAGCAACATTTAATGGAGGGGACCTGGAGCGTACCCACCTTGTCTAATGTAACAGGATAGGCAAATATCCACAGAGAAATGTGATCCCACAGTAATCTGGCCTTGTGCTATGTGGGTTTTAAGGGTGATTAGCAGCACCCTGAATTGTACCTGGAAAGAAACTGGAAACCAGTGCACCCAGAGGGGTTACTTGGATAAATTGTGGGATTCCCAAAACTATGCATGCCACTGCATTCTACATCACTTGCAGCTTCCAGATGGTCTTTAAGGACAGCTCCATGCACAGGACATTGCAGTAATTCAAAAGGGAGGTAATTAAGATATGGATGACTGTGGAGCAAGTTGCAAAGGATTAAAGATGGAAACAAATGATTATACAGAAGGGTCAAATTATTACCAAATTTATCCAATACCTTCACCATATATAGCACATTTCATGCTCATATACTACAATACTAACCTCATGTCGAAAGTCATTTGCTGTTCTCTCCAGATGATCTGATGATTTTCTTCTAGATTTCATTTTGCTATAAATAAGGCAAATTGAGATGTATCATTACTCAACATAATGGTACAGCTTGAACTGGTCACTGAACACTCTTTTAAATAGTAACTTCAGATTGATTAATCTCTAACCATTATCCTTCCCTTGAACTGACAAAAAAATATGTAATTGCCTACTGTTTTCAACAGCAATTTGGTTGCATTATTTGGAGAGTTTAAATTAGTGCCCAGCAGAGGTGGGTTTCAACAGGTTCTGACCAGTTCTGGAGAACCGGTAGCGGAAATTTTGAGTAGTACGGAGAACCGGTAGTAAAAATTCTGACTGGCTTCGCCCCCATCTATTCTCTGCCTCCCAAGTCCCAGCTGATCGGGAGGAAATGGGGATTTTGCAGTATCCTTCCCCTGGATTGGGGAGGTAATGAAGATTTTACAGTATCCTTCCCCTGCCATGCCCACCAAGCCACACCCACCAACCATGCCACGCCCACCAAGCCACACCCACAGAACCGGTAGTAAAAAATGTTGAAACCCACCACTGGTGCCCAATATCTAATACTTAGAAATGCACTGCTTCTGAACAAGAAGGCTTTATTGCATTATTAAGGCTTGAAGACGATCCATTATATTTTCTGAATCTTTTTTAAAAAAACCAAATCCTATTGACCCAGTTTATATTAATGAAGCAGAATGAGTTGTTAAAAGAGAAAATCTGTATTCTTCAATCAAGCTTAGGTACTTTTTAATAATTTTATTATCATAAGTCCTAATATTAGTTCTTGTTCAGTTAATTACTCATTTTTTAAGTAGTCTTTGCTTTGTACAATTATGGGCTGGATCATAAGAACAAAGAAGAAAAGAATCAAGAAAAGTCAAACAATATACATATCTATATCTTTTCTATATCTAATCTAATTTAATATCTAATTTAATCTAATCTATATCCATATATCTCACCATCTCATTTCATTGCATATACAAATAGTTGTGTGGTAAAGTTAAAACCACAATTGGAACTAGAATTTTCATTGTTAATTATTGTAGTTATAAGTTGAATTGGATTCTATTTCACAATTTTTACAGTAGTCTTAAATAAATTATGAGATCATTAAGCAAATTGGGGAAAAAAAAGTTGCAAACATATGACCAAAGGATACTGTAACCAGTGGTAAATGGGAGCTGATCATTAAGCATCCCAACTGCAATCAAGTGTCCACAGAGATGATGCAAAGGACATTAAGTATAAGTCCAGGTCATGTTACTTTTTCTGAGGCCATCGTAACTTTGAACCATCATTAATCAAATGGTCATAAGTAAAGGACTACTTATAAACCTCTTTTGTTAAGCAGTAAATCTGTTACTAATCATATTTATTACATGGTGCCATGTTTTAACCTCAGAAAGTAATTTATTATGTCTGCCCATAGTAATTTCAGAACCTTCATCTCCCATTTAATCATGCTTTAAATACTGAAAAACTGTACTAAACAATTCAATAAAACTGCTTCATTCCAAACAAGATACGCTTATAACAGGACTAAAAAATAACAATTTGTGAGCAAACACTATAATACTACCTAGTTACATGTACTAAAAAAAACCCCACAATTTACTTGATTGTTTTAAATATACATGCTTATTAACTGAGCTGTATAATTCTGAACAAGACCAAAAAATGTTCTGATGGAAGAAAAACCACTTACTTTTAGAAGATGTACCCGATCCACACAATCTTCATAAGCAGACCCCCCAAATAAACATTATTATCCTCAAGAATACTTTTTGCCTTCTATGAATTTATCATATACATTTTAAAATATAATAGTTCTACCAGTTAAAATATAATAGCTCTACTATTAAAATATAATAGTTACATCAGTTTTGGCTGATAAACTATAGCCGTTACTGAAAGCTACTACTACTAGGCTACAACTTAAAATAAGACCGCTGTGAAGAGGATGCATAAACTAGAGTTAATTCAGAATTCTAACCATTTAATTACAAAAAGAAACTGTCACTCACTTTGAATGCTCAGATCCAAAATACACAAAACAGTCCGTCCATCCCCATCCCTATCTTCTCTTCAAAGAAGATACATCAGGCTATGATCAATTCATTTTGCAACATCTTCCCTATTGTCTGAATGACATCAAACAATTTTTTTTTTCAGAATCAGGTCAAGCCACTTTTGTTTTGCAAATCAGTTAAACTGGTGCCTTTAGCTGCCGTTTAAGAACTTTGTCTCCTTCCAATTTATAGAGGAAGATGGGAATTCCATTGCAGTGTTTTTACTAATACAACATCCTATTATTTGCTTTATAATTTGTTTTAATAAACTTGAAAAAAATCAATTAATTTAAAATTATAGCCCTAAAATCAGCCTGTTGATCAACATTTCATTATAGAAGATGACAGTTAGCAACTAATTCTTTATTCAATTTTTAAAGGAAAGTAATACCAGTGTTATGTTAATATTTTCATTTTCACAGTAATAATATTTGATAACTTACCCATTTATTGTACAGTAGTTTATAGCTGTCAGTCTTAGGCACAAGTATGAAGAACAGCAGGGAAGAATTCTACTGGCACTTTTCATTAATATAGGCAAACCAAAAGCTGTTGAATATATCATAATTTTTTTTATATTAAATATTCCTGTAAAGGCAAATTAAAATAATATTTGCATCTGTTTTTCAATAAACAATGTCAAACAGCCCAGTTGTAAACAAGCACACAAAGTATCACAAGAAGTATTTCTTTGGCACTAAGCTTCACAGAAAATAAATGAACTTCTGGACTGCTGCTGACATCATAGAAATATATATGAACCACTATTCACATCATAAAGATCATATCCCTCTCAATCTGTGGCTGTTTCAAAGACACCCAAGCAGGAAACAATATTCATGTCATACATGGCATACTACAATTTGTTGACTACTAAGCTATTTGTTGGGGGGGGGGATCAACATCAAATATTAGACCCAAAGAAACTAAAAAAGAGGGACGATGTAGGCCAGTTAGTAATATTATTAGTCCTGATATGACACAATCATGTCCCAATGAACCCTGACTGAGATTTCCTTTCATATCTGTGATGAAGTAGATTAAGATCTCTGAAGATTTAATTGTAAGCTTCTTTTTATTTATTTATTTATATCCCATCTTTATTATTTTTACAAATAACTCAAAGTGGCAACATATTCAACAAACTTTCCTCCTATTTTTCCCACAACAACAACCCTGTGAGGTGGGTTGAGTGTGTGTGACTGTGCCAAGATCACCCAGGTAAGCTTTCATGGCTAAGACTGGATTTAAACTCATGGTCTTCTGAGTTCTAGCCTGGCGCCTTAATGACTAGAGTAAACTGGCTCTTTTAAAGTTCCCCACAGTTCCTAATATTTTAATTTATTACATTAATTTATTACATTATGTACATTATTATAGTAATCATTTTAGCACTTTGCTTATTATAGCAATACATAAGAACTGTACTGTACTATACAAATAAGAATTTGTTCCCTTTTCCTGTGTATCTGTAACTAACTATTTGTAATGAACAATAGTGACATCTGCTGGCACCTAAAATCTCTTGTGCTAAAACATTTCAAACATCCACTTTGAGCAATTAAAACTTTCCCAATGTTTATTCTTCTGACACCAAATAATATTGGAACAATACTATTTGGGTTTCTATGTGACTTCTTAAAACCATAAATTTGTCTGGATTCCCATTATAAATTAAGTCATGGAACATTCCCTTCTTCCTGGTTGTTTTCTTGAATTCCCAATCTATTCTACAGCTTTGGCATTTCCTGATGACCTCTCATGTAATAATCAGGAACTTAGTTTTTATTGGTCAATTATGTGCTGCTGCAACTGTTCCCATTACAAAGGGCTAATAAAGTGATATTTTGATATACATAGAATAACCTTATACTTTCCACTCTAAAAACTACCAACTTCAAAAATCCTGTTTCAGTGTAACAATTCTTAGATTACACAATATACTAAGCAAAAATGGAATTTGCTTGCTTGTGACTTAGTATGCTCTGCAGGCTCAGCCATTGTGATTGGTAAATGATGGTTAATGATTTACTGTACTGCTGGAACCCAGTCAATTGGATTTTAACCATAATTAGGCAAAATACGATCTAGGATGTTGTATAGCCACTGTCTTAAAGTCAGTACTATTCTTGTTAATTATGACTGACAAAAGTTGAATTCTGAAGTATTCTGAAGGCACCAGACTGCCTAACCATTTTTTTTAAAGAATAGAATAGAATTCTTTATTGGCCAAGTGTGATTGGACACACAAGGAATTTGTCTTGGTGCATACGCTCTCGGAGTACATAAAAGAAAAGATACATTCGTCAAGAATCATAAGGTACAACACAACATAGGGAAACAGTCAATATATCTGAATATATTCATTAACAAGTGGAAATTAATGTACCGGTAATCATTTCTGAACATCAGTGGTAATTTCTTCATCCTACATTAGAACAAATGATACAAATTCTACAAATCTGCTAATATAATGGTAACATTTTTTCCCAGTTACATTTGGTTAATACATAACTTCCCTGTTGCTAATTTTAAAAGAGTCCTTCTAGCATTGGCAATTCTATTTTAAGACCAAAATCTAAACAGAAATTTTGAAAAGGATAAGACTCCCTGGAAGAGCTGCATTAAATGGAGCAGAGAATGGCTTTCACCTTCATAGCTTAGCTGATTCTTTTGGAAAGGAATGAATGAAAAACCAGACAGGTAATTAGACTATAAACAGATTAATTGGGCTTTCTTAAGCCACTGCTGCCTGAGGATGATTGGATCTGCAGTCCAGTACACAGAAAAGTCGCCTCAAACTGTCAGAAGGCTCGAAGAACTGGAACAGATCCGGGCTGCCTCTGGGCCTGTCCATCCATCCTTCGTCCGACTCACCTCACAGGGCGAGACTTGCCCAACAGGGTATTCATTTCATAAGCAGATTTTACTTAACGGGGTCCAGCTTCTGTTTTTGACCGTGAACCCTCAATTCTTCATTATGGATTAAGCCTTATTTTAGACAGATGATCTCCCTTTTCTCTTCAGCACCGGGGGCTTTGACAGATGGCATTTATTTCTCCAGCGCTTCCTTTGAACGTCGCTCCTTCCAGCTAAATTCCAGCCTAACTACCGTACTTCATTTAGAAGCCAGCAATAACACTCCAGCCTCTTCCTCAAAGTCGTAAGGAAATAACCGGCATCCGGAGAAATTCAGCGAAAACGGTCCCTAAAAAACGACGCACCGTTCCATCTCTGATTCGGGCACTTCCGGTTTACATAATTCGTGCTTTTGCCGGTCTATGTGTCCCCCCCCCCCTTTTTTTTAAAAGAAACTTATTTCATGCTTTTTATGCCTAACTCTTAAGACAAGCGAATAAATGGGACCGTTTCTACAGAGGAGACAAGGTCAGAGCTACATTACTGTGGGCTCAATAGTAATGATCGGGGGGGGGGAAGACCGTCAGACATGGAAGTGAAAAACAGCAGCTTTTAGTTTCAAGAAAAGGAAGAAAATGCATATCATTGATTCTTCATCTCGGCAACTTTAAATTATGTGGACTTCAACTCCAGAATTGTTGGCTAAGAAATTGTGAAAGTTGAGGTCCACATATCGTAAAATTGCCGAGGATGAAGAAAACGCCTCTTTAGTTTCTAGTTCTATAATTTAGGGGTCGGATTATAGGAATCGTTTGTTATTACGTAAACCAGAGTTCTGGTTTGCTGCTCGTCCCCTCCCCCTCCCCTCTCGCCCCAGCAAGAACGTTATCCGCCCTCTTCAACCTGGAGTCTCATTGGTCACTTACTTTTTTTTTTTTTTTGACGGAATGACACCGCCCTTCGAATCCATAAGCAACGGATACAGGGTTTCTTTCTTTGCGTCGTTTTACAGCTCTATATTTTTTTTATCTTTAGTACGAGTTCTACCTCGCTCTTTCTTATTGGATATCATTCCACGAGAGATGTTGTCAAATCTCATTATCTTGAATGCTTATTGGTTAGAAATTATTCGTGGCTTCAATTCGGAACAAATAAGGTGATGCTGAAGGTTTAGACTTTTTTTTTGTTTTTTGTTTTTTAGTGCCATTGCCGGTTTTCCTGGACACGCGGCGCTGGCTACATTTGACGGGGAGGGACAGAGAATCGCGCTGCGACATGTCCGTTTTCCACGACGAAGTGGAGATAGAGGACTTCGAGTACGATGAGGATACCGAGATCTACAGCTATCCGTGCCCCTGTGGAGACCGCTTCCTTATTACGCGGGTAAGAGGATAAGCGAGCCACTCATTTCTATGTACAAGAGACATTGCATGTTTACTTGAACATATCTCACCTTAGAATACAGCCTCAAAATACAGATTGTTCTTGACTGCTCGTCATGTGGGAAAATAGAAAAGCGAATATAGGCAGCCATCAAGCCTATTGCCTTTCCGTCTTCCTCAAGTTAGACTCAGAAGCATTGTTTTTCAAATGAGCAACTTTAAGATGGATGGATTTCAACTCCCCAAATAGCCAGCAGGCCAAGTTTGATAAACATTGCTTTAGCGCTTTCCAAACATGTTTGGACTCCAAGCACTCCTGGATTAGGATTGGGGAGGTTGTATCCAGTATATCTAGAAAGTGCCCAGTTGGGGAGGGGCTGATGTGTCTTCTGTGTTCAGTCAAGGTGAATTATAAAATATTTTAATAATTCATTGCAACTGAGAGAGATGTTCAAACATAGCCAGTGGCAACTTGGTGCTCTGATAATAGGGCGAGGCAGACCAGATATAATCTTATTAAATTTAAAAGAAAAAAGATTGATAAGCCTGAGAAGCTTTGGATGGACTGAAGCAATCCATCCTAACCTTGGTTTAAAAGTCATGACCTGAAGTTGAATCTTAGCACAACATTAAATCATTTAATACAGCATTAAATAATGTAGACTTGATGTTCCTGAGGCAAGGATAGACATTCTTCAGCCTTAAGGGAACTATTGTGGTATTTAATGCTCTTTTCCAAGTTGAAAGATGGTTGAGTCCATCCAAGGAAATGGCCACATTTACCCAAGCTGTGGATTTCAGCACTATGATTTTGGGAAATAATTTGTATGGCTATGGTTGAAAAGATAAAAATTCATTTCTGATCATAGCAATTTGAGATCTATTATTAGTTCCCTTCTGATGAACATATGCCCTGAGCTAAACTTAGAAAAGTGTCTAAATATCTGAACTGCTGAGATCTCAGATGGTAGAAAGAATTAAGTTTTTAACTGTTTTTTAGAATTAAACTTTTAAATCAAACCTATATAAATATGTTATGACAGCCTTTATTGGACATTATCATGGTAAGTATGACCAGCAAGAAACCTTTTTTCAGAGAAGATAATATTGAGAATCACTCAAACAAAATACTCTGAAGGATATCTGCCACCTAAAGCAGTGCAGAATTTGTCAATAAGTGGATTATTGAGCTGAGCTCATGGCCTTTAGGGGAAAATTTAGTGGAATTTTGTTTGGAGTTTTTTTCTCTTGAGAAATCCAAAACAAAATTGAGATTGAGATTATATATAATAAATTAACATTTCTTTTCTCACTCTTTCTTGAGTGCTCAACCAGTTGTAATATTGTGCAGATTCATAGAAGACATCTTTAGAAATCAAAATACTTAGATTTTAAGGTGAATAAAACATTGCTTTTTGGCAGAAAAATTAGCTTATGGACAGTTGGATCTGGATCCAAATACAGCTTTGGATATACCCTGATATTCTACCTATTCAAATTTTAACAGGAAGTGTTCAGTGAATTGAGATCCCATACAGTTGTGAGAAGTGTTGTGTTATTTCAAAAGTATCTAGCAGACAGGACTTGGATTTTGCCATCTTTTTACACATTAAATAGCATGCTTTATTAAGGGGTCAAATTCTTATGTATTATTGCAGGAAGATCTGGAGAATGGGGAAGATGTGGCGACCTGCCCAAGTTGTTCACTTATAGTCAAAGTGATCTACGACAAGGTGAGGAATGAGCAGGGGTGGATGTTGTACTTGTTTTAGACTGTTTTCACAGATGGTGACATTTTATTTATTCAAGATCAGTAACCAGCAAAGATCATCCAGAGTCATTGGGAGTTAGGTGGCATATAAATTTATTTATCTATATATATAAAAGCCAAATACCACTCACTCATCACGAAATCTCCAGAATGGTAAAGCCTACAAACTTGAAATTTGGCACGTATGTCTCTTGGCTTCTAGGTACTCGCTAAGAAAGGATTTTTCGAAATGATCATCAGATAATTAGTATTTCATATACAGTATTATATTCACATGCTCTGATGCTAAGGAGTTAGACATTCTACTGCCCCTCCCCACCTGAAAAGAAGTCTGTTTCAACTGCCAGTTGCCTTATATTAACCCCTCTCCTCCTGAAAAGAACTCTGTTCCAATTGCCAGTTGCCTCACATTGCATTACCTCAGTTCAAACTGGCAGACGTTCCACTCCTTCACTCAGGAGCGGTCTGGGGCTCCTTTAAATCCATAAAATACATCTGCAAGTATATTAACAAAGGGTCTGACCAGGCATCATTCACCATTGAAGATCTGGACAAGGTACGAAGCAGGACGATACATCAGCAGCTCTGAAGCATCCTGGTGCATTCTCTGCTTCTCTATTCACGAAAGGTTTTCTCCTGTTATGCACCTTGCTGTATATCTCGGAAATGGCCAGAGAGTTTATTTTACTGAGGACAATGTTATTGAGAGGATCAATAACTCTCCAAAAACAACACTTCTGGCCTTTTTTGAACTGTGCAAAGTTGATGCTTTTACAAGGATCCTTTTATATTGCAAAGTTCCAATTTACTACATATGGAAAGGCAACTAGTTGTGCAGGAGGAAACAAGGAAAGCCTGTACCAGGTTATCCGGATGTGAAGAAAGATTAGGTTTTGGGTAGAGTGTACACTGTCCATCCCGGTAATGATGAGTTCTACTACCTATGCCTCCTCTTGCACGAGATCCGTGGCCCCATGTCATTTACTGCCCTAAAAACTGTGGCAGGGGTCCTTCAACCAACATTTAAAGCAGCATGCAGTGCACTTGGCTTGCTGGAAGATGATGCTCATTGGGACCGCACTCTGGAAGAAGCCTCCATCTCTGACTTTCCTAACAAAATCTGTGAGCTGTTTGCCATCAAGTTGGTTTTCTGCCAAGTTGAAGACCCCCTAAAATTGTGGGAGAAATACAGAGGCAGTCTTGTGGAAGATGTTACACAGCTAATGGAGAGAGATTGTGGAGATGCCCAACTGGTTCTCCAAATTGTTTACAACCAATGCCTTATCCTTCTTGAGGACATTGTTACATTCATGTTGGGTAAAACAATCCTACACTTCAGATTTCCACCACCTTCATGAGAGCAAGGAGCCATTGTCAGCAACTGTCAATATCTGAGTGAACTGTCTTATAATAACGTTCAGCTGACAGAACCACTTGCTGTGAATGTTCCAAAATTAAATCAAGAACAGAGGAAAGCCTATGATGAAATCATGCAGAGTATTGCTTCTGATTCTGGGCAGTTCTTTCTTGACGCTCCTGGTGGCACTGGCAAAACGTTCTTGATCAATGTGTTGCTGGCCAAAATTGGGGGCGGAAGGAAGCCTTTGCTGTTGCTTCCTCAGGAATTGCAGCTACCTTGTTCGACGGAGGCAAGATGCTCACTCTGCCTTCAAATTATCTCTCAACCTGAATCATTCTGAGTGCACTTTGTAACATCTCTAAGGAGAGTGACATGGCTCAGGTGCTTCGAGAAGCCAAAGTTATTGTGTGGGATGAGTGCATCATGACTCACAAAGGAGGTACTGAGGCTCTAAATAGGATGCTTCAGGGTATTAGGGACAGCAATCATCTTATGGGTGAAGTTATGGTGCTTTTGACTGGTGACTTCAGATATACGTTGCCTGTTGTGCCATGAGGAACATATACAGATGAAGTCAAGGCCTGTCTCAAGTCATTCATCTTTATGGCCTAATGTCAAAGTCCTGTCCTTGAGAGTTAACATGCGTGTCCACTTTCAACATGATTTGAGGGCAGAAGAGTTTTCTAACTTATTACTTGATATTGGTGATGGCAAGCTTTTGGAAGAGGAGGGAAAAGAACTATTCCAAGTAATCATTGCGATGTTGTGAGAGATTTGATCAGCTTGATTTACAGAATATAACCCAACATTCATCAGGCTGGAGTGGATTGTGCTTCATGGCTGAGGGAAAGAGCTATTCTCACTCCATCTACGCCATCACCATTAATAAGGCACAGGGACAGACTCTGAAAGTGGCTGATGTGCTTCTGAGATGTGATTGTTTCTCCCATGGCCAGTTGTATGTGGCGTGCTCCAGTTCACCTGACAGCCTGGTCATCCTCCAGCCAGAGAGCAAAACCAGGAATGTTGTTTACAGGGAGGTCCTGAGCAATTCATCTGAAGGACGAATTAAAAGTCTATGCTATGCAAGTTATTAGCCTGGCTACGTAGACAAAAAAGCCACAGTTGCTGGTGGGATTAAAGGACTTAAACCCATCTATTTTATTTATTTATTTATTCTTTATTGGTTCGATTTATATGCCGCCTTTTCTGGAGACTCAGGGCAGCTTACAATGTGTTACGCAATAGCCTTCATACTTTTGTATATACCTGCTGGGTAGAGCTTTCGGGCCCTCCCAAGTGGTGTTCTTTTTTATACAAAATCAGTTTATTTCCCCCACAAACCGGGTCCTCATTTTACCTACCTCGAAAGGATGGAAGGCTGAGTCAACCTTGAGCCTAGTGAGATTTGGACTTGCAGTAATTGCAGGCAGCTGGTGTTATTTAACAGTGCTTTAGTCTGGTGCGCCAACAAGGCTCTTGTTATTGTTTTATTGTTGTTAGATTTACAATAATGTCTTATTATGTAGCAGAAACTTAGCATACCATCTCTAACAAAATAATACAGTGCCTTTTTTAACTACTCATTAATTTTCAAGATTTAAGTGTCACTTTATCAAGCCCAATCACATAGTTTCGTAGCAAAGCACGGGTATCCAGCTAGTTTATCATATAGCCACAACATTTAAATGATATATAATAACTGGCCAAATACAATGAGCCATAAAATATATTTTTTGCTGGGTCTGTTGGATCTGTGGTTGATAGATGTTGGAGAATTCATTCTTGATTAGCAGAAGTATTGTGCTTGTTTTGCAGTTCATTTAGTTTTGTGAATGATTTGAACTCCACACACTGTTTCTTGAACATCTAATGTTAACTAATTTGGATAGATGACCGTTATAATCAAAGTAGAATAATAAGGAGCAGGGCTCATTGTCTGGTCAGAGATCAACTATAAAAATGAGCACTTCATTAAATAAATGCTGTGAGGTCACAATATAATTGATTATTGTGTTCCCCAATATGTGAGTTCTCCTGAATTACTTTTCATTACACTATTTAATATGCAGAGCTAACGATCCCTAGCAAGCTGTGTTAAGCTTTGATTTGCTATGTTCATTCCCAAGTTCCTGTGGTGTCTCACCTTACTATCCAAATATCCCTTAGAGGGAGAGAGGTATTTTCCAAAGCAGGAGAAAAGCATTGCATCAGTGGAGCCAATTCTGGCATTAAATACCTGTAACAATTAGGGCTGCGTTTGTGTGTTCCCAAGTGATGGAATGAAATGTTGCAACTTAATCTAAAGTATGTTGGTTAAAGAAAGCAGGAAGAAGGAAGATAAACATTGCCAGGTAAGAGATTTTGATTGGTAAAATAATAGAAAGTCAGATTCTCATTTGATTGAAGCTGAGTGATTTTAACACAAAATTGTTTATAAACAGGATGCAAAGATTCCATAAGTCTGGCTCAGGATGCTCTCAATGTGGCTTCTAAAGAGTGTATAGCAGACTTTCATTAATTCTGCTGAAAAGCTTGAAGGACCAGCTTCTCTTAAAACCATGTCTGCAATAGCATGGTTAAATCGGATGAATTAGGTTCAAGAAAGAGGAATTGCCCATCTTGGCTTCTTACCCATTAGTATTCCAAGAAACCAAGAACAGTCCCTCAAAATTTGTTTTCAGTCAATCTGTGAAGGATCTGAATAGTTCAGCTGTCATATCTATAGTAGATGAATCATCTTGTACAATAGAAAGATAAAGCAAAGATAGGTCAACAGTTTCTGTGTCTTTTGATGGAGAGTAGATCCTAATAGAATGATATCAAAGCAGAAAATGGTTGCATTCTTTAAAGCATTGATGGAATAACTGAGGTATTAAAGAAAATACATATTTATCCTAGTCAGTATAGTCTGAAGTGAAATGACTTGAGCTTACAGTCTGAAGTTAGCAATGAAGAAGGCTTAGCAAATATTGCATAAATCCCTAGAGTCCCATCTACCTAATTGATTGTTTTGATATGTATATACAGTTATAATTTGTTAATTATAGATTCAATATAGTCCAGTCAAGACATTCAGTGAATAATTAATACCACTACTCATTTTATCTTATCTGCTTCAAACCTATTTGAATGATTTCACCTGTCATCACTTGATAGTTATGAAATACTGTAAGAGGTTGGTAGAGAAGATGATGATGATGCACAAAAGAATTTTAGTAGAAATAATATTGGGGCAGTTTGCTGCTTGTGCCTTTATAACACTGAACTGGTTTGTTTTCCCATGGTATTAAGTGGTCTCTTTTTCAGAGATCTTGTTTGTATAACAATATTTTTATCAGGAAATTATTTTTTGCTATTAAAATAAATGATTCATTATTTGGATGTTGATATTTAATTAATACCAGCCTTATATTAATACATATATAGTATATGTGTGTATTTATAATACATATGTTAATATATGATTGTTATTTTTTTTTAATTTCAGGAACAGTTCATGTGTGGCGAAGAAATCTCACCACTTACAGAAAGCAAAAAATTAGTTAAATGCTGATAATCATTGAAGAAATCATGCTCTTCTTGAATAGCGTGGCAACAATTGGACAGAAAGGACACCTGTTCTGAAAACTTCATGCTTTATGCTTTAATAATTTATTGCTTACCAGCAGCTACTTCAATTCAAAGATGAATTGATGTGGTGAAAAAAACTATATTTATTTGGGCAAATAAGTGATATTTGAAAGTAGTGAATAATCTATCAAATTTAAGACTGCACATGAAGATGGTAGACATGCATTTGGGTATCAGGAATGCTTGTTGAAAGCTTCTATTGAATCTGGACTCTTTGATTCTTCTGACTAAATACAAAATGTAAACTACTGGTTTTGTATTTTAACAAAGAAAAACTGCAGCTTTTTTAAAAAAGGAGACAGCAAAATACAAACCTTCAAATTACCATAATATGCACCATCTCTTAATTAACTGGAACTATAGGCTTGTTGAAAAACACAGTTTGTAGTTGTTTATGAAAGACTACTAGATAAAGAGCCATGATGTCTCAGGAGAGGAGTGGTATTCCAGAAACGGAAGGCCACTGCAGAGAAGGTTTGCTATCTAATCCATCCCCCACGTATTTGTTCCATATGAAGGTATGATATTCTCAACAGCCTTCTCTGGATAACTGTCATGCTCACTGACTTGGGTAATATCAAAGAGCAAAAACTATATAGATTTCATTAATTAAGATATCATTAATGTGAATTTTAGGATAAATGCAGAATTTTGGAAACAGGAATTTTTTGCCATTATTTAAACTGAATTCATTAAGATGGAATCTGAATGATTTGAAATTCCTTTTCTTAGGTTTCTTGCTATCTTAGCTGAATTGCTGTTTATAAAATAAACTGCCAAGAGACCCTCTGTCTCTTGTTAAATCCACTCCCCACAATCTTTCCCACTAACTGGCTGAGCAAGTAAATTCAATTTTAACACACCATTATTTGATTTATCCTTTATACTACATTTAAAATAACTTTACCACTAATAGGGAGCCCTCTGACTTGAGTGAAGAATCCACTGATAACCAGTGCAGCAATATTAAAAACAGTGTTGCTTTTAACTGCTATATACCAACTGCACTTTTCTTATTGTCTCAAAGGTAGCCTCACATAAGAGTATGTAGTAGAATCCAGCTGCAGTAATTAGGTGTGTTACTTATGTCAGTCCACTCTAGTCATGTAGAGTTGTAAACATAAACTAAAGTCCCTGTCATAGCATCCACCTGATGTTTGAAGCAGGGATGACTACAGTTCAAAAACATCCCTTGGTGGAAGAATATAAAAACCTGAATCAATACCAGGACTAATATTAGCAGATTGGCTGGATATTTACTCATGACTAGTAACTCTGTCTTGTAGGATTTAATCTCAACTTGTTTCTGTCTGTCAACTTGTTTCTGTCTCCATCCAGACCCTTACAGTCTCTAGACAAGTTCAGAACTTTAATGGTATCTCCAGCTCCTGGGGTGATGATGCAAATTAAAAGTAATCAAAGTACTGATGAAAATTGATCCTGAAGTGATATTTTCCAGTAGTATTATGTAGAAATTTAACAATTTCTAGGTGAGAGCACTCAGACCTCATATTGGGATTCCATGAACTTGAGCACTTTCTCTATGATCTCTGACTAAAATTGCAGTTCAGATAGGAGCACAGCAATGGAATCTCCAGTTCCCAACCCTTGTAGATGGTCCAGAACAGTGATGGGTTGCTACTGATTCACCCTGGTTCGGGCGAACCTGTAGCTGTGGCAGCAGGAGGCTCTGCCCACCTGCATGGATGCTTCTGTGCATGCACAGAAGCGTCACACACGCATGCACCCACAAGCAAACTGATAGCGACGGGATTTGCAATCCTATACTGGTCCAGAGGGACACCATGTTTCATTGTATCAATTGCTGCTGAAGAATTAATAGGATCCAGGAAGTTCACTCAACCAGTCTAGGGTTCATCAGAACTAAATGAATCTTGATCGGCAAAAGGCCCAGATAATACATTTCTTCCAAGATCCTCTCGAGTTGATTTGCTGTCACCTTAATAAGCTTCCCTAAAAAGTTGAAAACAAGATAAAATTTATCAAGCATAACTTGGTTCAGGTATATTCAAGACAAGATCCACTACTGCATTTATCAAGGCAGGCAACATTATTGCCTCTCAAGCATTGGTTACTTCCTTGATTCCATTCTCAGCTTGCCAGATCACCCAAAAGACTTGGGAAAGTTGTGGCTCAAGCCCAGTGGCAATGGAATTAAAACTAGAGAACCTATTCAGACCAAGGCCCACAGTCCAGCATTTGTTTGTTTCAGTGGCCAGTCAGATAGCTCTGATTGGAGATACATAGTCCTCCCACTATTACTCACCAAGAACTGATATATGGAAGTAATACTGAACCTTGGGGATGAATAATTCCTGATAGATGTGTCTCCCAGTATTTTCTCCAATGCTCTTATAAAGCTATACTAATCACTATAGCATAATCTTATATTTTATTACATATTCTGTAGTAGTAAGGACTCCCGGTGCTCCTTTTCACACTCTTTGTAGCAGGCTGGCGATAATAAGTCTCTTCCAATGCGCACCATAGTGACTATCAGCCAGGAGTGTGTGAGTCTGAAGAACAGGTACTCTACCTAAAACACCACCTTAGTTTGAATGTGTTGTATCAAAAATAACCTTTATGGAAAAAGTTACAAATACATTGTGGTTTTGAATAAATGTGGTTTCATCATAGAAGCAATACATTAAGGAGGGGATATCTTATGTAAATAGTATTGTTCCCTTACAAGAACAATATGTAGAAATGAACAGTTCAGCCTTCCCCAAATGCCAGTAAGCCCCATATCCATTTATCTTTGGCAGTTACCAGAGCATTTTGAGAACATACTTGGCTGCTGCTGTAATTGTGCACCAAGAAAGTCCTTGGTGCACATTATCCACAATCTGCCAAATTTCTATGATGTGGCTGTTAAGGGACAGTAGCTTAACAATATAGAAAACTATTTGTGTAAAAGATAAAGGTTGTATATGAGTACGTGGTTGTGTATGCATCCTCTTCTAGAATTACAACAGAGTGATAAACTAGGGGTTATTAATTAACATTAACAAAATTTGACTAATGAAAACTGATCTCATGTAGCTATGGAATTATTAGTGTAGAGAAAAGTATCAACAGGTTCATTAGTAAACCAAATTGTGCCCTATACCCACCCACAGAAGAGCCCAATGCTAGCTATCTCCGTAAGGAAGTGAAAATGGGAAAGGGGGATTTTTTGTGTGTGTGAACTTGATAGAAAGACAAGCATCCATTTCTCTGCATGCTTCAGTTTTGACTATTTTTGTACTGATATACCAAGCTGCCTTTTGACAATGGGTTGTAAATAAACAGCTTTTTGGAAGACCAGACTTTCTTTTATTCCAACAACATTGCTGCACATGCTATATATGCTTGATTTCAGAGAAAAAATACTACTCTTCAGTGGCTATACTTCAATGATACTTTAACATCAAACCTCACTTGAGAAATAATATATTTTTTCATTAAACTGTGACTTTCACAGTGATAAGAACACAAAACTTCAATTATAATAATAATAATAATAATAATAATAATTTTATTTCTATACCGCCCTTCTCCTGAAGGACTCAGGGCGGTGTACAGCCTATTTAAAAACACAAACAAAACAATGATATAAAATTTAAAATAATTAAATAAGTGGCTCAAATTTAAAACCCCAATAAATTTAAATACCCCAATTTAAAACTATTGTGTTGATAGTCCGGCCTGGCGGAACAACAGGGTCTTCAATGCGCAGCGAAACACCCGGAGGTCGGAGATCTTACGACTTTCTGGGGGCAGTTCATTCCACAGGGCTGGGGCTCCCACAGAGAAGGCCCTCCCCCTGGGCGTCGCCAGCCGACATAACTTGGCTGATGGCACCCTGAGGAGGCCCTCTCTGGGAACGAACTGGTCGGTGGGAGGCTATTGGTGGCAGAAGACGGTCTCGGAGGTACCCGGGTCCTATGCCATGGAGCGCTTTAAAGGTGGTAACCAACACCTTGAATCGCACCCGGAAGACCACCGGGAGCCAGTGCAGCTCGCGCAGGAGGGGTGTCACATGGGCATAACAGGTTGCGCCCATAACCACCCGCGCTGCCGCATTCTGGACCAGCTGGAGCCTCCGAGTGCTCTTCAAGGGGAGCCCCATGTAGAGAGCATTACAATAGTCCAACCGGGAGGTGACAAGGGCATGAGTGACCGTGCGCAAGGCGTCCCAGTCCAGAAAGGGCTGCAACTGGCGAATCAGGCGAACCTGATAAAAGGCCCCCCTGGCCACGGCCGTCATGTGCTCTTCTAAAGACAGCCGTGCGTCCAGGAGGACAACCAGATTGCGAGCCCTCTCTGTGGGTGGCAAAGATTCACCCCCAATAGTCAGCGATGGCACCTGCTGACTATATCGGGGCGCCGGAAGCCACAGCCACTCGGTCTTGGAGGGGTTGAGTCTGAGCTTGTTCCTCCCCATCCAGACTCGCACGGCCTCCAGGCAGCGGGACATCACATCAAGGGCATCGTTGGGGTGGTCTGGGGTGGAGATGTACAGCTGAGTATCGTCAGCGTACAGATGACACTTCACCCCAAAACCACGGATGATCTCACCCAGCGGCTTCACATAAATGTTGAACAGGAGGGGCGAGAGGACCGACCCTTGCGGCACTCCCCATGCGAGACGCCTCGAGGTTGACCTCTGCCCCCCTGCCAACACGAACTGCAAGCGGTCGGAGAGGAAGGAGGAGAACCACCGCAAAACGGTGCCCCCTATTCCTAACCCCCTCAACCGCTGCAGCATGATACCATGGTCGATGGTATCAAAAGTCGCTGAGAGGTCTAACAGGACCAGGACAGAGGAACAACCCCTGTCCCGAGCCCTCCAGAGATCATCCACCAACGCGACCAATGCCGTTTCTGTGCTGTACCCCTACCTGAAGCCCCACTGGTACGGGTCTAGATAGATAGCTTCATCCAGGTGCCGGGGAAGTTGTCGTGCCACCACGCTCTCAACAACCTTCACCACAAAACGAAGGTTGGAGACTGGACGATAGTTGGCTAATTCAGCCGGGTCCAGGGAAGGCTTCTTGAGGAGGGGCCTCACTACTGCCTCTTTCAAGGCAGCAGGAAAGGCACCCTCACCCAGAGAAGCACCTATAATCCCCTGGAGCCAGCCTCGTGTAACCTCCCGGGAGGCCAGTACCAACCAGGAGGGACACGGGTCCAATAAACACATGGCAGCACTAATCTTACCCAGGACCCTGTCCACATCCTCGGGAGTCACAGGATCAAACTCCTCCCAGATAACATTCTCAAGACCTGCCCCGGTCTCCTCCCGTGGACTCATCCAATCGGAGTCCAAGCCATCCCGAATTATCAATCTATGTAGCTCTTTCTCTGGAAAAATATATCTAAAAACAATTAACATGTATTTTCTTGATTTTGTTGACTTGGATTTTTTTTTTTTTAATTTGATTTATATGCTGCCCTTTTCCGGAGACTCAGGGCGGCTTACAATGCGTTAAGCAATAACCTTCATACTTTTGTATATTTATACAAAGTCAGCTTATTGTCCCCACAAACTGGGTCCTCAATTTACCTACCTCAGAAAGGATGGAAGGCTGAGTCAACCTTGAGCCTGGTGAGATTCAAATTTATAGTAATTGCAGACAGCTGGTGTTAATCACAATGTTTTTAGTCTGCTGAGCCACCAGGCCCTGGAATGTAGGCCACAAGAATGTAGGCAGATATATATTGAATACATGCAGAAATAATATGAGGTATGACAAACCTACCAGATGTTTTTAATTGATGAAATGTAGAGTTCATGTTTTAAGAATTGCTCATCTTAATATGAGCAAGGACAACATTTATTAAATATTAAATCGAAATAATCTATAGACTTATTTACTAGTTTACTAGTAAACTATTTACTATTATTGTTTAAATAATTTCCATAGATAAATATTTTAAAACTTCAATGTTCATATTGCAGGCAATAATTTTTTCTGCTTTCTCATATACAAAGAATCAGTTCATGAAATTTGTTTGCATTTTAGTAAGCTTGAACATTTTATAAATGGAACAAATACAAATTTAACAAAGTATATACCAATTTTATCTATATTCATTTATAAATGTAATAAAAATTGAAAACAACATAGTGTTCTCTGTACTTTGCTTTCTAAAGCTACATATAGCTGATACGGTTACTGAAGGGATAAGGTAGCTCCTGTTTACACATACAAATGTGAGTACAGTTTTATATTTTTAGAAAGACTTCATACATTTTAAATAAATAATTATTTTGTCTACAATTATAAAACTACTATTATAGTAATGCAGGACTGTTCAGAATTAAACTAACTTACTCTTGCCAAAGTATTGTCTGAATTTCCTGGAAACTTATTTTCCTTTCCCATTTCCAAAATAGAGATAAATCCTAGAAAAACCCTGTGAGACCAGAGCTTCTCAAGGCATTTCATCTCTGGCTCATTTTTCTTTTTGACATCAGCCACCATGGTCTCACCAGGAAGTGGGGAAGAGAAAATCAAAAAGATTAAAATGGAGAAGAAGACCTGCCTCCTTTGGATGGATGGTGCTGACCTCAGGTGTCCTATTATGGATATTTAGCCTTTTCCACTTTGGTAGGGAATAGGAAGAAGAAGTGTCAGCCTCACAATCTTTTTTGCAGTAGACAACAAGACGTGAATGGCCACCCCAATTGAATAAGAAAGATCCAACTGTGCAGGTAGAGTGTTGTGGTAACTGACTGGAGAAGCTGATGTCTTAGTCATTTATGCTATCAAAACAGACTAAAAATCAGAAGACAAGCAAAGAATGTCCTAGAAACAGTCCTCAGGTGGCAACTCCTGAACAGTAATAGCTCATGCTAACATTGACAGTACCCATCCAGGCTAAGCAAAAACATTTAACTGCCTGAAATAGATCAGTAAGCCTTCCCTTGCAACATTTATGGAGATTCTCAGTCATCCAGGTCAAAGGTGCTTTTTCAAAAGGCAACTGGATTTTGAACAGAGCTGAAGAAGCTTCTTGGATGAGAAGCAAAACATCTTCAAGGAAAAACAAAATCCAATTGCCTTTTGAAATATTAGGTAGTTGGCACCAGGATCAATCAATTCTGGCACCATGCCTAAATAATTGCATCAAGCACTTGTATTTGCTGATAATAAACTTTTACAACAAAAATAACCAAACTTTCTGCAGCCTGATGTTCTTAAATTATGTTAGACTTCAATTTACAGTTAATTCAGCCCTGAAGATAGTCCTTAGTTCAGCTCTAGAATTCTCTAAAAAACTAACATTTTGTTCCTCTTTTATGACCTTCAATATCAATTGATAGTTCTAATGGCTTCCTTTTATCTTATGATACAGAAATCTACTCCTATAGACACAGACATGGTAATATGCAGGCTTTGTGTGTGAATGTGAAAGAAAATTTCCCAGCATAAAAAATACCTCAGAACAAAGGTTACATTGTAGAATTACTGAGGTTTTGGGGAAACTTTGACACTGAAGGTCTTCCACTTGTTACATTACTATTATATTTTACTTTTTTCAGACCACATTTTCAGATGGAGGGCTTCTAGGACTATCAATCTAAAGGTCTTCTTGCATTGCTAATTCTGTATATTCTATTTTTTCTGGTAATAAAAATATGGTAGAAGAAATTAAAAGAAGGGAAAAGTACAAATAAAACACAATATTTGGGTTCCTTGTACGAATTATGTTTCAGATAGGATGATTACATGATAAAAACTTCATTGAGAAGACAATACATTACACAGAGAAAAGAGAGTATCTGCAAAATTTCTACATCATTGACTTAGGAACCATCTGTCCGGAAGAAGTAATCATGGAGAAAGAGTCCCAAGATAAATTTTGCCTGTGGGGAAAATGGCCTTTTTAATAATTGTTTATATGAGCACTATGTTACTCTTCTTACAATTCAAAGTAAGATTCCCAACTTGATGAAAAAATTCTCTCTACAAAAGTCTTATTCTGATTACTTCATAATAGACATAAGAAACTCATTGGTAAAGTACCAGCAATTTGTAATCTGATAAAATAATAAAGAACATTCTGTATATCATATAGGAATATTTGTAATGCTTAAATAGCGAGAATGACATGAGGTTAATACATTCAGTGATCTGAACCAGAAAA
The DNA here is from genome assembly GCF_059756535.1 of Pantherophis guttatus. Classification (NCBI taxonomy): domain Eukaryota; kingdom Metazoa; phylum Chordata; class Lepidosauria; order Squamata; family Colubridae; genus Pantherophis; species Pantherophis guttatus. The sequence continues at coordinate 115,820,314 of NC_142066.1, forward strand.
ACTACCCAACAGTACACTGTTCAAATAAAAGTTCCTTCGAACGTTCAGTTTCATAACCTTCCAAGTTAAGCTAAAAGAGCTTCATTAAATGAGTTTGTCTATCATTCCCATCCAGGTCTGTATCAATATGTTCCAATAGTGGAGACATTTCTGTCACTAGCACCTGCAAAACTAAATATTCACTTCTGATAAATTAATCCAAATCTATGCAATCTACAGTGATGATAATTGAAGAGTTTTTTGCAGGTCTTTTTGATCTCTCACTATATAATAAGTTAGAAGATATATTTATGTAACTTGAACTGTCAACAGTATTGATTTTTTAAAATTATGTGTTTGAATTATTTAATATAGGTCTACCTGAACCCCAAAATTTTAGACATTTAGCCTTGATGTTTGATATTAGATTATCAGTAGTGTTTGCTCATTTTTTGTGCCACATCTGAATACAAGGTTATCGCTGCTGTAGTTCTAGGGCTCATAGCATGTAAAAACAGTACAAGACTACTGAAGGAGAAGACTCAAACATTCATTTTAAGGCACTGTTTTAATTCTATGCCTAAATCAATCGGAAACATACATCAGAATATGAATTAAATTTAGAGCATGTTATTTTGCAGGTCTATTATAGAATACAGTTTTCATTTTAAATAGCTACGTAGGATGGAATCATTATGAAGTTAGTGACCATCTCTTTCAGAGGTGGTATTCAGCAGGTTCTGACCAGTTCTGGAGAACCAGTAGCAGAAATTTTGAGTAGTTCAGAGAACTGGTAGATACCACCTCTGACTGGCCCAGCCCTCATCTATTCTCTGCCTTCCAAGTCCCAGCTGATTGGGAGGAAATGGGGATTTTGCAGTAACCTTCCCCTGGAGTGGGGTGGGAATGGAGATTTTACAGTATCCTTTCCCTGCCACACCCACCAAGCCACACCCACAGAACCAGTAGTAAAAAAATATAAATTCCACCACTGATCTCTTTGTCTTTACCATAGCATTATTGAAAATGTCCTTAATGTAGATAATCTTGTATTCCAAGCTTGCTTAGTAAACATTGGGGGCGGGGGGGTGTTCATGTCTTTGTGTACACATGTATCATTAGTTACAGGTGTTCTGCTCCAATAACAAAAACTTGTAGCAAAAATTGAATTAAGTAATTATATCAGTGATATATTACAAAAAGGCCATTTATTCTTGAAGGAAGATTAATTTGTGCAATGTGAATCTTGCACAAAAATAAAATTAATTCATATATAATTGATTAAGATGACATCCTAGGCATATTTTATGAAGTAGTTTGATGAGAGATTTTACTGACTTTGGGGTCACTAAACAAAGCTGATGGCTGAACAGAGTTTGGAATTTGTATGTATGCTGTCTTCATCAGAAATAAAAGACAAAAATATGCTCTGGATGGCAAACAAGCAATGTGACAAATGTGACTTCAGATAATTGGCCAGTTTGTGACTGGACAACTTTTCACTCAGCAACTATTCCACATGAGAACATATATACATTTATTTGTTCACTTACTTGCCATTTTTTTCTCTCAAATATACTGTCAAAATATTATTGTAAGATGAGCAGCATATAAATTTAATACATATGCACGTACATACAGACATCTACTAGCTCACCAAATTTATTTCCGGATAAGAAAATTATGAAGGTTGCAATCTGAATTGAAACATATTTATTAGAAATGTAATAAAATAAAACCAGGTTTCTCCATAATAAAATTAAAAATTTGTTTATGACAATCATGAATCCTCTGTTCATGAAGTATATATGTACAAATGCTTTGACCAAATTAATATCTGGAATTTTCACAGACATTTAGGCTAAATAATTGTCTCTTTTGGTCATTAAAGAGTGTGAATCACTTTTATGCCTACTACACATTTTTCAGGGACAAAGCTGAGGGAAATCTTCCAGATTCAGTTAGCAGTTTGAGTTAATAATTTTTTGTTGCTAACTATTAATGTATGTTTATTTTTCCAAGCAGAAAGAATCTATCATTGCAGTGACACTTGTGAAGATAAACTAAGGTATAAAGTACAGAGAGCATAATGTTTTCAGTCTATTTCATACCTCTTTAATTAGCTGGTATTTAAAAAATGCAGCTTCTTTCTGTCACCCTTTTTCTTGCTTCTATATTCCTTGCATCGGCTGTGGATAGGCAATATATCAGTGCTAATGGCACTTTTGCAAACCGAAGGGCTTATGACTCGATATCAGTTAAAAATGGAGGACATTGGGGGGTTTGGACATGGATTGACAAGTGTCCACCAGGATCGTATGCCATTGGATTTAGCATAAGGGTAAACCTATGTACAGCGCTCATTTTAGACACTGAATTAATTTATAAACTTGGTACCTGAATCTCAATGTGTTTTTCCCTCTTATTGCGTTAGGTGGAAGAATATAGAGGAGCTAGTGATGACACTTCACTCAATGGAATCCGATTATTCTGTTCAACTGAGCAAACCAATAATATTATCTATACTATTGAATCTGAACCTGGAGAGTAAGTTTTGTTGTCTTTAAATGTCTCTGATTTGTTTAATTTTATAGAAAATTAGATATTGACACAAAAAGTGTTACTTCTAGACTATCTTAAATATATTTATCTCCGAGTGAGCATAGAGGAAGCAAGTGTTTTTTCTATATACCAATAAAAATCTGATGGAATTAACATTACTCTGTTGAAGGTACAAATATTCTTATCAATGTTACTAAGATAAATGATCATTCTATTTTTATGCTTGTTCTAGACTGTAAATAGACATTGTTCAACTTTTTTTTTTAAATGGAAGGAGCTTTAAAAATCTATAATATGCAATATTTTGAATCATTAGCTTTTCTTTTCACAGCACATTAGGGAAAAATAGATGTGTTTGAAATTGATGTGATGGAGAATGTAGAAATCACACCAAGGATTTGTGAAGTAATCTAACCTATTAATTTCTATTTAAGTGAGAGATGGTTACTTGTTTGCTACTTATTTAATTGCATTCCTTAACAGGTTATTATCAACTAAAATCTCATCACAAGAAACCCTGAAATTTAGATGTCATTCCTGAATTATCTGTGATTACTTTGTTTGGGTTCTATAGGTGTTTTTTTAATATAAACTAAGGAAGACTGCCCAGGAATAAGACTTGTCATGATAAAGTTTTCAATCACTTATACAAGTTCAAAACAGACATATTTTATTGTTTCTTAAACAATTCTCACACAAGTTATAAAATAAGCCTAAGGTGAGAGACAATCTCTGTTGAAAGATATGTTGCTGATACTTTATTTTATTTTTTCAGATACGGACATTGGTCAGGAATTAGATGGTGTCCACGAAATGGTATTTTACATTCTTTTCAGCTGAAAGTTGAACCAGAGCAAGGAGCTGGAGATGACACAGCAGTAAACAACATTCGATTCCGTTGCAGCAATGGTCTTCAAATTGAAGAAGCTGGTGGTTCATTTGGTGAATACAGTGAGTGGAGTACACCTTGTGAGAGAGGAGGAATTTGTGGCCTTCAAACTAAGCAGGAGCCCTACCAGGGCTTTTTTATAGATGATACAGCCTTAAATGATGTTCGCTTCTTCTGCTGTGAATAAATTCTTTAGAATCAAAGCAATCATTTTAGCATGATTAAATGACTATGAAATGAATATGCATTTGTTTCTCATTTGTTGTATTTTTTCCACCAAGAAAATAGTATATTAATAATGAGTAGAATGTGTGTGTATGCATGGGAGTGTAAAAAGGAGTACAAAATCTTTATCCCTTAATACTGATCATGTTTTAAATAAATAGGAATTTTGGTTTTATTTCTTTACAACATTCTCACTGGTTTACTGATATAGTGTATATATGTAGATGTATGTGCATCTATATACATTCACACATGCACACACCGCACAAGTGAAATATTGTCCAATAATGAAATATAGCAGTCTTCCATTATTCAAAATTAAATAAATTTTGAACAGAGAGGCTCGTACCAAAAGAGTTGCACCTTATACATTCAAACATTGTATGTATGAACTGAAGCAATTTTATATATATACAGTATATATATATATATATATATCTTTGGTTATTCAGGTTTTCTCCTGCGTAAAATTGGAAGTGTCTTGGCGACGTTTCAACGAAGTCTCATTTGTCATCTTCAGGCTGGTGTTTTCGACTTCGTGCTTCTAGGAGCATGAAGCCGAAAACACCAGCCTGAAGATGACGAATGAGACTTCGTCGAAACATCACCAAGACACTTCCAATTTTACGCGGGAGAAAACCTGAATAACCAAAGACCTACATACAAACACCTACAAAAACCTCAGAAAACATATGTGTGTGTGTGTGTGTGTGTGTGATATATATATCAACTAGGCTGAATACAAAAGATTAGTCAAAGATTTCCATTTTATAATGCATTCAAGAATCAAGTCAAGCTGTTTCTGGATGTCACTTTTCTTACAAAATGCATTACACTTGGAATTAAAACAGTAATCTGATTAAACTGTCACATATGCTAACTGCAATTTAGTCCCAAACTAATTATCTCACATTTTAAAGGTTGCATAACAGATGAATTTGAGGCTTGTTCTCATGATGAATGTTTAAATAGTTGGGATATCTATTTTTGTAACTTGATTGTCTACTCAATAGTTGAAATAAATTGCATATTCACATGAAAAGCTGACAGCACAGACCAAGAGCTCACCCTTGTGACTGCATTATTAATTAATGGAATAATATGCCAGTGAGTGAATTATCAATGTCATAAACATAATTATCAGTTGAATTACTTAAACCAGGATTTTTTAAACAGTGAATTTGCAGTTAGCAAGCAGAAAAAAAAGAAAAAAAAAGAATGTTTAGACAACCTATTTTAAATATTCTGTTTTTGTTTAATTGTTTTACCATTCTTAGGAACTTGTGGAACTACATGTGTTTGAAATCAAAGTATAGGTATTTATGTAATATAGAAGGATATTTGTTTCCTTCTGAACAAATGATGTGAGGGTATCAAAGAGTTCTAGGTGCATTCATTCAGAGCTGACTCTTAATAATAAAAATGTCCACCAATCACTCTACTAACATGAGCTTAAGTTGGAGCTGGGGGAAGTTTAGCCATCTGTCAGAATGTTGCAATGCAAGTGTTTTTTATCAGGGCAACCTGGTCTACGCAAATATGGGACAGAGCATACTGCTTCCACTTTCAGCCCCAATCCGGGAGCCTTCGCAGGCAGTCGCTTTCACAACAAACTATTTTTGTGTTGAATTTATATTTACCGACAAAGAAATAGAGATTATTATAAATCTGTTTCAAGCTATTTAGCTCTATTTCAGGCTATTTATTCGAATCCCAGAAATGTATAGCTAGCTGACGAGAGCTAAATAGCTTGAAATAGATCTATACTAATCTGGTTTTATTTCTTTGTTGGTAAATATAAATTCAATGTTGCAATGCAAGGTACATTGTCCACCAGAAGGCAGTACATAGCTTTGGTCTCAATTGGAACAATATAATTCAAATGAATTGAAACTGGTGATGATTGCAATTGAAAACATCATATCGAATATACCATATATTGTTTAAAAATAGTGACATTTCCCTCCTTCAGGGGTGAATGGGACATCATGTGAAACTTTATATATAGGGCCATGACATAATGTAACATCTCTCTTTCTCTCTCTCTCTCTCTCTCTCTTTCTTTCTCTCTTCCTCTCCATCTCCCTCTCAGAGAAGGGAAGGTAATAATTATATATCTTTATGATAGATTTGCATTATAAGTGATGCTCTGCAACATTGGTGCAATCTGCTTATCAGATCCTTGTAAAAGTAAACTGTTCCAATAGGCAGGTCATTCTGCATGATAGTGCAGCACCTCACACCTAGCAATTTGCCCATCAGGACTTTTGTGTCTTTATTGAGGTCCTAATCTACACCCCATTTTTAAACACAGGATTGCTAGAGACAAAAGTAGGCCTGGCCTTCTCTAAAATGACCAGAAAGGAAGGGATACATCCACAAGGGTCAAAGGCTCTTTTTCATCCCAAAACCCCCAAAATTTTAACCTTAGACTGGCTACCGTTGACCTCACCCCATTCCTAAGAGGCCTGTAAGGGGCGTGCATAAGAGCACCAGTGTGCCTACCATCCCTGTCCTAATGTTCCCTTTAATTGTATTCATTTTATGTATTCAATTTATGCTTATACATATATATATTATCTAATATGTACTTGACAAATAATTTTTTTAAAAAAGCAAGGTCAATCAATAACGTAATAACAGAGTTGGAAGGGACCTTGGAGGTCTTCTAATCCAACCACCTGCTCAGGCAGAAACCCTATACCATTTCAGACAAATGGTTGTCCAAACTCTTCTTAAAAACTTCCAGAGTTGGAGCATTCACAACTTCCGGAGGCAAGTTGTTCCACAGATTAATTGTTGTCAATGTTAGGAAATATCTCCTTAATTCTGGATTGGATCCCTCTTTGGTAAGCTTCTGTCTGTTACTTCTTGTCCCACCGTCAGAATAGGTTGACTTCTGCCTCTCTGTGACAGCCGCTCAAGGTGGCGGTGGAGACCCCCAGGCTTATGGTCATGGGGGACTTTAATCTGCCATCTGTCGGTGAAGTGTCTGAGGCGGCTCGGGAGTTCATGGCTTCCATGACGGCCATGGACCTGACCCAATTAATTTGTGGACCCACGCACATAGGAGGACACACTCTGGATCTGATTTTTGTCTCTGGGCAGTGGAAGAATGATCTCGAGATAGGGGAGATAGTGATTAAGCCCTTGTCATGGTCGGATCATTCCCTTCTTAGGCTTGACTTTCTAACCGCCACACCCAGCCGCAGGGAGGCGGAACAGACCAGATGGTTCCGCCCCAGGCGCCTGATGGATCCTGATAGGTTCCAGACGGAGCTTGGGCCATTTCCTGAGACTCTGACTCATGGCTCGGCTGAGGATCTAGTGGCCGCCTGGGATAGGGCGGCCGCTGATGCTTTGGACCGAGTCGTGCCTGTGCGGCCTCTGACCTGTCGCCGAGTCTACCTGGCTCCTTGGTTCTCCGAGGAGCTGAGGGGGATGAAGCGCCAGAAAAGACGCCTAGAGAGCAGTTGGAGATCTAGCCGCTCCGAATCCGACTGAACACTGGTAAGATCTCATATTAAGACTTACCTAGTGGCGATAAAAGCGGCAAAATGTAACTATTTTTCCGCTCTTATCGCATCGGCAGATAATCGCCCGGCCGCCCTGTTTAGGGTGACCCGTTCCCTCCTTCATCTGGGAGCGCGGGAGGATCCCTTGCAGGGTCGTGCCGAGGATTTTGTTCAGTATCTGCACGATAAAATCACTCAGATTCGGGAAGGCTTGGTCTCTGACTGGGTAGGTACAGACGGGATGATGGGTGTCGGTCTTGAGACTGCCATCTGGGAGGAGTTCGACCCTGTTGCTCCCGAGGACATGGACAGGATACTGGGGCGGCTGAACGCGACCACATGTTTATTGGACCCGTGTCCCTCCTGGTTGGTGATGGCCTCCCGGGAGGTTACGCGAGGCTGGCTCCAGTGTATTATCAACGCTTCCTTGAGCGAGGGTGTCTTGCCGTACGCCTTGAAAGAGGCAGTGGTGAGGCCCCTCCTCAAGAAGCCTGCTCTGGATCCGGCTGTTTTGGCTAACTATCGTCCGGTCTCCAACCTTCCCTTCTTGGCGAAGGTTGTTGAGAGTGTGGTGGCGCAACAGCTTCCTGGGTACCTGGATGAAGCTGTCTATCTGGATCCGCTCCAGTCCGGCTTCAGGCCTGGGCACAGCACGGAAACGGCATTGGTCGCGTTGGTGGATGATCTCTGGAGGGCTCGGGATAGGGGTTGTTCCTCTGTCCTGGTCCTGTTAGATCTCTCAGCGGCTTTTGATACCATCAACCATGGTATCCTGCTGCGCCGGTTGGACGGGTTGGGAGTGGGGGGCACTGTTTTGCAGTGGTTCTCCTCCTATCTCTCTGACCGGTCGCAGTCGGTGTTGGCAGGGGGGCAGAGGTCGACCTCGAGGCGCCTTGTTTGTGGGGTGCCTCAGGGGTCGGTCCTCTCGCCCCTTCTGTTCAACATTTATGTGAAGCCACTGGGTGAGATCATCCGTGGCTTTGGGGTGGAGTTCCATCAGTACGCTGATGATACTCAGCTGTACATCTCCACCCCGGGCCATCCCAACGATGCCCTTGAAGTGATGTCCCAGTGCCTGGAGGCCGTGCGGATCTGGATGGGGAGTAACAGGCTCCGACTCAACCCTTCCAAGACCGAGTGGCTGTGGCTTCCGGCGTCCCGATATAGCCAGCTGGTACCATTGCTGGCTATTGGGGGCGAGTTATTGGCCCCCACGGATAGGGCTCGCAACTTGGGCATCCTCCTGGATGCACGGCTGTCTTTAGAAGAGCATATGACGGCCGTGGCCAGGGGGGCTTTTTATCAGGTCCGCCTGATTCGCCAGTTGCGTCCCTTTCTGGATCGGGATTCCTTACGCACAGTCACTCAGGCACTCGTCACTTCCCACCTGGACTACTGTAATGCTCTCTACATGGGGCTCCCCTTGAGGAGTACCCGGAAGCTCCAACTGGTGCAGAATGCGGCCGCGCGGGGGATTATGGGAGCGAGGGGTCGCTCCCATGTGACACCTCTCCTGCGTGAGCTGCATTGGCTTCCAGTGGTCTTTCGGGTGCGCTTTAAGGTGTTGGTTACCACCTTTAAAGCGCTCCATGGCATAGGACCTGGGTACTTGCGGGACCGCCTTCTGCCGCCGATAGCCTCCCACTGTCCAGTACGCTCCCACAGAGAGGGACTCCTCAAGGTGCCGTCGGCCAGGCAATGTCGGCTGGCGACCCCCAGGGGGAGGGCCTTCTCTGTGGCAGCCCCCGCCCTCTGGAATGATTTGCCCCCGGAGATAAGAAGGATATCGGATCTTCGGGTCTTTCGCCGAGCCCTGAAAACTCTACTTTTCCAGCAAGCAGGGCTGGCGTGAACCCCGCCCCCCTTTTTTAGTTTTTAATGGGTATTAATTGTTTAGTTTTAATTTGTTAATGGGTTTTAATTCGCACTGTTTTAATTCGGGCCAAAGTATATAATTCTTTTAATTAATTTTAAATTTTGTATTGTTATGTATTTTAGTTTTGGCTGTGCACCGCCCTGAGTCCACCAGGAGAAGGGCGGTATATAAATTGAATAAATAAATAATAATAATAATAATAATAATAATAATAATAATATATATATATATATATATATATATATATATATATATATATATATATATATATATATATATATATATATATATATATTTAATTTGATTTATATGCCGCCCTTCTCCGGAGACTCAGGGTGGCTTACAATGCGTTAAGCAATAGCCTTCATACTTTTGTATATTTATACAAAGTCAGCTTATTGCCCCCACAAACTGGGTCCTCATTTCACCTACCTTAGAAAGGATGGAAGGCTGAGTCAACCTTGAGCCTTGGAGGGATTCGAACCAGCAGTAAATTGCAGGCAGCTGTGTTAATAACAGGGTGTGTAGACCACTGTACTATCAAGGCTCTTGATATTGAAGACTGCTGTCATGTCACCTCTAGTCCAGGGATGGTATTCACTTACCTTCGCTACCGGTTCGCAAATGTGAGCGTGTGCACCTCCTCCATACATGCGCAGAGCCTTCTGCGCATGCACAGAGGGTCAAAAACGGGACATGATGATGTCCGGGTGGGTGGGCAGAGCCTCCTGCTGTCGGCGCTACCGGATTGTGCAATCCGGATAGAGCCAGCTGAATTTCACCACTGCCCTAGTCCTTCTTTTTGTTATATTCAACACACCAAGTTCCCGCAACCATTCATCATATGGTTTTGCTTTCAGACCCCAAATCATTTTTATTTTCCTTCTCTGCATTGTTTCTAAAATCTCAACATCTTTTTTGTATCAAGGTGACCAAAACTGGATGTAATATTCCAAGTGTGGCCTTACTAGTACAGTATAAAACAGTACTAATGCTTCACATGATTTTGATACTCTGTTGATGAAGCCTAGGATTGTGTTGGCTTTTTTGGCTGCAGCAACACATTGTTAGCTGTACTTAAGAAATTGTCCATTAGGACGCCTACATCTCTCGCACAATTAATGCTGTTAAGCCAGATGCCACCTATTTTATACTCCTGCCTTTGGTTTTTCGTGCCTAGATGTAAAACCTTACATTTCTCACCACTGAATTGCATTTTGTTGGATAGGAAGTTTTTGAACTTTGGTGTTCGAGAAGACTCCTGACAATGCCATAGACATTCAAGAAAACAAATAGGTGCATCATCAAATAAATTAACTCGGAATTCTCATTCAAGGCATACATTTCCAGATTCAAATTATCTTATTTCAGACACATTACACAAAGACCTATCTCTTTGGACAAGGCACTAATACTAGAAAAAAATGGAAATAAAGAGGAAAAGAGATAACAGTAAAATGATAGACTCGGTTGCAGGAGCGATAAGTGCACTGTTGGAAGATCTGAAAGACCAAGTTACAATAGGGACAGATAACCATGGAAAAATCTTTGTGATTGTTAACAGCTGATTTGAACTTGGCAGCACAATAATAAATTAATGCTGCCATATTATTTAATAGCTCCCAGCAGTTTACATCAAGGAAACATAAAACCTACATTAAAAATGGAAGTGCACAAAAATATTGCTAAGGCATACATAGAGACATTTATCTAAAATGATTTTGTAATCAATGGATTTGTCTGGGTAAGGAAGGAAAATTCTTCTATTGCACATAAAGTCTCTTGTATGAAAGTCTAATATATTGAGGATTTACTCTTTATATGTATAGTATACTAGCTGGATACCCGTGCTTCACTACGAAACTATGTGATTGGGCTTGATAAATTGACACATATCTGGAGAAATGAAGGCTGCTGCTAAGTGTTGTGGCCTGTACGCAGCCTGTGCAGCTAGTAGCTGATTCAGACAGCGAGGAGGTGGTGCTGCACCAGCAGCCTGTGCAGCTGGCACTCAAGTTGGACAATGAGGAGGCTGGAGAAGATGTGGTGCCAGAGGCAGGGATTCAGCCAGGACCTTCAGAACCTCCAGAAGCTCCCTTAAGTGAAGAAGACGAAGAGGAGGAGCTTCTTCTCAATGCACGGGCACGCAGAGCTGCCAAAAGGCAGGAGTGGCTCCTCAGGAGGAGATCTCGAGAGTAAGGCTTGGGGCTAATTGGCCACTCCCTTAGCCTATTTAAGAAGGAACGCCTACTGAAGCAATTTGCAGGAAACAACTTCGTTCACATACCTTCATGTCTTGTCTTGCTTATCTTATCAGCTTCCTGCAAATTGCTTCTGGGCATTCTGCCAATCACACTAAGCTTTTAGTATTATTCTTTGAATTCTTGGTGGCTGTTAATGCAGTTAATTAACAGCCGTTGTTGTAAAAAACTGGTTTATTTAGTAAACTAAGGTTTGAACAGACTTTGTGTGTGCTGCGTTCTTTGGGGTCCATAGCTGGGGCAGAACACTAAGGCCCCGCCATGATACTCCCCATCCTGTGGTAGACCTGCCCCTGCACTTTGAATGTTGGCATAAAATTTCTCTCCTTCACCTCTCTGGCTCCAAAATACATCATTTGGAAGCATCTGCTGTACTTTCAGGCAGTGGAAAGAAAGTGCTCTGCCATTGGATGCTGGTGCGTGAGAAGGCTGTGTAAGGGTTCAGGGTAGGTCTCAAGGGGAGGGAGCTAGACTTCACCGCCACTGCAGCACATCCCGGGAATCTCATCCTGCCACTTCAGGGCACGGCACCAGGCACAGGGTAACCGAGGTCTGAGATCAACAACCTTTTCCCTGGAGTAATCAATTTGAGGTTCATATTTGAAACCAGACAAATACTTATTAGTCCAAGGCATTGAAAAATACTTATTAGTCCAAGGCATTGATCTGATATCTTTTCATTGTATTTAGCTGTAGCTGCCTGATTAATGTAGGGGTTATTAGATCCATACTTTTTTACAGTCTCTCTATTGACTTCAGAATGACTTTGACTACACTTTTTGTAGCTTCCCTTACTTGTGTTTTCCTAGTCGCATCTGTAAATCTTTGCCTGCATTTTTCCCCTCTTTTCCCTTTAACTGGTCTTACACTAGAAGGAACAGATTCGTCTGAGGAGGTCAGTGTAAGAAGTGATTTGGGGCTGGGACACTATGCAGGAGAAATTTGGTTCACAATCCCTTGGCTCAGTGGTGGTCAGTGATTGAAATTCATAAGGGAATATTTCTCCCACCTCCTTGAGTTTGGAAGCAGTTCCATAGGTGGAAGGCATAGACATTTTGGTGAGGTAGCAACATTTAGTACTTTTACGAGCCCCAGAACGCTCCTGAGTGAAGGAGTGGAACGTCTGCCAGTTTGAACTGAGGTAACAGAATGTGAGGCAACTGGCATTTGGAACAGAGTTCTTTTCAGGTGGGGAGGGGGAGTAGAATGTCTAACTCCTTAGCATCAGAGCATGTGAATATAATACTGTATATGAAATACTAATGATCTGATGGTCATTTCGAAAAATCCTTTCTTAGCGAGCACCTAGAAGCCAAGAGGAACATACATGCCAAATTTCAAGTTTGTAGCAGTGGTGAAATCTAAAATTTGTTACTACCGGTTCTGTGGGCGTGGCTTGGTGGGGGGGGGGTAATGTGACTGGGTGGGCATGGCCAATTTTTTTTTAATTTTAAAACCATTTTTTCTACAACCTCTTCGGTGAAGAGGTTGTAAAAAAGTGCTTTCAAAAGGCTCTGATGATCCCAGCTGAGTTGCCTGATCGGCAGAGGCTTTTTTTAAAAGCCTCTGCCGATCAGGCAACTCAGCTGGGATCGTCAGAGGCATTTGAAAGAAAAAAAGTTTTTTTTCTTTTAAAAGCCTTTGATGATCCCAGCTGAGCCGCGCGATCATCAGAAGCTTTTTTTTTTTACTTTTAAAAGCATTTTTTCGGCTGAAGAGGTTGTAGAAAAAATGCTTTTAAAAGTTAAAAAAAAGCCTCTGATGATTGTGCAGCTCAGCTGGGCATGCAGGGGGCAGGGATTTTTGCTACCGGTTCTCCGAACCACCTGCCTCCATCGCTACCAGATTGGGCAATCCAGTCCGAACTGGGAGCATTTCACCCCTGGTTTGTAGGTTTTACAGTTCTGGAGATTTTGTGATGAGTGAGTGGTATTTGGCTTATATATATATATTTATGTGTGTGTGTATGTATATGTTATTTTACACGTATACAGTCTGATGCTGTTTTTTTACTGCATTAAACATAATACATGCCAGTTTATAGTACTGGAAATGTGGAACAAAATCAAGATGTTTTATATACTCAAGAAGATTTGGGATTTAGTTTGGGATTAGGTAATGCTGCATATAACCATTCTTGCACATCTAATTTTCCAGGATTTACACTTCATAAACTGATATATTAAGACAATATATAAACTTTTAATAAAATGCTAGTAAAAAAAATGCTATCAGACTCCAGATATTTTGTGTCCAGAGACTAACATGGGTCTCTCTTCCTATAAAATCTATAATAATATGTATTTGTGAACAAATATGATTGAAAATCAGCATCATAGAATTTTCCACATTTTGGACCATTTAAATTGATCCCCAATGGTCAAAACTAATTTTATCTTAGACTTATATTCCTCTCTACCAATCTCTCACTCTCAGTGTCTCTTTCTATTTACAAGTTTGTTTGTTTTTTGCACACAGCATGTGGGCAATCCTTTGCTGAGTGAAAAGACTCCAGATCCAGCTCATTAAAAACCACGTTGGCCCTTATTCATAATTGGGTTCTTTGTTGTAATCCTCTTATTAAATAGGAAATACTTTCTTTGTACATGCAGCCTTTTTCAGACAATGCAACTGATTACATAATTTAGGCTTAATTGTATCATATTCCCATTGTAAGGTATATAATTAGAGGAAGCTGTGCCATCTGATGAAACTAAAGGAAAACTTTCATTTTGGCAAGGAGCAATCTATGTGCCACTATTTGAATGAGAACAGCTTCTTTTTATATCCTTAAAACATAAAAAGTGAGCTTTAACAATTTGTCCCTGAGGTATTAATTCTTCATTCCTAGAATGAAAATAGGCTGGCTGGAAAGGCTGGTTGACAACTGCCACCCCCGTAACAGATGAGTCTGCAGCTCTTAGTCCCAGGGCAATTTATCTGTGGGGATAGAGGAGACCCCAGCCAAATTTGGCAACCATGACGATGAGGTAAAATGTCAGTTCCTTACTTTTTCTTCCACAAACAAGAAACTCAATATATCTTAAGACTGGCAAGTCAAGAACAATTTGCAGCATCCCCAATAAACCATGATTACATCAACATGACATTTCATTGATAATGCCATCATGTCAATGCTGCAGTCCAGAGGATCTGGCCACAGTCAAGTGTGGAATTGCATCATTTGGCCCTCAAATGCTCACTGAAGACACTCATGGTCAATGCAATCAGGTTGTCTGTTGTCATAATGCTAAGCAAATTGTCTTCATTTTTGAGACCATAGACATGTCAACTTCTTAACAGTGAGGCTTTTAATGAAACTCTAGAAGTAATTTTTTGCTTGCAAATTTCTTTTAACATGTAACCTTGCATTGGTTTCCAACTTCCATTCTGTGAAGAATGCACAGTAGTCAAAATGAATATTATAGGAATACTGCTTCTACACAACTTGTTCCTTCAGAAACTATATATTAATATCAGTTCCTGGTAGCATTTCAGTAAGATTCATGAATCAGTTGGATAATCTGACAATGAAAGTAAGTGGATCCCTTTATTTGCACTGGTGAGCTGGTTGGGTGACTGAGATTGGCAGGAGGAGATAGGCAGGTGGGGGAGCTGCAGTGCCCCTGTAGTTGTAAGTGCTGGCAGACTGCCAATGCCAATTTTTTATCATATAATGGCAGTGGTCTGCAAAGGCTGTAACTCTGGCATGGGTCAGATGTCCTTTAGTTCCCCACCATTGGAATTTTGAACAGTCACTGAATGAATGGTTTAAGT
The DNA here is from genome assembly GCF_059756535.1 of Pantherophis guttatus. NCBI lineage: Eukaryota > Metazoa > Chordata > Lepidosauria > Squamata > Colubridae > Pantherophis > Pantherophis guttatus. Next base: position 115,835,398 of record NC_142066.1, read on the forward strand.
TGACAACTACCTGTATAGGCTTAATGGCTCTACATTAAGAGCTTTCAAATCAAACTAAAATAAATTTTATTAAATTAAAATACTATTATTAAATTTTATTATTTTTATGTGTTTATTTATTTCAGGTACTTTTATGCCACTTCACTCAGGATAATCAAAATAGTTTGGAAGTATGATAAAATAGAAAATATATGCCAAAATAAACTATTCACTCTGAATTTTCTTATGTACCACCACATAGAGTGCAGGTATCATTTACAAGTGCTCTGAATCAAGACACATTGGTCAGCTGTGTTCTATTCAAAACAAGTAGACTTGTAGAAATACAGTTTATAAACCAGACAGGACTTCATAGGTTCTTACTATAGGTTCTTACTGAATTGCACTCGTAACCAATAGAGTTCCTGCAGCACAGGCATTCTGTGAGAATATTGAGAAGTTATCATTAGTACATAGCTCTCTATAATGTACATCGATTGTAGTTTCCAGATAGTCTGCAGGGATAGTTTCATGTACCCCAAATTACACTCCAGTTGCAAGGTAATGTGGGCATGAAACAAATGATATCCTGCTCCAGGAATAATTATTGATACATTAGCGGAAGGTGGATAAGGGGCTTTCTGACTACACTCTCTGCCTGTTGATTCCACAAGACCTGTGAGTTCACAAATATCCCTCCACCCTAGATTATAACCCAGCTCCTTTTGGAGCAGTATACAACACAATCTAATGCTAAAAATGAAACTATCTTGGAATTGGTTGGCTTCTGGATCAACAACCAGTCCATCTTGTTTTGATTTAATTTCAACAAAACCCTTACATCTTCCAAGTTGCAGGATAATACTTCCACTGTATTTTTCATTTGATTTGAGGTAGAGCTGTGATCCTTGGCTATTGATATTAATCAGATAAGCAAGAGCTTAAAAATACCCAGCAGTATTTAAAAAGAAGGTTTTATTATAAAGCTTGAATTATTCCTACATTTGCCAGTAGAGGTCACCAATTACACACTTTGTTAAAGAGCAACAGCCATTATTAAACTTTAATTTAAAATCTGGTATCTGTTTGGTTAAGGACTACCACTATTTCCGCTAAACCAGGAATGGGGAATAAGTAGTTTCTAGATATTGTAGAACAACCATTGATAGAACAGGAGTAATAAGATTCCTACTGATATTGCTGTAGTTTAGCAACATTTGGAAGGTTACAGTTTCTCGCCTATGCACTACACAGATGTTCTATGATGATGTTCTTAAAATCAAAAGCTGAAAGGAACCAATTAGGTCCTATTTAGGCAGGAATCCAAACCAAAGTATGCCACACAGATAGATGTATACAAACAATCTCTCTGGGAAATTTGTTCAATTATAAAACTGATCTTACTGCATAAGAGGTCCCCTCACAAACACTTATATGGAATTTGGCTTTTTATAATTTAAATATACTGTCCTTATTCTCCACTTTGGACTGGGAGAGAATAAGTCTTGACCATCTTCAATATATGTCATGGAGAAAATTTATTCATATTATCATTAGGAGTTGAAAACTATTGATGGCACATAATCAATCATCTTCAATGTGATAGCACTGAAATGTGCTGTCATATCTAATTTCAATGGTCTTTTCCAAAGCTAGATATGCTGACATCCTTTGATCTCTTTATATAATTTATAGTTCTTGAAAATTTTCCCTACTATTCTCTGAATCTTTTCCAACAGTTTGAAAGTGAAGCTTTCTCCAAATGACACATGAAGATGTATTTCTTTGTTTATTTGTCTATGAACTGGTATTGTTGCAGAATGAAGGGACCAAACAACATTCCTGGGTCAACCAGAGACAGTTTTATTGTGCAAGGTTCATAGCCTTGCTATAGTTTTGTACCTGAAGCTTTGAACAACCCAAGAGCTGTGATATCTCTGTTTTTATACATTTCTAAGACAAAGGATTCAGTGAGATCATACATTTTCCATATATGGTTAACATGAGATCATACATCTGATTTTCCCTAAATGGTTACCTACATTTGATAATATGTTCATCTAATTACTAAACCATTAGTTGCTTGTAATTGTTAATGGGAAATTTACTGCTGTCCTTAGGTAAATTTCTTGGATTAAGTAACTCTTTATAACATTCATAGTGAGGTCACTCAGAAGTTTTCCATATGGCTGTCCTTTCGTGACATCTAGGTCTCATAAAAAGATATATTACCACTTAATGAGGTTTAACTGTTTGTTAATGTAATTTCCAACAAGCACTTTTCTATCTTATAATAATGTGAATAGAGAGGTTCTCTCAGAGTTCATGTATCTAAGCACGTCTTCCCCTTATAATAATGTGAATAGAGAGGGTTAATTTGTTGCCAATTTATTGGCAAACATAAATACACATCCTTCCTGCAGAAGAAGAAAACTCTTTTTTCCCTTACACATACGCCTATGTTCATGGAGAAAGCATGGGTCCGATGGTTCTTTTCATTAGTCCAGACCCCCAAAGTCCCCGCCACAAGCATTCCAGCAAGCGGCTATAATGGGAATTCTAGTGAAGGGTCCTTTTGCTTATCTCTGAGGATTGGACCTTCAAAAAGATACCAGGAGGTAGTATTCCCAGGGGGAAAGAAGACACATAAACCTGTGCTGGACCTAATGAAGAGCCAGATAATGAAGCGAGGGAGCTGGAATAGACTGGGGCACCTTTCCTTGGATATATTCCAGGACCTCTTCCATCCTCCCCATCTTGTGATAGGGGCAGTTGGTGGTAATGAGAAAGTGACCTTATGGTGAACTGAGTGGTGTGCAGAAGGAAAAAGATCTTTGGTTAGTTTTACATCCTTAAAGTTCGTTCTAGAACCAAGGTACACTTCTGATGGACATTGTTCTTCTGTCAGGGATTCTACAGGCCTACCAGGTTTCTGATGTCTCTTTACACACAGGGAAGGTGTCCCTATGAGTTCCACACCTGTGGCTATTGGGCCAGCAATAGGGAGGCGGCTTTTTCCCAGCCGTTGGAATGCCTCATAAAAATCTCCTTGTATCAGAGATACTGGTGCTTTATTTCTACTATCTTTTTCAAGGACTATTGTAGCCTTTGTCCTAGCCCAGAGTTGTGGCTTGACAGGAACGGCATGATAAGATGAAGGGCTGGCAGATAAACACAACCAGCATTGTTGACCTAAGGTAGGGTCATACTGATTAACAAGGTTTTGACCCAATTCCAGTATCCTTGATATGTAGTCTCATCTTCTCAATTGTTGCAGGGGCCCGTTCTCCTTTTCTATTCCTCCCTTTACTGGGATTGTCAAACTTTTGACATTAGGTTTTGGAGTCAGCGCAGGTCTAAAGTAATGACCCCACCTACTGATGATCCGTCATTGGCGGGAGCGGACTTGGTCTAAAGTATCTCTACTTAGTGGCCTGATGCTGGTCGGTTGCTTGGGGTTCTTAATATTTCTAGATCCTTCCTCATGGACAAGGGGGATTTCTCGGACACCCACACAACATTGGGAACTACTGTTCAAGATAGTATCACTCACTAGTCCCTTGGCTAATAGTACCAAGAGCCCTAAATAAATCATAATGACTTTATTCCTACACCCACAAGGCCTTAAGAGCGCAAGACCCATCGTTTATAAATTCACCACATCAGGAAGAGGGTTAGGGGTATGCGTAACTTGGGGTAGGGCAATATCAATTGTATTCCTAGGTCTCCCACAGAGCTGATCCTTATATATATATAACAATACCACCAGAAGGGCTAAAATAGTTGTTGCCCAGAGTCCCCACACCCAATCTTCCTCAAACATGAGTGTCTTTAAGAATTGTTCACTGGATTCTATTCAGTTAATGAGTTTTACATTACAAATTACAGTCATGGAATGTTGTCTTCCTCTGTTCCAAGCTTCAGCCGTGCGCGGGGAACCAGCTTCCGGGGTGGTTCAGCAAGGCTGACGATCACCACCGTGCGTTGAGAGTCTGTTGCCGGTAAGACTCAGCAGGGTGTATTCTTCTTGAACTTCAGCACCAATGGCCTGTCAGTTTTTGTTACCTGGTATGTGACTGGATCATTCTGGTCTGCAGGCTTCAGTCTCATCCAATGGATCCAGGATCTTCCTTCTAAGGTCTTAAAAGCACAATTACAAAACCAATACATCTGGGAGAGCGCGCAATGGAATCTGATCAGTTGTAGTCCTCTTCAGTTGAGAAACAGCATAGGCAACCACTCAATCCTAAGAAAGAAAAAAATACAAAAATAGTCCAGATGAGGAAGAATACTATTCCCACTGGTTACTGCCCACCAGTCCATTGGGTTCTTTGGATCATCAACTTCAATGGATCTCCTTGGTGAGATTCCACCTTCCACTCCTTTGGGGCTGGCACGGGCCCTTTCACTTGGGGTTTAACTTCCTTCCAGCTCCAGATCAACATCCAATCATCATGGTGGAATTTATGGACTGGAAACTTCAAAGGTGGTGTTTGGCTAATAGTCCTTGTTTCCTAAGAACTTCAAAATATCTGGACAGTTTATACACATATTGTTTCAATACTTTGTCTCTGGTTTCCAGGGAATCAATGCATATGCTTGCTGTAGTGAAAACTACTCCAAACAACAGTTCATATGATGATAATCTTTCTAGGTTGGGTATAATAAAATTCTTGACACTATTGTTGCTGTAGCATTACTGCAGGGAAAAGCTTCAACCCACCCTGTGAGGTGGTCCACTATGACCAATAAATATTTTACTCTCCCCACTTTTGGTAATTCTGTAAAATCCACTTGAATACATTGAAATGGTCTTAAAGCTGGTGGTCTCCCACCCATCTGTTGTTTCCTGACAGCTTGTTTATTCACCTTTTTACAAATCAAACATTTGTTTATAATTGATTTTGCTAAAGGATATATCCCAATACAACCATAGCTTTTTAAAAGTTCATCTACAATAGCTTGAATTCCCCAATGACTCCACCCATATTTTGCCAAATGAATGCACTATCTCAAATGTATACGTGGAATCTGCCTATTTTTCCTTCCAAGATGCATAGAGCACCCCCCCCTTTTTAAAAAAATTTGATTTATGTGCCGCCCTTCTCTGGAGACTCAGGGTTACAATGCATTAAGCAATAGCCTTCATACTTTTGTATATTTTACAAAGTCAGCTTATTGCCCCCACAAACTGGGTCCTCAATTTACCTACCTTAGAAAGGATGGAAGGCTGAGTCAACTTTGAGCCTGGTGAGATTTGAACTTACTAATTACAGAGAGCTGGAGTTAAATTACAATGCATTTGTCTACTGAGCTATCCAAGCTCCCTATCCATAGAGCTTAATTTATTGCATACAATTCAAAGGTTTGAGCAGACCAATTTCGAGGCAAACCCCTTACTTCCAGGATCTCTTTTATAGCATATCCATTTTTCCGTACTCCCTCCTCCATCCTAGAGGAACCATTTATAAAAATTGCTTCTCCTTTCTCCAGAGGGTGTTCCTCCAAATCAGGTCTTATTTTTGTATGTAAATCAATAACTTCAGCACCATAATGTTCTAATCCAAACTGATCCATTGATCTGGTGTTGGCTAAGAACTGTGCTTGATTCAAATTGTGATCTGTAGTTAAAATCAAGTCTGTCTGCTGCATTAAAATTGTTTCTTTTTCTTTCTTTTTTTTTAGAATTCTGGAATCAGTTAACCACCGCCCCGCTTTTTGCTGAAGGATGGTTCTGACTTGATGTGGGGTGTTTATAATAAGGGCTCCCCCAAAGGTCAATTTCCTACTTTCTGAGCTAACACCCCTTGTGCAATTCAATTTTTTGTGTTTACAAAGAGATGGAATGGCTTTTCCAAATTTGGTAAACTTAATACAGGAGCCTTGGTTAAAGCTTGTTTCGAATTTTTAAGGCTTCTTCTTTCGTGTCTCTCCCATTTCAAACTCCAAGGTCCAGATGCAATTAATTTTGCATACAGGGGTTTGGTAAAATCAGCATACTCATCAATCCAGAGTCTGCAATATCCAACCAAACTTAAGAATTACCTTAATTCTTGCTTGTTTATAGATAGAGGCTGAGATGCCACCCCTTCTATTCTATCAGGAATGATTTTCCTACTCCCTTCACTAATTAAGTGTATTCTAATGCTTTGTCCACTTAATCTGATCTCTGTCAATTAAAGACACCACTTCCTCTTCTTTGGATCGGGCAGTCTTTAACGCTGTCTTCCCTGCCCATATCATCACTTCTTCCCATTATCACTTGGTTCCACTCTCACATTCCTTTCTTCCTTCCCCGTCCAAAGGTTATGCAATCCACAACATCCATAACCTTCCAAAAACAAATCACATACCTTCTCTCTTCCATCAATTCTACTTTCTGTAACTCCTTCTTCATATAAAACATTCAATTCTTCCTACCTCTGCTATCCTGACTTCCAAGTCAGCACAAGTCTGTGCAGACCAACTTAAAGGCAACTTTCTGGCTTCCACTAAAACTTTCTCTCTCCCTTCTACTATTGTAACCTATCTTTGTAACAATTTCTAAAAGGGAAACCACTTATGCTGCTAACAAACAAACAAACAAACAAGCAAACAAACAAATCTGAAATATATTTGGATCAAACTTTAGCATCAATTCTCTGCCTTTAGTAAAATGCAAGTCAGATTCAAAATATCTTACAAAATCATTTCTTTTATATAGGTTTAATTAAGTGTTTTAAACCTCAAAAATTTCCAGAAAAAAATAAAATCAAAATTGTATTCAGAGCAGAAAAGAAAATATATCTGTATAGCTTTTATATGCAAATTAAAGAGACCGAAACAGCCAGCGGCAAAACTGCATGAGCCGATCACCCACGTTCCCCTCCTTTCTCAGACTGGTTCAGCAGAGAGAGAAAGATGATGAAAAGAACAAAAGCCCGCAGCCTACCCTTTTCCTGCTTCTCTCCTCCAAAGGAAGGGGGGGTCCGGAATACAGGGAAGAGGGAAAAAAATGTTTTAAAGCAAGCAGACAAGCCTCACTCCCCCCTTCACTCAGCATTCTTTCAACAAAGCAACACTTTCTGCATTTCTCTCTAGTCTCCCACATCCTCAACACACAAGCATTCACAGGGCTCAAGATCACTTCACTTTATCACTCCTTATGAGCTTCGGGACACTTCACAAACACACATTCACATTTGTACTGCAATCAGACTTCTTGTATAAGCCAATTTCACGTACAAAAATTTCATTTAATACTTCCTCCATGCAAACCAAATTATTTCAGGGAGGTTTTTCACAAGCCACTATTATTAGAGGATTTCATCTTCCCTGCAGGTTTGGAAATAATTACATACATACACATGCACACATATCATCAAACATTTCCAGACCTGTGGAGGTTGTTTTTGTTTTTGTTTTTAATTTTATTTCCTTGGGCAACCTATAGCTTATTCTTAAAGGAGTGGGAAAACTCAGAGAGCAGTTTTAATTACAAATGTGATTTTGGGCCCTAACCACTGCCTGTTTCCCACAGCTTCAAGCACAAGTTTACTTAATTTGCTGGCCGGCCAAACATATCACAATCAATTCAATCCCATTCAATTTTACACACTATCATTATAGATGCACATCCAGGAATTTTTTTTAACAGAAATCACACCAAATTGATCAAGTCAAATTATTTGAGTCTTCCCATTTAGACAGGCTTTACCTTTTTACTACCTGCTAAACCCCGGGTGGGAAGAACAATTTCTTCTTTATTCTTAGTTCTTTCAGAGTTCTCTGGCTTTTTAAGAATGGTAATTTATCAGAATGTTTATAACACTGCAATTAGTTCTTTTCTCTTACCACACATAAGATCACACACATTTTTTAAAACTTTTATTGCATAAGGTTTTCTTTCTCCCCTCTCTTTAGATTTCATCAAACAGATCCTAGCAAACTCTGCCTGACACTTGATTAATCAAGGGGGTCTCTCTTTTAGTCTTCCACTGATCAATACTACTACCACCCATCCTAACAACACTATCCTTGGCTCACGACCCTGGATGTTCCGACAGTCGTCAATGAGAACCGCAAGGGTTTAACCACCCACACAATCCTAACAGAGAGACTTGAACTCTCAACAGGAGACTTGAGGACGATGCCTTGTCTCCTAGGGGGGTGATCAGGCCCCCACTTTACCACTAAATTGGTGGGTACTTCTTAACAGAGAGACTTGAACTCCCTGACTTATACTTACCTGCAGGCGTTTTCCTTCCCTCTTGGACTTTTTTTTTCTTTTTTTTTCTTTTCCTTTTTTTGTTGTTGTTGAGGTCTCTGTGTCTGGCTGACCTTGCGAATCCTTGACTAGTCTTCTCGCCAGCGATTTCACGGCACCCCCCCACCGAAAGATTCCGTAGACTTCAAAGGAGTCCTAATGGCCGGCCAGTGGATTTTCCTTGGGGAGGCGTCGGTTCCCGCTGGGGCAGCCTGTCAGGCAGAACAAAAGGTCTTTGTTCCTTAGTCCCATCTGGGGTGCCATAAATGTTGCAGAATGAAGGGACCAAACAACATTCCTGGGTCAGCCAGATACAGTTTTATTGCGCAAGGTTCAGAGCCAGTTTTGTACCTGAAGCTTTGAACAACCCAAGAGCTGTGATATCTCTGTTTTTATACATTTCTAAGACAAAGGATTCAGTGAGATCATACATTTTCCATATATGGTTAACATGAGATCATACATCCGATTTTCCCTATATGGTTACATACATTTGATAATATGTTCATCTAATTACTAAACCATTAGTTGCTTGTAATTGTTAATGGGAAATTTACTGCTGTCCTTAGGTAAATTTACTGGATTAAGTAACTCTTTATAACATATATGTCTTTGTGTCATTCATAGTGAGGTCACTCAGATGTTTTCCATATGGCTGTCCTTTCGTGACATCTAGGTCTCATCAGAAGATATATTACCACTTAATGAGGTTTAACTGTTTGTTAATGTAATTTCCAACAAGCACTTTTCTATCTTATAATAATGTGAATAGAGAGGTTCTCTCAGAGTTCATGTATCTAAGCACATCTTCCCCTTTTAATAATGTGAATAGAGAGGGTCCTTTAGAGCTCATATATCTGACTCTGTATGATTCCTTTCTTTTATCCACATTAGTATACTAGGCTGGAAATCATTATTATTTGCCAGACTATCTCAGTGTCATGTCAAATTTTAAAAATCAACCTACAAAACTCAGAAAGAGTCTGGTACCACCTTTTTAGACCAACAACATTATGTGAGGTTTAAATTTTCATGAGTTTCACTAATCAGATGTTCTCTGTTAGTATTCGTTAATTGTTGAGTTAACAAGACATTATTTTAACAACCACAATATTATAAAAAATAGCAATTGCTGACCAGATGAAAACATAACAGCCCAGCAAACTAAGACAAAATGGCTGCCCAGGGCAGCAGCCAGCACTTGGAAAAGAAGGCACTGCAGCCAACTTAGAGCTGGGACTTCTCCTAGAATGCTGGAAATACTCTGTGGGGTTTAAAAAGACTTGGGTTAGAAAACAGCAATTTTGAAATACAGCTGAAAAAAGGCCAGCATGAGGTGCATTTGTGGTGGTCTGGGAGTTGGAGGGAAATGACAATATTAGTTCCTGAACTCAGGAGTATGAGTGGGCCATGAGTATGATGAACCATGCAGGAAATGCAGATAACTCATGGGAATTATTATCTTGGGAACAGCACAGGCAAGAATTTTATTTCTTGAGATCTGGAAGATCAGGTTTAAATAAGAAGCTTTGCTTACAAAAAGTGAACACTTCAGGCAGTTTTTTGTTCGGAGAAATTTGTCTGCTAGCTGCTTCATTAAATTAATGAGTTTCTAGGCAAGTTATAGTCAATTTGTTTATTTATTTATGCATTTACAAAATGTATAGACTATCTCACTATAAGTCTCCAGTTAGCATAGTACAAAGTGCAAGCAAGTAAACAATAAAATTAAAAAAGAACAAGAATAACAATGCAGAACAAAACATGCACACAGAATATTCAAATCCCTCAGTTCAGTTACTGAGTACAATAGTTGGCAGAACAAAAGTGTTTTTAGTTCTCTGAGAAAAACAAGGTCGAAGAATACCTCAGAGAAGCATATTCTATAACAAGGCTTGTGATCTCATTCAGATATCACATATTCCTAGTAGAGTAGCTACAGGGTACTTTCAGTAGACCTTCTTGAGATGCTTGGACTGAATGGGAAAAGTCAACTCTGGCCAAAGAACTAGAGTAGGAAATCTGGGTCTTGCATTTCCTTGCCCATCTCTTGCCCTCTCCTCTGTTGCCTGATCATAAGGGATCCTTTCATTTGGCATGGCTTCTCTTGGCTTTAAGTTAATCTAGGAAATAACTTTTGACTCTTGGCAACTGCATCTTTGGCTGTTACTATCCAAAGTAAAAGCCAGCAAGAAGAAAAATAGTAATTTCTGTGAGACATGGGTCTTCTCCAAATCACAGGTTCAGCAACAAAGTCATGCCAATTTTTACATTAAAAATCAGTTATGTATGCCTTACATTACAGTTCTCTGATTTCATGGCAACTAAGGAGCCTGTTAATAGATTTTCATCCTGCATTTAGTTTGCTCTTTATAACTAGTGTTACTACACCAAAAATCCTGTGGCTACTTGTCAAATTAATTTAAAACTTAAAAGAATCCACTTTAGCAAATAATGGGAAAAAGGATATTAGTTTATCAAAAAGTCCATTACGGGTATTTATAATTGAATTGATTTCCCTTTTATTCTGAAATAAAAAAGTCTTTATGGTTTTCTTCCATCTATTGTTCTGTAACTGCAAACGTAATTTCTAGATGTAATTAGAAGCAGAAAAGAAGAGAGTTTATGTTGAGACAGAATTGTATCTCTTCAGATGTCTTAAATTCAGTGAGATCAATTAACATAAACTACTCAGCCTCCCACTTACTTCACTCATGAATATGCACTTTATCAGATGTATGTATATATTTCTTTGGTCAATGACCTCTCTATCTTCACCCTCTTAAATCAAAACCTTGCAAACAATGGAAATAAGGGCAGAAAACGTAGCTGAAAGCTAATAAAAGTACTCAGCTCATCAGTTCAGCCTATTTTTCCCTTTCCTGTCCTGTCCTGCCCTACTCTGACATGTCTTACTTGATTCTTATTGCCAGGACACAATTCAGGGTTGCATACATCAATATGTAACACAGTCTATAAAAACACAATAAAAATATGCAGTGGTGGGATTCAACCGGTTTGCACCACTTCAGCCGAACTGGTTGTTAAATTGGTGGCTGGCCCCAACGCGCCACTACTTATTGATCTCACATGCCTTGGCTGGTGCCTTAGAGTCACACCGCGCAGAGGTGAGCTGCTGTTGGTTCGCACCGGTTCGGGCATACAGTTGTTAAGATTCTGCACAGTTCGGCATACTGGCAAATGCCACCACTAGCTGGCCCTTCCCACCCTACCTGCCCCACCCACCCTACCCTTCTAGTCACTCCTTATTTCTCCTTGCCTGCCTTGAGTCACGCCTGAGGCATAGCTGCTGCTGCTCTCTGGTTTCCTCGCTTGCCTCAACTACGTGGCCCAGCTGATCTCTGCCTGGTGAGTCTTCCTTCGCTTCTTGCCAAGCTATTTCACATGCAGTCCTGGCAGTCCAGCTTGCTTGCCTGCCTTCTCTGCAGCCTCCCACGTGGCTCAGCTACCTGCCTGTCTGGTGATCCTTCCTTTGCCTGTTTTCCGGCATGAACGGCCTGTTACAGGACCTTCCTAGGGCTCCTCCAGCCTCTTACAGGCCGAAATGCAGGGTCCCTGGCTCCAATCCACCCTCCCAGGTCCTGTCTGGGCCTTCCTAGGGCTCCCCTGGCCTCTTACAGGCTGAAATGGAGGTTCCCTGGCCCTGATCCGCCCTCCCAACCCCATTTCCTATGGCTTTACTGTATTTACTTTTTGAAGAGCTGCAGAAGAGGCTCAGCCATGTGGCAGAGAAGCCAAAGTCTTTTTTTCAGAAGAAGCCAAAGTGAAGCTTTGGAAAGGTGAAGCTATAAGAACATGAGATGTAAGGAAAACAACTTTCCACATCTGAATAAAAGACTTTGGCTTCTCTGTCATGAGGGCAGAGACAAAAATATATAAACACACAAGTGCTGTGGAAAAAACTCATCCAATGGGACATATTGCTCCCAGATCCAATGCCTGAGGAATAAAACACTCTTTATTGTCTTGAAGAAGGCAAGGGTCATCCAGATGTCAGAAAGAATGTCATTCTGAAACTGAACAGAGAAAGCATGTCTACTGGGTCCCCCAGAAAGTGACAAGACTTGGAGCATGCCGTTTTATATCTCCCTAAACAAGAGAATGCTGACTCTTAAAGCATGTTTTATTCCACAGTTTAATGTTGACTGCATTCGCATTCAGTCTACCAGATAATAACAAAAATAAAGCAATCCATTCAAATTCACAATGATCTTTATTGCAATCTTTCCTTCCAGGTGATTGAAATTGCAGGGTCTCTTCTCCTTGATCAATGCAAAGCCCTATGAGGTAGATCAGATGTAAAATAAGACAGTCTCACCCAGTGAGCTTTGCAGCTGTATGGAAATTTAAATGTGGGGCTCCCCAACATTTTAATCTACTTCCTATCTGATGGGTTCTTTTCAATTATCATATTTTTCCTCCAAAAAGGAACCAGTATATCTTCAAGGTGTAAAGTTAGAGAAAATTGTAGTAAACATGCACTATTTCTAAAAGAAAACCTGCAGAAGTTTGATATAGTTGTGTGGAAGTCTATTATGTGAAAGCAATATTTGTTATAATTACAGATAGTCCTTGACTTATGACCATAATGGAGCCTGCCACGAAACAACATTTGTGATTAACCAAATTTTACATGTTTTTGGTGATTATAAACAAACACCATGGTCATTAAACCAACTAATGCTTCACTAAGGGGGCAGTTTTGCCAAAAATGGAAATAAATACCATTTTTCAGCAAAAAATGTGGTCACATGACCAGGGGATGCTGCAAACAGCTATAAATTTGATTTGGTTGCCAAGAATATGACATGTATTTATGTGGGTGACTGTTGGAACTTCAAATGTGAGTTATATGTACCATCCTGGTATGTCCATTGGAACTTTGAATTGTCACTAAGCAACCAGTTGTAAGTTGAGGACTATCTATATATACATGGTTATGAATTACAGACTTATTAGTGCATAATTGGGTTGAAAATTTATTAGATGTGGTTATGGCAACACTCAGATCCAAAGATCCTCATCATCCTCATCATTACCCCCACCCCCACCAACACCACTGCAGTGTTCTCATCTTCATGAAATGCTGTCATCAAACTATATCATTATTCAAATGACCATATAATCATTTTTATTTTAATGCTAATCATCCATTCCAGATTAGCCTGGAGTGCCCATGAAACAAAATTTAAATAAGTACTTATTCTTTTAGTTAGTTTAAATACATGGAGGTGGAAGAGTGAAAATTAGAATCTATAGAAGGAGACCATCATAATTTATGGAGCCATTTAAAATACTGGCAACTTATTTTTCCTGTTGGAGAAAATAAAATGGGCAAAGCAGATAAATAGATTCTTGTTAAATCAGGGATTGTCGGCAATGGAGTTTTTGGAAAAAAAGATTCTCCTTCAAACTCCAACAATCAAACTCTCAGTCCTATTCAACAAAAGAATTGCTTGATCTCTTTTTTTTGAAATTCTGTTGGTGGAGTGTCAAATCATTCTCATATTCTTTACAGCAGAAAACTTAATTCATTGATGTACTTCATTTCAAAGTGGCTTGAGAGAACTACTCTTTTCACAGCATTCCTTTCTAAAATATGTCACTGAAGAAGGATTATTTCCTATAAAGCAGGAATGGAGAATATTTTTCAACCAGATGATAGTAATTGCCTTCTGGTGATTCCTGTAAGCAATAGGTAGATTTTATTTTGTACAAGGATTGCTTGACAAGGTAACTTTTTGGGTTTAAAAAATGTAATTGGCATTATGGTGAATTTAGAGTTAGGTGTCCATGATGTCCATGGTTAAAGTCAATGATAGGATTAGCTTTGGGTGAGTGGTAGTGATAATCTTAAAAATTATATTACTTAGCAGGTAGCTTTTAGGATAAAACATTTCTACTGGCAATAAAATGAAGGTAGATCAGATTTAAATTTCCACTTAAACAAATTCTATTGGTGGGTACATTGAAGTACCGGTTAGGACTAAACTTCCTTAAGGTCTAAATTAAATTTAATCTACTTGGATTAAAGGCTTTTTGAAGATTAGTGATAGTTTTAAATTGCAGTAGAGACTACTAGGGAAACTCTTAGGGTAGAAACTTTTTATTGGCATTAGGGTGATGATAAGATTAGGGATTGCTTTGATAGCCATGGTTCAATTTGGTGTGAGGACTAGTTTAATAAATGAAGACTTATTGGAAATTCTAACTAGTTCTGGACATTCCCCAATAAATCTCTGACTCTTCTTTCTGTCAATTGCTTTAGCTTATTCAAGTGGTAGCTGACCATCTGGACCCTACATACAGGCATAAACATACTTTTATGTTGATAGTGAAATCAAAGTTGATTCATTTTCCTTAATGAATTAAAATTAGTACCTCCTCATTTTTAGAGATTTTTTTTCTGTTTAGCTTCTTCTCTCTGGATCAACTTCCTCTTGAATCATGCATGGAGTTTGAGCTCTAGATATTTAAAATGTTCTCATAAAACTTCCTTTTGTAGGAGATGAAGCTGGAAAAACATTCTGGGGTTGTTGTTGTTTTCCTCTATAGGGTTACCTATAGTTGAAGTCAGCATGTAGATTAATTTATTTGAATTTTAGTTAAAGTCTGCTACTCCCCCTACATGCTTGGCCCAATTTATGTTACCCAATCCTTTATTTCAAAAAGGAAGAAGCTGCTTTAGTGTGGCTTCTCCTCCCATGCATTAATAACAAGAGTATATAATTCCACTAGGAAGAATTTCAGAAAGTAGATAGGACATGGAACATGTAATTGAGCATAGTCTAAATCCCATTGATATTTTCTTAGACAATCAATTTAGCAGCCATAAGCCTGCCAACTATTACAGTGTGATTAATATACCAAAGCTCTAACATTTGCAACTGGAATGCCTTGAAAACTGCATTACTACAACAGACATTTAGAAAACTCTATACAAATATATAGGGTATATCAAAACTACAGTAGCTACAACTTACTTGCCTCACCATTGTGGTGAGATGAGCAGCTTTAGAAATTGTGTTGATCAATTAATAACTCAAAGAGATACCCTGTTTATTCATAGTTAGCAGTCTAGCAAAATATGTTGAAGACTATAATTTCAAGGAGACATTATAAATTTTAGAAGAAGACAATACACCTCATGGAATTAAATAGCATAATTTCTTCTTAATTATGACTGTTTGTTATTTGTGGTGGTCTCTGTATACATTGATTAACCTGACAGCAATGTGTATAAGCAATACATTCTGGTGTTTCCGGGTAAAGTTCTATGGCATAATAGATGCCTCAAAATATTGGAAATGGTGCAGCAAAATCACTGGCAGCCAGCAGTGTTTTCTGGCAGATGAAATCTTTCTAGATAAAGGAAAAACAAGGGATTGCCCACCTGAACTCTGGACAGCTGTTCCTTAGGAGGAGATTGCAGAATAGAATTTTTACAGTTTTCTTATGAGTAGACTAACTTGAGGAGGTGGATCAAGGCAGAAATAGCTATTTTTACATATATACCTTAAAATACAGTACATATGTATTCTTGAGATGGGATTATGTTTTTCTTTAAATCACTCAATTAGGGACTTTCATGATAGTAACTATGATTACATATCTGAACACCATTTTGATTCTCCCTGTGGAGCACTGGATGCCCTCCAGTACATTTAATAATGCTTATATCCCAATTATTTCAGTGAGAAATCATCCATTTCAGTTCCTATTTTCGCATCTATGCTTGGTATAATTACTAAGACAGTGATAATTCAATGTTCAGCTCAATAAACAGATGAATACCAACTGCATGTAAGTAATATAATTATGTATAAGAAAGAGGAGAGGGAAATTTGCAGAAGCATTCATATCTATCTTACGATTCATGCTTGAATGCTATTTTGCATTCTGTTAAGTTCAGATGTAGCTTAAAACTCTTCCCTACTCTCACAAATTGATTTTAAAATTGTTAGTGACCTGCGCAACAACAAATAGAGCATTGCAGATGATTATTTCAGGTGGTTAAGCTCTAAAACAGATATTCAGAGTGGCAGCTCAAAGATCTTAAGAATTGTAACAGAGCAGGACTGGAAGAGAACAAGTTGAGATTTTGTTTTTACAACTTTATTGAATTTCAGAAAAATATGAAATACAAAAAACAAGGAAAGAGGAAAAAAGAAAAAGGGAGTGCAGACAAGAAAGAAAAGGAATTGTAAAAAAATGTAACTTCTGACTTTGGTACAGTTACAAGCATAAAATACTATAATCCTTTGAACTAAAGTACTCATCCCAAATAATCTAAGCCCCAAAGCTCACTGTAACAGCATTGCCAAAAAGGCATTAAGGGTTATTAACCTAATCTTGCGAAGCTTCTTTTCCAGTAACATTTTATTGCTAACTAGGGCATACAAAACCTTTGCCAGACCAATTCTTGAATACAGCTCATCTGCCTGGAATCCACACTATATATCGGACATTAGCACGATTGAGTGGGTCCAGATGTATTTCACGAGAAGAGTTCTCCATTCCTCTATTCACAATAGAATCCCTTATGCCACTAGACTTGAAATTCTGGACTTGGACAATCTGGAACCGTGCTGCCTGTGGTCTGATCTAAGCATAGTACACAAAACTGTCTGCTACAATGTCTTATCTGTCAACGACTTCTTCAGCTTCAACCACAGTAATACATGGGCAAATAATCAGTACAAACTCAGGGTAAACTGCTCCAAACTCGATTGCAGAAAATATGACTTCAGCAACAGAAGTGGTCAATGCCTGGAATGCTCTGGTCCATTGTTACAGCTCAAACCCTCACAGCTTCAACCTTAAACTGTCTACCGTAGACCTTACCCCATTCTTAAGAGGTCTGTAAAGGAGGCATGCCTACCCTTTCTGTCTTACTGTCCCCATGTATCTGTACTCACTTCCTTTGTTTATGTTTATACCTATACCTGCTATCTTGTACATGTTTGACAAACAAATAAAATAAAATAAAATACATTTTTAAAAAGTAAATCTCAGTATTTCCACAGCCATAAACAGGTTAAGGTTAAAACTTCAAATCCCAAGGTAACAAATTTCATTTCTTTTAATTTGAAGCAGAAAACCCAAAAGTTGTTTCCACGGGGAAAAAAGTTGAGATTGATTGATAAATACTTGGGTAGTCTGGCTCAAATCACCACGAATCTCCCAATGGTTTATCTTCAGTGACAGTAACAGGAGGCATGTCTAAGGAACAGTTACAATATTCAAGAGTCCATTTTTATACAAAAGCCTGAGAGCTAATTTCTATTCTAGTTCAAAAATATACATTCTTAGGCTCAGAGACATCCTGTCTTTCAAATCATTTTAACAAATCCCGGGATTTTGAAAATCAAAACAGATTTGACAAATCTAAAATCCTTATGTATAGGATTCTGTGCCTGTGAAATAAAACATTTCTTCCATGTATAGGAAGAAGCTGAAAACAATTGTTCCATCTTTCAGACTGTGAACAAAGTTAATATTTTCCTGCTGTGTGCAGGTGAGGCTGTGAATTACCAGTTCCTCCCCTTTCCTTCTGCATGGAGGGAAATGGTAACTTCCTTGCTTCACTCAGTCGGAGACATGAGTAATTTCTCCCAACTTTGTTCTGAGCACAGCTGTTAAGTGGCAGGCGAGGGCAAGGAAATATTAAAGGAGGGTTTTTTCCACTGAAATCCTTTCTTTGACATCTAACCAAGGAAAAGTGGGGGAGGAAAGATGGGATGTTGAGCCTGATGTAGTTTCCTACCGTTGCAATAAATGTTATTCTAAGCACAGAGTAACTTGTAGGCTAAGTTGGGAAAGAGTAAGTTAGTTTAAAAAGATGCATGGATGTCCAAAACATTGGGTAGATAAGCAAATAGCTAATTATATTTAATCTTAATCTTAGTACGTCTTCTATCTTCCCAGTAATTGAACTGAAATATTTTTTATTGCCTAACATATCTTAATAACATCAAAAATATCAGTTTATAATGATCAGTTTATAATGATCAGTGTATATTGATCAGAATCAATATACAATTTATTAATTCCATGCCTTCTAAATAAAGTGGTAAGGGTCAGGGTGGTGTGATGCTTACAGCATCAGACTAGAAACCAGGAGACAAGCATGAAAGCAGACAGGGTAGCTCTCAGTCCAACTCACCTCACAGGGTTGTTTTGGGGAAAATAGGAGAAGGCATGTCTAATAGGTAGGTTCGCCACCTTGAGTTATTTATAAAAAGCAAAAAGACTGGATTAAAAGAAACTTAAATAGCTTGGTGATTCAAACCATCTTGCTGGAAATGGCAATGCAAATAAAAAAGCATCATTTGCTACCATCCTATTTTTGTGGTTTGAGAACCAAAAATCTTCCAATTATACATCATGAATAGAATAAATTTAAACAAACTCAAGTTTATCAGCAATTGGAAGTATAGTGGAGGATTAGAGAAGCTTGCAATCCAGTGCATTCTTAGCCTTGCTAAGTCACATCCCTTTAGAGATTTCCAAGGTCAGAAATCTCTGAATCTAACAGGCAGACAGGAAAAGATACCTGTTGTTTCATTTCTTCCTCTAAAGGGGGGGGCAGGGTGAGGGGAGGTCAGCCTCTGTCCTTGAGGGGGAACTCTGATATCCCAGGATCTGTCCCAGGTTTGAAACTTGGACATGGAACCAAGACTGGGTTATTGCAGATAACCTTGATAAAATAGGATGGATCCAACGTTCTTGGTACTGATGTGTCTCACCGGCCTTTGATTCTGTCAATCATAGTATCTTTCTGTATTTTCATCAAGGATTGGAAAGTGGAGTGGGGAAAGAGTAAGAGCCATAAGCCCTGGTTCTATGAGATGGCTTGGGGAACCAATGGAGGTGCTTCACACTGGTATAATTAAAACTTAGTTTCCACCTCTCCATCCCCACTCCTTACATGTGTCAGCGTCCTCTTTTCCCATCTGGTGCTAATGATTTTTTTGTTAATGATTTTATGTTCTATGTTTCTATGATTGTTGATTTAAATATTTTTAATGTTTTAATGTCTTTATTCTGCAAGCTCCCCAGAGTCTTTGAACATAAGATATGTGGCAAATTAATGTCATAAATAAATAAACATCTACTGTTTTGCAGTAGATTTTCTTCTGGTGTAGGCAGTTCTATTTGATAGAAATAACTGAAATCCAGTGAATCCTCAGAGCTATACGTTAGAGAAGGCTGTTCTAGATAATTCTTCTCTTGTAGCATAAGTTTATCTTTGTATGTTGTCAAATTCTGTGAGGCTGGCAGACTGAGGAAACAGGTATTACTACCTTTCTGGAAATAATTTTCTTGGTCCTAGAGCCGTGATGGCGAACCTATGGCACGCATGCCACAGGTGGCACTCGGTGCCATATCGGTGGGCACGCAAGTTCAGCTCCCGCTACCTGATTTTTGGGCCTTCTGGGCCACCAGAAGTAGGGAAACAGGCTGTTTCCAGCCTCTGGAAGACCTCGGGAGGGTGGGGAAGGCCCATATTTCACTTCTCCCAGGCTCCAGAGCCTTTCTAGGAGCCTGGGGAGGGCTAAAATGATCTTTTCCACCCCTGGAGACCCTCCAGAGGCCGGAAAGTTGGCAAATGGATCATTTCCGGCCTCCGAAGGGCCTCCATGGGGGCGGGGAAGGCCATTTTCACCCTCCCCAGGCTCCTAGAAAGTCTCTGGAGCCTGGGGGGAGCAAAAAATGGGCCCACCATGCCATCTCATGCCAAAAAGGGAGCACAGGGGGGGGTCATGTATGTATGCGCAGGGGGCATAGAATTATGGGTGTGGGCACGCGGGCGGGCACCCCCCCTACTCCCCCCGCTTTTGGCACATGATGACAAAAAGGTTAGCTATCACTGTTCTAGACTAATGCATCATAATCTTGAAAGCCTATTGAAGTAATTGTCCTGTACAATTTATACCCAGTGTAATTAAGGTACAGTTGTTTTGAATCTCATTCTCATGCTTCCTTGCTAATTAGGACTCCAGAATCTCTTCTGCAATGCTGCCAATAAATATTTTAATACAAAGTTTATATAAAGTTAAAATTGAAATCAGTTTCAAATGTTCATTTGATTGTAGGCTTCATATTATCTCATATCCGCACAAACACATTCTTCAGTTCTAAAACAGAAGAGACTGTGAACTGTATATGCAAAATTTATATTAATACAGGTAATCCTCAAGTTACAACAGTTTGCTTAGTGACTGTTCAAACTTACAACGGCACTGAAAAAAGGGACTTATGACTATTTTTCACACTTACGACCGTTGCAGCATCCCCATGGTCACATGATTTACATTTTGATGCTTGACAACTGGTTCATATTTATGATGGTTGCTGTGTCTGGGTGTCAATGATCTGCTTTTGGGACTTTCGAACAAGCAAAGTCAATGCAGAAGCCAGTTTCACTTAACAACTGTGTTACTAATTGAACAACTGCAGTGATTCACTTAACAAATGTAGCAAGAAAAGACGTAGAATGGGGCAAAACTCACAACAAATTTCTCACTTAGCAACATAAATTCTGGATTCAGTTGTGGTCGTAAATCGAGGACTACCTGTATGGAGAGGTCCAAAAGATTAAATGAATGGTTAATGAATGGTTAATGATACCATAGAACAGTGATGACTAACCTTTTTGGCACTGAGTGCCAAAAGTGCACAAAAGCGCACGCACACCCCAAATACAATGCATGCACGACCACCCTTGCATGCCCTGTCCCCCACGCATGCATGCTGCCCTGTATATGCTCCATCCCCCACACGTGAGCATGTGACCCCCCCATGTGCACCTTGTCCCCCCTGCATGTGTGCACAACACACACGCATCTGCATATGACCTCCCTGCGTGCGCCCCACCCCCCGTGCATGCATGCACATCTCCTGCATCCCCCCCGCTCCCCGCGCATGCACAGAAGAGACCCCAAAATCAGTTGGCCAGGGGGATGTGTCCGCCCCAGATCTGAGCTGGGGCAATGACTCGCGTGCCCGCAGAGAGACCTCTACATGCCACCTGTGGCATGTGTGCCATACGTTCGCCATCATGGCCATATGAGAATGAGACAGCCATAATGAAATTGTAAAATAGCTTCAACAACTATGAAGAATGTCAAAACTTTGAGAGAAATATGGGCTGAATGACTCATAATTTGTGTGGTGCGCATTATGATCGCTGCACATCATGATACTGTGGGATTGTTGGCAATTTCTTACCACATCTCAGGAATTTCTTTTGTTTTATTTCCTGCAGATTTAATAATAGAATTGGGAAGAAGAACATTTTTTCTGTTTCTTGAGTAAGCATACAAAGGCACTCTCCTAAATCAAGAATACAAATAAGATTCATTGTATAGATGTCACTGACTATAAAAGCCAGAGCAACTTTGGGTATCAAGGTCTTGTGAATCTCCTGTCAGCAATCATAAGTGTCAAGCCACCAGACTACATTAACTAGCTTGTCATTCACTTGTCATATGATAACTTTTGGATATTTTCTTTTTCTTTTTTTTTCTTTTTTTGAAAATTTTGAAAATTTATTTTTAAACATAAAATATAAAATACATCTTTTTAGAGCAAAGGTTTGATCCGGTATAAAGTAGGTACAATTGCTCATACTCCCTTAACCAATTCAATTCCAGATTTCAACCATTTATATCTTAAAGAAAAAAAAAAGAAAATCCAATCCCGGTTTTTTATTGCACATTCTAGCATTTTATTCTAATTATTTAGCATTGTACTATATCACCCTAAATCTTAAACTCCAAATATACACAGCTCATTCTTATATTCAATCATTTCCAAATAAACACTATTCTAGATCTTTATCATTTTAACAATCAATATTCCATATATATTCCTTAATCCTAAAACCCATTACATCTAATCTATATTTTACCTCTCTTAGATGACCTCTAGTGTCCATAGTCTTAACATAAAATATTTTTCTCCTCTCTTAAAATCATTTCAAAATCAATTCATTTTAACATTCATTCATTTCCATCTATAATTTATTATTCCCAAAATACTTTATTTTTGCTTACTTCAGGCTTGCTCTCCATTGCTACTAAATCTATTATTTAGCTGGTTCATGATTTAAATAGCTATTTCCCAGCGATGCTTTCCTCTACTCCTATCTCTGTTTAACTGGTTCAAAGTTTTGCTTTAACTATTCTCCAGTATTATCTCCTCCACTTCCTTCTAGGTTTAATTTTTAGCTGGTTCACAACTTAATTAGCTATTTTCCAGCAATGCTTTCCTCCACTCCTAACCTTACTTATTTAGCTGGTTCACAGTTTGGCTTTAACTGCTCTCCAACATTATCTCCTCCACTCCTCCTAAATCTATTGTTAAACTGGTTCACAATTCAATTAGTTGTTTTCCAGCAATGCTTTCCTCCACTCCTACCTCTATTTGTGACTGGTTCACAACTTTATTTCAGCTGATCTCCAGAATCATGCTTTCCTCCACTCCTAACTTTTATTTTTTGGCTGGTTCACAGCTTTGCTTTAACTGTTCTCCAGCATCATACTTTCCTCCACTCCTAACTCTATTTGTTGGCTGGTTCACAGTTTTGCTTTAACTGTTCTCCAGCATCATGCTTTCCTTCACTCCTGCATCCATTGTTTGGCTGTTTAGTTTTAACTAATTCACAATATATTACCTATATTATTTTTCAACATATTCTCCTCCAGGTCTCCTACTAATTTAAAATAAAAATGTATTGTAACAAATATCTTCTCATCTACTCTCTCCTAAGCTATAAATTCCATTTAAATTTCTCCCATTTCATACTTATTTCTTATTTTTCTATAAAAAGCAACATTTTAAACCACTTTAAAATCAATTTTCTATAATTGTTAAGTCTATAGATAATTTTTATTAATGTTCCAAAATTCATTCATTCTCTTCATACTTTTTGTAATTTTTGTATAGAAATCACATTTTCCTGCCTTGAAAATCTCTTTCCTCTAATTTTTAAATCCGTAAAATACTTATTAAAAATTCAAAATTTAGTGTAAGCATTAAGACATTCAAAGATCATATTTTTCTTCAATCATTTATACTCTTGTTTCCTAATCAACACTTTTGGAGATTTTCTTAATCCAATAGCAGAACACATTATAGATAGACTTAGAGTTACAACTCCGTAATGGAGTCTGCCCATTATGGTTGAAGTTGTGATGTGATTGCCTTGCTAAATGATCCCCAGCCATGCACTCCCTGATGTAGTTGTTAAGTTGTGCGCAGGGTGCCTCAAGATGGGGGAGACCTTGAGAGGCCTAGCACAGGCTCAGGCACCTCTGAGTCTCACTTAACTACTGTCACGAGTCACAACCAAAATGGAAAAGCTCCATTACAGGAGGACTGACTGTATCTTACAGCTTTCATATATTCCACAGTTTTCAAAAAAAGCAGTCCTATTGGGAAAATACAACCTTTGCAGAAATGACAACAATGGGATCCTAGATTCCTCATAGATTACCACCTACCTTTTTGCTCCATGTTCCAAGGTACAGTTAAACACAATGAAAAAATGTGACTTAGGGAAAGTGCTGAAGTCTAAGAGGGCAGCATGGCAGGGAGCTACTCCCAGGCAGAAGACATTTCTTTAGGAAAGTTGTGCAAAAGGGGTGAGGCTTTGATCATGCTGTCCCCACATCACCTTGACTTTGATTCCATCTCCACTCCCCAACTCCAGCAAATGCTTTGTTTGTTGCTGTTCTTTTGTCAGTTGGGAAAGTAATCACCATGTTTATAATTTATTTTTTAAAAAAGAATTTCTTATTGAAACTACAGAGGATTGAGAATCCCACTGGCATGTCACAATTAATTTAAGCTGGTTATGACACCCCAAAGCCAAATCAACAAAAGGGGATGCAGAGAATGTGGCACACAATAATTGAATTTTAGAAGATTCACACATTGAAAGTATTAGTGGTAACCTATTCATTCAGGTAGTGAGGAAAACAATAAACTAACCAAGTTTTGGAGAATCAGATCCCAAGGAGCCAATCAAGAAAGTTTTGAAAAAGGGAATCATTATTGACTTTTTTCCCTTGGGAGCTTGAAGTAAAGGGCACTTGTTTCCGTTTTGTGCTTTACATATTGGCCAAATAAAAACAAAACTCTAGCTGGCAGTAGGATAGCTGGAGCTAGTAATTTGCAAGCACTAGAGTAAGTGAAACTAGTTTGGTATAGATCAGGGTTGGGTTTCAGCAGGTTCTGACCAGTTCTGGAGAATCGGTAGTGGAAATTTTGAGTAGTTGGGAGAACCGGTAAATACCACCTCTGACTGGCCCTGCCCCCATCTATTCTCTGTCTACCAAGTCCCAGCTGATTGGGAGGAAAGGATTTTGCAGTAAGGTTCCCCTGGATTGGGGAGGGAATGGAGATTTTACAGTATCCTTCCCCTGCCACGCCCACCAAGCCATGCCAAGCCATGCCACGCCCACCAAGCCACGCCCACAGAACCGGTAGTAAAAAAATTTGAAATCCACCACTGGTATAGATAGGTTTGTTTTATGCTCTAAACTTGGACTGTGTATGATTTGCCTCATGTGCAAATGAGGCAAATGAGACCACAGCTGCCTGAGATCAATCTCTTCAGAAAATGAATATTCCTTCCTTCCCCAATTTCTTTTTTTTTTTCCTTAACAACTGGGAGGTCTGCAAAGGGAAGTATCAATTACAACAAAATGGCAGGCACGCTAGGTAATCAAAGTCTTATTCTATTTTACATCCATGTGATGCACATGATAGACATTAAAAGGGGGTGGGGCAATTGCTCAGTTTTGTCTGCTGTTTGATGTTATTGACACCTATGTTATTGGGGGCTTTAAGCCTGTTGATATAATCATGTTTTAAAGGATTTCCTAAAGAATATCAGAGATGGGGTCAGTTTCACCAGAGGGGAAACATTCTACAGACAAGTGCCAAAGGAGAAAAGACCCAACTCCCGGTTCCTGCCAGATGAAACTACTTAGTGGGTGGGACCCGCAGCACATCTCTTCCACTAGATCTAATGGGATGAGCAGATGTAATTGAGGTGGACACAGTCACTCAACTAACCCAGCCCCATGCTATGAAGATCTTTAAAGATCAAAACTAGCATCTTGAACTGCACTCAGCAGCAAATTGGTAATGGTTGATAACAGTTTGTGAAGCAGAAGTGTCATTTGTGCCATTTTAGGGCATACATGGCTGCCTGTGTTAGGATATAGTTTGAGCCTAACAAGTTGTCCAGGCAATATATGTGTTCTGTGACTTTAATATGAATATGTATTGTGTGACTTTAAAGTTTTACTGCTGATTCATTGTAATGCTGAGTCATGCTGTAATTAGATAATCACTAGTTGTAAACGTATTTAAGAAAGGTACTGTAACATATTCAATTGATGAACAATTCATAGTGCGTGGAGTTGCTATCATTGTGCTATCATTGTTGGATGGATCTGCTACCATCGTGGTTTGTGAACCAGAGTGAACTTGAACTACTGTTTGTGTGGTAAGAAGCTTTTTGTATCACTGGACTGATTTAACCGGCAACTTGGATTGATTTAAAGACTATGAGATTGTTTTTTCACAATAAAGTAAACTTTTGATAAACCAGTTTGCACATCTCTTATTCATTGCTCTCAGCAATGTTTCTCTGTACTTTACCCTCTGCTGGTTGGTAACACAACAACAATATCCTTAACATTGGTTATGGGCCCAGAGCCAACCAGAACTAGCTAGGATTGTTAAGAGCTAAACTGAGAGTTAATGTGAATAGTACAAACTGTGTTTGTGATATACAATCCAAGTGAAGATGGCACTAGAACAAGCAGCAAATTTTTCCATGATAACCCGGCTGGATGGAACAAACTATGTATCCTGGTCTACAAAATGTAATCTACTTTTGCATAGAGAAGGACTGTGGGACATAGTTAATAATCCACCGGATGTAACAGGATGGGATCCTGCTGATGAGGAAAGATGCGAAGATATTAGCCAAGTTTAACAGAGACAATGAATGAGCTCTTGGACTTACAGTGTGTGACCAGCAGCTTGTCCATATTCGTGGCGAAGAGTCTGCTGCTAGGTGTTGGACCAAGTTGAAGAGACTATATGTTCGTGACTCTGTGAGTGCTCATATGTATCTCACACGGAGATTATTTAAACAACATCTTCTTAAAGGTGGAGATATGATGGCTCATTTGGAATCCATGACCAGAATTTTCCAGGAGCTGCATGAAAAGGAACTTGTTTTCTCAGAACTACAACAAGTTTATATAATTCTTTCTTCTTTGGACAATAGTTATGACGACTATGTTTCTTCGTTAGAGATTTTGTCCAGAGATGAACTGACATTGGCTGGCATAACCGGTAGGTTATTGAAGAATCCAAATGAAGACAAGAAAGGGATCAGTTGAGAGTGCAACAACCAAAAGAAGAAAAAATGTATTCAACTGCCTATTTTGTAAAATGTTGTTTTGCTTGTGGGGCTAAAGGGCATATAGCTAAGTATTGTAAGAATAAGAAAATGTCTGTTAGGGACAATACTAGACCCAAGAAGGGTTGTAATTTAGCTATATCCAGTTCAACTACTGATGTTAACCAGGATTGTTGGGTTGTTGACAGTGGTGCTTCTCAATCTATTTCTAGAAATAGAAATTTTTTTGTTAAAATGGAGAAGAGTAACCAACATGTTAAACTAGCAAATGGCTGGAAAGTTAAGGTAGCTGGAGAGGGTGTTGCTCGTTGGTCATTTGGTAATGAACCATTGCCTATGTTATATATTCCTGGGTTAAAATTCAATTTATTATCTGTTAATCATTATTGCAATTTGGGTTTACAGTAACATTTAAAAATGATAAGTGTTTTATTGAGAAAGATGGCAAGGTTGTTACTGCAAGTTTAGAAAATGATTTATTTATTTTAAGGGATAACCCAGTATTGGTGGCTAAGTCTAAGTCTGTTGTTAAGAATGTTAAACCACATGATGAATGTATTAATCTGTTACACCGGAGACTTGGGCATTTAAATTTCAGGACGTTAAAGAAAACAGTTCAGTTATCTGAAGGGATAAAACTACAAGCATGTAGTAAATATTTGAATTGCAATGCTTGTAGTCAGCAAAAAAAGTAGGGTAACACCAGCAAACCGTGTTAATGGTTTTAAAACCAAAAAGCCATTAGAGGTAGTGTTTGTAGACCTAATTGGACCCAAAAAACTCAGCATAGGAGGTGCCTGCTATATTCTAAGCATAGTAGACCAGTATTCAAGATACGGATTCTGTTATCTTGTGAAAACAAAAAGTGAAACATTCCAGCATATTAACAACTGGCTGCATTTTGTGGAAAGGACACAGAAATTTAAGGTTAAATGCTTAGTGACTGATAATGGTACAGAATTTACCAACCAAAGGTTGGAAAAGTTTTTGCAGGATGCAGGGATCCAGCATAAATGGTCTGCTCCGTACAGACCACAACACAATTCGTATATCGAGAGAAGAGGTCAAACATTACAAGTCATGACTAGAACTATGTTGGCAGATTTTGGTTTGCCTGAAAATTTATGGGGTGAGGCTGTTATGTGTGCTAACCATGTGTTAAACAACGTGGTTCATTCCTCTACAGGTGAAATACCATTCACCTTATGGCATAGGAGGAAACCAAATCTTAGTTACTTACATACATTTGGAGCCCCATCTTGGGTACATATTCCATCTAGTTTAAGGAGAAAGGATCAACAGAGAGCCAGAAAAATGTTTTTCGTTGGCTATGAATCAAATCATAGGTCTTTTAGATTTTGGGCACAGGGAACTACTAGTGTTTTCTGTAGTGCAAGTGCTAAATTTCTAGAGCACGAAGGATGGGATAAACTAGAGCGTGCAGATTATAGACATGATAATAATACTGTTAGTATAGAGCATCATATTCCTGATGATATTCCTGAGGATTTAGATGATGTAGAATCCTCTATCAAGGATGAAGAACAGGAAGTAGGTTTAGAGGAGGTAGTTTTAGGGGAGGAGTCAGATGAATCATCTGCAGTAAGTCCTGTATTACCTAGGAGATCTACTACGGAAAGGCATCCACCTGATCGATCTAAAGCAACCGTAGTTTGCCAGGTTAACATAGAACCTTCAAATTATGAGGATTTCAAGCTTTATCCTGAAAAGGAACAGAATGCTTGGAAGGAGGCAATGAGTAAGGAAATTAATTCTTTAACTAAATTAGGTGTTTACGAAACTGTGAAATTGCCACCTGGTGAAAAATTAATAGGTTGTAGATGGGTTTACAAAATTAAGAAAAGCATAGATGGGACAGTAACCCATAAAGCTCGCCTTGTAGCTCAAGGTTTTTCTCAGACCGAAAAAGATTTTGATGAAGTTTTTGCTCCTAGTTTACGTGCTAGTACTTTAAGAACAATGCAAGTGCGGGCGACTAAGTATAAATATAGTATTAACCATATAGATGTAGAGACAGCATACTTGCATGCTCCATTGAGATACACCATCTATATGAGGAAGCCTTTAGGAGTTGAAACACAAAACCACACTAATTGTTGGAAGTTAAATAAAATGGTTTGAGACAATCAGGGTTTGAGTGGAACCAATGAATAGTTAAAGAGCTAAATAAGATCGGTTTTCATGAAGGTGTAGTGGATAAGTGTCTCTTTAAAAGAGAAAATAATAATGGGTTAGTATCATTTTTGTTATTGTTTACAGATGATATAGCCATAATCAGCCAGGCAGCAGGTTGATGGGGGAGAAGCTGACAGCCTCACCCCTAGGACTACCATCTGGCTCACAGTAGATTTTTACTGTGATGGGGTGTTTTAGAACAAAGCTGTGACTGGGGGTTGTGGAAATTGGGGTTGGAGAGGCGGGAGGCTTACCATGGTTTGGTTTGTTGGTCGCCTCGGGTGGCCTCGGGTGGCCTCTCCTCCCCCCCCTTTCCCCCAGGTATGAGTGAGTGTTGGCCTTAATGGCCAACCACCCCTGGATTGGGCTTTCCTGTCTCGCTACTCCTACTCTCATCTCAAGGAAGATCTTGTGCCCGTGGGTCTATTATCATCTTTATTAACATCTTTATTATTACCATCGTTATTAACATCTACACTTTGGACACTTTGGACCCCTTATTATGCTCCACTCACGCCCTTGCTGGTAGGAGAGACTGAGCACCATTTGAAAGAGCTGAGGGATTTTCCACATCCCAACAGAGAGGATAGAACATTGTTCCCGTTAACTTTGTAACGGGACCGGCCGTCGTGAGAGGATGGTTGGCCATTAGCCTCTGTTGGAGAAAAAGAACATTGGACCCTCTCCCTGTCATGAGAAGACAGTGGAGTCCAGCCCTATAAATGGATATTTTGTGACCTTTATGCTCAGTTATCCCTTGGACTATGACAGATTCCCGGACTGGCTTTTCTTTTCCCATCTTTGGTTCGGTTGATGCTCCAAAAAACCGACCTTCTTGCACTGCGAGACTCCCCCCTCTCGCAGGCCTGGTCCTCCATGTTATCGAGGGCCTATCTTGATGACGGGCTTTGGGACCCCGAGAGATGGCATGCAGCAAAGAGGGGGCTGAGGGGTTTTTTAGCTAATTTTTTAAGGAAAATTTTAAGGGGACCCGGGAGGATGGGTGGGGGTTGTAAAAGTGGACCTGGGGGGGTCCAGATAGCGACTGCGCGGGATGATGGGTTGATTAGCTGCAGCAGAGGGGTCGCGAAAGGAAATTTAACCGGGGGGCAGGGGGACGATAGAAAGGGCTGTGTAATTGAAATCATGAGTGGGAGGGGCAGATATGACGGGCGCAGGGGGTCATATCAAGTGTTGGGGGTGCGCACGCGCTGTCTCCAAGCGATTGTGCACTCCGGCCCCCAATGCGTGACTCGTGTCCTGGGTTGTGTAGAGCCTCAGGCCCAGGGTCCGCGGCTGATGTTATGTAATGCCAGGTCGGTGGTTAACAAGGCCCCCCTCATCTGTGATCTTATTTTGGAGGGGGGTGCAGACCTGGCAGGTATTACGGAGACCTGGTTGGGCCAAGAGGGGGGGTCCCCCTCGTAGAGATGTGCCCGCCAAGTTTCCATGCATTTCATCAGCCAAGGGCCCAGGGGAGGGGTGGGGGAGTGGCGGTGATCATTAGGGAGAGTCTTTGTCCGAGGGAGACCACTGTTCCTCAGATAGCCGGATGTGAGTCTCTTTGTGTGAAGTGGGGCCGTGAGGTGCAGATGGGTTTGCTGACTACGTACCTGGCTCCCTGCCACGTGGCAGCGACCCTGCCTGAGCTACTCGACGTCATTGCCGGGGTGGCGGTCAATACCCCCAGACTTATTGTCATGGGGGATTTCAACCTCCCATCCGCAGGTGAGGCGTTCAGAGGTGGCTCGGGAGTTCATGGCTTCCATGATGGCCTTGGACCTGACCCAGTTAGTTCAAGGCCCCACTCACATAGGGGGACACACTCTGGACCTGATTTTTATCTCTGGTCAGTGGTTGAATGATCTTGGTAGAGGGGACCTAGATATTAAACCCTTGTCATGGACAGATCATTCACTCCTTCAACTAGACTTTCCTACCGCCTGCCCCCACCGCAGGGAGATGGAACCGACCAGATGGTTCCGTCCCAGGCGCCTGATGGATCCTGAAAGGTTCCTGACGGAGCTTGGGCTGTTTCCTGAGACTCTAACACACGACTCGACTGAAGAGCTGGTGGCCGCCTGGGAAAGGGCGGCCGCTGGAGCTTTGGACCGCGTCGTGCCTTTGCAGCCTCTGACCCGATGCCGATCTCAATTAGTTCTCTTGGTTCTCTGAGGAGCTGAGAGAGATGAAGCGTCGGAAAAGACGCCTAGAGAGCATTTGGAGGACTAGTCAATCCGATTCCGACCGGACACAGGTGAGGTCTTATATCAAGACCTACCTAGTGGCGATAAAAGCGGCAAAATCTAACCATTTTTCCGCTCTTATCGCATCTGCAGAGAACCGCCCAGCCGCCCTGTTTAGGGTGACCCACTCCCTTCTTCGGGGGGGAGTGCGGGAAGATCCCTTGCAGGGTCGTGCTGAGGATTTTGTGCAATTCCTGCATGATAAAGTCACTCGGATTCGGGATGGCTTGGACTCCGATTGGATGAGTCCACGGGAGGAGACCGGGGCAAGTCTTGAGAATGTTATCTGAGAGGAGTTTGATCCTGTGACTCCCGAGGATGTGGACAGGGTTCTGGGTAAGATTAGTGCCGCCACGTGTTTATTGGACCCGTGTCCCTCCTGGTTGGTACTGGCCTCCCGGGAGGTTACACGAGGCTGGCTCCAGGGGATTATAGGTGCTTCTCTGAGTGCGGGTGCCTTTCCTGCTGCCTTGAAAGAGGCGGTAGTGAGGCCCCTCCTCAAGAAGCCTTCCCTGGAC
Source organism: Pantherophis guttatus (assembly GCF_059756535.1). Classification (NCBI taxonomy): domain Eukaryota; kingdom Metazoa; phylum Chordata; class Lepidosauria; order Squamata; family Colubridae; genus Pantherophis; species Pantherophis guttatus. The sequence continues at coordinate 115,867,054 of NC_142066.1, forward strand.
CCGGCTGAATTAGCCAACTATTGTCCAGTCTCCAATCTTCGTTTTGTGGTGAAGGTTGTTGAGAGCGTGGTGGCACGACAACTTCCCCGGCACCTGGATGAAACTATTTATCTAGACCCATACCAGTTGGGCTTCAGGCAGGGGTACAGCACAGAAACGGCATTGGTCGCGTTGGTGGATGATCTCTGGAGGGCTCGGGACAGGGGTTGCTCCTCTGTCCTAGTCCTATTAGATCTCTCAGCGGCTTTTGATACCATCGACCATGGTATCATGCTGCAGCGGTTGAGGGGGTTAGGAATAGGGGGCACTGTTTTGCGGTGGTTCTCCTCCTTCCTCTCCGACCGCTCGCAGTTCGTGTTGGCAGGGGGGCAGAGGTCGACCTCGAGGCGTCTTGCATGGGGAGTGCCGCAAGGGTCAGTCCTCTCACCCCTCCTGTTCAACATTTATGTGAAGCCGCTGGGTGAGATCATCCGTGGTTTTGGGGTGAAGTGCCATCTGTACGCTGATGATACTCAGCTGTACATCTCCACCCCAGACCACCCCAACGATGCCCTTGATGTGATGTCTTGCTGCCTGGAGGCCGTGCGGGTCTGGATGGGGAGGAACAGGCTCAGACTCAACCCCTCCAAGACCGAGTGGCTGTGGCTTCCGGCGCCCCGATATAATCAGCAGGTGCCATGGCTGACTATTGGGGGTGAATCTTTGCCCCCCACAGAGAGGGCTCGCAATCTGGGTGTCCTCCTGGACACGCGGCTGTCTTTAGAAGAGCATATGACGGCCGTGGCCAGCCTTTTATCAGGTTTGCCTGATTCGCCAGTTGCAGCCCTTTCTGGATCGGGACGCCCTGCGCACGGTCACTCATGCCCTTGTTACTTCCTGGTTGAACTATTGTAATGCTCTCTACATGGGGCTCCCCTTGAAGAGCACTCGGAGGCTCCAACTGGTCCAGAATGCGGCCGCGCGGGTGGTTATGGGCGCAACCCGTTGTGCCCATGTGACACCCCTCCTGCGTGAGCTGCACTGGCTCCCAGTGGTCTTCCGGGTGCGATTCAAGGTGTTGGTTACCACCTTTAAAGCGCTCCATGGCATAGGACCCGGGTACCTCCGAGACCGTCTTCTGCCACCAATAGCCTCCCACCGACCAGTCCGTTCCCACAGAGAGGGTCTCCTCAGGGTGCCATCAGCCAAGTTATGTTGGCTGGCGACGCCCAGGGGGAGGGCCTTCTCTGTGGGAGCCCCAGCCCTGTGGAACGAACTGCCCCCGGAAATTCATAAGATCTCCAACCTCCGGGTGTTTCGCTGCACATTGAAGACCCTGTTGTTCCGCCAGGCCGGACTATCAACACAATAGTTTTAAATTGGGGAATTTAAATTTATTGGGGTTTTAAATTTGAGCCACTTTATTTAATTATTTTAAATTTTATACTGTTGTTTTGTCTTTGTTTTTAAATAGGCTGTACACCGCCCTGAGTCCTTCGGGGGAAGGGCGGTATAGAAATAAAATTATTATTATTATTATTATTATTATTATTATTATTATTATTATTATTATTATAACTAAAACTGACAAGGAAGCCATAGATATTGTTAAACAGTTACAAAACAAATTTAAGATCAGAAATTTAGGAAATATTAGGCATTATTTGGGTTTAGATATCAATCAAACAGCTAGAGGTTATAAAATATCTCAATCTAGCAAAATAAGCCAAATGTTGAAATATTATGGCATGGAGTTATATAAGCCAGCTAAAACGTCTATGGCACAGGATTTTCAACAAGGAGAAATCCAAAGTCCTAAATTTAGTAAGGAGATCTACCAGTCTCTTATACGTAGTCTATCTTATATAAGCAATTGGTCGAGACCTGATATTTCATTTGAAGTAAACCAATTAGCGAGATATTACGCAGAGCCAACTGATAGGCATTGGCAGGCCACAAAGCGTATATTAAGATATCTGAAAATGACGATGCATTATGCATTGTATCTAGAACCTAACAATGATTTAGTATTGAGCGCATATGCTGATGCCAGTTTTGCTACTGATTTGACCACCAGAAAGTCCACATCGGGTATAGCTATCATGTTAGACAATTGTTTGATTGGCTGGAAATCAATTCGTCAAAAACATATTAGTCTATCTACTATGGAGGCAGAATTGTCATGTTTGTCACTAGTTTGTACTGATCTGATTTATTACAAACAACTAATGATGGATATTGGTTTAAAGATGGATTATCCAATTGTAATACATGAGGACAACCAAGCTGCTATAAAAATGGCAACAAATTTAGCAGTTAAAACTCGATCTAAGTATACTGACATTCGGTATCTGAATGTTCGGCAGTGTATCCAAAGCAACATGGTTAAGTTGGAATATTGTATGTCGGAAGACAATATTGCTGATAATTTTACCAAAGCGCAAGGTTGCTATCAAACATAAAACGTGTTGTGAAAGCTATGGATTAAGAATCTAAACTGTATATATTGACCTGTCCAAAGGGGAGAATGTTAGGATATGGTTTGAGCCTAACAAGTTGTCCAGGCAATATATCTGTTCTGTGACTTTAATATAAATATGTATTGTGTGATTTTAAAGTTTTACTGCTGATTCATTGTAATGCTGATTCATGCTGTAATTAGATAATCACTAGTTGTAAACATATTTAAGAAAGGTACTGTAACATATTCAGTTGATGATAAGCTACCATAGTGCGTGGAGTTGCTATCATTGTGCTATCATTGTTGGATGGATCTACTACCATCGTGGTTTGTGAACCAGAGTGAACTTGTTATTCTAACCAACTACTATTTGTGTGGTAAGAAGCTTTTTGTATCACTGGACTGATTTAACCGGCAAAGACTTGAATTGATTTAAAGACTATGGGATTGTTTTTTCACTATAAAGTAAACGTTTGATAAACCAGTTTGCACATCTCTTATTCATTGCTCTCAGCAATGTTTCTCTGTGCTCTACCCTCTGCTGGTTGGTAACACAACAACAATATCCTTAACATTGGTTATGGGCCCAGAGCCAACCAGAACTAACTAGGATTGTTAAGAGCTAAACTGAGAGTTAATGTGAATAGTACAAACTGTGTTTGTGATATACAATCCAAGTGAAGATGGCACTAGAACAAGCAGCAAATTTTTCCAATGTTTCTCTGTGCTCTACACTCTGCGGGTTGGTAACACAACAACAATATCCTTAACAGCCTGTGCTACTGCATTTTGCACCAGCTGAAACTTTTGGATATGCTTTAAAGGGATGTTGCAATGGTTTATTGGGGAGATGACCAGGTATGAGTGATTATGAGCAAGAATCCCAGTCCAGGCACATGTGCAATTGATGCTACTACAAAGCTTTACAAAGAGATTGGCTCCTGTGACTATAGATTACAGAAGACATTATACTATAATATCATGTGACTACAGATGTATTGAGTTTCAAAAGGGATTAAAAATTTACAGACATGGGGGGGGGAAGTCTTTCTTTTAATTTTTACTCTTTCTGGAGTACAAATAATAAAATAAATGGCTAGTACGACTAATACTGCAGCGAAAGCTACAGAAAGGAGGAGAGGGTCATTTACAGAAGGACAATAGATAATAAAAAAGGGATTATCCTTACAAAAGGTATTTGAAAAATTACGGAAGAATGTCAGAAGCATTTGCAGCACTTAAGGGGATCCCAAATACAGGTTTGAAATTTGAAATGCCCAAAACAGCAGTAAGGGCAAGGCATGACATACTGGTTGAAGATTAAACGTTTCCCTATGGCTCTGGTACCGGCAAGTCTGATAGATAATTATCTTTCACATTGACATCAGCAGTGGAACAGATCCTAAAGTTATCTGAGCTTCACTTCTGTAGAATCACTTCTGTCCTCTGCCTTTGATCAGGCTGAATAGATAGTGCTTCAAAGGCAAAATGACATTGAACATCAAACTGAAGTTGGTTAGCATCCTTTATCAAAGTAGCAGCATTTGATAGTAAAGACATCTGGGAGTTTGCAGATTATCTATATGTACCAAGTTTCTCCAGGTTGAAGAATTATTTTTTTATTGCCAGACAAAACATACTACCACTGATGTTACAACAGGGCAGATTGCACCTGCCTGTGCTATTTTGAGAAAACCAGAGTACTGAGCATATGTTGTATTACTGCAATTTTTATCAGAACTCCACAAGGATTATTTATCATTCTTGTAGCAATGTTTCTAAAGATATACAACATTCTCCTATTCCCTTCAGATTCCAACTATGTTAATATCAATACAATAGCCAGTTTTTGTGTGTTGCAGTGAAAACAATGCATTCTGTAGACTATATTTTACTTTGTTTGTTTTATTATTTTCAGTGTAGCTAATCTTTTATTATAAACAATGCTTGTTGCCACTGTTGTTATTGCAAAGATGAAGATTATCATATTTTGTACAGCTGTGGAATTCTCCCTCCTGTGCTTTTTAAAAATGTTATTTTGGAAATACCAAATGTTATAATTCTAGTTCTTAACTTGACTTTGGTATGGTCTTACTTGGCCTTAGTATGTGATATGTTTGAAAAGCAACCTGTTTTTCAAAAATAATAGCAGTAATTCAAATTGTGCATATTTAAGTGATATTCCGCTAATATGAGGCAGAATGCCCAATGTAGATTACTTTATAAAATGAACATATTTTAAATCATTTCCTGTCAAAGCACATCTTTAAAGGCTAAAAAAATCCAGTATATTCTGTTCCCATTCATGTGCATGAGATGGTTCTGCTTATTTTGCATCAATGCTTCACTTATTTAAATCCTCTCCTATCTCCTATTTTGCTCATGCAGCCCTAGCTTCCAATCCTAGAAAAAATAATTATAAGTTAGCAAATGAAACAGGCATGCATTGTTCCAGTAAGAAAACTGAGGCCTGTATTCCCTTAAAAACTGCCATTTGTTATAAACTTAACTGGAACTATGGAGTAAGCTGCAGCCGACAATATCTTAAACAAATTTACTGGTGTTTAAGGAGCTTTGCTGAAAAATATAAAGTTATTATCTCTTTGGAATATGTAAGAAATTATGGCTGCAAGTAATCCTGTCCATATTGTCAATGCAGTTGAAACATAAATTCTACTCTGTTGTATGTTTAGCAACAAATTGGTCCTGGAAGTTGTGATAGAAAATGGATGTTCTAAACCAGTGGCTCCCAACCTTTCGGGCACTAGGGACTGGTTCCAGGGAGACACTGTAGGTTTTTCGGTGGAGGAGGCGTGGTTTTGTATGCAGCCCGCATCCCGCAGATGGAGTTTTGCTTGTTTGCATGGACCAGTTTCTGGAATGCCGTGGACCGGTGCCAGTCCATGGACTGGGGGTTGGCGACTCCTCATTTCAAATGCTCATTTTGCACACAAGAAGGCCTGTGGCTGTCTTTTTTATTGTATTTTAACACTTTATGATGGCAAATTTAGGTATTAATAGTAGGATGCTTATTTCACAATTATGGATGATAGAATAGATATTCTAGCAAATTGCTAACATTAAATATTTGCTATCATACCAGAGACATTTTTAAAAAATCATGTGTGCTATCAGGTTCTTCCAATATTTGTAGAATTTACCATTTTCAGGTAAATGTAGAGGCTTCTTCATTGCAAATTCCACAAAACAATGTGCAACTATATATTACAAATGCATTGCAATCTGCGTACATACACAGCATTGCATTCATGGCAAAATATACATGGCAAAGAAATGTGATTTACAGAGTTATCTGAATATTAATCTCTCCTGTTGTTTTGGCTGCTCCATCAAGTCTCTGTTCTTCTGACCTCCTCTGGTGTTCAGCAGGTAAAATAGCAGACTTGATTTCTTCCAGCATTGAAACCAGGATGGCTCCACAAACCATAGTTTAAAAATCTTAACTAGATATTACATAAGAATCAGTGGTGAAATCTGGCCAGATCTATCTGGCTTGCGCGAACTGGTAGGGTCGATGGCGGGAGGCTCTGCCTACCCACCGGGATGTCATTACATCCCGTTTTTGACCCTCTTACGCATGTGCAGGAGAGGCGCGCACGAGCGCTCACATTCTCAAACCATTAGCAAAGGTAAGTGCATTTCACCGCTGGTAAGAATCCAATTAGCTGGGATTGATAAATTCCTAATTTAGCCAGATATTGTTAATACCTTTATATTCTTTCATGGATGTGTTGGAATATTATTAACTTGATTACAAGCTAAAGCATCAATATAGCATTGTAAATCATGTGTAGTTTTACTCTCTTCTCTTGCACACCCTAGCGGTCACATTCCCCTTTCTCTTCTTTTTCATGTCCAGACCAGTATTTATTTACTTATTCCATCTTTCATTTAGGGCAGGGGTGTTAAACTCAATTTCACTGAGGGCCACATCAGGGCTATAGTTGACCTCGGGGGGCTGGGTGGGAGTGGCCAACTGGGTGGGCATGACCGGCTTGACGCCACTCACTAGACATGGCCAACTGGGTGGGCATTGCCAGCTGGTGGGCATGGCCAGCTTGATGCCATTTCCCAAACTGCTGGCATGTTTCCTCTTTGCATTGGGTAGACTGGGACAAAGCCATGCTGACCTGATGTTTCCTCTTTGCATTGAATAGACCGGGCCAAAGCAACGTGGGTAGACTGGGCCAAAGCAATGCAGGTTAGCCCCTTATATTTTTCAGGATGGCTCCACAGGCTGGATCCAATCACATCATGGGCTAGATCCAGCCTGCAGGCCTTGAGTTTGACACCCTTGATTTAGGGCCTCCATGCAGAGTACACAGTATTCTTCCTCCTATTTTTCTCTGTACAAATAAAATGGAACAAATGAAACTCTCTAGCATTATTACCAGACAAGCACTACTTACATACAACTAGTCTTTGTTTAACGACTGCCTCATTTAACAACCATTTGCTGTTTTGACACTGATAAAAAATACATTTATAACAAGTCCTTGACATTTATGACATTGCCTTTGAAAAGCAAAGAAAAGCTTAAGTGAGATCATAAGCAGTTTCACTTAGTGGTTTCACTTAGAAATTGCTTTGGTCAATGACTGAATTGTTGTGGTAATGAACTGAGGACTACCTGTATAGGCAAACATCTACTTATATATGGTGTGGGTATGTTAAAGGACTTTGGAATATGGAATACAAATAAGTGTTTCAAGTCAATGGCTTAATGACTCTTTAAGGGCAGGGCTGTCAAACTTGCGGCCTGTGAGCTGGATGCGTCACGCGCTGGCCATGCCCATGTCCGGTTTAGCGAAGGGGGAAAAATTGCGATTTGCCACATGACGCCGCCACGATTACACGAATTTGACACCCCTGGTTTAGGGAATGCGTATATACAGCAACATCATACTTGGCCATATCAACTAGTAACATGCAGACAGCCTCTTTACATCTTGCTTGTTTTTGAACTTATACACTTGCAGCTTTTTAAACCCCCTCATCTACCTTGCAGGGCAGATCTTCTGCATTTTTCTCTTTCTTGTTTAGCTTCCTCTGTTCATTGGGCACAGGATCATTATTCCAAATTATTCCCAAATCCCTATGAGCTAGGTTGGGGTGAAATAGAAAGAGTCTGTCCCATAGCCATCCAATGAGTTTCCTTTACTGAGGATTGGGTAGAAACTGCGTTTTCCCATCCTACTTCAACATTTTAATTTCAATACTACACTTCTCAGCATGGTATGTTTCATGCATTTGGAGATTTATTCCCATTTTGCCTGGTGGGATTCCAGGCAGCTATACCAGATCAGCATTAAAGCAAAAATAATAATAATAATAATTTTTTAAAAAAAATAGAATAGAATTCTTTATTGGCCAAGTGTGATTGGACACACAAGGAATTTGTCTTTGGTGCATATGCTCTCAGTGTACATAAAAAGTCAAGATATATTCTTCAAGAATCATAGGGTACAACACTTAATGATAGTCATAGGGTACAAATAAGCAATCAGGAAACAATATCAATATAAATCATAAAGATACAAGCAACAAAGTTACGGTCATGCAGTCATAAGTGGGAGAAGACGGGTGATAGGAATGATGAGAAGACTAATAGTACTAGTAACGCAGCCTTAGTGAATAGTTTAACAGTGTTAAGGGAATTATTTGTTTAGCAGAGTGATGGCATTCAGGAAAAAACTGTTCTTGTGTCTTGGTGTGCAGTGCTCTATAGAGTCGTTTTGAGGGTAGGAGTTGAAACAATTTATGTCCAGGATGCGAGGGGTCTGTAAATATTTTCACAGCCCTCTTTTTGATTCGTGGAGTATACAGGTCCTCAATGGAAGGCAGGTTGGTAATAATTGTTTTTTCTGCAGTTCTAATTATTCTCTGAAGCCTGTGTCTGTCTTGTTGGGTTGCAGAACCAAATCAGACAGTTATAGAGGCGCAGATGACACTCAATAATTGCTCTGTAGAATTGAATCAGCAGCTCCTTGGACAGTTTGAACTTCCTGATTTGGCGCAGAAAGAACATTCTTTGTTGTGCTTTTTTGGTGACTTTTTTATTTATTTATTTATATGCCGCCCTTCTCCGGAGACTCAGGGCAGCTTACAGTGCGTTAAGCAATAGCCTTTATACTTTTGTGTATTTTATACAAAGTCAACTTATTGCCCCCACAAACTGGGTTTTTGATGTTAGGTGTCCATTTTAGGTCTTGAGATATGATAGAACCTAGAAATTTCAAGGTCTCTACTGTTGATACTGTGTTGTCTAGTATTGTAAGAGATGGTAGTATGGGAGGGTTTCTCCTAAAGTCCACCATCATTTCTATGGTTTTGAGTGTGTTCAGTTCCAGATTATTCCGGTCGCACCACGAGGCTAGTTGTTCAACCTCCCATTTGTATGCGGATACATCATTGTCTCGAATGAGACCAATCACTGTTGTGTCATCTGCAAACTTCAGTATTTTAACAGATGGATCGTTTGAGATGCAGTCATTGGTATATAAAGAGAAGAGAAGTGAAGAGAGCACACAGCCCTGGGGGGCTCCTGTGCTAATTGTACAGGTATCTAATGTGATTTTGCTTAGCTTCACCTGCTGCTTCCTATCTGTTAGGAAGCTTGTGATCCACTTACAAGTGTGTTCAGGTACTACTAGCTGATTTAGCTTAGTTAGAAGAATGTCTTGTATGATGGTATTGAATGCAGAACTAAAGTCTACAAAGAGGACCCTTGCATAGGTCTTTGGAAATTCAAGATGTTGTAGGATGTAGTGCAGAGCCATATTAACAGCATCATCTGTTGATCTATTTGCTCGGTATGCAAATTACAAGGGGTCTAACAGTGGATCCGTGATGGTTTTCAGGTGAGACATCACTAGCCTTTCAAAGATTTATACCCTTATACTAACATATACTTTATACTAACAAGTTTATACCTAGATTTTTAACAAAAAGAGATGATATATATAAAATATATTATTTTATATTATATTATTTTAATAAAAAAAAGTAGAGAGAGCCAAAGCTTTTAGTTCTTTCTGATGCTTAACGTTTTGTAGAGAGTGCTTCCTTGCAGTACATCCTGGACTCACTGTGTAAACAAAAGCTAAGAGAAACTTTTACAAAAGCTTGCCTTACAATAGATGATTTTCTGTACAGGCCTATTTAAGATACTAAGTACAATATGCTCAATGCAAGAATCTATGTAAAACTAACAATTTCTTTTTAATTCATTTGCCTTTTGTCATTTTTACTTAGAAGCTTACCTTGGTCCTTGGCCCTCTCTGAACTTGCTTGTTTTTTTGCAGATGTTTCATTACCCTAGTAAGGAGTGTTGTTTTCTGTCAGTTTATATTTTGGTGACTTGCCTGTCTGTGTGGGTTGGGGTAGTCTTAGAGATTCTTTGGTTGGGCTGTTTACTGACGGTTCTTCGGCAGTTTCTTGATTGGAGTATTGTTTACTTGATTGTTTGTCTGAAGTTAACTTTGGAGTTAATGCTGATCTGGGAGCTAATTACTGATGGAGAGGTGCTGGAGTCTTTTTATTCTCCTTTGGGCTGGTTGATTGTCTCTTTTACATAGTGTATAGATGTTGTTAATGTCTATTGATGGCTGATTTGTTAGAGTGTCAGGCTTCTAGAATTTCTCTGGTATTTTTGGATTTGGCCTGGTCTAGGATTGTCACATTATTCCCAGTTGAAATTATGATTAAATCTGTCTATAGGTTGTGAAATTAAAGAATTTTCATCATGTCTTCTGCCTGCCAGTTGGTATTCATGGATGCGTTCTGCCAGTTTTTTGCCTGTTTGTCCTACATAGTGGTTGTTGCATTTCTTACATTGTATGTTGTAGATAACTCCTGTTTTTTTTTCTGGATTTTTGGGTTTTTTGGTTTGCTTAGGATGTTTTGAAGGGCTTTAGCTGGTTTGTGTGCTATGCTGATTCCATGTGGTTGTAGTAGTCTATTTGTGGTTTTGAGATATTCTTGATGTATGGCAGTGTAATTTTTTTTAGGGTTGTATTGGTTGTGCTGTTTTGGGTTGAGTGGTCAGGGACTTTTTGATAAAGTTGCGTGGGTATCCATTTTGTGTTGCTTAGATGCTCCATTTCCTTGTACTGCTGTTCTGGGTTGCTGCAGTGTGTGTGGTCTCATTTAAATAAAGTCCTTACACAGCTTCTCTTGTGGGAGACTGGGTTATTGCTTTGGTAGTAAAGCACCTGGTTAGTATTGGTGTTTTTTCTGTAGACTTGCATTTCTAGTTTGCCATTGTGGTCTCTGGTGATTGGGATGTACAGGAAAAGAGTGAGTTGTTGTTGTCTTCTTCTCTAGTAAACTGGACTCCTTTAAAAATATTATTGATGGTTCAGTGGGCATTCTCTAATTGTCTTTTTTATTATGGAGAAAGTGTCATCTTCATATCTGATCAATATTTTCGGTTGTATTTGTGGAAGTGCTATGGCTTCTGCACGTTGCATGATGACCTCCACTATAAATCCTGAAAGCTGTGATCCCATAGGTTCCTTTAATTTGTTGGTAAATTTGGCCATAAAGTTGGAAGAATTTAAGCAGAGATTTATGATAATCCTGGATGCTTTGATCTTTGTTAAAATCAAAATTAAGTCACGTGTACTGTGAAGCAATTCAGTCATGGATTCTTTGGCTAATTCTGGATGTATAGATGTGAACAGGGCTGTGATATCAAATGAGACTGATTTTGTCCTCATCACATCCCTGATTGTTTGAAGACACTGTAGTGGAGAGTTAATGGAGTGTTGGCTTCCTCTTATGAGATGCCCAAGCTTTTTTGTTAGTTTTTTTTGCAGTGTTGTATGAAGGGATCCCTGGTAGAGATATGATTAGACAGAAGAATATGCCAGTGTTTGTGTATTTTGGGGCATCCATAGAAGCATGGGAGGCTGGATGTGCTGCTTCTCATCTGCTACTGTTCCTCTTTGGTAATTTGGCCTTTCTTAGTGAGATCACTGAGGGTTCTGTTGAACTGGTTGTCTAGTTTTTGTATTTTATTGGTGTTCACAGGAACATAGGTTTCTTTGTCTTCCAGTACTTCTTTTACTTTTTGTAGGTGTGTGCTCTGTCCATAATCACTGTGGTTTGGCCTTTGTCTGCAGATAGGATGATGATGGCCTGATCCTTTTTTTTAGGTTTCTGAGGGATGCTTTGTCTTATGTTGTAAATTGATTCTGTTTTCTTCTGATCTGTGGAATGATGCCTTCTTTGGACCTCTGTGGTGAGTTTGTGGCTTTAAATGTCCCTTCTAGGGCTGCAAAAAGTTCTAGGTGATTAGCATCACCTGTATTATAATTGAGTTGTTTTTGTAGACTCCTGTGTTCTGCCATGGATTGTGGATGGCTGGACATGTTGACCACCCGTTCAAGCTCTGATGTTTCTTTGATTGTGGAATTGAGTTTCAGGACTTTGCTTTGCAGCTTGGTTTTTCTTTTCCCAACATGTCTCTGAGACATATTCAGGATGGTAGTAGACAGTCTCTCCATGTCTGCAAGAAAACAAGCAAGCTCAGAGAGCACTAAGGACCCCTTATTTCAACTTTGAGCTACAAATATTCTCCTTTATTGGTAGCTCATCTTCTATTTTCCCCCTATTATTTTGAACTGATCTGAAAACACTATTTTTGTTCTTTCCTAATTATAGCTCATAGTACCTTTTTCAGATACCATTTCTACAGATTTTAAATGCATATTTCTTTGGTAACTCACCTCATTTCCCACTTCAATATCCACCATTCTAAGAAACTCCAAAGACAAAATTGAGTTAGAAAATCAAGGAGTATATGAAATCCCATGCACCGCCTGCCCCACCACATACATTGGACAAACCAACAGACGAATAAGTGCACGCATAGAAGAACACAAGAACTCAGTCAGAAAAGAGGAACCAACTTCTTCCCTGGTCCAACACCTTAAAGCCACAGGACATGATATTGACTTTAAAAAGACCAGAACTATCGCCAAAACTGAACACTTTAACAACAGAATAATCAGAGAAGCCATCGAGATAGAAAAACGCCCACACAGCATGAACAAACGAGACGATACCTCCCGCCTACCAGCCATTTGGAAACCCGCCCTCATTGACAAATGAGTCCCTAACACGACAAATGACACCAGACCCACACTCACGAGTGCCACACCTGATGTCACCACCACACATCCACGCAGAAAGCAGACTCCAACCCACACTGATAATGAGCCACGACCAAGGACCAGAAGCCAGACCGCAGCTGCATCATTAGCCACTTTAAATCCCTCCAATCCATACATGAAGCAGACTGACACCCACCATGAAGAGCTCGCACGGCCACAAACACGAAGCCAAACAACAACAACGCAGCTCACCAGCTCAAATCCCCCTGCAACTCAGACTAAGCTGAGCACAACCAAGCCCCCACCCAAACAGAAAACACCCCCAGCCAATCAGAGCACAGCCAAGCCCCTAACCAATCAGAACACACCTCCACCCAATCAGAACACAGCCAAGTTCCCACCCAATCAGCTCACACCCCCACTAGCAGTTAAAAGGAAGAGACAGCTGCGATCTCACATTGCTCGTGGAAGCATGAAGCCGAGAACACCAGCCTGAAGATGACGAATGAGACTTCGTCGAAACGTCGCCAAGACACTTCCAATTTTACGTGGGAGAAGACCCGAATAACCAAAGACCTACACACACACACACACACACACACACACACACACACACACATATATATATATATGCATATTCTTTCTAGCCAGGTTTTACCTACGTAAACTAAGTTGTTCTACAGCCCTGGTTCTGTGAAATCTCATTCACAAGTTTCTGGGCCTTTTTTCTGCTGACAAACTGCAACTCTGTGTTGCTCTCTGGGAGAGTTGCAGTTTGTCAGCAGAAAAAAGGCCCAGAAACTTGTGAATGAGATTTCACAGAACCAGGGCTGTAGAACAACTTAGTTTACGTAGGTAAAACCTGGCTAGAAAGAATATGCACATAAAAGCCTACGAAAAAGAAAAAGACATATATATATAGGTCTTTGGTTATTTGGGTTTTCTCCCGCGTAAAATTGGAGGTTTTTGGCAACGTTTCGATGAAGTCTCATTCGTCATCTTCAGGCTGGTGTCTTCGGCTTCGTGCTTCTAGGAGCAATGTGTGTGATCGCAGCTGTTTCTTCCTTTTAACTGCCAGTGGGGGTGTGAACTGATTGGGTGGGAGCTTGGCTGTGTTCTGATTGAGTGGAGGTGTGTTCTGATTGGTTGGGGGTTTGGCTGTGCTCTGATTGGATGGGGGGTTGGCTGTGCTCTGATTGGATGGGTGTGTGTTCTGTTTAGGTGGGGGCTTGGTTGTGCTTTGGTTAGTCTGAGTAGCAGGGGGATTTGAGCTGGTGAGCTGTATTGCTGTTGTTTGGCTTTGTGTTCGTGGCCGTGCTACCTCTTCATGGTGGGTGTCAGTCTGCTTCATGCATGGATTGGAGGGGTTTAAAGGGGCTAATGATGCAGCTGTGGTCTGGCTTCTGGTCTGCGGTCGTGCCTCATCCTCAGTGTGGGTTTGAGTCTGCTTTCTGCATGGATGTATGGTGGTTACATCCTGTGTGGCGCTCGTGAGTGTGGGTCTGGTGTCATTTTTTGTGTTAGGGACTCATTTGTCAATAAGGGCGGGTTTCCAAATGGCTGGTAGGCGGGAGGTATCATCTCATTTATTCATGCTGTGTGGACGTTTTTCTATCTCGATGGCTTCTCTGATTATTCTGTTGTTAAAGAGTTCAATTTTGGCAATAGTTCTGGTCTTTTTAAAGTCAATATCATGTCCTGTGGCTTTAAGGTGTTGGACCAGGGAAGAGGTTGGTTCCTCTTTTTTTACTGAGTTTTTATGTTCTTCAATGCGTGCACTTATTCTTCTGTTGGTTTGTCCGATGTATGTGATGGGGCAGGCGGTGCATGGGATTTCATATACTCCTTGATTTTCTAACTCAATTTTGTCTTTGGGGTTTCTTAGGATGGTGGATATTTTTCGGTTTGTACAGTATGCTGTCTTGATGTTGTGTTTGTGGAGGATCTTGCTGATTCTATCTGTGGTGCCTTTTATGTATGGGAGGAGGGCTTTGCCGTTTTCTTGTTCTCTGTCTTGGATTTTAGTGGGGGTTTCTTTTTGGATTAGGTTGGTAATCTTATTTCTTTGGAATCCATTGGATGTTAATACGTTAGTGAGAGTGTGTAGTTCGGTTTTTAGGTGTTGTTCGTCAGCTAAGCGTTTTGTTCTGGAGATGAGTGTCTTGGCTACGGAGTTGATCTGTGCTGGGTGGTGTGAGAGTACGTGCAGATAGAGGTTTGTGTGTGTTTTCTTCTGGTAGATGGTGTGTCCTAGGGAGCCATTGGATTTCCTGTAGACTAAGACATCCAGGAAGGGAAGTTGGTTGTTCATTTCTGTTTCCATGGTAAACTGTATTTTGGGGTGTAGGCTGTTGAGATGTGTGAGGAAGTTGTCCAGTTGTTCTTTCCCATGTGGCCAGATTATGAAGGTGTCATCTACGTATCTGAGCCAGAATTTGGGTTTTGATCAGATTTTTCTAGAGCTTGGGTTTCAAAGTGTTCCATGTAGAGGTTAGCAATGACAGGTGAGAGGGGTGATCCCATGGGTGCTCCTTCTATTTGTTTGTATTTTTGTCCATTATAGATGAAGTATGTGTTGGATAGGCAGTGGTTGGTCAGATCTAGAATGTGCTTGGGGGGGGTTATATTTGTTTTGGAAAGAAGCTGTCAGGGCTTCTTTGATTGGCACTTGGGTGAAGAGGGATATTACATTGAAGCTCATGAGTAGGTCGCTGGGCTGTAAGTTTTGTTTCTTTATGATCTCTATGAACTGGAATGAGTTTTTTACATGTGAGTTGATGGATTCTGCATAGGGCTGTAGTTGTTTGGCGAGAAATTTGGCTAGGTTTTGTAGAGGTGAGCCTATGGAGCTGACTATAGGTCTAAGTGGGGTTCCTTCTTTGTGTATCTTGGGGAGACCATAGAGCTTTTTCCAGTGTGTTGCCAGAAAGAAAAAAGAAAACAGAATTGAGTGGATGTGATTCCACTGAGCTAGGGCTGCAGAAAAACCTTGGTTACGTAGGAAAAACCTGGCTAGAAGAAAAACACAATAACTCCTACGAAGAAGTAAGAAAATAGATATTGTACCTTTACAGGGAGGATACATGAGATGTGGGTGTGGCTTACTGATGATGGCTAACGTGGCAGAAATAGATCTATATAAGTCTCTCACCTGGCAGCAAGAACTTGCTGCCTGCCAGGAAGAAAAAAGCCCAGAATCGAGTGGATGTGATTCCACTGAGCTAGGGCTGCAGAAAAACCTTGGTTACGTAGGAAAAACCTGGCTAGAGGAAAAACATATATATATATGTATACATATATACATATACATTACACATGCACAAACATACACATGTACACACAGACACGTGTACAAACACACACAAACACACATATTTACACACAGATGCTTATTTTCATCAACTTGTACAATATAGAAAAGGCAATTGGGAGGGCATAGCAGCAGGGAAATTGCCCAGAGGCAGGATGTTGTAGCCAGCAATCAAAACTGATTTGCAAGCTACAGATAACTTACTTAGAGACTGCTGCATACATGACTGTTTAATGAAGAATAAGTAAGTTTGCAACCAATCCTCATATTTGGAACATTCAGAGGTTTGTAAAGCACAGGAAAGTTGAAATAAGGTCATAACCACAATTGAGTTTCACTTAGCATCTGCTTTGCTTGTCAACCAAGTTGCCAGTCCCAATTGTCGTTGCTAAACAAGGGCTATAAGACCTGTACTCATAATTTCAGTCTGACAGGATTTTCCTAAACTGTAAAGAGTAAAGATAGAAGAGGAATAAGGGTGAATTCATCTCTTTTCTACTAAGTTTTCTATTTTGTTTAGGATCTATCAAATATAGCAGATCCTTTTCCTAGCTCCAAAAGATGAAAATTATAGTAAGGTGTTTCTGAAGTTTGCAACTATATTTTAAGTGGCTGTTGCATTTTTCTTTCTTGAACTTTTGCAGCAAATAAATGTTTATATCCTGAAGATGTCTGCATTCACATTCTCTCTTTTTCTTTTAAATAATTATTACTACTGGCACGGTAAGTTTTAAATCAATAGATTAAAGCCAAGTAGATAAAGAGACAATGTAGCTTACAATTAGAGAAGACCATTGTGATGGTAGGAATAAGAGAAAAGTTCCTGTGGTCTGCATTCCACTCAGTGATAATCTCAGAATACTTGTGGCTGGGTGAATAATACCAAAGAAAAGATACCTTGAGAATGTTGAAAATTATCTCTTAGTTTTTGTTTTCTTATTTTCATCTTGTTTAGACCACAGTTGTACTCATGGCCCTGGGAGTCCATGGATAAAAGTATGCCCTTGATTTCAATATCATTTCTTTTATTGAGATAAGTGGATCATGTCAAACATGTGTTCCAAACCAAATAGCATCCACTGGTCAACAACAACTACTGCTCACGCTTGGCAGAGAAGCAACAGTCTTCAGTTTGAAGTCTAAAACTGCTGATTATGTTCAAATGTCACGTTTTAAATGTTTTCTATAATATCTAAATTACTAAATTACCCTACAATCTAAATATTCTATGAGACTATGAATGCTAAACTGTACAACCACAAAACAGGGCAACTCTTTCTGCTTCTTTCAAAGGGATCTTTCCTGCGGTCATAAAATATGTAGTTATATTTATTTTGGTGGTTGGGGTACACCTTGTAATAAAACAACCAGGTTGTTTGGCTATGGCTTAGCTCATTGTGTAAATCAAGTCATTGCATTAGAAACATTTATTTATTCTCAAACTTCAACTCTTGAAAGATTTAGTGTGGGCTTTTTCCAGAAGTTTGGCATCTTTTTAAACTAGAAACGTTGGGGATTAAAGTTGAACCTTGTGCACCCAGTCACTCCATGAAACTCTTTTTTGTATTAATAAATAATTATTCTAATATCATTTTACAGGATGTAAATAATCTCTCTGAATGGGTTCACCATCTTACTAAGGATAAAGGTGCTTAAAAGATCACCTTTAATATCTACTTTATTTCCATCCTATTCTCTAAATTCAATTGTGGATGTCTTATAATGAGTTTGGCCAATTGTATGATGGCCAGAAATGGGGTTTTTGAATGGCACACTCAAACTGTAGAACTCTCCCCTGAAAGATGATTGGCTGGCCCCAGTATGTTTTTTCTGTCAGAAAACAACTAAATATCTATGGGACAGCCATTACTGCTAGACTGGACCATCTGAGAATGCTTGTTATTCTGCTTTTCTTTTTCAGTGAATTTTAAATCCTTTTCTAAAGCATTGTTGGTTATTTTGTGATGGTTTTATTTCAAACTGATTGCATAGTTCTCTTGTAAACCATTCTGGGCTTGTTGCTTTCCATTCACAGAATGTATGAACCTTTGGTATTGACTATTGTATATAAATTATGATTTAATGCTTAGCAATGTTCATTAACCTAAACCATGGTTCAGTGCAAGATGGGAACCCAGTCAATATTGGGAACTAGTCTAAACAAAGATGCCTCAAAGTTAACTATTTCTCTTTCATTCAATTGAGATTATAATATATCAAAACATAGCAGCTTTTAGCGCTGAGTGGGCAAATAGAAACAAAAATGTTTTATTTTCTCATTTATGTCTATTTATAAGGCTACCCCAGAGCTTCAGAACTCGGCACAACACACAATTAATTTTAGCAACATCAGCAAAGGGTGGAACTTGATTAGAACACTCCTATGATTGATTTGTTCTTAATATTGCTTTAATGAGGCTATCATGTGATTTTAATTATGTAAGTAATTTAGTGGGTGGCATTGTCCCAAAAGAATGTGAGTACAGTAATCATAAGGATTCCCTCCTTTCTGTATTACAGTACTCAGTAATCATGATTCCTGTAGTTAACAAGTAGCAAACATTAAGCTGGCTTCTCTTCTATTTGGTTTATAACCTTGATTATATGGAGCACACTAATCTGAACAATTTAGATTTCATTCACCATATCTATACAATCTAGAAACAATGAAAAAATTAGGTCAAGAAACTGATAAAATGGGCATTCTCAGATGAAATCAATGGGATTTACAGTCTGATCCCTTAATACAATTAATTGAGAGTGTAGATAAAGGAGAATGTTTGTAGCTCAGGACTGAAATGAAGGATCCTTGGTGCTCCCTAAGTTTCACTGTTTTCGTACAGCCATTTCATTACCCTAGGTAACATCATCAGTGTTGGTAACAAGTTGGGTTTGCTCTCAATTTATACTCTTATAGTTTGCCCTTTCACTGTTGCTGGGAGTGGTTGGTGAATTTGGGGGAATTTTTCGGTTGGGCTGTTTATTGTTGGCTTGTTTGAAAGTTCTTTCATTGACATATTATTCAGTTCTTGATTGCTGGACTGATGTTAATCTCAGTGTTAAGGTATATTCATCTGAATGTTAATTGCTAGTGGGGAGATATTTGCCTCATTGATTTTCTCTTTTGCACAGTATGTAGGTGTTGTTTATATCTATGTGTCTATTAATGGCTGATTTGTCAGAACACCATGCTTCCAGGAAATCTCTAGTGTTTATGGTCTAAGATGGTCATGATTTCCTATTTGAAACTAGCATTTTGCCCATATGTGATCTGGCATATGGGAAATTAAAGAGTTTTAATCACATCTTCTTACTGCTAGTTGATGTTCATGGATGCTTTTTGCTAGTATTTTGTGGTTTTTCTATACAATGGCTGTTGTAGACTTTGCACTGAATGTTGTAAATGACTCCTGTTTTTTTCTTCTGAGGCTGCTGGGTCTTTTGGTTTACTTAGGATGTTTTGAATGTCTTTAGTTGGTTTATGTGCTATGCTGATGTCATCTGTTGAGGGTTTCTGTGATGTTTTTGATGTTTTACAGTGATCCTTTTTACAGCTTGGGTTAGTTGTGCTATATTGGGTTCAATACTCAGGCACTTTTTGATGAAATTGCATAGATAACCATTTTGTTGGAAGATGTATAGATGATCTATTTGCTTTTACTGCTGTTCAGGGTTGCACACAGCTTCTCTTGCAGGAGAGGTTGGATTATTACTTTGGTATTGGAGCACTTTGTTAGTGTGGGTGGTTTTTGGTACATTTGTGTTTCTAGTTTGCCATGGTAGTCTCTGCTGATAAGGATATCCAGGAAGCATAGCATGTTGTTTTCTTCTTCCCTTATGAATTGGATTCCTTTGAAGATGTTGTTAATGGTTTGTGCTGTTTGCTAATTAGTCCTTTTTTATTATGGTAAAGTTGTCATCTATATACATGATCCATGTTTTGGGTTATCTTTGTGGGAGAGCTATTTATTTATTTATTTATTTATTTATTTATTTATTTATTTATTTATTTATTTATTATATTTCTATACCGTCTTTCTCCCGTAGGACTCAAGGTGGTGTACAGTCAAGAAAAACTATAGATACACAAACATCATAAAATTGCTAATTAAAATTATTATTATAACATAGTTTGGCCCAATTAAATAGAACCTAAAATTAGATAACATTTTAAAATCATTCACATGTTCATATGTTTAGCCCCACCTGTTGGAACATCAGGGTCTTGAGGGCACGACAGAAAGCACGGAGATCAGGGATATTTCATATCTCAGGGGGCAGTTCATTCCAAAGGGTTGGAGCTCTCACAGAGAAGGCTCTCCCCTGGGAGTCGCCAGTCGGCATAATTTGACTGATGGTACCCTGAGTAGTCCCTCCCTGTGAGAACGAACTGGTCATTCTTGATTCCAACAGTGGTGGGTTTCAAATTTTTTTACTACCAGTTCTGTGGGCATGGCTTGGTGGGCATGGCAGGGGAAGGACACTGTAAAATCTTCATTCCCTCCCCAATCCAGGGGAAGGTTACTGCAAAATCCCCATTTCCTCCCCATTAGCTGGGATTTGGGAGGCAGAGAATAGATGGGGGCGGGGCCAGTCAGAATTTCCACTACCAGTTCTCCAGAACTGGTCAGAACCTATAGAATAGAATCGAATAGAAGTCTAAGTGGTGTAGGAGGCTAATGCCTCCTACTAAGGCAGCATTTAACATCCAGCTGCCTGCAATTATTGCGAGTTCAATTCTCACCAGGCTCAAGTTCGACTCAGCCTTCCATTCTTTCTAAGGTGGGTAAAATGAGGACCCGGTTTGTGGGAGCAATAAGCTGACTTTGTATAAAATATACAAAAGTATGAAGGCTATTGCTTAACGCATTGTAAGCCGCCCTGAGTCTCCGGAGAAGGGCGGCATATAAAAATAAATTTAAAAAAAAAGAATAGAATAGAATAGAATAGAATAGAATAGAATAGAATAGAATAGAATAGAATAGAATAGGAGTAACAGAATTGGAAGGCACCCTGGAGATCTTCTAGTCCAACCCCATGCCCAGGCAGGAAACCCTATACCATTTCAGACAAATGGTTATCCAACATCTTCTTAAAAACTTCCAGTGTTGGAGCAGCATTCACAACTTCTGGAGGCAAGTTGTTCCACTGATTAATTGTTCTAACTGTCAGGAAATTTCTCCTTAGTTCTAAATTGCTTCTCTCCTTTATTAGTTTCCACCCATTGCTTCTTGTTCTACCTTCAGGTGCTTTGAAGAATAGTTTGACTCCCTCTTCTCTGTGGCAACCCCTGAGATATTGGAACACTGCTATCATGTCTCCCCTAGTCCTTCTCTTCATTAAACTAGACATACCTTACTGAAACCCACCTCTGGATTCCAAACATTGCATGATGATCTCCACTACGAGTCCTGAAAGTGATGATCCCATGAGTGTACCTTTGATTTATTTATTGTTAAATTTATCTGCTGGATTTAAAGTATGTGATTAGGCAGAAGTTGATAAGGTCTATTATTCTGGATGTTTCAATCTTTGTGTATTTAATTATGTCGCGTGTTCTGTGGAGCAACATTCTCATAGGGGTTTTTTGTTTTTGTTTTTGTTTTGCTAATTCTGGGTCTATGGAAGTGAAAAGGGCTGTGACATCAAGTATAAGCAGGGCCGGATTTTCCTATAGGCTAACTAGGCTTCAGCCTAGGGCCTCAAGATCAAGAGGGGCCTACATTCAAATTAAATTGTTAGCAAAATTAAAATTACACTTTCACTATAGGTGAAAGGGTCTCATAAGTGGAATAGCCTAGGGCCTCTTTTCATCTAAATCCGGCCCTGAGTATAAGATCACAATTTATCATAGTTTCTAATTGAAAGTATGTTTAGCAACAGTCTCTATTTTATCACCACCTTAAAAAAAGAATACAGCTAGCAGTTACTCTTTTAATGTTTGTAATTGTGTAGCTTCAAAAGCTGTAAATAGATATACATATTACAGTCAGAAGAGTGCTACTTATTACAAGCAGAATGAGTGCTTTGATCACAAGAAATGGGACAGGGATATCCATATGTCATTATGTCTGGCCCACCAAGTGGCATGGGATATCTAAGGCAAAAAAGCACATTGATTTCTTGCTATAAAACACAATTCTAATTTATAGCTTAGGGGAGGGGAAAGGTTTTGTGTCATTTGAAGCCTATTGTTTCAAATATATTCATATTCCTTTTTATCCATAGTTCTGCCTCAAAGGCATAGGGCCAAATCTTAGATTAGAAATTCATACTATTTGGCAAGCTATGCAAGCATGCAGGGGTTTCATTGTCTATCCCTGCCATGATGCAGTGGCCAAAGTGGGGAATCACGATAAAAGGTTAACTTTTTGTCCATTGTGAACTATTTAAAGGCACAAAAGTGCTGCTGGAAAAAGGTGAAAAGTTTATTCCACACTAAAAGAAAGAGCACTCATCTGTTATTAAAAACAAAAGCAACATGTTTTGCCCACCTTCTCTCCCCTGCTGACTGAAAGCTGTGGACTACAAAAAAACCTGCTGGGTATAAATGTGACTATTTTTATAAAGAGAAAAAAAGCCTTAAAGCATTAAGAAGCACTCTGGTAGAGCACCAGTATTACAGAACTGCAACATTGACTGTAGTGAGTTTTAAAGTATCCCAGTTATTGTACATTGAGTCTCAATGACCATTCTTTGGTGCACTTTCTCACATGTTCTTAGAGATAATATGCCAAAATATTTTGTTTTATGAGTTCTACATATGAAAGTTGCAGAACTTTCCTGGGAAGATGAACACTTTACTGGAACTAGACATAGGAAATTTTATAGGAAGTCAGATTGTTTGCATGACTAATACAGGTAGCCCTTAATTTATGACCATTTGTTCAGTGACCATTCAAACTTATGATTGCACTGAACAAAGAGACTTATGACCCTGCTTGAAGTTACTTACTACACATGCTTGAAGTTACAGCTATTGCCACATCCCCTGGTCACATGATAAAATTTGGATTCTTAACACCCTTATGACTTCAAGGGAAGTGCAACTTCCCCCACTTGCATATCTTCCCTCTGATCTCAGCTACCTACCATCCTGGCTTACCAGGAAAATGGCCATAGCCCAGGAAGTCTCACTGCCTAGCCCACTGCCCATCCAGCCCACAAAGCTTCCCAGAGCCAAGAAAACTCATCACCCAGCATCCCGCTAGTGCATGCAAAGCACCCTATTTACCTTTGCTACTCTTCTGCATGCCCAATCTATGTGAAACATGGCCTTCTTATTAAGATTGCCCCATGATATTCTCCAAGTGGGCTCCATTCCCACAATCATTCAGAAGCTTCCTTCTCCAAACCATGCAATATGAAAAAGGAGACATTAGAAGATTGCAGAAATGGTAGCCTACTCTTATCCTTTGAAAGCCTCCCTCTCCAAATTGAGTGATTTGGAGAAGCAGCCTTCTGAAGGAGAAGCGGGCCCACTTGGAGAATGGTACAAGGTATTCTCCATGTAAAGGCCATGACTCACATAGCTAGGCACACTTGTCAGCAGCTGGAGAAAAATGTAAAAGGTAAGTGGAGCACTTTGCTTGTCTGGGTGGGCCAGACAGACAGTGATTATTCTGGAGTTGGGCACTGCAGCACCCTGCCAATTCATGTGTGATCTGTATCAGTCCTCCCAGAGCCTCCCCTACTTCCTTGATACACCAAATGCTCCTTACTGGAACTCCATCTGCTTAATGTTCACAAGATTGCTTAACAATCCTAACTAGCAATGTGGAATCTAGGTTGTTAAGTGAATTGGTTATTACATGATATCTCACTTATAAACTGCTTCGCTCAACAACTGAGATTCTGGACCAATTCTGGTTTTCATTGGTCTGTTTTGGCAAGAGTCTCTTAAATTCTTATTTTTAATGTCTTACAGATGTATTTGCTTATCTATTCTTAGATGCTGCTTCAATCCTGAAATGACTCTAGGAAGCTTAAATAGGATTAAAGCTTCGAGAAAAAAAAGAGATAGGGAAGGATAAATAAAAACAAAATCAACAATAACATGGTGTGCATTAGGGACAGATAATTAAACAAACATAGTTCCCAGGAACCATCACCAGAGAACTGATCATATCATTTGTTTCTTGATAATTTAATTGCAGATATGATGGATTGAATAGGGAACCATCTGGGTACAAAACATATACTGTATTGCTGACCTATCATTTGTTCATAAACAGAAGTTTGGACAGCAGGCAATATCATATTAAAGAATTTGAGGGGGGGAAAATAACCATATTGCCATTTTACAAATTATACAAATAGTACTCAGCATGCGCACAGCCTCACAATATCAGTCAATGTGCTAGCTAGATAATTATGGTATTTGAGGTGCAAAACACACCCCCAAACGCATTTTTAATGCTTTGAAAATAGGTAACGCTCACAACAATAATTACTCTGAAGGAACATGTATCCTGAGCAAAACAAATAAAAAGCTGAATTTTATAAATTTCTATTAGATAAGAGGCCTTATGAAATGTGTGGAGAACAATGTCCTTATACATCATCTAAATACCATAAGAGTTGGTGTCAGCTCTTAATGAACACAAATATTTTCTATAGGATGGTTTGTCCTATAGAATTCTCTCAGTGCTGCATTCATTGTCACTGCAATTAGGTCAATAAACTTTGCTTCTGCTCTCACTCTAACTGCTGCTAACTTGGAGCCAGTATGTTTGCCTTATACTGTGGCATTTTGTAATGGGTATATATTACCCATGAAGATTCCCATTTATTTAAAGACATTCCATAGGTTGACATGATTACAGGCTTTCTATAGTCAATGAAGCACATATTGACTTTTTTATATTCTTCGGTTTTCTCAATCATCAGTGTGCATCAGGAATAATGTTTTTTGTCTCTTGGCTATTTCTAAAATCAGTTTGAATATCTGGCATTTCTTTTTACATGTAAGGCTTTAATATGCATTGGATAAGCCTAAACTTTTATTTTACTACTGTGTGAAGTTAAGCAAAGTTTTCCAACTGGCAATGACAGCAATGCTGATCAAACCTCATATTCTAATACTAGAGGTTCTTGTAAATAGGAAATACCTATGATTCTTAAACTGTGCTGCAGAAGATCCTTGGGACACCATAGAAAAAATCATTGGGGCCCAGCAGACTATTTCAAAGTGTAGAAACATCTATTTATGAAGCTGGATTTGTGATATCATATCTTTGCAACATTAAGAATGCCATGAATTGATAAAGTTTGAGAATGCCTGTTCTAAAATATTTGGATGTTGACACCTGTTTTGTATCTTCTTTGAATCAGTTACGAACTGTCCATTGTCATCCTTCAATATACCATTTTGGGACTGAAACCTTCAGAGTCTGAAGATCTTTTGGAAAACTTTTATTGTTCCCTCATGTGTTTCCGTCTTCAGTAGTTTTATATTAGTCATTGTACTACTGCTTGTTTTTTTCTGACGGCTCTCTGAAACTTTTAGTTAAGTTTCTTCCTGAGATCTCTGTC
Organism: Pantherophis guttatus; assembly: GCF_059756535.1. Classification (NCBI taxonomy): domain Eukaryota; kingdom Metazoa; phylum Chordata; class Lepidosauria; order Squamata; family Colubridae; genus Pantherophis; species Pantherophis guttatus. The sequence goes on from NC_142066.1 coordinate 115,892,477, forward strand.
TTTCTTGGCTTTGGCTTCTTTTCTCTTCTTGACAGTTTCTACATCTGTTCTCTCATTCTTTGCTTTATTCTATTTCTTGGTCTTTGTCAATCTCTTTTCATATTTGATTTTATTACCCAGTTCCTCTGGCTCCCTAACAATGAGTTTTAAGGTTCGAAGTGAATCCTGATACTTTCTTTGAAAATGCTGATAAATGTTCAAAATTACATAATGGAAACTGGTTGGTTTGTTCTTGCACTTTAGGTTAACTTGCAACTTGCATGTGAGCCGTTTGTGATCTATTCCACAATCCACACTTACCATATATTTTCTGTTGTGAGTTTCTTTAGATTAAATAATTTGATTTCTTTGTGTTTCATCTAGTGATGTCTGTGCATATAGATGTTGCTTTGGTCGTTTCGGGACTGCGTTAGCAATCATGGCATTGGCATAAATATATTGTTGTTTACCTACTTCATTCCTATTTTCCTCCTTACTGTTTCCAATTTTAACCTAAGTAAGATAAAGGTAAAGGCTCCCCTCGCACATATGTGCTAGTCGTTCCTGACTCTAGGGGGCGGTGCTTATCTCCGTTTCAAAGCCAAAGAGCCAGCGCTGTCCAAAGATGTCTCTGTGGTCATGTGACCAGCATGATTAAACGTCAAAGGTGCACAGAACGCTGTTACCTTCCCACCAAAGGTGGTCCCTATTTTTCTACTTGCATTTTTTACATGCTTTCAAACTGCTAGGTTGGCAGAAGTTGGGACAAGTAATGGGAGCTCACCCCATTTTGCGGCACTAGGGATTCGAACCGCTGAACTGCCAACCTTTCAATCGACAAGCTCAGTGTCTTAGCCACTGAGCCACCGTGTCCCTTTCCTTAACCTGTCTTTATTATAACCTTTCTGCTTATGAATTCAATAACATTCTTTCTTTGTTTCTCATATCACGAATAGTAAACAGTATGATCTTCCAACTGAAAGTGGCTAACTTCAATCCATTTCAATTCATTAATGCCAAAGATGCCAAGAATATAGTTAATTTATTTCATTTTTCACTATATTGAACTTTAGCATGTGCTCATTGTTCCCATAGTAATTATGCATCTTAGGACTGTTTTCTGAGCATTGTAGAAACACCAGCAACTAACTGTTCCAAAGGCATTAATCTAGATGTGTTATAAGCACCATTACGGCACAAAAATATCCTCAGATCTTCCTCAATAGCACAATGAAGCTCCCTGAGGTGGCCATCATCTGACACTATACTGTCAATCATTTTATACTATCTATCTATCTGGTTTTCAGTGTAAAATACAGGAATGATTTACAATTTCCTACTCCCATGGAGTATGAAATGCTTTTGTTGTTATCACTGAACGATAGTCCATTTTCAGTATCTTTCTGTATTGCTGCTGTCCAAATAGGTACCTTCCTGCTTTAGCAGGGGAGCTAGAATGATCTCACACCAGGGGTGGGTTCTACTTACCTTTACTACCGGTTCGCAACAGGATTACACGCGCACGCTTGCCTTGCTTGCGTACATGCCAAGCTTCTGCGCATGCGCAGATCACCTATGACGACATCTGGGGCATTGGCGGAGCCTCCCACTGGTTTTACTACCGGTTCTTGCAAACCGGTCCGAACCGGGGGCAACCCACCACTGCCTCACACCTTGAGTGATCTTGCTGGTATATATTCTTGATGTACATGCATACCTCCCACCAAGATGAGGCAGAATAGAAGAATTTGGGGGTCAGCCATAATGCCCAGAACATAAAAACCAGGGGTGAAATTCAGCCAGTTCTATCTGGCTCGGGCAAACCGGTAGCAGCGGCTGTGGGAGGCTCTGCCCAATTGCATGGACGTCATGTCACTTTTTTGTGACATTTTAAGCCTCTGCACATGCGCAGAATGCTTTGTGCATGTGTGGATGACGGCATGCACAAGCAAAGTGAGCGTGCGCGCGGTGTGCACACATCTGTGAACTGATAGGCAAGATAAGTGAATTTCACTCCTGATAAAAACATTTTTGTTACTTTCTTTACCTTCTAGGAATGATTTCTTTTTAATCAAATATTACATTGGCATTACAATACAGAAAGCAGTTACTTTTGCTTAAGAGTGCTATTGAATATTTATTAGTTCTAAATGTGTTCAGATTGAAAAGGAAAAGTGTAACTTTTTCAAGTGCGGATTGCTTCTGTCTCCACCTTTAGTTGCTGAAGTTATAGAAACAAATTACAGAAAATAAGGCGCTTCCATGGAGATAGATATAAAACTGCATAAATACATTCTTTTTGTAAGCATGCAATATCCTGAAAATAACTGCCTACACTCACCTTTATTTAGAATTTGATTTTTCTTGAAAATAATAGAATCTGATAATCTAAGCTTAAAATATACTCTAGAACTGATTTCTACACCTGACATTTCCAGCAGAAATGCATCTTGCAAGGATTGGCATGACAGAATACCAATACCAACATATTAATGCATCCAATAGATCCTGTCCAATGATAGGCAGCAGCGAAACTCCTACAGCTCAGTCATTCAGTGGATCAAGTACTTGATGTTACATCATTTTTTTTCAAACATGATTAATTTCACACCATTTGAAGCATGAATCTTAACTATTGCTGTCTTGGCCAACAGCCCATCATTTGTTTGCTTTTCTAGTCCTGCTTTATAAAAAGCAATGCTTTCTTGGTTTCTATACATAAGTTATTTTGTGCAACTGTATTTTTGTTTTTTGTTTTTCTCAGAAGATCAGACTACAGCTGGATGATTGTGGGTCATAATAAACATTTGTTAGAGGTGACCAAATACTTTGGTTGGTAGTATGATAATACAGAAAAGGTCATGTCAAACTCATAAGCAGGTTAGGATTTTCAGACTTTCCCCCACTTCAGTTTTGACTTCTGGTCAAGATGGAACTCATCCTTTTTATCTCCAGGTCAGTGACCAGCAATTTATATTTTGCAGCTCTCTACCTATTTATATGTCAATTGCCATTAAACTGCCACTTTCATTGCTACTGCAGAAACTAGAAAGAAGTGATTTTCAATTGTTTCATTACTGGCTTGTATTTTGTTTGTCTGATGGCACCCAAGAAATTCCCTCTATCATCTTCTCCTACTAAGATGATAGTTTTGAAAACTACTGAGAACACTATAATGGCTTAATGTTCTTTTGGAAATTAGAGAGATTATATTATAGAATATCTATAAAAGATACTTTAAATAAAGTTTTGAGACTAGACATGTTTGGGAATAGAATATATCAACTGGAAGATCACAAGAAATTGGTTTTTAATTGATTTTATTGAAAACCCCTAAAATCCTCAAAACAAATAATGCCATAAAAGCACATTCTCAGCTGGTCAATTTTTAATACTAGGCAGAATCAGATGATTCTATTTATGGAAATTCTAATACATGAAATGCTGGCTTCACCAGAATGTTATCAATTGGATACTGAGTCATGCTCACCACATTCAGTGGGAAGTTCTAAATTCCACATACTTTCCCCAGATTATATCAAGGAACTTCAACCAAGTAGAAAAATATTTAATAAAACTATGCAATGTTTCAACTTTGAAAATGAAAGGCTGCTTATGTGGCTGGATTTATGAAGGACCCATCAGCAACATTTTAAAGTAACTGTATCTTTTGCTGGGATTATCTGGCTACCTCCCAGAGCATGTTTTTGTCTTCAAAATGAAGCAATACACTGTCCTAATACTTAATATAATGAGATATATTGTTTAGGAATCTTCAATATTTAATTTCAGATGAGATGTCTTTAAATTGTAACTGTCCAACGAAACACATTCAGCATGTCGTCCTTAATGGATCTGCATCTACATGGAGGGAAGCATGCAGTGGGGTACCCCAAGGCCCAGTACTCTTCAATATCTTCATCAATGACTTATAGAAGGGGAACTCATCAAATTTGAAGATGATACCAAGCTAGCAGGAATAGCCAATACTTCAGAAGACCAGGCTCAAGACACAGAACGATCTTGACAGATTTGAACATTGGGCTGTCTAACAAAATGAAATTCAATGTAGAGAAAAGTAAGATTTACATCTAAGCAAGAAAAAAATGCATAAGCATAGAATAGTTGGTACCTGCTCAATAGTAGTAACTGCAAGAGGGATCTGAGAGTTCTAGTGGACAATCACTTAAATATAAGCAAGCAGTGGGCTGTAGCTGCCAAAAAAGCCAATACAGTCATAGGCTGTATTAATAGAGGGATAGAATCAAGGGCCCTACAGATTCCTGGCCATTCAATTGAACAAGAGGAACATCCTATTTAGATGGATACTGCCGGAAGGCATGCTGATAACATGGCAGGGAAAGAAAATTAAAATAGATAGTCTGGTAGTAGCCCAAGAGTTCTTAGATCAACTGAGAGAGACAGAAGAAGACCAAAGCAGTAAAGAGGAACTGGAAGAAACAACACCAGAAGAGGAAACTATCCAGCAGAGGAGATCTAAAGAAGGGACCCCGGAGGAGAAAGAGACGGAGGACAAGGAAAGCAAGGAGGTAAAGAAGAAGCAAAGACCACAAAGAGCTACTCGTGCAAACAAGAACTAAAACAACACAAAGGATATAAGAGATGGAAGATTGGAAACTAATATTTTTAGGATTTTTTCCCCCACAAAATTAGCTAAACAAAATGCGGACATAATATGCCTCCAAGAGGTGGATGTAAAAAAAAAAGAAAATGAAAAATACCTGGAGTACAATAAACTTGCAAACCTTTTTACTTCCTTAGCTGAGAAAAAAAAGAGAGGTGTGGCATTGTATACTAAAAGGAAATAAAAGCAGAATTAAAGTATGCTGACCCGAAGGGTAGGATATTAGTAGTGGAAACAAAGAGAGGTAATTCCCCAATATTATTAATAGCTATATATGCCCTGTTATGTCTGGACGGCAAGCACGAGCGGCCAATAGAGCAGCCGATTGGTCCGTGTGCCGGCAGGCAGCCGGCGGGAAATTGGTGGCTCCTGATTGGCCCAGCTTCTGACAGCTGAGTATAAAAGAGCTGTCAGTGCCTCAAAAAGCTGCTCGCTCTCCTTGGTAGTTAGCTAACCAGAGCGAGTCACTGTTAGCTGTTATTGTTAGCCAATAAACATGTTGTGAAGTGTTTATCCTGCCTCGCCTCCCTTCTTTAGCCTTTGTTCCATGAATAGAACATGCCCCAAATAAAAATTTGGGAGATTTCTATTAAAAAGTACATGAAAAAATAAGTAAAATTGATAATAATAACATCTGTATAATTGGAGACTTTAACGGAGTAGTAGATTCGGACAAGGATCACAAAAGCACTAAAGGCCAAAAGAAAAAAAAGAAAAATCTGCCAAAACCATTTTTTTTATTGAAAAAGTTTTTCAAATACAAATTTTTCCCCCCCTTTTCCCCCCCTCCTCCCTAACCCCCCCTCCCCCTTCCCCTCCCCCTGTGACTTCTTCATAATAAAACCCAAATTCATAACAGATTATATAATACTTTACCATCCCCTTACTCCATCCCCATATACTGACCCTTTATTTCTAATAAAATTATCATATCCCCCTTATACTATACATTTCAAAATGACATTCTACTATAACATTATATAATAACTCCTAATTTAGCATAATAATAAATCAAATCTTTTATGTATATTAATCTAACATTTCAAAACAACCTTCCGCTATAAAACTATATAATAAATCCTAATTTAATATTTATTCAGTTCATAGTCTACCCATTTCCTTCACCCTCATCGTTATATCTCTTAACTCAAATCTTTTACATATATTCATATCTAAACATATCATCCCTTTTCTTAAACTAAACAATCAATAAATTAACCTGTCTCCACCCACTTTCCTACAAGACTACCATACTTAATAATTCTTAATATCTTTATTCTTCTGCCCACTCCCCTAAAAAATATTCCCTTATGTAAATAAAATCCTCTTAAAAAGACTTTAGGCTTGTAATCCATATAATATCTTCTGTAATGTCTTTCAGCTGGATTGTAAGCTGGATTGCCAAAACCATTTTTTGATTTAGTAGATGAATTTAATCTAGTAGACATTTGGCGAACCCTGCACCCATATAAGAGGCAATATACGTTCTACTCCAACCCTAAAAGATCATGGTCAAGATTTGACATGATGTGGGTAAGCAGAAATATTGGGATGGATATTATGTCAGCTGAAATTACACCTAATATATGGGCGGACCATAACCCGCTAGAGATTAAATGGAAATATCTGTATAAGAGAAGAAACATAAAATGGAGGCTAAAAACACAATTCCTGCGGGATAAGCAAAATATTGAGAAAGTAAAGGGAGAACTAAAATCATTCTTTGAAGAAAATGAAAAGTAACCAACGGCCCGAGGAATAATATCGGATGCAATGAAGGCGTTTCTGAGAGGCCTGGCAATATCATATGGTTCACATAAGAACAAAGAAAAAAGAGAGATACAGAAGACACTGTTGGAAGAACTAGGGAAAGCAGAGAAGGAAGTGCAGCAAAACCCAGACAACGAGGGAGCTAAAGAAAATTGGATGATTATACGTCATAGACTAAATATCATTGATCAGGAAGAACTGGTGTATAAAATAAAACGAACCAAACAACACTATTTTGAAAATCCCAATAAACAGAGTAGATGGCTGTCCTACAGATTAAAAAAAGAAAAAGAGAAAGGGACTATTCACCAGCTGGAAGATTCAGAGGGACACATTGTTAACAAAGAAGAAGAGAAATTAGAGATTGTCCGTGAATATTATGCTACTCTATATAAAGAAGAAGAAATTCCCAAAGAAAAAGAGGACCAATACCTCTCGGAAGAAAAACTTCCACTGATTGGGGAGGAGGAGAAAGAAATGCTCAACAAAGAACTTACAATGACAGAATTAAAGACAGCTATATCTAAACTCAAAAAGAACAAATCACCAGGCCCAGACGATTCCCAGGAGAACTATATAAAAATCCAGATTTAGAGGAAATTCTCCTACCAAAATTGTTGGAAATTTATAATGAGGCCTTGACAAAATCCAAAATACCAGACTCGTGGAGAGAGGCATTTATCACACTCCTCCAGAAAGAAGGAGCGGACTCAAAATTGATAAAAAATTACAGACCAATCTCCCTCCTTAATACGGATTATAAGATTTATATGAGCATCATAGCAGGAAGATTAAAGATAATTCTGAACAATTTAATACATAGTGACCAAAACGGATTTCTCCTGGGGAGACAGATATGAAATAACACAAGGATGGTAATAGATATACTTGAATATTACGAGGAACACCCAGATAAAGAAATAGCACTGGTCTTTTTAGACCCCCAGAAGGCGTTTGATAACCTGAATTGGGAGTTCATGAAACAACAAGTCAATAAGATGGGATTCGGATCAAATTTTGTAAACACGATAACTACAATTTATGAAAAGCAAAGGGCTAATATTTTATTAAATGGAGAATTGACAAAAACCTTCCAAATTAGAAAGGGGGTGAGACAAGAACGCCCTCTGTCACAACTTCTGTTCATATTAGCTTTAGAAGTATTACTAAAAAGGATTAGAGATAACATCAAATTAAGGGACGGACAGTTAGGACGGAGACTTATAAGACCCAGGCATTCGCTGATGATGTAGCACTAATTATGGAGGAGCCATTGGAAACAGGCGTTAAAATACTGAAAGAGCTGGGTAAGTATGAAGAGGTAGCAGGTTTCAAATTAAACAAATCCAAAACTAAATTGTTGATCAAAAATATGACTGAGGACCAAAAGAAAGCACTGGAAGAATCAATGGGGCTCCAAATAGTTAAGAAGGTAAAGTATCTGGGTGTATGGATATCAGCAAGGTACTCGGCCCTTAAGGAAGATAATTATATGCCCCTGATCAGGAATATCAAACAGGATTTAGAAAAATTGGGGAAACTTCAATCATTCCTAGGCAGGATTGCAGCAACAAAGATGAGTGTACTACCCAAGTTGCTGTACCTATTTCAAACTGTCCCAGTCAAATTAGATAAAAAAATTTTCTCGGAACTTAATACTATCATTAGAAAATTTATTTGGAGGGGGGGAAGAAACCAAGGATAGCAATTAGAAACTTGCAAGACAAAAAGGATAGGGGTGGTTTCGGACTCCCTATATGGGAGACTTACTACAAAGCAGCAAATTTAGTAGGGTTGAAAGAGTGAGCAACCTTGGGAAATAAAAGACTCCTGACCTTGGAAGGGCACGACGAAGGGCACGACCTTTAGAAGGGCTGGCACGCTTACCTTTGGGATACAGAAAAAAGAACTAGAACATACTTCCATAGACACAAAATAAGAGATACACTAATGCTGACATGGGGAGAAATAAGACGAAAACAATACACAAAAGTTCCGAGATGGCTTTCCACGATGGAGGCAATAATATATCCCAATGTGTTGGAAATGGGAAAAACGGTTAAATATAAAGAGATATTAGATGGGGGAGGGAACCTTAAAACAATTGAAGGATTGAAAGAACAGGGTATTCTTATAGATTGGTGTCATATGCACAAATAAAATCCCGTTATAAAAAGGACAAGGAGGAATTTGGCATAGAGACAGGCACTAATGGATTTGATAAGATCTGGATGGGCACTGATAATAAAATACTAGCTAAATTATACACTTACCTGCTGTATTACGACATGGTAGAGGAGGTGGTCAAGGACCCAATGATAGCATGGGCCAAAAACATCGGATAAAACATAAATTTAAATGAATGGGACTCAATCTGGAACAGCAACCTTAAAATGACCAGGGCGGTCACCTATAAAGAAAATCAATATAAGATGTTTTATAGGTGGCATTTAGCACCAGCTAGGATCGCCAAAATTTATCCTAATATGAGCCCGAATTGCTGGAAATGTAGCCATCATCAAGGCACTTACTACCACTGTTGGTGGACCTGTACCCAAGCAAAAAAATTCTGGAGGATGATTTGGAAATGGATTACGGAAATAATAGGAGACAATATTGACTTTGAGCCGAAAATCTTTCTCCTGGGAATCCTGAAAATAGAATACGCAAAAAAGAAGAGGTACTTAATTACACACATAACGACAGCTGCAAGAATTTCTTTCGCTCAGTATTGGAAAGAGAAAAAATTACCACCCGAAGAATATGTAATCAGGAAAATATTGGAATGTGCCGAAATGAATAAACTAACACTAGAAATTAACGATAGAGAGAATACGGAATATTATAGCATGTGGGATATGTGGTATGAGTGGATAGAGAAAAGAAACAAAAAGTGAAGCTCGAGGAGCATAAAGTTTAATTTAATAATCAATTAACAATGATTATATAGAATTGAGTATTACTACTTGTAGTACCAACTGCAATTGAGTATGAATGTAAGAATATGTAAACAACAAGTAAATAACATGTATATATGATCATAAAGAATTGTGTATTATTATATGTAATATCTTTCAAACCAAATATAATGCAAGGAAGCAATACCATGTAAATAATAATAAGTAAATAACATGTATATATGTATTAACACCGCGGAACTGGAAATGTTTGAATTGTATTATCATATTTCACAATAAATTTTTTTAAAAAAAATATATATAAAAAAAAGAATCAAGGGCCCTTGAAGTGTTAAAGTTCAGATCTTTACTGATCTTCATTTAAATCCTCATTTGCTCCTGACCCCTCATCAATCAATTCTGCCATATCCCTTTACCTGATAGCAGACCTTCTGATCTCAGGATAGGCAGTGATTTCAGGAGGATGAATACAAAACTGAATGTCATGCTCTACAACTAGAATTCTGTAGTCATTTTCAGAAGGACAAATCCAGCTAGTCCCCTTGTAGCCTTGGGAATCAAAGATTTATTATCTTAATCTATTTTTATTATGGATATGTGTGTATACAAACACACACACACACACTTAACTATTTGGTTAAATTTATAATATGCCAGTAGCTCTATAAGCAAAATAGTATATAGAAAAAAGTATTACCTAATTTTAAAGTCTTTGTCTACAGAATCCAATAATACAGAAGTTTGAAAATCCTTTAATCAGGAGAGAAGCAAGAGGTGTGTGTACTGTGACATGCCAAAGTATAAATAAAATAATAGTCTAACAAGACTGACTATAATATATCTGTTTGACAAAAGGTACGTTAATATTTCTTGATGACCAAGGATATATTTTATAAGACTGAAATTTGTCTACTAGAAGAAGAAAAAATAAAATAAAAACTTGGAAGGTGATTCCAAGTGAAGAGAGAAGGTTTGATGTAATAATGTGCATATATAACCATATCTATAAGTTATTATTTGAGATTTAATGGCAAAGGTTTAATTAAAAAATAAATATTGTTCCTGTCCTATTTGGGATTCCAATAATGTGATTGGGGTTATTTTGACAACTATAAATTGCATGATTTGTAGAAATGCTCTAAAGCAGCAGTTTGGTAAATAGAGGCTTTTGTTTCATGAAACTAAAACAATGTTTCAGAATGAAATTGTATGATTGTTCCAATGTTTCCATATAGCATATGGGACATATCATTGTTTTTATGATTTAATATTCCACAAACAGAATCAGACAAAAGAAATGGGCGTTGTCACTATAACTTTCCTTCTGGATGTACCACATAAATTTGCTGGCCTTTTATATTTCTTTGTCTATTTAAGTTTATTAATCTGTCATTGTGAGACATAAAATCATGTTATCTTTCATTTCATTAATATAACCCAAATATTTTAGTTAGAACTTCTCACTGAATTGTGTTATTTTTAACAACTATCCCTGTAGCTGGGGTTCGGCGTGCTGGGAAGCAGTAGCTCTGTGTTGTATTGCAGATGAGGGGGGGAAGCCGAAGGGTCCCAATGGGAGAGGCTGCGCCTGCCGCATAATTACGCATTGCTTCCAAGAGTTGCGCTTACTGCCGGGTAGCTGCGCGCTTTCCATTCATCCTCAGTGAAGCAGAGCAGAAGCAGAGAGGGGCAGGAGGGCCGAGAGCATGTAGAGCCCCAGAGTGGCATTCTCCCCTGGCACCTGAACTTGCATGGAAGTGGCGCATCCCCTGGTCCTGGACTGGATGTGGGGCCCGAGGCGGAGGGGAGGCCGAGCAGGCAGCCCTCATGGGAGAGCGCCACCATGGCACTAAGTGCGACTCTTGGAATAGGTGCATAATTACGCGGCAGGTACAACCTCTCCGTTGGGACCCTTTGGCTTTTTCCCCTCAGCGGAGTGACAGTGGCAAATCTTTGAACTTTCCTCAGCCAGTAGGTCTCCTGCCCTACAAGGAAGCCACCTTTTGCTCCTGGGCCCAATGGCGTCAGCTGCTCCAATGAGCCTCCTTCCTTCCTTCCTTCCTTCCTTCCTTCCTTCCTTCCTTCCTTCCTTCCTTCCTTCCTTCCTTCTTCCCTCCCTCCCTCCCTCCCTCCCTTCCCTTCCCTTCCCTTCCCTTCCCTTCCCTTCCCTCTGACAGCTGTACAGTGGAAGGGCTGAGCGAGTGATTCAATGCTGGGAGCCGAGCATGGTTCAGCCTCCCAGGAGAGGCACCTCCCAGCCCCACCCTTGACTGGTTCCAATGGCAGCCATGGGGACTCGTGCATTGGGCGGCTGTGGTGTCCCTCCATTGGGCTTCCTCTATGCCCAGACTTGGGGCAGGGATCAACCAGTGCCCTTCAAGCGGGCAGCCAGCCCAAAAGAGACTCTTGCAAGCTGGCGGGTGCCTGTTGGCGAAGTAGGACTGGCAAGACCAACAGCCACCCCATCTTCTTCTTCCCCTCGCACCACTGCCACTTGTCTGTCCACCGTTCTCCCACTCGGCACTCGGCAGTTACGGGGCAGTGGTCAGTGAGGCTGCCTGCTCCCCAAAGGAGGATGACGACCATCTTCACCCATGGAGAGGGAGGCAGGAAGGACTGGCCGGCCAGCGGATCAGCACCACTGAACCCCCACCTTGGAGATTCCTCACCAGATCTGCTCCCAGTGATACCTGCCCGGTCTGAACCTGCCTGCCAGATGCAGGAAGCTCTTGCCTGAACCTGTTGCATATTTGGCACATGCGGAGTGGCCACTGATATCCCAAAAGCGGATTGAGACTGCCACAATGTGAATAGAATAGAATGGAATGGAATGGAAATAGGAGAGAATGGAATGGAATAGGGATGGGAAGGGATGGAATAGCAATAGCAATGGAATGGAATGGAATTCAGCAATGTTTATCTTCCCCACCCCCATTTGCTCTTCTAGCACACTTTTCTTTCCTGAGAGAGATGAGAGAGAGAGAGGCTTGTTGATTGTAACCTTGTTGGGGCTGAGAAGAATTGCTGCAAAACGGAGTTTTCTGAAGTGGACCACTAGACTCGTAAACAAAAATGATCTAATAAAAAGAAAAGTCAAACAAAAGCAAATAAGACAGCCCCAGGAGTAAAAAAATTAAAGTTTAATTTGTGTGTATTATTTAATGGACTGCTAATTGGCAAAATGGACTGCTAAATTGACCACACCCACCGAGCCACACCCACCCAGTCACATGACCACCTAGCCACACCCACTCACCCAGTCTGAGCCCCAATAATCTGAGGGACCATGAAGTGGCCCCCTGTTCAAAAAGTTTCAGGACCCCTGTCCTAGAGGAATCATCTGTACAGATTAGATGTTGCATCCTCTTCCCTTAAAAAAGAGCTTTTAAGAAATTCTTCCATAATGTTTCAACAATCATCTTCAGAGCTGTCAACAAGCCTTCAGCAATAAAATGCTGCACAGTCCAATTTATGTTTACCAGCCAACATTACTCTTTACTAAATCAGCAACATTTTTTTAAATTGTCACCACTTTCTAGATCAGTCTTATGCCAGCCATTGCACACTTTCCATCAAATGTTCTTTGCTACTTAACTATGGCTAAATGCAGGCTTGGGCAGGAAGAATGAACAGAGGTTCTGAATTTGAAAGTTCCCCATACAGTCCTCCTCTTTCTCAGGCACTAAGAAGAATATATGCCTAGTGTATCAAAAGGTACTGTTGGGAGATTTCTGCTCAACCTCACAGCATTTGTGCTATGTCACTCCACAAAGTTTCATTCAATCTCCCACACTGTTCCACTTCCATATGAAAAAAGATGAATGAGATAATCAATATACTTAGGACATTCAATGTTTTCCTTTTGTCACTGAATCCAGGTGAAGAAGAATAATGGCTGAATATATAATGAACATTAACAAAAAAATTATGGCTAACAAATTAAAATTCAATGTGGACAAGACAGAGGTACTTTAAGTAAATATATAATATATCCAGGTGAGTGTTGTTTGCCTTATCTGGATACAATTGTAGTGTCTCAAAGGTTAAAGATTGCAACTTCGGATTATTTCTGGTTCCATCTAAGTTTTTTTTTTTTTAAAGGTAAAGGTTTCCCCTTACCAGTCATATCTGACTCTAGGGAGTGGTACTCATCTATGTTCCCTAGCTAAGGAAGCGTTTGTCCAAAAACACTTCTATATTCATGTTGCCACAGAGGTAAGCTCTCTGGCTCAAACTTTCAAACATACTTCCCAAACTGGTGGTATAGCCAAGCTGTACCTAGTACCATCTATCTGTCAATAAGAAGGGTGCTTTGTGATGTAATGAAACCTTGAGAGTAATCTCCTGCTGCAAAGGTTCATGGGATATTTCCAAAATAATGATTTAACCCCCAAATTCTGAAATCTGTGACTTAAGATGTAAATGTAAAGGCTTTGTAAATGTCTTCCTTCTATGAATATTTTCCTTTTTAAAATAATTTTTGTTAAAGGTTGAATGAAACAAAAAATAATAGAAACTATGAGAAAAAAATGCCAAAAAGAATTCCTCACTCTCTCCTTGACTAGTATAAACAATTTCCTAATCTTTCCATCTCTCATTAGCTAGTAAATATAAAACTCTTCATCCCATAACCCATTTCTTAATAATAGGCAAACGAAATAAGTAACATCTTCTTCAATCAAGTTACCAGCAAAAGATTCATGAAGAGCTGTAAGATGTTAACATTAATTAACATATATAAAACTCAAAATTCCACATCTTATCTCTTAACCATAACAAAGCGTTCATATTCTTCTCAAGTAAACTTTGCTGCAAATCTTTTTCTGTAATATTTTCATTTGGTAACAGGAGACACAACATAACTTCCATTTCACGATAACAGCCTTTTGCGCAGTTCTTCAACGATGTTTATAAAAATTATTATAAATTGTTTGTCTTACGATTCCAAAATCAAAAACAATTTTTCTTTTCCATAAGCATACATTTTAAAAACAGTTTCAAAATCTTAATATTCAAAGTCTAAAGCTCTAACTTTTTTTAACCCTTAGAGCTCTTTGTAGCCAAAACTTTACCTTACTTTTTGCTCTTTAAGTTCTTAGACGTTATAAAAAATAAATTTTTATATTCTTACACTAAGGATTAGAATAGAATGGAATGGAATGGAATGGAATGGAATGGAATGGAATAGAATAGAATAGAATAGAATAGAATAGAATAGAATAGAATAGAATAGAATAGAATAGAATAGAATAGAATAGAATAGAATAGAATAGGCGTTGTACTTACCTGATACGCCCCTTCTCTCCTTGCTGTTACGGCAGTCAGGATTGGGTAGTTGCCAGGTATCTGCCCAATAGGACCGAGCCCACTGGAAAGCAAAATCCCGCCTCTTCCTCTTAGCTCCAGTTTTGAGGCGAAGGTATCCAGCAGGCTGACATGTCTATCGGATAAAAACACAAGAGAAGTGAAAAGGCACCCCCTTCCTATGGATCCCAGAACCCCGACCGGGTGGGGCTGACTGCCGTGACAGCAAGGAGAGAAGGGGCGTATCAGGTAAGTACAATGCCCATTCTCCTCCCAGGCTGTCACGGCAGTCAGGATTGGGACATACCAAAGCCACATGTCCTACAGGGAGGGATCAGGTCGGACCATCTGAAGCACGCGACGGCCGACGGCAGCATCTGCCGAAGCATAGGCGTCCACCCGGTAATGACGGATGAAGGGAGTCACCGACGACCAGGTTGCAGCCTTGCAGATCTCCTCCCAAGGAGCTTGGGTGGCCCAAGCGGCCGACGTGGCCGCGCTCCTGGTAGAATGCGCGGTGATCCTTCGGGGCACCGGTAAGGATTGGGCGTCGTAAGCTGTAGAAATAGTGGCCCTCAGCCAACGTCCAACGGTTGTCGAAGAGACCTTAGACCCCATGGATGACGGTTGGAACGAGACGAAGAGGGCCTCCGTTCGTCGGAAGGATTGAGTACGAGACAAATAGACCTTCAGAGATCTCCGTACGTCAAGGGTGTGCCGAAGTCTTTCCAGGTGATGACGTGGGGAAGGACAAAAGTTTGGAAGGACTAACTCCTGAGACCTATGAAAGGTGGAGTTGACTTTGGGTAGGAAGGCGGGGTCCAGACGGAGGACTACCCTGTCCTTGTGGAAAAGGCAAAGGTCAGAATGAGAGGACAGGGAAGCGAGCTCTGATATACGACGGGCGGAGGTGATTGCCACTAGGAAGGAGACTTTGAAAGACAATAGCTTGAGGCTGGTCTCGCGGAGAGGCTCAAATGGGGGCCTGGTCAGGGCCATCAGCACCTTGTTGAGGTCCCAGGTAGGAAACCTGTGAATGACGGGAGGACGCAAGTTCGTGGCGCCGCGCAGAAAGCTCCGGATTAGGGGTTCCTTTGACAAGGGGGTCAATGACCTGAACTGTAGAATGGAAGACAAGGCGGCAACTTGACGACCGAGTGTATTAGGAGCCAGGCCGGAGACGAAGCCATCATGTAGGAAGTCCAACAGTTGCTCAATTGAAATATCAGACGGATCCAGGCCCTTCGAGGAGCACCAGCGGAGAAAAGCCTTCCATGTTGAATCATAAATGCGTACAGTGGCTGGCCGGCGAGCTGCTAGGATGATAGCAGCAGCTGCAGGGGAGACCTTAGAGGCAGCTAGACGGCGCCGCTCAACCTCCAGGTGGTCAACTCAAGGGCCTGAGGGTCCGGATGGAACAGACTGCCCTGTTGCAGCTCGATAAGCTCGCCTGGATGCGCCATGGAGGAGCCACCGACAGGGCTACAAGGTCCGCAAACCAGAGCCTGCGGGGCCAACATGGAGCCAGAAGGAGAAGTTCCGCTTTTTCCAATAGCAGTTTCCGAACCACCCTGGTGATCAGGGGAAGTGGCAGGAAGGCGTACAGCAGGACTCCCCGAGGCCAAGGACTGCGGAGGGTGTCCACCGCTTCTGCTCCCGGAGATGGAAAGCGGGAGAAGAAACGAGGAAGGCGGTGATTGGCGCTGGAGGCAAACAGGTCGACATGCAGTGGACCGAAGCGATCCATGAGAAGCTGGAAGAGTCTCGGGGAAAGACCCCATTCGGTGTGGTCCAGGGAGGTCCGGCTGAGAGCATCCGCTCTGATGTTGTCCCTTCCTGCGATGTAATCGGCCCGTAGGGAGCGCAGGTTGGCCTCGGCCCAGAGACCCAGACGAAGGGTTTCCCTCATCAATAATTCGGAACGAGTGCCGCCCATTCGGTTTATGTGGGCTTTGGTTGAGATGTTGTCCGTTAGGACCAATATATCCCGACCGACGACATGGATCTTGAAGTGTAGGAGGGCCAGGTAAACTGCACGCAGCTCCAGGATGTTGATGCTGAGGGACTGCTCCTGCAGAGACCAGAGGCCCTGAGCCGAGAAGGGGCCGAGATGAGCCCCCCAACTGAGGAGACTTGCGTCGGTAGTCACTATTGTCCGATGGGGCTCAAGGAAATTGCTCCCGAGGGACAGGGCCGGAGAAGTCCACCAGCGAAGGGACTCGATGACTGCTCGAGGGAGCCGAATAGGCTGGGAGTTGGGTGTAGAGGCCGACCGTTGGAAAGGGAGAAGCAGCCATTGGAGTGCCCTGCTGTGGAGA
This sequence comes from Pantherophis guttatus, assembly GCF_059756535.1. Lineage (NCBI taxonomy): Eukaryota > Metazoa > Chordata > Lepidosauria > Squamata > Colubridae > Pantherophis > Pantherophis guttatus. The sequence continues at coordinate 115,909,411 of NC_142066.1, forward strand.
CGAGACCAGGGAACGATCCCGTAAGAGGAAACCATTTTGCCCAGGAGCGTTGACAAGTCTAAAAGGGAGGCCGACTTGTCTGACACGGGATGCCAGAGAGGACAAGCTAAGAATGTGGTCCAGTGAGAGGTACACTTCCCCAGTGGTAGTGTCAATAATGGTTCCCAGATGTTGGATCCCGGTGGAAGGAACTAAATGGCTTTTTGACCAATTAATGGAGAAGCCATGGGATTGCAAAATTTGGATGGTTCTATCCAAATCTAAGAGGGCTAGTTCAGAGGAACGGGAGAGGATGAGGATATCGTCCAAATAGAACATACTTCTAATAGAAATGGAGGAAACATGTGCCATAAGGGCAGCCATTATCTTGGAAAAGACCCGGGGGGCTGAGGACAGACCAAAGGGGAGGGAAGTATACTGAAAGTGCCTCCCATTGTAACAGAAGCGAAGAAATTTGCGGTGACCAGGCCGAATCGGGATATGGAGGTAGGCTTCTGTCAAATCAATGGAGGTCATATAATCTCCATGGCGAATACCTAGGAGGATGGTTTGGAGGGAATGCATTTTAAACCGGCAGTAGATTATGTGCCAGTTTAAGGATTTTAAATCGAGAATGGCCTCCAACCCCCCGAGGTCTTGGGGACGAGAAAAAGGCGAGAGTAAAAACCCTGGCCTTCTTGGGAAGTAGGGACAGGTTGGATGGCCCTGATTTCCAAAAGGTGAAGTATGGCAGAGTCCATCCGGGCATGCTTGGAAGGGTCCCAGGAAAGGGGACAGTTAAGGAAGAACTTTGGAGGGGTGGAACGGAATTCTAGGGAAAGACCAAAATTTATAGTGGATTTTACCCAGGCATCGGAGACCGTGACATCCCATTGATTAAAGAAAAGGGACAAACGACCCCCTAGAGCCATAGGGGCAGGGGGCTCAGCGGGACCTCCTAAAGGGACGGCCCCTGCCTCCTCGAAAGGACCGTTTGTAAGGGAACCGGGAACCGGGCCTGACCTGAAATTCCGAAGGAGCCTGGCCTCTAGCAGTGAAGGAGCGCTGTGAGCGTTGAACTGACGAGGAGGAATCCTGTGGTCAGTAGGATGAGGAACAAAAGGAGGAGAATGGACGGTTATCAGGACGACGATTGAGAGCGGGTAAGACCTTGCGGTGATCTCTTGTCTCCACTAGCAGAGGATCCAGCTGAGTGCCAAAGAGCTTTTCCCCGGCAAAGGGTGAGGAAGCCAAGCGCCATTTACTCCGGATGTCCGCTTGCCAATTGCAGAGCCACAGAAGCCGGCGACCAGTGATGGCAGAACCAATGGCCTTGGCAGAGAAGCGAGCGGCATTCAACGTGGCGTCCGCTGAAAATTCTACTGCAGCTAAGATCTTGTTCAGATCTTGGTGGGAGCTGTGATCTGAAGGAGGCAAACGGGCCTGCAGCTGGCGGAGCCAGAGGATCGTGGCTCTGTTAAAGAAAGAAACTGCAGAGGCAGCTTGTACTGACCAGGCCGAGGCCTGATGACCCTTGATGTATGTCCTTTCAGCCTTCTTCTCCTCAGGTCATAGGCACTCCTCTGGGGGACCTGCAAGAGGAGACGGAGAGGAGAGAGCCAGCACTGGAGCGTCCACCGACGGAACCTGCAGAAGCTGAGAAAAGTCCGGAGCCATATTATAAAATCGTTTATCCAAATTGTTTGGGACTGGGCCCGAGCTTGGAAGGGACCATTGGCGAAGAAGGACATCTGAAAACAATTTGGGCGCAGGAACCACTTCCTTATGAACGGCAGGCTCTTGAAAGAGAACTGAGGCCGGGTCAGTCGAGGAGGAGGTATCTGTAGCCGCTGAAGAGGAGGCGCCAAGGTGAGTTACATTCTGAGCCTTAAACAGCAAAGATTTGAATAATTGAGGGCAGAAAAGCCCTATGAAAGCGGGTTGATCAGGCTCCAACCCCTCATCATCTGACAAATCATTGTTCATGATCTGGCCTTCCTCAGAGAAGGAATCTCGGCTTTCTAAATCCACATTCGCCCCTGCTTCCATGACCTCCTCGACCGAATCCTGGTAAAACTGATCCCTATAAGATGGACCTGCCCTGGATTGATCAGAATTCACGGAAGAAGGTCTCTGTTGGAGCCCTTGCGCAATACCCTAGCGAATGGCAGTAGAGATCAAATCTGCCAATTCAGGGGTAATATTTTGAGTTGGAAGGGGAGGAGCACAGGCCAAATGCGTTTCAGGCGCTAAAGAAGGTACTTGATCCGGAACTGGAAAACCGGAATCCTGTTGGGCCAGCGGAAAAATGGATGCAGCTTCAGGATCGAAGGAAATTTCACCCTGAACAGATCTATCAGGGGATAGGGCTTGAGGGGGCCGTGGAGGAACCACACTTGCTTGATCAGGGCCAGGTTCCACAACAGATGGGGCCAGGGCCTTTTGGAAAGCCTTCTCTATGGCCCTATGAAGTCTTTCCTCCTCCCTCGATTGTTTATGAGTAGGAGGAGCGGCAACCCTTGGGGCCTTGGAAGGAATCCCCCTTGATGGGCCCTCTTCTGGATCGTCCTGACGAGGACGTTTCCCTTTCGCAGCGGCTTGGCGGGGATGGCGCGATTTTGAGGCGTCCGCCATTTTGAGTACAAGGCCCTGAGAGAGATCCGACCCCTGCTGTAATGGCTGCCGAATTGAAAAGGACCGGGACGCAAACAAACGTACCCTTCGATGAGGCTTGAGGCGGCAGCTTTAAATTCGCCATCAGAACCTTCGGGCAAGCCTCCTGTAGTGCGGCGCTGGGGCGGCTGAGGGAGACGCTGGAGGCGGCAAACTTGAAATCGCCGTCAGAATCCTCGAGGCAGGCTTTCTGTAGCGCAGCACTGGGGCGGCTGAGAGATACGCTGCTGGGCAAAGGGAGCCCTCAGATGCAGCGATGACCGCCGTGGGAGGCGGGAGTGCCTGGATAGTGACCCTGAGGAGAGGCGCCTGGGTCAGATAGCCTCCGCCGGTGAGGGCGGGAAAGCCGGGAAGCGTGGCAGGGCGAACCCGTGCGCGCGCCAACGAAGCCGCGGCTCGACGGCTAGCAGCAATTAGCGGCAGAGAGATATAGCCAGAAGAGGGGAAATGGAGAAGTCGAAGTCAGTCCGTTCCATGGTCAAAATAGAGGAATAAGGCAATAGCAAGTTAGAGAAAGCGATAGACACGTTTGTCCAGGCAAACCAAGCCGAAAAAACTGGAGCTAAGAGGAAGAGGCGGGATTTTGCTTTCCAGTGGGCTCGGTCCTATTGGGCAGATACCTGGCAACTACCCAATCCTGACTGCCGTGACAGCCTGGGAGGAGAATAGAATAGAATAACAAGAGTTGGAACGAACCTTGGAGGTCTTCCAGTCCAACCCCTTGCTTAGGTAGGAAACCCTATAGTATTTCAGACAAATGGTTATCCAATCTCTTCTTAAAAACTTCCAGTGTTGAAGCATTTACAACTTCTGGAGACAATTTATTCCACTGATTAATTTTCTGTCAGGAAATTTCTCCTTATTTCTAGGTTGCTTCTCTTCTTGATTAGTTTCCACCCATTGCTTCTTGTCCTGCCCTCAGGTGCCTTGGAGAGTAGCTTAACTCCCTCTTCTTTGTGGCAACCCCTGAGATATTGGAACACTGCTATCATATCACCCCTAGTCCTTCTTTTCATCAAACTACACATACCCAATTCCAGCAACCATTCTTTATATGTTTTAGCTTCCAGTCCCCTAATCATCTTTGTTGCTCTTCTCTGCACTCTTTCTAGAGTCTCAACATCTTTTTTACATCGTGGCGATCAAAACTGAACTCAGTATTCCAAGTGTGGCCTTACCAAAGCATTATAAAGTGGTATTAACACTTCACATGATCTTGATTCTATCCCTTGGTTTATGCAGCCTAAAACTGTGTTGGCTTTTCTGACAGCTGCTGCACACTGCTGGCTCATATTTAAAGATTGTCCACTAGGAAGCAAAAGCAGGCCCAAGGCCTGCGTGGGTCCCGAAAGACAGGAAGTAGGGCAGTGTGCCTCAGGAATTGGGGAATTTTTGAAAGACCTGTGACAGGTGACTATGAGCCTGTTCTAGGCCTCCCAGGCCTTCCCTACCCTTGAAGCATCCTATGTTCCACTTAATGACCACATCAGGGACAGGAAGCATTGGGTTCAATAAGTGAAGTGATAGCATGGGTTCCTTGCTTAATTACTGTCACTATAGTCTCTTGTGAGTATAAGGGCAGCCTCCATTGCAATCGTAACAAGATCTGTACCCAGATATTTCAGCTTCATTATTTATAGGTTATGTACATCCAAACAGGTGTGTATAGGATGTGCCATTACTTTCTTCTAAATGATAGAATATAAGATTTATAATATTGATTGTATTTACAAATCATACACACCGATTAGTCAAATTTTATATATATATACTGCTATTGCAAGAAAGTCTTTCCTTTCCTACTCTTTGCTTCAGATTCCCAGAGAGTGAGATAGTGAAGATTGTAATTCAATCCATTTCAAGGGCACTAGGTTTGGGAAAATTGTTTTTTACAGTTCACAATTTCTGTGGATATTCTTTAGTGTATGGGTGGGTAATTATGTTTCCCAAAAGACTACATGAGAAACTGAGACTGTAGTGAAAGGCCAGTGTTGCCACCTACACCCATCATCCTATCCCCTGCCAACACCGCCCCACTCCTGCCAATGCCGCCCCGTTCCACTATCTTACCCTGCCTCAAATGCCACGGGCCACACAAGGACAGCTGAAGAACCAGATGTGTCCTGTGGGCCATAATGTGCTAATGTGATAAAATGTTGTTTAGAAGAAGGTGATGTTATAGACAGAAAGGAATAGTCAGAGATATTGACAAGCAAATGACTCCAGGTGTAACTGGATATCAATCTGGCCAAATGATGAACCTTATGTAACTGATTTATGATTTCAGTGTGCTTTTAAAAGGAGCATTCTCCTAATGCATTATAAAAAGTCAATTTCAATCTAAAATAAAAACAATGGTACTTAAAATTCAGCATCCTCTTTTAACATAAGATATAATGAAATGTATTACAAATGTAAAATAATATATAAACATCACACCTAGTGGTCTTCTTGGCATTTAGGGAGGGCTCAATTAATATGTTAAGGGAGCTTAACGTAAAGGGAACCAATGTTTCAACAATGAAACATGAATGAAAAGCATTTCTAATCTATCCAAAAAAGAATTGCCTTTGAGAAAATAGTGGATAATATTGTCCAAATGGAAAGTTCCTTTATACACAGGAAGCTTGTTACTCAATAGTGCCAAGTGAACTTGAAGCAGAGATAAAAGTAGAACAGCACAGCTGGAGTGAGATGGTGTCTGGCTAAAGATGAAAAAAAGGCTAAGATGAAGACTGGATGGGACAGAAAAAAAACCCAGAAAGCAATTAATAGGAGTTCTCAGTGCGAAGAGATAAGATCTTCTTGGGAAAGATGTGGAAATTAGTGCTCCTGTTATCTGTTTGAGCAGGGGTGTCAAACTCGATTTCATTGAGGGCTGCATCAGGGTTGTGTTTGATCTTGGAGGGGCTGGGGGGGGCATGGCCAGCTTGACATCACTCCTTTTGGGGGCGCCTATGATGGCCCAAGTGCTCTGCCAGCGAAAACAGGCTGCCGAGCTCAATTTTTGCCTGCCACGGCCTCCTGCAACCCTCTGCATGTGGCCCTTCGGAGCTCCATTTTCACTGGCAGAGGGTTACAGGAGGCCGTGGCAGCCGGGAGCTCGGGAGCCTGTTTTCACTGGCAGAAGCACGCCGGGCTGGTGCTTTGCTGTTTTCAGGGCGGCCCCGCAGGTCATATCTAAGTACCCTATGGGCTGTATCTGTCCCCCAGGCCTTGAATTTGACACCCCTGTGTTAGAGAATCTGCTTTATATAATATTCCAGAATCTCAAACAACTAGGAACTCTGTATCTCCAATTTTTGCAATATACAGTATGTTTGGAAAATGTATTACCTTGGTCAAGTTTACAGTATACTTAATTGATCAGGTGTGAACCTGTATTTGAAATATTTCCAGTGTTGAGAGTAACACTATTCTTCAGACTAAAACCATAAAGAAATATGCAAATATTCTATAGGGCTGATGTTGCCTATGACACTAACTTCCAATGCTGTATTTCTTATGTAGAACATGATATTGTCATATTGTAGTCTATCATATAATGAGAATATTTATTCTTTCATATCTATTAAGATATATTTAAGTAACAAAAAGTATTAAAATACAGTTAATAATTTATTAAGTTCATTCACATATTGAATGAACATATTACTCTTGTTAAATCTCCATTCAAATGCAGAGAAAGCCATACTAAGATATTTATGAAGCAAATGACATTGTAAATAATGTAAAATCAAATTTACTATATACAAAATGCATGAGATTATATTACAACACCTGCAGCATTTATAGACCAAAGGCTATAAGCTGCTGGTTTGTTATATTAATCTATTAGATCAGTGGTTCCCAAACTTTTTCAGTCCACCGCCCCCTTTGTACTACAAACTCATCCTCAGTGCCCCCACCCAGAGGTTGGTTCTACTTACTTTTACTACCGGTTTGCAGCAGGGCCACGTGCGCGCTCACTTTGCTCACACATGCATGCACTCTTCTGCATATGCGCAGAAGCGTTCTGATGATGTCAGGATCGGTGGACGGGGCCTCCTGCCAGTTTTACTACCGGTTCTATAGAACCGGTGAGAACTGGGGCAACCTACTACTGCCCCCATCCCGACCCCCTATAAATAGCATTGTTTGGAATAGCGGTTTGCACGACCCACTAAGGAAGATAGTAACAGTAAAATACATGGAATACAGCCATTTTTGGCCTCATGAAGCCTTGCTCTGCATGTCCCGTTTTTGTGAAAAACGGGCCTGTTTTTCGCAAAAACAGGGTGCGCAGAGCCTTTGGGAGGCCTGCAGGCTGCTCCAATACAAATCTATCCCTGTAACAAAAATAGCTAACACTATTAGTTAACACTAAAGAAATCCCCTGAATCAACCAATCTAGAGCAGTGATTCTCAGCTGGGGGTTCCTTTTGAATTTGCTGACCACCAGCGAGTGGGAGAAAGCAATTTCGCAGAGGAGGGGATGGAGAGGGCTGTGGGATGAATTCACACCCATTCCCAGACCCCCTTGGGATCAACTTGCAGTCCTCCCCTGCCTCCTCAGGTGGTGGAGCTGGGAGGGGAGATGCTTTTCAAGAAGTCACAAGGAGGGCTGAGAGCTGGTTTCTGTCCCACAAGTAAGATTTGGTCCAGAACCAACCCCAACATGAAGGTCTTTTATTTGCTCCTTGTACTCCTTGTCTTTGCATTTTTAACAGGTAATAAATTAAATTTCTGATGATGTCAAAATAGCTCATAACTCATCTTTCTAGACAGCTATTATCATGTCTAAAAGCAAGGTACTCTTCTCCATCTTTTGTCTAGAGTACCATTTAATCCAGAGCCTTTTAATTCCAGAAATCCAAGTTTAAAGAATGAACTTCTGGAATTAAAGCTCCATTTTTTAGCTAAAACTTAATTCATACCTGTTAGTTTTGCTTGAGCAGTGTGAACAATTGATAGTGTGATCCTCCGAAGGTCTGAAAAATATATCATTGATTTTTCTTTGGCATTTGAACTAGATAACCAATGTGAAAAAAATGCATCAAGGAAGGACTGGAAAGCCAATTCATACTGAACTGTATTGGGTTTTCTGTTGTTATTTGAATAAAATGAAAAGAAATCAAATAGTGGTACCTAGTGTGGAAAAAGAGACGAAATAATGGGTCATTTTCAACACTTGAATTCTCTACACTTAAAATATCTAGAAATTATTATGGTTAAGTGAGTTTTGCCCCATTTTACAATTTTTCTTGCCATAGTTCAAATCAAAGTTCAAATCAGAGATTTGATAGTTCAAATCCAAGATTTCTGAGACCAATGTTGAATACTTAAATTTCAGTAGTCACCAATCCCAGTCTTAAAATGAGTTTAGAATCAGTGGGAGTCACTGATAACAATGACTAACTAGCTACTGATAATGAGTCCATGTTGTAATGACCACACACAGAGAGGTTGAGGATATATGTGGTAATTTATTGCTTTACAAAGTGACATTATATAGTTTGTTACTACAAGTTACAGCGTACTTGGCAGCATATCATTGGTTCACACAATCTTCCAGGTAACTTAAATCTTAACTTCATGGTTATCCTTTACTTAAGCAATAACATTTATCTATAGTTAAAGTTTAACATATCCCATTTCCTCCTCTCTTGCTCCTCTTATTTACACATTTAGGGTCTTATGTTCTAATGCCATTTCCTGGCGCCTACGTGCACGTAATCTTCCTTATCTGAGGTTTGTCTTCTGAGATAGGAAAATTCCTGCACATATGCAAACTCCTACATGTCCTCTCTTTTTATTTAATTTTGAGGGAACAAAGATTTTTGAATATAACGCATTTGAGGAGGAGGCAGAGAAAGAGGGGTAGGACGAAACATACCAATTAATGAGGGAATACATTGAATGAAACAACAACAAGCAATCAATATGACAAGGATAATCACCACATAAAGAAATAGCTGTCTGAGCCAGGACCAATCAGGAAGCCAATTGGTCAACCAGTCAAAAGGAGAAGAAATAGCATGAACATTATTCTGAAAATAAGATTGAAGTTCATTAAGTTCATCTTCAATAGTTTTATTCAGGGGACTTCCGGTTTGCTTCCTGTCGCCGAAGGACGGTCCCGTTTTTGGACCGCCAGCCCCGCTGCCTGTTAGAGCCGCTTCGATCAAGAGAAGCGGCTCAGAAGTTCCAGAATCCTGCAGGATTAGTGGAAGAGAGTGGGTGAGAAGCAGGTTGAACCCCTGTGAGCCCCCAGATAGCTATCGTTTGCTTCTGGGGAGGAAACAGGCATGGCTCCCTTTCAGCTCGCTGAGTCTCCGGACAGCGTGGGACGAGTCTGCCTAGTGCAGAACAAGGCGCCAGGAGCAACCCTTTTTTTTACTGAAAACAAAGCAATTCAAATTACCAGGGTGGAAAAACAACTTGAACCTCCAAAACTGCAAGTATTACTAGCCCTGTGATTTATTCTAAAACGGAAGAGCAAATGAGTGAAAGTCTCTTGAAAATGGCGCCCGGTTTCAGCGTTAACGAGCTGAAAGCGAGAGTGGATTTCAACTAGTTACAAAGTTGCATTGTCTGTAATAAGTGGAGGAAAAGAAAAGAAAATCCTTTTTAAAATAAGCCTGATTTTGCTTCAATTTCACCCTTATTTTGATTAAACCTGGGGGAATTTTTTAGAGGACTTTGTGGTGGAGGAAAGGGAAAAAGGATTTCTTTTTTTGGAAAAGCCAGCTTACGTGGCAGGATGGCTTCTAAGCAGACCAAACAGGAAGGGGGGGGGATCCCCCACACGTAAACCTGAACAGCAGCCTCCCAGCCAGCAGAGCCAGAAAAAAGAGACTGATCTTGAAAGTTTAAAGGATTTTATTACTCAGGTTTTGGATGAGAAATTCAAAGAGTCACAACAGGAAATTAAGCAGGAGATTAAAGAAATTAAAGAGGTGGTGCAAGAAAAGTATGATAAGGTGACCCAAAAATTAATGACTGTGGTGACTGGATTATCAGAAGCAATTATTAAAACGGATGCTAAGGTGGAAGAATTTAAATTAGAAATGGATGCCAAAATGAAGGAGACTGACTATAAAATTTTTGATGCTGATAATAAAATGCAGAGATTTGAAAATGAAATTACAATGATGCAGTTCAGGTCCATGGAATTTGCCATAAGGCTGAGAGGCATAAAAGAAAACGATAGACAAGATCTGAGACAGATTTGTTCTGATGCTCTTGCTGTGTTATTAAAGATTAGCCCTGAAGAGATTTTTTGCAAAATTGATAAAATTTACAGAGTGAATTCGTGGGTGGCCAGACAAAGACAATTGCCTAGAGATGTGGTGATATATTTCACAGACAGAAGAATGAGAAATGATATCTTGCAAAAGTCTTTTCTCTCTGCTGTGCAAATGGAGGGAACGCAGATTGGAGTTTATAAAGAGCTACCACCTAAGATATTAAAAGATAGAAAAGATTTTGGATTTCTAGTGAATGAATTAAAAAAACAACAAATTCCATTTGGGTGGGATGCTCCAACTGGCATAATCTTGAGGTATAATGGAGAAAGATACCGATTAAACACTGTTGAGAAGGCGGAACAATTTTATTCTAATGTTTTTAAAGAGAGTTCACCATCCCCACATACATCTACTGTGTTGGAGATAAAGGAGAGTGATAAGGAGAAGCAACTCCAGCAAGAGATGGAAGAGCAGCTTAAACAGGTGGAACCAGAGGTAATGGAAATGCAGGTAGCTATAGGAGGTTTTCTGGAGGAGCCCCTGCTAGACCTTCCTTCGAAAATTGTGATTGAACCACCTAAGACTACAAGAGATGTGGCTTTGGACCTAGCTCGGATGGCTGAACCTAAAGATCAGCGTGCAACTCGAGCAATTTCTAAGCAACTCAAAGAAAAACAACAACAGGAAAGGCCCAAGCCACAACAATATAAGAAAGGAGCCAAGAGCAATTTACTAGAATGTGAAGCCATGGGGGGAGCAAAGCCGAAGACTACTGACTCAGAAAATCTTCGGCAACTGTGCTCGTCGCTTCAAAAAAGTGTACATGACGATTAAGTTTTTATCTTGGAATGTGAATGGATTAAATTCACCACAGAAAAGGAAAAAATTATTTACATACCTGAGACAATTCAACAATGATATAATTTGTTTACAAGAAACTCATGTTAGAACACAAGATCAAAAATATCTGATGAATTCAAGATTAGGAATACATTTTATAGCTTCAAGTCTGGAAAAAAAGAATGGTGTGGTTATTTATATAAATAAAAGACTGTCAGCTAAAATTATAGAAGCAGATGAAGGTGGTAGGTTTATAGCAATTGAATTGCACACACCAAGTGGCCCAACTCTAGTGATTGGAATTTATGCTCCTAATCAACAACAGGATAATTTTTACAAAACTTTGCATTCTAAAATATTGCAATGGGACTATAGATCTATTTTAATTATGGGAGATTGGAATGGAGTAATTGATTCAAAAATAGATAAAAAGAGTTCGGCGAAGTCAAGGATTAAACTACCACAGACTTTTTTTGATATGAAAGAAGATTTGGAATTAAAAGATATTTGGTGAATACATAATCCAAAAGAATTGGACTTTACTTTCTTTTCAGATAGACATAGGTCTTTCTCTAGGATTGATTTTATTTTACTATCAACCGATTTACTTGTAAAAACAAAAAGAACAAAGATTTTTCCAAGGACTTTAACCGACCTAGCCCGGTATGGATAGAAATTGAGATGGGAAAGAGTGAGAGAAGATCATGGAGATTAAATGAAAATCTGTTTAGATATGAAAAAAATATAATAGAACTTAAAAAGCAGATGAAAGAATTTTTTGAAATGAATTTGAATAAGGATACCCCTATTGAAATCGTGTGGGATGCGAGTAAAGCGTATATGAGAGGGGTACTCATTCATATGAACTCTAAACACAAATTGAATAGACAAAAGAAAAGATCTGAAATGGAAGCAGAAATAAAGAATAAAGAACAGTTACTTATAAAAAATCCAAGATGAAAGAATACGAGGAGCTATAAAACTTTTGAAAGATCAATTTCAAATGCTTATGGCGGAACAAACAGCAACAAATTTACAATTTGTGAAACATAACACATTCTGCAACGCTAACAAACCGGGCAGATGGTTGGCTTATACATTAAGGAAGAAGCAGAGTACACGGATTATTGATAGTATTGATATTGGAGGGAAGGAAATTTCTCAACAAAAATTAATTAAAGAAGTTTTTGTAGATTATTATACTAAATTATATGCCAAAGATGACACACAGAATGGACTTATAGAAAAATATCTAAAAAATAAAAGAGTTACAAAAATTACCAATCAACAAAAGGAGAGAATGAATTATCCTATAACAGCCGAGGAGATTATTGCCGCAATTAAACAATTGAAAACAGCTAAAGCTCCTGGGACGGATGGTTTTACTGCGGTGTACTATAAAACTTACAAGCAGAAATGATTGAGCATCTTAAAGATTTATTTTGTAGTATACAACAAGGGGGTAAAATACCCCCATCATGGAAAACAGCTTACATTTCATTGATACCGAAAGAGCAAATAGGTCCTAAAAAACCTGAGAATTTTAGACCAATATCTCTTCTGAATAATGACTATAAAATATTTGCAAAAGTATTAGCCAACAGGTTGATGCCAGTTATTCAAGAGGTGATTCATTGTGACCAAGCGAGATTTATAGAAGGCAGATACATGAAGGACAATGTAAGGCAAGTTATAGATTTATTGGAATATCTTGAGAAGAATAAACAGATCCCTGCAGTGCTGGTCTTCTTGGATGTGGAGAAGGCCTTTGATAGAGTGGATTGGAATTTTCTATTAAAGACTTTAAAAAAAATGGACTTTGGGGATCAATTTATACAGGCGGTTTCAGCAATTTATCAAGAACAAAAGGCACAGATTATTATTAATGGAAGTTTGACAACAGATTTTAATATTGAAAAAGGAACAAGACAAGGTTGTCCGTTATCCCCATTGTTATTTATTTTAACATTAGAAGTCTTGTTGAATACAATACGGGACTCGAGTACCTTGAAAGGAATAGTGATAAGGCAAGAGGATTACAGAATAAGGGCATTTGCAGATGATCTGGTTGTTACCCTAACACAGCCGATGGAATCAATAATCCAGATGAAAGACATTATAAAAGATTATGGTACAGTATCAGGATTTAGATTGAACCAGAAAAAAACTAAGATGATAGTTAAAAATATGACACAAGATCGAAAATACGAACTTGAAAGCAAGGCAGGTTTTGAGATAGTACCAAAGGTCAAATATCTAGGAGTTCAGGTTGCAGAATCAAATATGAAATTGTTTCAAAATAATTATGAGATGTTGTGGCGAGACGTACAGAAAGATATGGAGACTTGGAAAAAACTGCAGCTGTCTTTACTTGGAAGAATAGCAGCAGTTAAGATGAACATTTTGCCAAGATTTCTTTTTTTGTTTCAAATGATTCCGGTGCTTAAAAGTGATAAACAATTGAAAGAATGGCAAAGAGGATTGAATAAGTTTGTTTGGAACGAGAAAAAGCCAAGAGTGAAACTGAAAATTATGCAAGATGTTCCAGAAAGAGGAGGCCTTAAACTTCCAAACCTACAATTATATTATGAAGCAGCAGCTTTGACGCAAGCAAGTGATTGGTTTGGAAGGAAAAAGACTGGAATATTGAATATAGAAAGTTTTGATCTTAAATTTGGTTGGCATGCTTATTTATTTTATGAGAATAAAGTGGACAAAATATTCAAAAGCCATATACTTAGAGATTCCTTGATGAGAGTTTGGAAGAAGCACCGATTTAAATGGGATTACAAAATACCGTTGTGGTTGGATCTTGGTCATATCATGTGGAATACAAATATAATGTCACTCGGGAGGTTGTTATATAAAGAAGTTCTTTTTGCAGATGCGGGCAGATGGCAACTGAAGACTTTAGAAACACTGTTGGAAGAAGGAACTAATTTAACTTGGTTACAGTATAATCAACTTCAACTGAGGTGGAAAGAGGACCAAAAAACTGGTATAATGATGCATTGGTTAAGGCATCAGGCTAGAAACCAGGAGACTGTGAGTTCCAGTCCAGCCTTTGGCTTGAAAGATAGCTGGCGACATTGGGTAGTCACACTCTCCCAATCCAACCTCACAAAGTGGTGTTGGGTATGTTCACCAACTTTATAAAAATAATAATGGTGGGATAAAAATAAAATAATTATAGTGGAACAATTTGATTCCTGGGCCATGGTGTAGTGACAGTCAGAATGATGAGTCACCTGAAACAATGAATCATAGTAAGATAATAAGGAAATATATTTAGTTATTTTAAATATATTTAGAATAATATTAAATTAGTTCTTTATTTTTATGGTTTGGTTATTTTTAATCATGCTTTTTGTGAACAGTTGAGATTATGTTCATGGAGAAACAATTTACAAACCAACTGACTTCATTATTAAAGATAGGCTACCACTTCTTAAGATGACACATCGTTCTTTTGGCTGCAGTTATATACTATGTTTAAAAAGTTAAAACAACACTGATTGTATTTCTTAACATGCAGAGAATTAATTAACCTACCGTGTACAAACAAACTATATAAGAAGACACAGACTGGCGAGAGAAGTCCATGTCAAATTCTCAAAAAGATCTATTCGAGATGAAGTCTATAACAATCTAGAGAAGAAACAGTGACCTATAATGATAAAGAAATTATAATTCTAAAACAGATACCCCAAAGAATAAGAAATCTACGACAACAATATCAGTTCTTAACATAATTATTGATCAAGTATAAGATAATGTACAGATGGCTGCCAATAGAGGGGATCTTAATTACGTGGGAAGACAAAAAATATAAAATAGATACTCTAGAAAAGGCAAGAGAATTTCATAACACACACTTTAGACTAGAAGAAGAACAGGAAAGCAAGGAGGAAACAGATAGTAGAAGTCAAGAAGAACCAATAGAAACAAATCAAGAAAAAGAAATAAGACAGAGGCAAGAAAAAGAGAGAGAAGAGAGAGAAGGTGCAAAAGCAAAGGCACGGATGGAAACAAGAAACACAAAAAGACAGATACGATAGGCAATGGATGAACCGATCAAACTCTTTTCGGTAAATATTAATGGCTTAAACGCTCCAAAGAAAAGGAATCAAATTTTCACAAAATTACGAAAACTAGAAGCAGATGTGATATGTCTGCAAGAAGTACACATTCAAAAAAACTATCAGAAAATCCTAGAAAACCCCAAACTAGGAAAACTATACTCATCTCTGGCCCAAAAAAAGAAAAAAGGAGTAGTGATTTATGTAAAAGAAAAAATACAATCTAAATTAGTTTATACCGATGAGCAAGGCAGAGTGGTGATGGTAGAATTAGAAATAGGAAAGAGGAAAATGTTAATTGTACTGATTTATGCACCTAACCAAAAACTACAGGACTTTTAAAAAGATCTACACATAAAATTAGCAGAATTAGAATATGATGATATTTGTATAATAGGGGATTATAATGCAATAGTAAATGCAAATAAGGACTACAAAACTGATAAAAAAAACCAAAGGAAAAAAGAAATACTTCCAAAAGAATTCTTTACTATGGCTGAAGAACTAAACTTGGCAGATGTATGGAGGGAAATGTCAGGGCATTTATTAATCCCATGTTTCGCTCTGGGACTAATTACCCTGGTTTAGAGTAGATGAATCGAGGCTTATTCCAAGTTGCACTATTCTGATAAAGAAACGCGAAGAAGGTTTCTAATAAAACTCATTTATTTGTTATAAAGAAAATAAAACACCTCACTAACTAAGAAAAGTTAATTGTTACATTTTTGAAAGTAATTCGGGCTGGCTATCTTTCAGCCGGACCTTGCTGGAAAGAGAACAAAGGAAAGAGTGTGAAGAGCAAGGAATGTGGGTGGATACGGAAACACGTAGCTTACTGATAAGAAGTTGGCAAAGCTACGGAGAGTCTGACAGTCCAGAAATAATGAGGTCAGCTGGTAAATAAAATAACGCAGTGACATTCCCCTTCTTTGCCAGTTGAGCGAATATCAGTTCATCATCAAATAAGGCACATCTTCTCACGCAGATACTCGTGTTGAGCTGCTGGAAGTGGTTTGTTGAGCATATCAGCAATTTGATCATGTGTAGATACATATTGCATTTTGACAAAACCTTTTTTCACTAAATGTTTTATGTTTTGGTAACGGATGTCAATGTGTCTGGACCTAGAACCTGTGAAATGAGATTTAGAAATATAAACCACCGATTCATTGTCTTCCATCACGGTGATCGGTCGGATCGGGTGTGTCCAGATATCTGTGACTAAAGCATCAAACCAAGTTAGGGAATTACATGCATCTTCAGTAGATGAACAAGAAACAAAATTCTGTTTACGTACTTGCCAATAAACAGGACATCCATTTAAGAACATCATATAACCTGAAGTACTTTTACGTGATTTCTTATCACTTGCCCAATCAGAATCTGCATAACAACATAATTCTGCATAATCAGTATGTGTTGGTTCTAACAATAACTTCAAATGTTTGGTGTATTTTAGGTATCTCAATAATTTCTTAATACATGTCCAATGAAACTGTTTTGCCTTACCTACGTGTCGAGATAAGAGATTAACACTAAGTGCAATGTTGGGTCTGGTCCAACTACTAATGTATAACAGTGACCCAATGACTGAACGATAAAGTGTTTGATCCTCGAACTCAGGACTTTCTTCTTGTGTCAAGTTGTGAAAATCTGTTTGCATGGGTGTCTTTGTTGTGTTAGCATCTTTCATGTTGCAATGATGCAAAACTTGTTCAATTTTATCTTCTTGTGAAAGACTAAACCCCTTCTGTGTTTTTTCAATCTGAACACCTAAATAAGTGCTAATGTGACCTAATGATTTCAATGTGAAGTATCTCTGCAAAGCTTTGGCAAAAATTTCACTCATTTGCTTATTTGGACCAATATAAACAATATCATCAACATAAACAAGAACTATCTCATATGCATTGTTAGATCTTTTTGTGAACACGCACTCATCAGTTTCGGACTTAATAAAGCCCATTGAATTTAGTTTGTCAGTAAGACATAAATACCACATTAAACCAGATTGTTTCAGACCATAGAGACTTTTGTTTAGGAACCAGGTATCCCCTTCTTGCTGTCGGAATCCTGGAGGACTTCTCACATAGATTTCTTCGTCTAGGTCTGCATGTAGATAAGCCGTGTCAACATCAAACTGGAAAACTTCTAAACCAAGGATAGTTGCAGTTGCTAAAGCAATTTTTACACTCTCAGTTCTGACTGTCGGTGAGTAAGTATTTGTGTAGTCCTCAGGATAACGTTGAGCGAAACCCTGAGCTACAAGTCTGGCTTTGTACAATGACTCACCATTTGGTTTCTTTTTGATTCTGTAGACCCATCGAGTGCCAATGACCTTTTTGTTTGCTGGAGGTTTTGCAGGTGTAAATACTTTAAGTTTCTTTAGACTGTCCATTTCAACCTGCATTGCTTCATACCATTTGTCTTGCTCTGAATCAGGGAGCTGCTTGATTTGTGCGAAATCATCAGGTGGAAGTGTGACTTTGCAAATCAAAGGCAAGGGTGCTTTTGTCAGTTGCCAAGAATATCGTTGTGGAGGGATCCCTTTTGTGGCCCTCTTGGAACGTCTCGGAACAACTGTCCAGTCTTCTTCTTCGTCCTCATCCTCACTTTCATCGCTAGCATCAGCATCCGCGGCTTGCGAAGACGGAACATCGGGTTGAGAAGAACCAGTGGAATCTTGATCATCAATCTGCGTGGCATCAGCAGTATCATCTCTAGGAAAATAGACTCCAGGATCATTGGAATGAATCCTGGACCAGTCAATATCTTCTTCAAAATTAGCAGATTGGGAAATCACAATTACATGTTTAGAGTCAATAAATTTGCTCCACTTTGAGTTATCATCAATACCCATAAATCTCAGTCTCTTTGCTGCTGGACCTCCTTTTCTTCTTTGAGCTAAGGGAATGTTCACCATAGCATATGAACCAAAAATATGAATGTTTTTAAGATTGGGCTTGTAGCCATACAACATGAAGAAAGGAGTCTGATTTGTTACACTGCTCCAAGTACGGTTGACAATGTAATTTGCATACTTGATAGCTTCACCCCAGTATATCTTACCAAGGTTGGCATCTTCTAGGAGACAACGCATCATGGTTTGCAGTACCCCTTGTCTTCGTTCTGCGACTCCATTATGAGCCGGTGTGTAAGGCGCCGACGTCTGATGAATAATTCCATTCTTACGCATCCAGTCCTGGAAACGCTGAGACATGAATTCGGGACCACGATCACTCTGGATTCTGGCGATGCGAACTTGGTGTTGGGTAGAAACAAGGGTTGCAAAGTCTTTAAAGATCTGAAAGGTCTCTGATTTTTCTTTCATAGGATATACATATCCATATCTAGAGTAATTATCAACAATTGTTAGAAAATATTTTCTACCACCAAATGATGGCGGGAAAGGACCAACTATGTCAATGTGAACCAAATCAAAAATGCGTGTTGACAGGCGTGTAGCGTGTTTGGGAATGGCTGCTGCTTTGGATTTGGCCTTCTTGCATACAGCACAATCCAAAAACACCTTACACCCCTTTAGATCCAAACCTTTTGCGAACTCCGGCATCTTCCTAAGAACACGGAAACTGGCATGCCCCAATCTTCTATGCCATTTGTGGATACACCTGGAATGCAAAGGTTTACCAGTTAGTGAATTCTCAACATTAACATTTTTATGCGGAACCTCAGGCTTGCTCTGAGCAAACTGTTTACCAACTCTATTTTTGTTGGCTTTAGGAGCCTTTGGAATAGCAACAGGATCTCTCTCTGGAGCATCTCTCTCTGGGCCTGTGCTCTGCCTTTTTGGAGTTTGCATACTTGCCTGTGTTTGTGTTTTAGGCTTTGGCTTTAAGTAATAAACACCACCAATTAATATGGTTTCAGCAACAATATCTCCATCTTTAACTATGTAACTTGCTTTTTCAAGGTGGTGAACCTGAAACTTTAACATTCTAGACAAGTGACTCTGACTAAGCAAATTACTGGTTGCTGTTGGTATGTAATAAACATCAGGAATGAATGCATCGAGCTCTTCAACATAAACAGTTCCTTTTCCTTTGACCTGACAAGGATGATTGGAGAAAGAATAAAGTTCACGTAGTTCAGGTTCAGGCTCGTGCATTTCTGTGAAAAGTTCCTTTCTGTAGGTAACATGCAATGCTGCACCACTGTCCAAAGTCCACAGGAGTCGTCTGTCGTACTCTGGTTGAGGTTGTGGATCATTGGTTAAAGCCAATGTGGCGAGTGGAGTTTGTGGATCACGCCGGGGACCACGACGACCTTGTCTTCCGCCTCTGCCTCTGCCTCTGGAATCTGTTCCTCTGGGCTGGTACGTGACGGGAGCTGGAACTCGTTGGGGACAATCCCGGGTGGCATGTCCCACACGATCGCAGGTGTTGCATCTTGGCATCCTTGGAACGTAGGTCCTTCCTCGGAAGGGGCGCCTAGCTGGAGCTTTTGATGCAGGTGGTCCTCTCAAATGTGGCGTGGCCAACATGAATGCCTCTTCTTCAATTAAAAGTCTACAGACATTGTTCACTGTGCGTTGAGCAATAGGGACTTGGTTAATTTTTGTAACAGCATCTTTCCATTCATAATTCAAAGAGTTAATAATGATGCTGATCATTTGAATATCTTCAATGTTGTGGCCTCTTTCTCTCAATTCTGTTCTCAGACCTTTCAGTTTGGTCAAATGTCCTCCAATTTGTTCACCAGGTTTCAATCTCGAACCGTGGAGTTCAGACATGAGTAAACATGAAGATTCAATTGAGATAGGCCTGTAGCAATTTTCCAATTCAGCCCAAATTTGTCGGGCTGTTGTATTTGGTGGAAAAGTGACCTGCAGTTCAGTATCCATGGACATCAATAATGTTGTGCGGGCCCTTATCTCTAAATCTCTTATTGCAAAGTCCCATGGTTGAGCAGGTGGGTTAAATACCATACAATGACTGCCTTCTCTAAGAAGCAATAGTGTAATCTCACTGACCCAGGCTTTGTAATTGTGTCCTGACATTTTTAGTTTTGACTCATCAGTTAGTGGAGAGACAGAAAATGCCTGGTGAGGAGCCTGCACTTGGTATGCTGGCTGTGCTGGCAGAAATGCCTGTGATATTTGCTGTGCCTGTTGTGGACCTAAAAATGGTCTTGGTTGTGCCATTGGAGGTGGGCCAGGAGGTGGCCCTATTTGCACTTGTGGCTGGGGCACATATGCAGGCATTTGTAGCTGCTGTGGCTGATGCACTGGAATCTGCTGTATTCCAGTTGCCATTTGTGCTTGAGCTGCAATATTGGCATGACCTGCTGGAGATGCAATCATTTGCCTTTGCTGTGTTCCATCTAAAAGGACACCAACACCGCCAGGGGGTGTTTGAGTTTGGGCCTGTGGAAACACTTGTGGCATTTCAGCTTCTTGTAGTAAATTACTTTTGCCAGCAGATGGTGCTGCACCTTTGGGCAGCTTTGCATACGTGGCATTGTATGCTTTAGAGTAGGAGTGGTTATGTAAGACATGTGTAACTTGATCAGGGAGACTTTCATGTGACGTATGCAGTGCTCTTTGCCTTAATTGGCCTGACACAGAATCCACCAGGGGGAGTGTCTTTGGCTCTGAGCAAGAAGACAATATGGCGCTTTTTGAAAAATTTAAGTTATCTCCCATATCTTGCTCAAGCATAGATATAGCCATTTTTGCCTGGGATAGCTGCTGTTCATAGAGTTTTATACGGTCACGATAGGCTTTCATAGCTATCTCACGCTGGGTGAGCTCAGGGCTTTGAGAAGAGTAATGAATTGTTTCTCTCTCTGCGTGGGAGTAATTTTGCTCAGCAGTGCTTGCACCGAGCGTTATAAATTCAGAAGGTTCTGGGGAGACTTTTTCAGAGCTTGGAAGATCAGAAGAAAATGTTACTGACCTCAGTCGTAAATCATCATCTTCAAAAACAGCTTCTGTCTTATCTCCATCCATTTCTGTTCCCACGGCTTCTTCTCGTTCCAGGCGTGTGGCTGTAGTAAGGGGCTGGAAATCTGGAAACCTCCTGTCTGCCACCTCTTCGTTGGAAAGATCAATCAAATCATTTACGAAGAGTGGTCTTAGTTTCATTTTGCCTTTTTTTCTTCTGTTTCGGCATCTCAGCAATATAATTAGCGTACCTCAGTAGCTAAAAACTAATTGCCTATGCGCTCTTATCAGAAGTAACAAAAACAAGGAAAAAGCCATAAATCAGACCATCCTCGTGCTACCAGAATGTCAGGGCATTTATTAATCCCATGTTTGGCTCTGGGACTAATTACCCTGGTTTAGAGTAGATGAATCGAGGCTTATTCCAAGTTGCACTATTCTGATAAAGAAACGCGAAGAAGGTTTCTAATAAAACTCATTTATTTGTTATAAAGAAAATAAAACACCTCACTAACTAAGAAAAGTTAATTGTTACATTTTTGAAAGTAATTCGGGCCGGCTATCTTTCAGCCGGACCTTGCTGGAAAGAGAACAAAGGAAAGAGTGTGAAGAGCAAGGAATGTGGGTGGATACGGAAACACGTAGCTTACTGATAAGAAGTTGGCAAAGCTACGGAGAGTCTGACAGTCCAGAAATAATGAGCTCAGCTGGTAAATAAAATAACGCAGTGACAGGAAACACATGAAGAAGAGACCCAATACACTTTTTACTCCCATCCGCATAATTCCTGGTCAAGATTGGACATGGCATGGATGGCCCAAATATCAAAGTAGAGGTAGAAAAAATTGAGATAGGCACAAACCGATGGGCAGACCACAATCCACTATTCATAAACTGGAAAGGGGAAAGAAGACGTAAGAGATAGACGATGAATCAAAGAATATGTAAAGAAAAAGAATTTAATTTATTTAAGGAAATAAAAATATTCTTTCAGATAAATAAAATAGAGGAAACCTCTTTACAAAATACATGGGATACCCTAAAAGCATATATAAGGGGCCTAGTAATAGCATATACGAGGAAAAAAAATAAAGAGAAGAAAAAACAATTAGAGAAATTAGAGAAAGACCTAAAACAAATAGAACAAAAACTCCAGGAAAAGCCCTAGGACAAAATAATAAGAGAAGAATGGAAAATGACTAAGCATAAATTGAATTTGATAAACCAAACAGAACTAGCCCAAAAAATAAAAATGGCGAAACAAAACTATTTCGAATACGCAAATAAAACGGGCAGATGGCTAGCCTATAAACTGAAGAAAGAACAGAAAAAAAAAACGATATACCAACTGAAAGACGATAAAGGGGAAATTCAACATAGTAAAGAGGCCAAAAAAGAAATTATTAAGAAATTTTATGCGAATTTATAAAATCAAGAAGAAATAGAGGAAGACAAGATAAAACAGTACATAGGAAAATCAGGAATGCCAAAAATCACAGAAGAACAAAGAGAAATTCTCAATAGGCCAATGACTAAATTAGAATTAGATAAAGTACTGAAAAAGCAAAAAAATAATAAAACACCGGGACCCGATGGGCTACCGGTAGAAATATATAAAACAATGCAAGAAGTACTGGGAGAGAATATGTTGCGATTATACAATGAAGCCATGGAGAAAGCCAAAATACCAAAATCATGGACAGAAGCGATAATAACAATCATTCCAAAAGAAGATACAGACCTCCAGTTAATTCAAAACTACAGACCTATTTCATTACTGAATGCCAATTACAAAATATTTGCAGCAATCTTGGCTGAAAGGATTAAATCAGTACTAAATACATATATACACCCAGACCAAAATGGATTTCTGCCAGGACGCCAAATAAAGAACAACATGAGAATAGTACTTAATACTCTAGAATATTATGAATCACATCCGGAGAAGCAGGCTGCGTTGGTTTTTCTTGATGCCCAAAAAGCTTTTGATAATCAAAATTGGAAATTTATGATTGAACAATTACAAAATATGCAAATTGGGGAAAAATTTGGGAAAATTATAGCAGAAATCTATACCAATCAAACAGCAAAGATAATTATGAATGATGATATAACAGATAAATTTAATATAACAAAAGGAGTTAGACAAGGCTGCCCACTTTCTCCCTTACTGTATATTCTATCATTGGAAACCCTGCTGAAAAAAATTAGAGAAGATCAAGGAATTGAAGGTTTAAAGATCAATAGAGAAGAATACAAAGCCCAGGCCTTTGCTGATGACCTAGTGTTTTTGATAGAAAATCCTATGGAATCTATACCTAATCTGTTCCAAAAAATAGAAGAATTTGGAGAAGTGGCCGGACTAAAAATCAATAAAAGTAAATTGAAACTAATTGTAAAAAACCTTACAGAAACTCAAATAAAAGAATTGACAGATAATATACAAATCCAAACAATGAAAAAAATAAAATATCTAGGATTTTGGTTATCTACAAGAACGTCAGCAATTAAAGAAAATAATTATGATAAATTACTAGAACAAACAAAGAAAGATTTAGAAAAATGGGAAAATTTACATATCTCATTCCTAGGAAGAATTTCGGACATCAAAATGACTATTCTACCTAAATTTTTATATTTGTTTCAGGTTACCCCAATAAAAATAGATAAATCGTTTTTTGAAAAGCTGAATAAAATAACATCTAAATTTATATGGCAAGGGAAAAGGCCATGAATAAAATTTAAGCTGCTTCAGGATACAAAAGATAGAGGAGGAGCTGCACTCCCTGACTGGGAGGTATACTATCAAACAGCAGTACTATTGTGAGTCAAAGATTGGATAGAACTAAAGGACTCTAGAACTTTAACAATTGAGGGATACGAACTCCAAATTGGCTGGCACTCCTTTATGTGGGATGAAAAATACAAAACACATTCATATTTTAAAAGACACACAATAAGAAACTCATTACTACAAATTTGGCTTAAAATTAAAAAAACAACATTATATGAAGATACCAAATTGGTTAGCACCGGTAGAATCAATTAGACACCCAAACTTAACAGAGAAGACAAAAATAATTAGATATAAAAATATAATTGACTATCAAGGCAAATTAAAGACAAAACAACAATTGGAGACAGATTTACACAGAGAAATAGACTGGTGGATTTACACTCAAATACAATCCAAATACAGAGAACATATAAAAACATATGAAATTCATAACCAAAAACAAGAAATAGATAAAATTATATTAGATTCAGAAAATAAATGAATTAGTAGAATCTACAAATTTCTTCTACACTATAAATTGGAAGAAGAGACAAAGAAACGATGATTAAATGGGCTCAAAACATCAAACATACAATACCTTTGGAAAAATGGGAAAAGTTCTGGCAGGTAAACCTAAAATTAACGAAAGCAATGGCGTACAAGGAAAACCAACTGAAAATGTTTTATAGGTGGCACATGTCTCCAACCAGACTGGCAAAAATACAGCCAAATATAGCCCGATCTGTTGGAAGTGTAAAAAGACACAAGGGACCTTCTATCATTTACGGTGGACTTGCCCGGCAGCAAAGAAATTTTGGTCTAACATTAAAAAATGGTTGGAACAAATAACAGAAACACAGATAGAAAAAGAACCAGAAACATTTTTATTAGAATTTTTAACAAATCATATCCTAAAGATATTAAATATCTCACAATTCACATATTAACAGCTGCAAGAATAACTTACGCAAAAAATTGAAAGCAAGAAAGAACACCAAATGAAACAGAAGTAATAGAAAAAATCTTAGAATGTGCTGAAATGGATAGGTTAACCAAAGAAATACAAGAAAGAGAAGAATCAGATTATTACAAAATATGGAATAATTGGTATAATTGGTTAAAAATGAGAAATAAACAAAAAATATCGGGGGAAATATTACCGATTTAAATATATAAAAAATGTTATTAGATTAAGGAGAGGTGAAGGAATATATTTTATAAGTAGAATTGTAAAATGTCACTTTGAAAAAATGCTTAAGAAGAAATCATAATCTTTTTGTGTATATGTTGTATAAATGTTTGTTGTGTATGTTATGTCTTTTTTAATATTTATACTCAATAAAAATTATTTTAAAAAAGTTAAAACAACACTGATTGTATTTCTTAACATGCAGAGAATTAATATTTGAATTTCATATTGGATTGGGTTCACACAATGAGATAAGCCATATTGTGATGAATTTGGCTTTGATTTATTGAGGGTAATTTTAAAACCATATTTCATGACCTTATGCTAATCCGATTGTGGCATACTGAAGAAACCCTAATAAGGTAACCATGTCTCAGCATAATGTGTAAACAAAGTCATTGTCTCTTTAATCTTTATTTGGCCATAAACTAATAAATAAAACCAAAATCACAATTAATTAAGGTAAAAGAGAAACACATAAAATGTGAAAAATATTTAAGAAAAATTGGAGAAGATACTTTAGCACATTGTATAAACTACATAGCAGTGCTTAGCTGTGATCAACAAAATGAAATCAGAATGAACATAGAGTAACAACATAAGATAAAGTGAATCAAAACAGCCAGGACTTAAAAGAAGAATTATGATAATAATTCCTGGCAAGCAGCTATGAAAACAAGAGCTGGGCTGGCTTGAGTTAAATTTTAAATTGATTTTAAATTGGGTTGTTTTAATTTACGGCCAAAATATTTAATTATTTTAAACTGTTTTTAAATTTTGTATGTTCTGTTTTTTACTTTGGCTGTTCACCGCCCTGAGTCCTGTTTGGAGAAGGGCGGTATAGAAATGGAAACAAATAAATAAATAAATAAGAGCAAGACAAAATAAAGTATTTTATTATTTCAAATACTCCTCTACCACATGGACAGAGTCTCTATTCAGAAAGAATATTTGGATATTCCCTTCAATAATAGTTGCGGTGTGGCATTAAATCTGGCCAAGCATACAGCCTGAATAATTTTGGAATCATTATGCATCTTAGGCTAGCTGAAGACAATCAATATGCAGAATGTTTCAAAAAGATGTGTCTAGCTAGGATTGATAGATCTGATTGCAGCTCTAAATCACTGGCCTATTGTTTTGAGATCAGCTAGTGCACTTCATGGCCTGTCAGAGTGATGGCTACCCATGTAAAACCATATGACTGCAACTTGGTATGCATAACCTAGGATCAGGAAGCCTGGAAGCTGTTGGTCATAATTATATGGGCCAGTATCTCTTCTTAATACAAACACGAATTAATAGTGATCCCCAACTGAACATTCATCCTTTGCCTCCAGAGTTGTATCTCATATCTGACATTGTATTTTAAGATTTTTTAGAATTAGTAACTAATAGAAGACTTGTACTGTTATCTTCCAGAACTTGGTTTGGAGGGGGATGGGGAGTGTTCTCAACAGCAAAACTAAGATTCAAATTCCTTGCTTTAACCACAGCTACATTTGAAGGAAATAACTGCTCAGAGTCCCCTTAAAGTGCAAGATGGGTGGCAAATAAATTTAATCATCATCATCATCATCATCATTAGCAGCAGCAGCAGCAGCAGCATCCCCAGTAAGGCACTACCTTGACATGGTTGTGGGGCTTGTTTGCTCTGAGGGAGATGAGAGGAGAAGATACTATAGCATACTGTACAAACTATATAGCAGTGCCTCTCCAGATCCTTAGAAAGGACTCAATAGATAAACAAAAATGCCAAATCCAGTCTGAACATCTGGCTGACTCTGTGACAAGCCATAATAAATTGTGGTTATTTTATACGTGTTATAGCATAAAATTTCATTAGATTATAAAATTCATTTAAAGTTCTTATTATCAGAGGTTATGTTGGTCAAATGAATCAAAAGTAAATTAATAGAGCTTGAAATACAAAGCAATAACTGTACTATTTTTCTTTTACTTTCTAGGAAACTGTATTCATGAAGATACTCATCAGAAATTGTTTCAGTTTTGGCATGATTTCTATATATAAAGATGATTTTTGAACAATGAAGCTATAGAGTTGCAGTATAAATACACTATTATGTAATATAAGTTTTTAGAAGTGATATTGATTTTAAATATAAGCTTATTGTACAACTATGAATTTTGCTCTTTAAATGGACTGAAGACACAAATAGTGCTCTAACATATCATTTTCATTTCCTAGCCAGAAACTATAGTTACATAAAAACCATTAGTGTTTTTGAGATTCAGATGAAATCTTAAATACTACATAATATACTTAGTATTCTACAATATACAGAAATGTAATTCTATAATATCTTGAAATAAACTCTAACTAAGGTACCTGGAAATCAAACTCAATGACATTCATAAAGATTGCTGTTTTACATGAATTTGGCATATAAGGAAAATAATGAATTGCATTGATAATGATATATATTTATTCATTAATTTATACCAAAACAAATTCAGGAGTTATTTTTTTTAAAATAAATTTAAATTAAACAACAAATCACAGCAATATAGCTATAGCTAATTTATGATGGAGTAACAGTATATTTTGGGGATGCGGTGGCTTAGTGGCTAAGATGCTGAGCTTGTCGATCAGAAAATCAGCAGTTCAGCAGTTCGAATCCCTAGTGCCACATAACGGAGTGAGCTTCTGTTACTTGTCCCAGTTTATGCTAACCCAGCAGTTCGAAAGCACGTAAAAAATGCAAGCAGAAAAATAGGGACCACTTTGGTGGGAAGGTAACAGCACTCCGTGTGCTTTCGGCATTGAGTCATGCTGGCCACATGACCATGGAGACGTCTTCTGACAGTGCTGGCTCTTCAGCTTAGAAATGGAGATGACCACCGCCCCTAGAGCCAGAAACAATTAGCACACATGTGCAGGGGAACCTTTACCTTTAACTAAGAGTATATTTAATACTTCTCTTTTGAGCTACAAACTTGTTCAGAGACTAATATAATGGAATTAACTAAAAAGTGCAAGCAAAGAACAAAGAAAAAAGCTAGATTAAATATTGGCAAGAAACAAATCTGCCCACTACTGTACTAAGTTGTTAGGTAGATTTGATTAAGTTTAGTTTAATTGTTCACTGTTTATGTACAACCACAATTATCACTTCCTTTCATAGTGACACATTACAAATTTTGGGTTCTTAGCCTTCACTTTTTAGTAAATTCCTTTAAAAACAACTTAAAAACTACTAAATCGATAAGTGTGTGCCAAACTTAAACCTCCTAAGCACTGCCAGAATTTCTCATTAGCTGCAGAGTTGGAAACTATATAATTTAATATTTCCAATGGATAAAGTGAATAAAGGTTGGGAAAGTCTCCAATTTTTTTACCAATTCCATCTTGCAATAGATCACATAATTAAATATAGAAAGAATCCTACACATAACTAGGAATTCTATTCAGCCCAGGTTTCAATTCTGTGAAGGAACATACCTGTATTTTACTCTTTCCAAAACACCTGGCCACAATATTAATATCTATGTTTGGTTCCTCCCAGAACCCTGTAATGTTTTTGTGCTTTCACACAGCTATTTCAGAACATTCATAGAAATGTTATTCATAGAGCTCTGGTGGCTCAGCAGACTAAAGCACTGTTATTAACATCAGCTGCCTGCAATTACTGGAAGTTCAAATCCCACCAGGCTCAAGGTTGACTCAGCCTTCCATCCTTTCTAAGGTAGGTAAAATGGGGACCCAGATTGTGGGGGCAATAAGCTGACTTTGTATAAATATACAAAAGTATGAAGGTTATTGCTTAACGCATTGTAAGCCGCTCTGAGTCTCCGGAGAAGGGCGGCATATAAATCAATTTTTTTTAAAAAAAGTATACTTATTCCAAATCTTGCTGCATCTATACTGACTACATTTATTGCCTCATTTGTCAATAGAATTTAGCATAAAAGGTCTAAAAGGTATTTGTCTCCTTGATCTAAATAATGGGAACCTCATTATTTGAGTAATACTTGAGGAACTAATTCCTTGAGTATTGCTCCTTCCCTTGCATTTGGATAGAGAATCAAACAATGATTAGCAGAGTATAGTTATATCCTTTAGATTCAAAATGGAAAATCTGACACAAAGCTGTACCATTGCCAGAGATAGAAACAAAGCAGGTACAGGAATACTCACATATTAGTTTATAGGAAGATATAACATCGATGTCAGATATTATCTTATAGTACTATCTAGATGAAAATCCAGGAAAGACAAATAAAGTTAAGAATTTAACTGGGTACGCCTTATTGTACAAAGTTTTTGACTTTTAGAGGTTGATTTCCTAAATAAGTTTCAAATGTTTTTTAAAAAAACTAATCCCTTTTTTGATATTCTTTTGAAATGAATGTTGTATAGAAACAGTGGGAAACATTTTTTTTCAAATTTCCTTGGCATCTTTCAGCAATTGGAAATTAGCAGCAGTAGTCAAATGTGATTGCATTCAGGATACAAACCAGAAAGTGATATGCTTCACAATATGGATTGTTTCCAGTTCAGTAACAAGTTATATTTCAAATCTATTCTTAATAGACTCTCTATACTCTATCTTAGCCGGTAGAGTATTATATAATAAGTAGAATTATGTGATAAACTTGAACCATTGTGTATTTAACTTGAATCATTTTGTATTTAACTCAAATTATGCTACAATTGGCCCTATTTTGGATGAATTGTCCTTAAACCAGGATGTTCTTAACTTAGAAACTTTCTGTACTGGACATTTGGATATTTCTTTTTCCTTAGATAGGCATTACATACATCCTCTCAATCAATTTTTTTGCAATAATATCTCTAAGTATGCCTTTAGTATAATCATAGATCAGAAATGAAAATCATTAAACAAGTATTAAAGTGTTATTTTCAATAAACAAAAATAATAAAATATAAAAGCACTTTCAGAATTATTTGTTTCCTTGTATCATTTTTGTACACTTATAATTTATTTTAATTGCTATATTCCCTTTAATTTTTTAAAGTTTCAGATCTAATTTTTATAGGAATTCTGGGCTAATAAACAAGACAGAAGTTTGTAGGAACTAAGGTTATTTTTAGAATGTGATATCTTTGAAGAAGAAACAAATAGGAAAGCATGACTTCTGGTGCAAAAAAAGTCAAATATAAATTGCCCCTGCCAGATGGGATGGAGCTGCTAACAATATGGAGCAGTTGGAATGATTTCTTGAAATCTACCTCCATATAACTACAAATTACAGATTCTAAAACCTAGCTTTAGGAATGTCTAACTATTAGAATTATGCAAACATCAGGTTGAGTACAACAGCAACTAATATGCAAATGTAGTATGCCACAAAAGACTCAGTTGATCGACAAGGATTAAGAGCAAAGCTGGCTAGACTTTTTTTAAAAAAACAATCATTATATGCTATTTATAAACTTGGAGAACTGTGGCAATTTAATCAGCAAATTTAAAAATTTAAGTTGTTGTTAGTCGCAAAGTTGTGTCCGACCCATTGCAACCCCATGGACAACATTCCTCCAGGCCTTCCTGTCCTCTACCATCCCAAGGAGTCCATTTAAGCTCACCCAATTGCTTCAGTGACTCCATCCAGCCACCTCATTCTCTGCCATCCCCTTCTTTTGCCCTCAATCTTTCCCAGCATTAGGCTCTTCTCCAGTGAGTCCTTCTTTCTCATTAGGTGGCCAAAATATTTGAGTTTCAGTTTCAGGATCTGGCCTTCTAAAGAGCAGTCAGGGTTGATCTCCTCTAGGACTGACCGGTTTGATCGCCTTGTAGTCCAGGGGACTTGCAGGAGTCTTCTCCAGCACCATAGTTGAAAGGCCTCAATTCTTTGGTATTCAGTCTTTCTTATGGTCCAGCTTTCACAGCCATACATTGCAACTGGGAAAATCACAGCCTTGACTATAAAGTGTGTATAGTGGGCAGGGTGATGTCTCTGCTTTTTAGTATGCTGTCTAGATTTGCCATAGCTTTCCTCCCCAGGAGCAAGTGTTAAAATTAAATAGTAAACCTATGCTTCTGGCTTACTGCAATTTGAAGCATGGACAGATTCACTAAGGAGCATTGATTATATTATAATTTGGTATTTATGTGATCCAGTTATGATTTATTCATGAATCTATTGTTAATAATGATTTAGCATGTCTAAATTGGTAACCAGTTATAAATGATAGATCCCCAGAATGGATGTACTCTTCAGTGAAGTCCAGAAGAGAAGCAGCATTCTGCTTCCTACTCTGAGTTATGTGTGTGTACATACAGGACAGCTCCTTTTCTAAAATGGGTTAAAGAGGCATTAGATAAGCTGGCATTATCCTGATGTGAGGGATTTCGTTGCCGTCATACGATCAGTACGCGGACAGCAGACGATGGAAACTACGGTCCAACTCCCCCACAGAAAACCTGAGCATGGGAAAAGTTGCAAATGAAATACTGTCCTATTCCAAGATGAAACTTCATGATTTTAACACGGTTCCACCATACTAACGTCTAGCCCCCAACTCCCTATCCTAACAGCCGCCCATCTCTTTCGAGTAAGAGCATTCGCTTTCCTAATTCTTCCCTCGCTCATCTTCTTCTCACCAATCACATTAGACCTCCCATCCGACCGCCTCTCCCTCTTCCAATCACCGTTGTTTTTGCTTTTATTTATATACGTCTGCGGGCGAGCATGTATATTTTCATCACTCCGAGCTGCCCAATCAGCTTTGGAGAATGACGGACGTTGTAGAAGCGGCATCGATAAAAAGGGGAGGGAGGACGGATTAATTCAGTTTCTGTCCCTCGGCGGAAGGACTTCGGGGAACGCTAGAGATCGTTGGATAAGTGATGGTGGGGCGAAAGGTTAACCCCCGCCACTTTCGCCCCTCCGGATCTTTCCGCGCGCTTGGTGAAACCCGCACCGGCGCCAGCTAGAAGACGCGAAGGAGGTGGGGCCGTGGGCGGGACCTGCTGCACGGGTTGCGCGGCCCAGACAGGGGAGGAGGCGGGACTGCTGGGCAAGGAATCGTTGGCGGAAGTGAGGAGCCGGAGCGGTGGCTGAAACGGCGGAGGACAAGGATACCTCAGGCGGGATAGCCTCACCTCGCCTCACTATGGTTCTCCTTGAGCTGCGCGATCAGGTAGATGATCCCTGGGGCGGAGGGTAAAACGGCGTTGCCTTGCTGCGCTTCCTTTAGTCTTTCTGAGGGAGTGAGCCTGGCCGCCTGTTTTCCCTCCTGGGAGGTGGTGATAGGCTGGGTTAGGGGGGGAAAAGAAAAAAGGAGGCACTATGGCGGCATTGGGAACGGCTGGTGGTGGGTGGGGTTGTGGTGTCCCTGCCGCGATGAACGGCTTCAGGTTTAGTGATGGGAGCGTGTGGGAGAAGAGGAGGAGGTGGAGGTAGTGGCGGCGATGGGCGGGGGGGGGGGAACGGGACGGGACGGCACCGCGTTTGTCTTCCGAGGGATGGCGTGGGTGCCGGCGGAGGTGCTGGGAAGCGCGCCCGCCTGCCAGGGAAAACGGCGAGGCGTGGCGGGCTGTTCAATCCACACCCCCTTCCTTTCCTTTTTCTTCTTCTCACCCACCCTCCCATTCCCCTTGAGGCCCCACCTTCTTTCCCAGGTTACCCCTGCCTGGGCCTAACAGGTGGCAGCCAGTCGCTTCCCCTTCTCCTCTCCGGTCCCTCCTGCTCTCCTTCCTTCAAGGCCAGAACTGTCGCGCGTGCACGCTCCAGGCGCACGCCCCCCTTTTTCCCCAGCCCTCTGTCTCGTTGGGACCTTGAATAGGTGCGCTGTTTCTCTGTAGTCGGGAGGGCTGCGGAAACTGGACGTAAAGCGATGACCTTTTGCCCTCCGTAGTTATGTCCAAAGCGACCCCTCCTATGTATGTTGGCGAAAAACAGGAGAAAAGTGGATCCTACCGAAGGGTAATGTAGCGCGCTCTCTCTCTCTCTCTCTCTCTCTCTCTCTCTCTCTCTCTCTCTCTCTCTCTCTCTCTCACACACACACACACACACACACACACACCCACCCAGTTCAGCCAGGTGTTCTTGGGCATCCCTCCATTAGAAGCTTAGGCTGTTGCTGAATGTTAGGGAAGGAGACTGCTAGAAGCATTGTTTTGTCTTTTGTATGCTTTTCCACTAAGAGGCTCAAGTAATACCTTGAGGTGCATCTGCCTTTCAGCCTGATCTATTTAAAATGGAACTCCTACTTTGACATAGGTCCTTATTCTGTCCCATCCATTTTAAGATGTTGCAACTGTACAGTAGGTGTATTGGCATCAGATCTGAGATATTTAAGGTTTTTTATGAAAGCTAAGAACAATCCAACTGAGATTTAGTGAATTGCCAGTGCCGATATGAAGTTAATAATAATGAAGCAAGGATTTGAACTCACATTTGCCAAATATTGAGCTAAAGTGAGTGTCTATATTGTTTTTCTGTTTGTCAGAAAACCCTAACCCTAACCCTAACCCAATACCATATTTGCAGCATCAATATCACTATATTTTTGCCCACCCAAGAGTAGACAGGAGAGAGATCATGGTTTCTTTTTACTTAACTTTAAAAAATGTTATAATGATCCCGAACAAATTATTAATGTAGCTTTTAATTTTTTGCTTTTAAATAATTGTATTAATGGAAACTCTGGCTTGCGTTTCTTAATATGCATATTTAGGGGTTTTTTATTTTTTAAAATCTAGATAAGCTTACTGCATATCAAAAATCCTTAGTTATCCTAGCTATACTTTTTTGTATGTTTTATTTCAAGTCTTCTGGTTTTACTTCTTTGCTACCCAACATGCTTGAGCCCTTTTTTAATATTTGCTTGCTGAGAATTATTTAATTATGTCTCATGTAAGTATTTTCAATTTCTTTTAACAAAGTTTTTAAATCGTTGTGCACATGCCAGTTTTAGTGTGTGATTGTCAAAAAGTCCATTTTAATTATCCTTTCTGGTGGCTTGCATTTTGTTGTTATGGTATCTGGGCAGCTTATTTGTAAGTATGGGGAAGTGTGACTGAATAGGTTCTTTCTTTTGCTCAGGTAGTTGGCTTTGGTACTTGGTTTTGGCTATTGTCAGTTGACAGCTTAACAGAAATGCAATTTAGCAATCTATTGTTACAATGTATGTATGCACAACATAGGAGAACAAACCCATCAGGACAAGATTTGGAAGTCCATCTGCATATGAAGACAAAGGTCACTCTGTTGAAAACTGCAAAGTCTACATTCTGGACAGAGGGCCACTGGGTTTGAAGGAAGGGTAAAAGAGGCCATCTATGTTAAAATTGAACATCCCTCTCTCAATAAAGGGAGTGGGATAAAACACCACCTATGTCTGGTCTGTAACACAATCCTTTCAGCAGTCCAAAAAGTTCCACACAGATTTGCACTCTGATTCAGGTGATTCTGAGGATACATATAACTCCCAAGTGACCTCAACGACTCTGAGATCTAACTACCAACCTTCAGAGTGCTAAAAATCACATGACTGCATAGAATATAAATCCTACAATCCCCCACCATTTAGTCAGAACTGAAGAAGCTTCTTAGATGAGAAGTGAAATGTTGTCAAGGAAAAAAATCCAGAAAGTCCAGTGTCTTTGGATAAGCATCTTTTGGGACAAGATGTTTGAGAATCTCCATAGATATTTAAGCTCAAATGATGCTTGTTTGAAGGGATTATGCATTATGATATACAGTAAAAAGATAGATTAAAATAATGTTTTGTAGTGGTTGAATGCCATCTTTTTCCAGTGGTTTTGCTTCCTGAGAGATCAGTTCCAATAGATGGGGAGGAAAGGGCTATGAGGTAGCATAGAGCTTAGACCTTTTTCCATTGTTATTTTCCCCTTATTATTAAATAGTGACATAAAGCTTCTTGGTGAAATAATTTGTCAACATAAGTTGTGGAGCAGTGGTGAAATCCTCTGCGGATTGCCATCAGTTTACTGCTCACGCATGCACGATGCATGTCAAATGAGTGGCATGCATATACACATGCATGTGCAGTGCGTGCCAAAAGCACACTGTACGCATGTGCAGTGGGTGCCAAAAAGCACACTGCATGCACAGTGCATGCCAAACGTGCTGTGCGTGGAAAAAGGAGGCTTAACAAGGTAAGTAGAACAGCGAAGGGGGAAAGAGCTTGCCGCATGATTTAGATTCGCTAGAAAGCAGGATTTCCTGCTTTGTAGTGAATATAAATCGCGCGGCACAGCTGATCATCCGAAATACCATTTCGGATAAACCAGTAGCTTTTTTTTGCTTTTATCACTACCCGGTGTGAACTGGTAGCATTTCACCAATGGCATCTGGATGCAATTCAGATGCCGGTTATCTTTAATGTGCTAATCAAGCATGGGCTTGATTATCTCCAAGATCACCTGCTCCATATAGAGTCTGCCCAATTGTAAGATTAAGGAGAGAAGCCTTATATCTAATCATCTGTATGATTCCATAATCAGGCTTTCCCAATGATGACTTGCTTCTAATGGAATAACTTGATCTCCTCTATATGGACCACCATCGCCCAGATGGTGAGTTTCCAGAGGGTGATGAAAACCTAGTTCTGGAATATTTGAGGGGTTTTTAAGATTGTTTATCCTTGTTGGATTGTGCCATTATGGCATATGTTAAAAGCTCTTCCCTTTGTTTTAATCTTTTTGTTATACACTACTCTAAAACTGGGTAGAATACAGCAGGATAGCAATCCTACTAATAATGATGATTGTAGAATATAGGTAACAACTACTAAGACTGTATTACTATTCTTCTTGTCATCCTTACTAGTACCTATCTCTTCCCACTTATGGCTATATCCATGTTGCTTGTATCTTTACAACTTATATTGTTTTTATTGTTTCCTAGGATGATTTGATTGCTTATTAGTATCCTATGACTATCACTAAGTGTTGTATCTTATGATACTTGACGAATATATTTTATTTTTTCTTTATGTACACAGAGCATATGCACTAAAGACAAATTCCTTGTGTGCCCAATCACACTTGGCCAATAAAGAATTCGATTCGATGCTGTGTCTGTAATGTGTATACAAAATAATTACCATGGACTTACAGTGTACAGCCTTAAGTAACTTGATTTAGATTTCATACTTTTTTAAAAATGTAGATATTAGTAGGCAAGGAATTGAGAAGTATAAACGCTGTCTAAACCTAACCTACCTTTTTTTTCCTTTCTTTTCATGTACATATTTCTGGTATATTAAATCAATTTCTTGTTATGTTTGAACTGGAATGTTGATTTAAAATGCTGACTGCAAAACGTAAGTTAAAATTGATGTTTCATTTTTTAAAATCAGAGATTTTTGTAAGTGCTTTACTTAGTCTCCTGGCTGGGCACCAACAGCAAAATTGACATTAAAAATAGTATGCTTTCCCCTAAAGTGGATGCAGGAAAGGACAGAACTTGATGTAATAGCGAGGAGTTTTGAAGGGGTATCATTACCTTCAAACCGAACTTGCTATCATGAAACTTTGGTAATTTAATTTGTAGTGTAGTCAATAAACCTTATTGGTGTACTCTGTATTATGCTTGGACATTTATATGGTAAGTGTTATACTAGCAATTGATTTTTGTTGATCCTTGAGACTATGGAAGCAATGTCTGGAGAAAGCTTAGAATTTAGGGGGGAGAAAAATTTCTACCTTGTTTGTTTGTCGTACTTTAATATTATGGCTTGCTGCTTTTCTTGCCACAAAATGTCTATAGTAGACATAGGTAGATTATAAGGAAAAATTCCTATTTGATAAATGTTGAAGTATCAGAGCCATAATTTTGCAACAATATCATTTTTAACTGATTTAAACAATAATCAATTGAATTTTAATCTTGTAAACCCTATATGGGTTTATGCCTGGAGAAAGAATAAATACGATCAACATAGAACATATAATAACAGAGTTGGAAGAGGTCTTCTAGTCCAACCCCCTTTTCAAGCAAAAGACCCTATACCACTTTAGACAAGTGGCTATAGCAGTAATGGCTAAACGTTTATGGCACCATGTGTCGGCCTGCATGCTAGAAATGGCACGCGAAATCATTCTGCCTAGATTGCACAGCCTTGCGGGCCTTTGTGTATGCATGAGCGCCGAAACCAAGAAGAGCAGCGTTCGATCGTGCATGCGCGAGCCAGCACCTGAACTTCCAGTTTCTGGCATGGACGCACGCCTGATGAACAGTTGGATGTCGCGCATGCGCGATGTAAACCTAGAAGTTTGGGTCCAGCTCATACATGTGTGATGGAACGCTGCTTTTCCAGGTTTTGGCGATCCCGTGCGTGTGTGCACAGGAATGCGGCATGTGTGCACAGCTGACCGGCAGGTGTGTGTGCAGGAGCCAGCGAGGCTACACATCCATCGCGGTATGGTTCTGCATGCCGCTTCCGGCACATGTTCCATAAGTTTGCCAACATGGGGCTATAATATACAGTCTCTTCTTAAAGGAGCCGCAGTGGTGCAGTACTGCAGGCTACTTCTGCTACCTGCCAGCTGCCTACAATTTGGCAGTTCAAATCTCACCAGGCTCAACGTTGATTCAGCCTTCCATCCTTCCAAGGTCTGTAAAATGAGGATCCAAATTGTTGGGGGCAATATGCTGACTCTGTAAACCGCTTAGAGAGGGCTGTGAAGCACTGTAAAGCGGTATATAAATCTAAGAGCTATTGCTATTAAAAGTCCTCAGTGGTAGGGCACCCATAACTTCTGAAGGCACAGCATTCTACTGATTCTCACTGTTAGGAAATTTCTCCTGAGTTCTAGGTTGCTTCTCTTCTTGATTAGTTTCCATCCATTGTTTCTTGTCTTGCCATCTGGTACTTTGGAAAATAGATTGACCCTCCCTCTTCTTTGTGGTTGCCCTTCAATTGCTGTCATGTTGCCCCAAGCCCTTCTTTTCACTGGACTAGATATATCCCAAGTCCTGCAACCATTCTTTATAACTTTTAGCCTTCAGCCTCCTAATCATCTTTATCGTTCTTCTCTGCACTCTTTCTAGTGTCTCAACATCTTTTTTATATTGTGGTGACCAAAACTGCATGCAGTATTTATTCCAAGTGTATTCTTACTAAGGCTTTGTAAAGTGGTATTAATACATTACATTATCTTGATTCTATCCCTCTATTAATGCAGCCTAGGATTGCATTGCCTATTTTGGCTGCTGTTGCACACTGCTGGCTCATATATAAGGGATTGTCCACTAGGACTGCAAGATCCCTATCACAGTTATTGGTATTGAGACAAGTTTAAAGTAGTCTGAACATGTACAAAGGTTCCCCTTGCACATACATGCTAGTCGTTCCCAACTCTAGGGGGCGGTGCTCATCTCTGCTTCAAAGCCACTGAGCCACCACGTCCTGTTTTTTTTTTTAGCTAAGTGTAAAACCTTAGTTTTATCCACGTTGAATTTCATTTTGTTACATAGGGCCTAGTTTTCAAGTCTGTTGATATCCATTTGGATCTTGAGCTTATTTTTTGAGTGTTGGCTGTTCCTGCTAGCTTAGTGTCATCTGCAAATTTGATGAGTTTCATTTCTATTGCCTCATCTAAATCATTATGAAGATATTGAAGAGTACTGGGCCTAAAATGGAACCTTGGGATACCCTACTGCTTATTCTCTCCATGTGGATATAGTTCTGTTAAGGACTACATGTTGAGTATGGTTTATCAGCCAGTTAAAAATCCATCTGGTGGTGGTGCTGTTTATCCCATATTTTTCTAGCTTACCAAAAAGCAGGTAGTAATCTATTTTGTCAAATGCCTTATTGAAAACTATTATGTCCACAGTCTCTCACTGACCCACAAATCACTTTGTCAAAGAATGAAATAAGATTTGTTTGGCGTGATCTGTTTTTGACAAATTGACTTGGCTTCTGATTTTAACTTTGCTTCTGAGTGTTCACATATTTGTTTGATTATCTTTTCCAAGGTCATCCCAAGTATTGATTTCAGGCTGATTGGTCTAATTTCCTGGATCTCCTCCCCCTCCCTTTTTTTTTTTTTTTTTGAAGATGGGAACCACATCAGCTCTTTTCAAGTCCTCAAGTAGTTCCAGTGATTCAGAGTTCATGTCTGCTAGCTCCCTCAGAACTCTGGAATGTAATCTATCAAGATCCAGTGATTTGAATTCATCTAGAGCTCACAGGTGTTCTTTTATCTTATTTTTGCTCATTTTAATTTGCATTCCTAGCCTCTCTTTTATGGTTCCGTTTTTGGTAAATTGGATTGCATTATCTTTTTGTGTGAAGAAAGATGCAAAAAATTATTTAAGTAGTTCTGTTTTCTCTCTACTGCTAGTTACTTCCTTGCCATCATCTCCTATTAGTGGACCAATTGTTTGACTTTTTTTTCTTGTTTTATATGTGTTGAAAGAAACTTTATTATTTTTGACATTAGTTGCAAGTTTTAGTTTGTTCTGAGCCTTAGCTTTCCTAAATTCATATTTGCAGGCTCAGGTTATTTGTGGGGTATTCTACCTTAGTTTTGTGTCCCTTATTCTGTTTTTTGTGCTTCTCCTTTTTTTCATTCAGTTGCCCAAGAGTTCACAAAGTTTTACAGTTCACAACAAGATCCACAAGTCACTTTGTCAAAGAATGAAATAAGATTTGTTTTATAGAGATTGAACTAGTTCATCCTCTTAACTCTGTGCTCTCCCCTCAATGAACAGAAATCATGTGATTGATAACCTTAATAAAGAAGTGTTCCTAATCGTCTATAGAGAGTTTTGTTGAATTTTTTTCACATTTTGCCACTGGACCCAGATTCGTGAAGATGGGCATATAGGCTCTTCAGTTCTTTGTTCTTTTAGGTTCTTTAATTGTTTGTTGTCTTTGCTGCTTTCATTGCTGTAGCTGTTGAAGTTCACCATTGCTAAAAAGTACTCTTGTTCCACATTCCCACACAAATACAAGAAGGTTAGATAAGTAGCTATATTGTAGACAATTAGAGAATTAAGAAGACTAATATGAAGATGTGCATAGGAAAACTTTCTATAAAAGTCTTGTTTGTGTTTATGTCAGTTTCTTGTGGACTCTTTTCCTGAATCACCAATAACCATATTGACCTTAACTCAACAGACACAAAAACTGAAATGTGGACATTTGGTTAGGTTTTTTTATATCTCCCTACAGTAGCTTTGAAGGAGACTTCTAAGTTAGTCCTCAATTACCGACTGCCTCATTTAATGACATTGATGTTACAACAGTGTAAAACAAATAGATTTGTGATCAGTCATATTTACAATCATCCTGCTGTCCTGTGGTCACATGATCACTATTTGGGCACTTTGCAACCAGTACACAACTGTTGCAGTGTCCTGTGGTCATGTGATCATTTACGGGCTTTGTAACCGGTTTGCAACAAGACTATAGAAGATGGAAATAGTCATGAGTCATGTAATTTTTTTTTGTTTGCTTATTGATGTGGCACTTTGCTTAACAAGAGGAAATAAGATTGTAAGCCTCTTTGGTCACATCATTTTTCATATAGTGACCACACTGAGCTACCGAGGTTCCAGTTGTGGTTGCTAAGTGAGAACTACCTGTATTGTACAATAGGAAAGCTTACAAATAAAATAGAGTGGTAAATCTTACTTTAAAAGAAGTAAAAATGCTTCTCCAGAGTTTTCTGAGTTGCTGCCTCCTTGTTGCCTCTTCTTATCAGGACTTTCTAACTTTCAGTTTGCCTCTCTGAGTTCTTGGTTGTTAGCTGTTTGTTCAACTTTTCTTCACAAGGCTTGTGGTTGTACAACTCCCAAGTTGCCATCTTGCCTTCCCTTTCTTATAATTCACCTCAGTATTGACTGGCACTTGGATTGTCCTGATGATGAGAAAGGATCAAAAGGGAAGAGGGAGAGAAGAAGATAGGTACTTATAATATGCTGTAACAGTCTATCATTCTACCCATAGTCAGTTTTCAAACCTTAGGCCTCTTTTCCTCACTTTTTTAAATTAATAGACTTTTAGATTAATAAACTCTTTTCTCAGCCTTGTTTATATTTGTTTCATATTTCTAAAATGGCCCTCTCTGGTATGAAGATCAGAAGCTATTGCCTTACCAGATTCAATCCCTTATGACCATACACAAAGCATAGACTATGATTGCTGAAGAACACGCTGCTTGTATTTGTTTGTTCCCTAAAGCAAGTCTGGGAACTCTTTTGCCATATAGACATTGCTGAACATTGTCTCCCAAAATCCATCACTCTCCAGCATGTTAATTAGAGCTGCTGGAATCTATATTTCAGTAATATTTGAAGATGTACATTACTATCTTTCATTTAGAGCTGAGATAATTTTCTGAATTGTAAGTTTAGATAAAAGTCTTTTCTTCCCTCCTGTTTTCTTTTAGAAATGAGTGAAAAATGAAATATTTAAGAAAACTTTGGAAAAATTATTTTGGTATTGTGCTATTTTTGAATGTTTTCTGGTAACTGTAAGAGTGCAATACGATAAAAAAATCCATTAAGCTACTGTTTCTTAAAGTGTGCTTCTAGGATCTTTGGGGGTCTGCATAGAGCTTCTTGGGGTCAAAATTACTTGCTATTATTAAAATCCCATTACACAGTTGTGAGAAGCAGTATTAGCAATGAATGCCTCAATTTTAATTTTTAATACAATAAATGTTTTTTTGGAATCCTATAATTTTTAAAAATGGGAAGGGGACCTTAGAAGGATTAAAAACACTGCACTTTACAGTTGATTCATCTTACTTTCTTCAGAGCCTAAGTGAAAGAAGTTGGTAACTGTTTGGAGATACATGTAAGTACAATTAATTGTATTC
The DNA here is from genome assembly GCF_059756535.1 of Pantherophis guttatus. Classification (NCBI taxonomy): domain Eukaryota; kingdom Metazoa; phylum Chordata; class Lepidosauria; order Squamata; family Colubridae; genus Pantherophis; species Pantherophis guttatus. The sequence continues at coordinate 115,950,868 of NC_142066.1, forward strand.
TTATTTATTAAAATCATGTAGCCATTCCTTGTTTCACAGCTACCTCATTCAGCAACCATTCATAAATACAACAGTAATAATTTTAAAGAATCATTTTCCAACAATATGCACACTTATAACCAAATTTTGTGATCCTGACAACTAGGCATACCAATGCATATAAGAGTAACTGGGTAGTGAGATGGGCAGCATATAAATTTAATAAATTAAATAAATAAATACTAGCGTAGCTGTACAAGAGAACTTTAACTGAGATAATGGCAGCTAGTGATCTTTACTGCTTTTTCCTAAGGTCCTAAAAGGACCTCTTTCCTTTTAGTTGCATGTTCACATATCAACCATTTTGTTTATTATCATTTTGTTTAATGGAGCATTTTGCTTCCGATTTAAGAAACAGTTTGTGTTTGCTGTTTCTAAATAAGGAGAAGAAGTGTAAACAGATAGTCCTTGACATACAACTGTAATGGTGCCTGCCCATTGTGGTTGTAAGTTAAATGGTGATGGTCATAAAACATGTCATTAAATGCCATGATCATTAAGCAAACCAATGGAAGCAGTTTTATTGAAAACTGAAGTAAGTGCTAGGTTTTGGCAAAATGTCATAAAACATGGTCACATGACTATAGGATGCTGCAAATGCCTGTAAATGTGGCCATCTTGCCAAGTGTCTAATGTTTGATCTCGTGATCATGGGTGGGCTACAGCCATCAGACGTCCAAGTCAGGATCATAAAGCAACCCCAAATTACATCAGTTGTAACTTCAAGCAGTCACTTAGTAACCAATCATACGTCGAGGACAGCCTTTATAGCCACCCAGCTTATAAATGTGATTATGAGAAGTGTGCATTAAAACAAATAGTTAAAAACAAATTGAAAATAAGGCATTAAAAATAAATACAAATAAGACTGTGGATGTAACAGCCAGGGTGGATTTGATTTAAATCAATGATTTAAATCACGATTTAAATCACTAGTCAGTAAGGCTTGATTTAAATCATAGTTTTCTACATAAAGACTAATTCTTGCTGGTATAACTTTAATATGCAAGTAGATGAAGATTTTTAGAATAACAACTTTTCATATTAGTTTTTTTATCCCCAGTTTAATAGGTTCATATTTCAATCAAGTACAACTTTTCTGTTGTACTTAGGAAGGAGAAAAATAATCATTACCTTAATAATAACAATTTAAATAGATTTATTCAACTGAAACAATAACATTACACCATATGTTATTTGCTTAAACAAACATCCATGTTTGTTAACTAATTTGACTAAACAAAATATATATATTTTAAGAAACTTAGACTGTCAGCCCAGCCTACACATGAAAAACTTAAATACTGTCCTCTGTAGCTCACTCATCATCTTCATCTTCTTTGTTCATAATCTGGAAAAGAAAAACAAGCTTTCCTGCTTTATCGGGTCCCAAATGATTTCTCAATTTAGAATGAATGAGTCCAAAGGAAGAGAATATTCTTTCAACGCTTGCAGAAGAAACTACTGCTGTTAAAAGTGAAATCATTACTTGAATAGTCTCTAAATCCAAGTGCTTAAGTGACTTCCACAGTTCACTGGTGTGACTTTCTTTAAAATATCTTCAGCAAACATATATTTCTTGAATGGTTCCCCCTTAGCTTTGAAGTTTATTATAGTTGGCATTACAGATGGATGATTGCTGGATACCCATGTCATAGCTAACTCCTCTTCCTCAGCACTTAAGTTTTGACCCTGATACTGGATATTGACAATATTTGCCAAAAAATGAGCTGGAGACAGTACTTGTCCCATTCGTTTTTTTAATGCTTGTAATTTAATTCTGTCCATGTGTTTTTAAGTGTTCACTCAGTTCCTTCCAAATTTCAACAGCATCAGCAATAAAACAGCTATTTTTCTGTATTTTGTTTAAAGCTTCAGAGATGGGTTTCAGGATGCTCAGCATATGTTCAACATTTCTCTTAAGCCCAATGTTGAGGATTTTGGCCGTGACAATGCCATCTATTTTATCTCGATTTTCTTCACAAACTGTCATCAGAATAGGCCAGTTCTTGATATACTGCTCAAAACAGTCCACCACAGAGTTCCATCTAACATCTTGTGGGAACGTTAGCTTGGTTCCACCCATTCTTTTCAGAGCTGCTGCAAAATGATTGTTATGGAAGTATTTAGCAATTTCAACAACATTAGTCTTTATTTCTGGAACACTTAAGTCTTTGGCTAAGAGGTGCAGCAAATGAGCACTGCAACCATATGTTATTAGCTTTGTATTCCCTTCCTGCTCTTCTAAATTTCTTCTCATCTTGGATACATTTGCAGCATTGTCTGTGACCAAACTGCATACTAGACATTTGAATTTTTGTTCACATGTTATTATAGCTTTTACTGCCACTTCTTGTAAGTATTCTGCTGTGTGTGCATTTCCTGACGTATCAATTGTTTGTGCAAGGAAGACTTTCCCGTCTTCTCTTGTTATACAAGCACATACAATAGGATCATTGTGGACATTACTCCACCCATCAATACTTAGGTTAACAATTCTACCCTCTAGAGCTGTTGCACATTGCTTCATTTCTCTGTCATACACTTTATCCAGCAGTTTCCCTGCAACGTCTGCTCTGCTGGGTGGACTGTATCCTGGTCTCAGTGACTGAACCATATTAATGAAATGTGGGTTCTCAGTCAGAGGGAAAGACTGGGCAATTTTTTCATCAATTAACTCTTTTTCTAATCATCTAGTTTTTATCACAAACATATGGTGGTTCTAGGAGGGAAGGGTTTTTTCTTTCTTTTAGGTGATAGTGATATGTGGCTGTGGGTGTCTGATGATGATCTTAGAGCTGACCTTAGAGCTTCGATCCTGCCCCCACAACAGGTTCATTCAATGCCCTGTGTTGTCCAACCCGACCAAACGCCGACTGATGGAGGAGGAAATTCAACATCTCATCGACATTTCCGCCATAGAGCCCGTTCCCTCAGAACACCGTGGGACCGGTTTCTATTCAATCTTTTTCCTGTTTCCAAAACATTCTGGGGGCTGCAGAGGAACCCTCGATCTCAAAGAGCTGAACAAGTACATACTATATCACCAGTTCAAAATGCAATCCCTGAAATCTATCCTGGGATGCATTCGGCAGGGAGATTGGATGACCTCCATGGACCTCAAGGAGGCCTACCTCCACATCCCGATCCGACCTTCCCAACATCGTTTCCTTCATTTCTCTTACAATCATCGGCATTTCCAGTACAAGGCGATGCCCTTCAGACTCTCCTCCGCCCCCAGGACTTTTACGAAAATTCTATCTGCCGTTGCTGCACATCTTTGACAGGTGCTAATCAGAATACTTTGTTATTTGAACGATGTGCTCATCTTGTCCACGCAGAGCCATGCCAAACGGGACCTGACCAAGGTTTGCCACTGTCTTAAGCAACACGGCTTCTCCTTGAACCTGCCGAAGAGCCACTTGTACCCCACTACCAGGATCTTACACCTGGGCTCCATCATAGAATCCAACAAAGGTCTGGTCTTTCTGTCCCCGGATCGATGCCGCAGCATCTGGACATTGATTCGACAGATTCTCTCGCTCCAGTCCGTTCCTCTCCTCCTACTGTCTCATCTTCTCGGGAAGATGATTTCATGCATCTCCATTGTCCCGTGGGTGCGTTTTCATGGTCGATAGCTTCAATGGTTCTTGCTCCCGTACCAGTGCTCCCGCCGCAGCAACTCCACGGGTTGAGTATCTCTCCCGACAGAGGTTCGCGGGTCCCTTCGCTGGTGGATCTCGTCGGCTCTAACGAAGGGCTGCGCCTTCTTGGAGCCGCACCGTCTCCTGTTAACGATAGATGCCAGCCTGACTGGATGGGGCGCTCACATGCAGTCCCAAGTCGCTCAGGGCAGTTGGTCCCCTCGGATCGCCAGAACAAGATCAACTGGCTCGAACTCCAGGCGGTTCGCCTCACCCTCCTCCATTTTCAACCATCAGTGGAGGGTCATCATGTGTTAGTCCGGATGGACAATGTGACAACAATGGCACATGTGAACCGCAAGGGAGGAACTCGCTTGAAACCGCTGATGGAGGAGGCATGCCGGTTACTATCTTGGGCGGAGTGTCACCTCCTCTCCCTACGAGCACAACACATCTCTGGGTCGACAAACTTAACCGTGGACTGGCTGAGCAGAACGCAAATAGACAACTCGGAGTGGCGTCTCCATCCAGTAATCTTCTGCGAGTTGTCCCACCGCTTCGGGCTTCCCGTCGTAGACCTGTTCGCCCATCGGGACAATGCCCAGATCCCTCGGTTCTTCGCTCGCCACCCTTGTCCGCACGCGGAGGGGATCGACGCACTCGCAGTTCCCTGGCCTCCGGGACTGCTATACGCCTTCCCTCCGATTCCACTGATCCCGCGTCTCGTCTGCAAGGTCCTGCGCGAGAAAGTGGAGATTCTACTAGTCGCTCCACACTGGCCACGGAGGGCCTGGTACGCGGATCTGCTGAATCTGTCTGTCGCTCCTCTGTGGCACATTCCAGGCGACAGGATTTCTCTCAGCCAGGGGGTTGTGCTGCATCCAGATCCTCAATGGTTGCAACTGACCGCCTGGTGCTTGAGCGGATCCTTCTGAGGCGGGACAACATCTCTGGCAAGGCGATCTCTACGATCCAGGCGCCCCGGCGCCCCTCCACGTGTCGAATCTATAACGCCACCTGGTCTTCATTCTGCAATTGGTGCTCCAGAAGCCACGTGGATCCTACATCCGCTTCTGTCGCTGAGGTGTTAGATTTTCTCCAAGATGGATTGGATAAGGGACTTGCCCCGAACACACTCCGTCGACAAGTAGCAGCCTTGTCTACAGTCCTTTCCACCAAGAATGACTTGCCTCTCTCGCACGACACGAAGATTCGAGGGTTTCTCCGGGGTGCTGCGAACCTGAGGCCCCCGGCCGTCTAATGATATCCGACCTGGAACTTGTCATTGGTCCTTCAAGTACTTACACATCCCCCCTTCGAACCATTAGGTTCCATCAGCCTACGGTTTCTCACCTTAAAAACTGCCTTCCTGGTTGCGATTACCTCGGCATATCCTTATGTGGAAGGATATGCACATAAGATAGCGCTGCTTGGAAACTCAGAGGTAACTTGGAGTAATACAACTGCCAAAGCAAAATTAGATGTATCAGCCTTATATTACAAAGGGATGCTGGGTAGGATTAATAAGATAAGAAACTGGACTAAAAAGTAAATGGTAGGTGGACTAAAATTCTACTGAAGAGCACTTCCTTCTTAATAAATTGAGTCATTGATGTGACCAGACCTTGCAAAGTCAGAAATCTAGTAGAAATTGGTGACATTTTTTGAAGACAAAAGTGTATTTCGGCCAGATCCATCTGAAGTCCTTCAGAGGAAATTCTTCAGTACAGCTGGATCAAAGGAACTTTTGTCCAGATTAATATAGAGGGTACAGAGACACTGAAGAATTTACATGAATTATATCCTTCTGGAGGGCTGAATACTCTTAATAATTAAACAATCAAATCCATTATCAAAATTATAAGAAATTTTACAAAATGGGATTCATTAATTTTTGGAGAATCAAGGGCACTGTGTGAGCTTGATTTATATTCAGACCTTCTGTTTAGGCAATACTTGAACATTGTTTCAGATTTCAAACATGTTTCATCCAGAATGTAGTTTTCAGCGTTTTTGCTAAATAAATGTTCTATCATTGATCTAAATAATGAGATGATATTATCACTGAAAGAGATTTAATTCTTTGTTTCTTTTATCAGGGATTTTCAGTCATATGCTTCTTTCACTTCATAGATAGTTAAATTTTCTCTTCAGGATAATTTTTTATTGCTGACTATATTAATTGGGAAAGTTCTCAAATTCATTGGCACTTTTTTTAAAGTGAATTTTCTGTTTGTTTGGGTTTTTTTTTGCTGTTTGTAGATTTCTAAATTTATTCATTAATGAACTGACAGCTTTGAATTTTAGAAGTCTGATGATAGTTTCTTGTGTCAACATAATTAGAGAAATTATCACTAAACCAGGTTTTTAGAAATAGCTGGGGAAAATAATTCTATTTTGATAATATATAGAAACTCTAGAATTATTAGCTTAATTTCAGTCTGTCCAATTCTTCTTCCCTCTAGTTTAACAATATGTAAAACTTATGAAACATGTTTATATGACTCAGATATATTTCAACAATTTACTTGCATACTATAAATATAATTATTGGAATACAATAGCATACGGGATGATATTCTGAAGTTGTACTCCAGGGGGCAGTCGTCTACTATTCTGTTTATTAGCTTCATCACAACAAATTCAGAGCTCATTTTTAAATGACTTTTATATGCCTTTCCCTTGTGCATTACAGTAATTGAAAGAAATTTATCATTAGGACTTATGAGGTTATAACTTAAAATATTTCTATTTTAGTGTTGTAATAATTCGATTTAGGTCTTAAATGTTCTAAAACATTTATATATGTGCATGTATGTTTAAATTGTGTGTATGATGTATATACTCACATAAGCATTTCTCCTAATCCCCAGATACATGTACACACATGTGTATATTTCCTCAAAAAGATTAAAATAATGTTTTTATCTGTTTTTTTAAATTGTTTTGTTTTGCAACAGAAATTTTGGGCTCAATTGTGGTTGTAAATTGAAGACTACCTATGCAAGAAAAAAAATCTGCCTGGTATCTTGTAAACTAACTGAATTCCAGTTCTGCAAATATTAAATCTTTCTAGTTACAAATAGTTTAAAAAATCCATGATCCTATACAGATGTAAACACTAATAAAAGTCAGTTAAGTTAGAGTAGGACATAAACAGGGTAAGGATTCTAATGTTTTGAACTTTTTACTTTCAAGTCCAATTTCTTCTTAAAACTGAAATGCAAAAGTAAACTGTCCTGCATCATTGTTTCTAGAGCCAAAGACAGTACCTATTTATACTGATAGTGTGTATAATGAGTACGGACAAGCAATTTTATTTCTTTCCTGTGTTTTGCTGATTCACAGAACTAAACTTAAACACTACAAACACTCAGATTGTTTTCTTTGCATTCTTTTCTGCTCTTGGAACATGATGCTTCTTTTAGATGAATCATCTTTTAGATTCCATTGTGGAGACTCGAGTCCATGCAAAGTTGAGTATAAAAATAAGCACTACAGATAAGAATTAGTTTTTTAGTTTTAGTTTTTGCCTTTTTCTTTCTCCTTTTTTTCTTTTGTGTTTTAAAATCTTGAACTCTCCTCTTTTGCCCTTAATTTCCCATTGTTTGAACCTACATTTTTTGGTGAGGAAAAAGAAGAAAAAGAAATCTGCCTCTGACCAATTTTACCCGTTGCAGCAAACAGCCTGCTTTACTTTCATTTTCGTTTTCAGCATATCTTGATTAGCACAAGGAGAAAAAAAAAATCTGCTCCAGCAATTTACCTCTTTGCAGCAAGCAGCAGAGCCCTGAGCAAAACAGCTGACAGCAGATCAGCTGAGAGTCGGGAAGCAGATCTAATCAACTTGTGCTAATTAGGATGTGCTGAAGCTGAAAGGAGCTGTTTTTTCTTGCTGTTTGCTTGCAAAGAGGTAACTGCTGCGAAGCATAGGCCAAAGGGTGAGGGCCAGTGGGTGGGCCGGGCTACATTTGGTGTATAAGATGCACCTAAATTTTCACCCTCTTTTAGGGGGGGAAAGGGTGCCTCTTATACTCCGAAAAATATGGTAATAAATGTGCAAATATTATAGCCTTCCTTCCCTCCCACATTAGTCAAGAAAGAGAGGAAATATTCCAATTTTCATAACACAATACACAATTAATTACTTAAACTGTAAGTATACATATTCCAAAGTTATTTTCAGATAGGTATGTAAGAAAGATGATTATATTCTTAACAGTAGTTTTACTGAAAACAGTGGCTTTATTTTAAGTAAACACCCAGAAATTACAGTGTGATTTAGTTGCATATTGTATACTAGTACATAGTTGTGTTCTAAGCTATAAATGTACATACTAGCTCATTTATTAATATATATTTCTTTTAAAAAAGACTGAAATTAATGTGTTATTCTGAGTCATTGTTAATGTGAGTCATTGCTGAACATTTTAAATTGTAATGACTATGTTTTCCCCATCCTTCAGAATAATGTTATTTTCCACTTTTTCCAAATAGTTTTAGTAGTGGGTATTCCTGAAATATTTGTAAGATATTAGTAACAACTTCTACGTAGCCATGCTGATACACCCATGGGATTTTTTGGGGAAAATTTTTTTCAAGTGGCTGTAGTTGGTCTAGATAAACATTTTGTAACCCTAGCAACGTATGTTAACCATAAAGAAGTTTCCCTGTTTTTCTTTTCTTACCACCAAGCTAGAGTAATCTGTTAAATGTATGTATTTAAATTGGAAAAAACATTTTAGAGGTTTATTTTTTCCTCATGTAGCCAGCATTAGGAAGAACTGATGAATACAAATTAAATTCTGGAAATTTTTTGTCTCCTGAACTGTATATTGGATAGATTAGTGACTGCACGGACCCAGTGAGGTGGGTGAGCCCTGCAGAGGGTCAAACTGTAAAAGGGTTTCTTGTTAATAATTTAAAGTAAAAAAATGCAATGGATTTCTTAGCAAGCAGTTATATATCAGTTATTTGTAATTAGCTTTACACTTTGAATGTAATATTAAAAAATAAAATACTTTTGAAATCTAAGAAACTTTTTTCAAATAAGCAATTTAAACATTGCTGTCAAAGTTATGACTGATGCAACATCCCCAAAGTCATTCATTCTTATGATGGACTACAGGGATTCTGCAACACTCACTTACCTACCCCACTGGGTCCCTACCAGTGGTAAAATGTAAAATTTGTTGCTACCGATTCTGTGGGTGTGGCTTGGTAGGGGGGCAATCTGACTGAGTGGGCGTGGCCAACTTTTTTTTTTTTTTTACTTTTAAAACCATTTTTTCTACAACTTCTTTGGCCGAAGAGGTTGTAGAAAAAATGCTTTTAAAAGCCTCTGACGATCCCAGCTGAGCCATGCGATCATCAGAGGCTTTTTTTTTTTTTTTACTTTTAAAAGCATTTTTTCGGCCGAAGAGATTGTAGAAAAAATGCTTTTAAAAATTAAAAAAAAAAGCCTCTGATGATTGCGTGGCTCAGCTGGGAATGGGGGGTGGCAGGGATTTTTGCTACTGGATCTCTGACCCACCCGCAGCCATCGCTACCGGATCAGGCGATCCAGTCCAAACCGGGAGCATTTCACCCCGGTCCCTACTAATCTACCCTGTGGAGATCAGATGGGTACAGCAGCATGAATCATCTGGAGATTGCAAGTCTCCAGTTTCCTTCCCACCCAGCAATAAAGGGGAGATTGGGGCAGATGGAGTTGAACTTCAGCATGGAAGAGCAATGACCTGAAGGCAGGACAAGAAGCAATGGATGGAAACTAATCAAGGAGAGAACCAACTTAGAAATAAGGAACAATTTCCTGATAGTTAGAACAATTAATCAGTGGAACAACTTGGCTCTAAATGTTGTGGGTTTCCAAAACTGGAGGTTTTTAAGAAAAGAGTGGACAACCATTTGTCTGAAATGGTACAGGGTTTCATGCCTGAGCAGGGGGTTGGACTAGAACACCTCCAAGTTCTCTTTCAACTCTGTTATACTGAAAATCTTTACTGAATATTAGGTCTTTATTTAGAAACCATCACAAATAATAAGGCCATAAATAATGAAGCCCAAGTATATGGAAAAATGAATAGATATATGAATTGCTAAATATCAAAAGATTTAGGGGAGATTTTTGTCAAAATGCATATGAGAATAAGACCTGAAACAAGATAACTTTGAATGCTGATGAAGAAATCCAAAAAAAAACCCCTCAGATTTTTATAAAATAAAAATATATCCTTTCACTTTATATGCCATTTATGATTGTTATGCTTAATTCAATTATATGAATGAATGAATGTAGCCTTTCTTAAAATAAAACACATAAGTATATAATGGCTCTGGAGGCATTATTTTCTTTGGATCTTCAGGGCTGCCATATAAAATGGAATTAATATGGAATCGGAATACCATCCTAAATTTTTAGAGATTATGCTTTATAAACTAATTCTTCTACAAACCTTTTAAACAATGATATTAAAATACAGATAATATTTACATTGATTCATTAAATCAATAAGGATGAATTAATATACAAATGTTAGCAGATGCTTTTATATTTCATGTTTTATCAAATACTGAAATTTATTTTTATTTTATAACTTAGTTTTAGTTAAAGTATGTATGACTTCATGTTGCCAAAATAGTCCTATCAATTCCTTAACTAGATCTTAGAATTAAAACCCCGATGTGTGTTTGTGTCTATCAATATGTTTTTAGAAGCGTAATATAAGAAATGGAAATAGTTATAGTTACTGAAATATTTTTGTACTTTAAATAATAAATCAGTATTTAGTAGAACTTGTATCGTAATTGTAAGCAATTGAACTGAGCACTTAGTGGTTTGTAAATATGTGTAATATCCAGAATGCCATCCACTTATTTAAAAAGTGAGAAATGTTCTGGTTTACCTGTGATATTTATTTATTGATATTATTTATATGGCTACCCGTTTAACACAGGTGACTCCAGCCAGCATGCAGGGATTAAAAGGAAAATCAGAACATATTTGCTGAGGAGGGACATGTAAGCTTGAATTATATTGAGCAATTGAAGATCAATTGTATTGAGGATTCCATCTAGCCATTTTTCATAATTCTTTTTTTTTGTTTGTTTGTTTACAATTTTCTTAATGCATTTGAAGATTCAGAGTTTAAAATAGCATGCTTAAATGTTCATTCCCATATTTTATTCTCACTCAAACGCAAGACATAGATATAGTGACAAGGCTGAAATCACTCACTAAGTTTAATGAAATGCAGGAAGTTGAGTCTGAATCTCATCTCTCAGAATGTTTACTGTACATCTCAAGAAATTCCAATTATACATGGACTGCATGTATAACATGCAACATAGAACATGCTATTTTCGTTCTCTTATTTTGATTTATGAACATTCCAACCCAATCTCATGAATGTTTGTTTATCCAACAATAATTATTAAGGGATACTTTGGGGTATACGGTATTAGTTTGAATTATTAAAATTGGAAATTCCAGGCCCGTGATGGTGAACCTAAGGTACGCGTGCTGAAAGTGGCACACAGAGTCATGTTGCCTGGCACGTGTGGCATTGCCCATTCCTCTTCCAGGTTTCCGGAGCATGCATGTGCACTAACCAGCTAGTCTGCTGGTTACTGGTGTGCATGGGTGCGTGATGATCAGCTGGTCTCCATATGTGTGGCAGCAGCCAGCTGAAGGCTTGCTCTTAGCATGGGTGTGTACCGGCCATGCCGTCATCACTCGCATGCAGCCCTGGGACACCCACCCCTTGCCAGCCAGGAGTGCTGCCACCAATCGCTCCCCTGCGCTCGCCTGCCCTCCTGCCTCATCACCGTCACCACTACTGCGAGGAAAGGCCCTGAAGCTCACGTGGATCTGCCGCAGGGGGAGACCAGGTATGGCTGGACGCTGTCCGGAGTGCAAGGCTGGCAGGAGGAAGAGGAGCCCCCACTGTCTCTTAGCGCAAACAGCCTGTCGCCCCCATCATCTCTGCCCTGTTGACTGCTCCTGCCACTTCCAAGGAAGCGGCAATGTGAGAACCTCTGCCCTCAGGGGCGAGGGGGTGGCAGCAGCAAGGATGGGCGAGCCGGGGCTTCCCTGTCTCCCTACACGAGTGGGCTTCTGGCATGCCCCCAGGCCTCCGGGAGAGGGATTGAAGCCCCTGCCCTGTTGGCTGCTCCTGCCACTGACAGGGAAACAGCAGCGTGAGAACCAGCAGCGGTGAGGAGGTGGTGGCAAGAATGGGCGAGGTGGGGCTTCCCTGTGTCTCCGCATGAGCAGGCTTCTAGCGCAGCCTGGGGGGGATTGAAACCCCGGCACGCCCATCCTTTCCGCTGCCACCCCATTGCTCCCGTCGCCAGCACTTCTCATGCTACCACTTCTCTCTCAGTGGCAGGCTTCAATCCCTCCCCCAGAGGCCTGAAATGCAACAAACATTTTTGGCCTCCGCACGGCCCATTTTTGGATTCGGAGAGGAAAGGATTTTCGGGCAGCAATGCTGAGATCCTCTCCCCTAATCAAAAAAGTGCATTGCGTTTCAGGCAGCAGATCTGGCCAGGAGGAAAGAGAAGGTGAGTCTGTGGAGAAGGAGGAGGAAGGCGTGCGGTTCTGCAATGTGCACTGGAGAACCATGGAGGAAAGCCTTTTCAGGCAGCAATGCTGCGATCCCCTCCCCAAATCCACCTGAAAAGGCTTTCATCCTTGGTTCTCCTGTGCACATTGCAGTATTGTGACCCAGACCCATGTAGTTAATATTAAATGCAAAACAGTTCCAAAAAACAATCAACTCATTCTCAGCGTATTCCAAATTAAATGAAAGCAAAGTCCTGAAAACATCATTCTTCAGCTTATCTCTGACCTTGGGATAATTAGACAAACTGCCAAAGGCTTTTCTTGGCAACAGTTCAGGAATAGAAGACGCTGACAAGAAAGAAATACATCCAAACACGAAGCAAATCTCTCAACTGTTGCTTTCCGGCAAAGAGGCCAAGAGTCGTTGCTGGTCTTTTAAGGCTTATGGCAGGGGCCAATCATCTCTTGGCCCTACTCCCGAGTTGTCCTCCCTGCTTTAGCTGCTCCTGCCTCCTGCGGAGAAGGAGGAGGAAGGCATGCAGCTTTGCAATGTGCATCGGAGAACCAGGGAGGAAAGCCTTTTCGGGTGGATTCGGGGAGGGGATCGCAGCACTGCTGCCCAAAAAGGCTTTCCTCCATAGTTCTCCGGTGCACATTGTAGAACCGCGCGCCTTCCTCCTCCTTCTCCACAGACTCACCTTCTCTTTCCTCCTAGCCAGATCTGTCGCCTGAAACACAATGCACTTTTTTGATTCAGGGAATGCTGAATCGCAGTGCTGCCATCCGAAAACTCTTTCCTCTCTGAATCCAAAAATGGGACGTGCAGAGGCCAAAAATGTGCATCGCATTTCAGGCCTCTGGGGGAAGGATTGAAGCCTACCTCTGGCTGCTTCTGCCACTGAGAGGGAAGCAGTAGCATGATAAGCGCCGGCAGCAGGGGCGATGGAATGGCAGCGGAAAGGATGGGTGTGCTGGGACTTCAATCCCCCTCGAGGTCAGGGGTCATGCCAGAAGCCTGCTCATGTGGGGAGACAGGGAAGCCCCGGCTCGCCCATCCTTGCTGTTGCCACCCCCGTGCTGCCACTGGTTCTCACACTGCTGCTTCCCTGTCAGTGGCAGGAACAGCTGGCAGGGTGGGGGCAGGCTTCAATCCCTCCCCCAGAGGCCTGGGGCCATGCCAGAAGCCCTCTCATGCGGGGAGACAGGAAAGCCCCGGCTCGCCCATCCTTGCCACCGCCACCCCCTCGCCCCTGGGGGTGGCGGTTCTCGTGTTGCCGCAGGGGGCTTGCTGGGAAGCCCAGCACTCAGCACCCAGTGGGGAGGATCCCAGCAAGGTCGCATGTTCTGAGCTTTCCCGGCCAATGCATGGCGCTGCCGAGGTGGCAGGACCAAGAGTGCTGCTGCTGGCCGGGGAATGGCTGTCTCGCCAGGGAACAGTCCAGTATCTGGTTGTCCTCTGGTAAGATGCACACCGGCGCCCTTGGAAAAGATGGGCGTGCATGTCCGGGGGATGCGCAGTGCGGGTTGCATGCGTGGAGGGAGGGTCAAGTGCGCATGCGCAAATGGGGCATGCATTGCATTATGGGTTCTGGCTCAGACTTTTGGCACGCAAAGCCAAAAAGGTTCGCCATCACTGTTCTAGGCTGTAGCAAGATAACTAATCAGAACTATGAACCCTGGTTATAGCAAACATTGCAGCAGATTACTCTGTTTTTAAATTAATGAAATTTTTTAGTTTCAATGGAAAGGGAGGAAATGCAATGTGACCAGAATCATTACTTCCAAAGTTGGCGTCTCTATTTTCTCTCAGTAAAGGATAGAAATCTATTATTAGAATTACTTAATAAGCATCAACATGTTTTATAATTAATCAGTTTCTAGTGCTTTGGGCATACAATATATTCTGTTCTGAATGATATCCTCACAGATCAATGTTGCCATTGAGCACATTTGAACTAAAATGTAAATTCAGTGTAATGGATTATTTTTCTCTATATGAATACAGTTTTTTCTAGCATTTATAAGAATACTAAAGTTGTAGATTACATGCAGTTTTTGTCTAGTAGGTAGGAATTGGTGGAATCGATTGCCTCTTTAGAAGCTTTTTTAATGTTGATTTTTATAACTATCTGTCAGAAACATTTCATGCTCATAGTGGGTTAACAGAAACTGCTCTAAAAATAGAGTAACAGATGAAAGTAGTTAAGGGTTTGGAATTGTTTGTTTCCCTATATTGTTAGTCAGCTGTGCCAGTATACTAGCCTTTCTGTGGCTTTTAGTGGAAAATGTTAAAAGTACCAACAGAATTTTTATGTTAGAACTGAATTAGTCATACACAATTGGCATGGATACTCTGTGAGAACTGCCCAAAAGCTCTTTCTTCTCTCTGCACAGGAAGTTGCATCCAGAGCAGTAACTCAGTTCTTTGGTAAGTGTAACATGTGAGCATTACTAGGCATTTCATACTGCGGTTCTGCAGCCTGCTGTTTAGATGATTGCTTGATTGGAATACTGCTGTGGATGCAACTTTATGTTCTGTTAGTGTCTTTTGTAATTATCTTTTTAAGGCACTATATCTGCAATAATATCTACTGCATCAAACATCAAATTAATAGCAGTTTTTGGATTGAGCATTTAACCTGAAGCAACCTTCAAGGTGGCATCGGCATAGATCTTTGAATAAAGAAGTTGACTGAAAGATTATATGTAGGACCTGATTTTTCCCCCCTTACTGCCCCACATCTTTTTTTCTTTTTCTTTTTTACTTTGGTCTGAATGAAGCTATAAGAAGAACTCTATTCACAGTGATGAAAAGAAGCACTGGATTGATGAACTACTTCTGTGAGAAAAATCTAGAGCAATAATTCTAATGCTTATGCTTTAGTATTTTCCTAAAGTGCTTGTACTTGCTGTTTCTATGCCTTCTTGGAGCAGCTAGAGCAGTGGGCTGATGGTTGACAACAAATGTACTGCATTGCTTTCTGCCTGATAGAGTGAAGCATTCTTTGTTATTGCATGTTAGAGAATCTGGGTTGAACAAAGAGTATTATTATTTGCATTTCATTGTCCTTTATTGTCTGAATTGTTATGTGTAAAGGTACTGTAATCTAGCTGTACATTTCAAGAATTTTTAAATGAAGAAATATTAATCTTGATATTGATTTTGAATAACTACAGAAAAATAATTTTTACTTGTGATAGATACGAAGATTAAAATTTTGTTAATTAAAATGAATTATGAATGGAAGCACTTGATTAGTCATGTGTGCCTTTTCTGGTAGAAATCTGACTACTATTAACTGGAGACAGACCTTGCCGGACTGGGGAGAGCTGTGATTATCTCTGCCAGAGCAATTGTTTCTTTCTGCACAGAATGGTGTTATGTTGTCTATAACAACGAGCATACTGTTTAGAAAAAACTGTTCTGTAGAAATTAAACAAAATCAATGTATTTGATATAAGATATAGAATATATGTACTGTTGTAGTTTATATTTTAATATTGTTTGAACAAAGATCAATACTGAATAAAAATTCAGTAGAAACATATTTTTATTTATGAAATATTTCTTGAAAACTTTGTTAGAAAATATCTTGTTAACTGAATTGGCAACTAGTAAACATATTGGTTGCATGAGTTAAAAATTTGAAAACACGGGAGTAGTTTTTGTAACTTAGGTTAGAAGAAAAGAACTTTTATGTTCTGTGTCTGTTTCATTACAACAAGGCAATTTCAAATTTAAGTTGCTGGTTTTTTAAATGATCAAATGAGTCGAGTGTGTATTGTTGTTTTGGAGGAGGTGGAAGATGATTCTCCCACATTTATTTCCAAACTGCCTCAGGAAAACTTATCTCTACATCCTTCAGCTTCAGTATATGGCATGGTAAGGGACTTCTCTTGTATGTGCCTTATTATAATTTTGGTTCAAATCAATTGACTTGGTATAAATATTTTTGCAAAAAATAAAATATAATTGATATATATCTGTCAAAATATAGAAGTTAATAAAAATTCAGTATATACTGCCTAATTCCTATTTTATGGAAATCGGTATTTTCTAACATTCTAAAGAGGATTATTGTGGCTATTTTCTTTAGAAATAAAAAGGGGAAATGCTTAATGGTCAGCATCATCTGCTAGTTTAATGGATCTAATTGGCTGAGAATTCTTTTTTAAGAACTCATATGTTATGCTCTGTTCTTAAACATGTAAACATAGATCCTGTGGTTTTAAACTACTTAATCTTGTAATAGAAGCTAATGTTCTATTAAGATTTATAGTGATTTATTATACTATGGCATATGTGCAGTGTTTTGTGATGATGATAAAACATGTACAATATATATTTTTAGAGATATGTAATGATTGTCATGAGATAATTCAGATATTTTGCACTTCTTTGCTTATCATAATAAACTACGTTCCTCTATTTTCTATTGGCAAGTTTTAAATGATGATAGGACACATGCAGTAGATATTTTTCAAAATATGTAATGAATATTATCAGATAATTTAGATATTCTGCACTTCCTTGCTTATCACAATAACTTCATAAATTTTCCTATATTTTCTGTTGGTAAGTGAATGTGTTACTATATTTTTTAAACGTGATGTGGTAAGGATATATATCCTTTTCTTTCTGTGGCAATGTGTTAATACCATTATAGAGTACATTTTTGTTTTGTTTTGAAAATAGTACAGTTGTTTTAAGCAGGATATTTTTTAATGATGGCTTTTGTAACTTTCTAAGATAACTTTCTAAATGTTTTAAGTTATTCATGATTTAATATATAATTGCATTTGAACACCTACCTGAAAATTAAAATTAAAGTATATTGTTATTGTTTATATTTCAGCCACCACTTGTCCAAGCTATATTTAATGGAGATCCTGACGAAGTTCGTGCACTAATTTTTAAAAAAGAAGATGTCAATTTTCAGGTAAGCAGATTTGTTTTCTCTTTATAGTGCTTTCTCCATTTTAGGATACTATTTAATCTTAGTAAATTCAATTCATGCAAGTAAAGCATGCATGAAAAACACATAGAAAACATTTTCTCTGACAGATTTTAGCTATTTTTTAGTGTACCAATCTTAAACAGGTGTCTCATACTTTTAAAAAATATTTTTAAAGATTCAATTATCATCGACAAATTGCAAGAAAGACAACTGTTATGATAAATGTCATTTTGACCCTTTATTTAGTCATATAATTTATTTGTGTTTATTCTCCATGTTGATACTCTACTATCAAAAAATTTCTGAATATGTTATTCGGCAATTTAATAGAACTGGAGTTCATTTTCTTTCATGAATGCAAGAAAGCTTCCTAATACCATTTGGTATACCATGCATACCAAAGCTCCCTAATCACCTTATTACTATTATTAGAAAGTTTTCATTTATTATTGGCTTTATTGGAGAAAAAAATCCAATAAAATGTTAAAATGTTGCATACTTCTTTCAGTGTTCTATCATAAATATTATTCCATTAATGTAAAAAATTACATGGGGCCCAAGTACCTCAAAATAAATATTTTTATAACAAAGTCATTCAGTTAAAATTAGTGATTTAACAGTTTCCTTTTGTCATTTCTAAATCTTTTAAGTTCCTCCCCCCAAAAAAAATAAAAAAAAAATGGAGGAAGTTAAAAGATTTTTGTAGCACTTGGGAGCTTATTAGGTCTTGAACCTGTGCCATTGTTCACATAATATAATCCAACCAGTAGTGGGTTTCAAATCCCGGCGCTACCGGTTCGGTATTGGTAGCACGAGCGTGCGGTGCTTCTGCGCATGCACAGAGCGTTTTTGATGGTGAGTGAGCGGAGCCTCCCGCCGCCGCTACTACCAGTTTGCCTGAACCGGGAGCAATCCACCACTGAATCAACTTTGCGTATTCCATTCCTTCTTCCCTCCTCTGTCTCTTTACACAGATAGAGCACATAACTCATTAAACTGTTTTGGATTTTTTCCACTATTTATGTCATTGGCTACATAAAAACAGGGTATGAAAGGGTGGGTTATAGTTACTATGAAGGGCAATATTATTTTTACATCTATGCAGTTATATTTTCTATATATATCTGTTTGGAAATGGTGTATAGTATCTGTAACTTTACATTCCTGATTAAAAGTAAACTCTGAATTTATGTGCTAATAAAAAAGCATGATTAACATTCTATCCATTAGTTTGGCACACTATGAGAAATATATTTTATGTACTAATAAGAAACAGCAATGGCAGTTTAACTATTTCTTTGTGATATTTGATTATGTAACATTATATAAATTCTTAATAACCACATAGATAAAATTTTCTCATGACAATCTGCCTAATCTGTTCATTTGCTAAAAATAATCATTTGGCAAATGGAATTTCCTGAATAAATGTAGGAAATATTCATTTTATTGATTTATATGTCATTAAGTATTTTGTTGGTATGAAGCAACAAAAGGGGCATCTAGTGCATTCTGGAAGAAGATCTAGAGTAAAGTCAAATGAGCACAGATAGGAGTCTATATGAAGACTTAACCTTGTGGTGATAGTGAGAGAAGCATACTTTTTATTTTTCCACCTTTATTGCATCTGCAGATTGCTGTCAGTAGCCCTGTTTCAGGTGACCAGGGAGCTCCTGCAAGGCCATTTTAAGGAATATTCTTAGCATCTGTCAAACATAATCACTTGATTTGTCAGAGTTGAATTCTGACTAGGCAGATCCTTTAGAAGTAACTGAAACAAGTCTGAGCTCTATTATCTGGGAGGAGTTTAAAGCAATAGATCCTGAGGAAGTGGGCAAGATTTTCATGCGTATGAGCTTGGCCAAATGTATTCTAGACCTTTGCCCCTCCTTGGTTAAAGCCTCCCAGGAGGTGGCATGTGGATGGGACCAAGCAGTGGTTAATGCTTCTTTGTGGAAAAAGGTAGTACTGCTTGCCTTGAAGAAGGTAGTGGTGTGCTTGTTTTCAAAAGCTGTCAGTGTACCCAGCCATGTTATAGTGTGAGCTCAGACTGGGATATAGCAGGAGATCATGAGTTCAAGTCCCGCTTTAGTTGGTTGATAGCTGGTTGATTTGGGGCCTGTCCCTTTCTCAGCCCAACCTACCTCATAGTTATGTGGAGGAAATAGGAGGAGGAAGGTGTGTTGGATATGTTTGCTACCTTGAGTTATTTGTAAAAATAATAAAGGGGTACAAATAAATAAATATATAAAAATAAAATAGCACTGAAGCAGCATTGATTGCATCTGCTCATAATCTTTGGAGGGCTCAGAGATGGTGCAACTTTCCTGGCTGTACTGAGTCTCTTGATGACTTTCAATGCCATTGATCCTGGGATCCTTCTGGACTGTCACTGGGATTGTGAATGGGAGACATCATTTTATGGTGATTCTTTTTTCTTTGTGACTGGTTCCAGTTGATGTTGATGGGTAAGGAGAAGTAGAGCCCAAGGCTCATGTAGCATGTAGTGCCCAAAGGCTCAGGTCTCTCCTCTCCTCTCCTCCCCCCCCCATATTTACATGAAATCATTGGGTAAGGTTATCAGATAGCAGAGGGTACAATGTCATCAATCTGTTGATGATACCCAGCTTTATGTTTCTATACCTGATCGGGCACATGGATGCTGTTCCAGTGCTATCAAAGTACCTGGACGCTGCAAGGTTCTGGATGAGGACACATTGACTTTGACTCAATCCTGACAAGGTAGTGCCTTTTTGTCTCTTTGACACTGGAAGATGTTGTACTCACCTGGATCATGCCTTGTTTTTGTTTGATTATTTTATTTACTGTTTTATGGTTATGCTTTGTTGTTATGAGCCACCCAGAATTGTTTAAGATGGACAGCCATACAAATCTTTTAAATATACATAAAATAAATAAATATTTTAGTAGAATTCAGTTCAATTAATCACTGCAGAAATTCAGGGGCTTACTAGCATAATTATTTCTGCCATTACCACCTATTTAAATTATACCAATAATCTTGTTTATCCAATCAGTGCTTTATTTGTTATTTTATTTTTAGAGTGAGGACTTATTTAGTTTTTTAAAGTTATGATTCATCTACATAATAGCAAGTAAAATTTAACAAATTAGAATTATTTATTTAAGCAGTACTCTTTTTTTAACAAAATGTAAAACTTTTAAATATCTCATTTAAATAAAAAGAAATTTTTTGTCTTGAAGATTAGCAATGTATTTATATAGACATCTGTATGAATTTTAAAATATATTTTCTCCTGTATAATTTTGCCTTACATGGTTTTATTGTTTTATATTTTCAGTTTTAATATACTGCTTAAATAAAAAAATCTAAAAGCAAATTATAAATATTTTATGCCAGAATTTTAAATTTAAAATTGTAAATAGTTTTATGAGTGAGGTTACTAAAGTTTAATATTTTTCTTCTCTTAATAAAGGATAATGAAAAGCGGACCCCTTTACATGCTGCTGCATATTTTGGAGATGCAGAAATTATTGAGTTGCTTATTTTATCTGGTATGAAGCTTTTTGTTTATATGGGGAAAACTCTTCATATGGAAAATCTTTTTTACAAATCCTTGCAAATGTAGTAAGAAATATTGATACTCTAATTTTTATATATTAACTGTTTTAATACCAACCAAAGATCAATTTTGTGGACATCCATTTCTAAAGAAATATAAATGCCAGAATAATATTACATTTCTGGCAATTATATTGTTTCTGTTGATTCAAAAAAAAAAAAAAATCACAGATAAATCAAGTTTTAATTAAAATATTCCTTTTAAAGCAAGCAACAAAAAAATATAACATTTAGAAAAAGTATCAGGAGAGTTAGTATCAATTTTATAGAAAAAAAATGTCAGATGTTATGCATTAGCTTATTAAAAACAATGGTTAGAAATAAGTATTAGGAAGATCTATGTGCTAAATTGTCACATTAACATTTCAATATTTTCTAATATTTTTATATGAAAATGTAAGGATTCTAAACTGTTTTGATTGGAGGAATTTGGGGTATTGCTAGAATATCCCAAATTTTCTAGACTGGAAAATGTATGTATTCAGTTGTTTTAATGATTATAAGCATGCTAAAAGTGGAAGTAACGAAGCTCTGCCTGAGGTTCTAACCATTGCATATCCCCATAGCCATCTAATCATGGGAGCACAAGTCTTCCTCAACCCCTTGGGCCTGGAAGCTTTAATTGGTTAAGTATACAGAAGTCTGCCACAAGCCAGAAATCCTCGCTGGCTAGACCCAAAAGTGTGCAGGGCTTCACCCTGCCCCACCACACCTGGACGGCCTTAACCAGCTAGGCCCAGCACTTCATGGGCCTCTTCTCCCATCATTCCTGGGAGATCTTGCTTTCTCCTTGCCCCAGCACAGCCAGAAAGCCTCAGCCACTTAAACCTAGCAACACAAGGGTCTCCCCACCCAACACTAGCCACCTCATTTAATGACCATGACCTATGACCAAAATTCTGGGTTCAATTGTGGTTGTCGGTGTAGCTCAGTGAGTCGAATTGTGTATCATAACTTCTAAAAGATCAGTATAAGAAAATTAAATAAACGATAAGTAAAGCATGTAGTAAGCATGTTATGTAGTATTGCAATTTTGAAAAAAAGTAGACGTCTCTCTTAGAACAGGAGTTTGATGAGGAAATAGGTTTGCTTATTTTTACTAATAACTTTACTAACTTGATTGTTTGATTTGAAAACATGCCATTTTATATACCTATCTCATGTTTTAATGTTTTTCTAATAGTAATGCATGCATGCATTCATTTTATTTTTATTTATTTTAATCCAATTAGCCTTTTTAACTCTTTTTTAAAACTTGCCTTGATAATTTTATCCCTAGGGATACGCCTCAGTTAATAAACTGAAGTTAGTAGTTCTTAAGTTTATTATTAATGTGATTTTTAAATAAAAACCTGAAAATACACACAATTACAATTTTGAATTCTAATCTGGATTAATTCATATCTTTGTTTTGGACCTTCAGTTGTAGTTTCCTAAAAGTTAATACAGTAATTTTCTGTGCATTTATTTACAGGAGCTAGAGTTAATGCCAAAGACAGCAAGTGGTTATCTCCTTTACACCGAGCTGTTGCAACACGTAGTGAGGTATGCAAACTTTTTTTAACCACTTAAATATATTTTATTTCAGAATATTTTTGTATTGTAATCTTCAATTTACAGCACTTGGAGAAGGATTGGTATTACTTATACATTGGCACATTTGCAAGCTATATGGAGTTGATACATAACATCTTCCTATTATGCTGCTAGAAAAAGTTTATACTAGGTATTATACCATCACAGTCATGATTGATTCTAAAGGAAGATTGGAATAAGAGGATTCAATAATGACTCAACACCAGTGCTACTTTAATATGTCAAAATAGCTTTTTTAAAATAAATATTAATTGGATTTAACAAAGAATGGAAATAAATAAATCCTCTCAAATATATCTGTATTATAGTTAGAATATCACTTTCCTCTGGGACCACTACTAATTATAAGTATAAGTATAATATTCAGTGGGTATAATTCAATAGGAATTGTGAATTTTAAAAGGGCCTCTGTTCTTCATTGGATTATTTATCTAATAAAAAGACATTTCACTATGATTCATGAATGGAAGCTCAAAGAGTTGGGGAGAGAGATGATATTTATCAACACTACACTATGGTAACATTTAGAATAGCCAAGCATTGATACATGTCCTAACTTACCTAATGTTTGCTACAACCAAAAGGCAGATAGAATTGCTTCCAAAAAATGTAGTAACAATTAAAGCATTTATTTTGCTGTGAAAACTGCTGTGACAGTAGTAGCTACTGTCAAAAAGCAACATATTGTGGGGGTGAGCATGTGTAGCTCAGTAGGAACTTGCCAAAATGTAGGATGTGATAAGAAGCAAATAAATCTTGACAATTGCCTATGTGAAAACATTTATCCATATAACTAAATACCACAGTTATTTTACAAGTACATTTATATGGATTTTTCTTCTTATCTTCTTAAAGGTCCATCAAAACTAGGGCTGATTAGAAATCGGTCGCTTACTATTTTTCATTGGCCTTTTTTGCTTAACTCTCCCTTGAATTAGGTTAGACTTTAATAATATCTTGGTTTTTGGTTTAAGGAAATGTTAAGAGTGGGAAGATCATTAGTAATTATATTATATAATGGCATGTTATTTTTTAGGATGCTGTTCAGGTGTTGTTGAAGCATTCAGCTGATGTCAATGCCCGTGACAAAAACTGGCAAACACCATTACACATAGCAGCTACAAAGAAAGCTGTCAAGTGTGCAGAAGCTTTGGTGCCGCTACTTAGTAATGTAAATGTATCAGATCGTGCTGGTAGAACAGCATTACACTATGCAGCGTTGAGTGGACAAGTTCAGGTACAAATGACTTATTTTCAATTCCCCAAATCAGTCAGCTAACTGCAAGCAGGTGTTCATTTATCTGATCTTACTAGTACATGTAAAAGAAGTAACAAAACATATCTGAATTTTCAAATATGAGAGGAAATCATCATATAGCTAGCATGTTCAAATGGTCTTTCAATCAAGCCATTATTTTTTAAATTTTTAATCAGTTGATATTATTGCATTGTGGAACACATGGAATTAAATATGGAATTATCAAACAAATTTCATAGGAGACACTATCCAGTTCCAAGCAAGCAAAGAGTCAACAGTGTTCTGCTTTATATGCACCTAGGCTTTACTGTTTTCTTATTACAGGTGATGTTGGCCTTCCTGGGAAAACCAGACAGGAAACACGACTAGATGAGCTAAATTTACTTTATTATAAGACTATATTAACAGAATCCTTCAAATCTGAAAATACAGATTTCCTGACTGCCACTTTTAACTGGTGGACCCATTAGGGGAAACCTTTCTAAGTTCCTTTGGCTGCTAAACAGTTGCAGGCTTCTGCCGCTTCTCTTGTTGGATGGTTTGCTAGCTGGCATCTCCTCTCTCCTTTCCTTAAGATTAAATACGCATTCCATTATGGTGGTTTTAAGTTTAATGATCACTTGTTCAGCGACCATTCAAACTTACAATGTACTGAGCAAGTGCTAGTTATAAATGGATCTCATACTTGCAGCCATCATTATATCCTATGATAACATGATCGTGATTTGAGACTTTGCTGGCTTCCCACAAGCAAAATGTGGAGAAGCCTGAGGAATTGGAAGTTGCGATCATGTGAGATTCTCATTTAACAAACTGTGCAGTCCTCATTTAATAGCAACTGGGAGTGTTGGAGCTGCTGTTGCTAACCCCTGCAGTCACATTTTTTAAACGTAAGACTGTGTAGTTTAATGACTGAGTTTGCAGATCCAAGTAGTGTCTTTCAGTGAAAACTACCTATACTTGAAACTGGTTAACAAACTTTATGGTTACAATTAAAATTTTTCCTGTAGCTTGATTCTTGGGCCTATCCTTTATAAAAGATGTAGTGTTAAGATTGGAAACTTTTGCTGGTTCCCTAATTTTTATGACTTTGTTCAGGATTTCAGAAATAAACTGTATTGCTCTTAATAAAACTAATATTTTAATAAAAATCTAAAATGAGTTTACCCATCTACTAAAGCTTAGTAAGAGTTTTGGCTTCTATAGAGGAATGTGGAGATAACATTTAAGAAGTGCAAAAACTATTAAATATGCAGCAAATTAATCTCATAAGGAACAAAGATACTCAGGATAACACTGACTTGATTTTGTTTCTAATGAAAGGGGGCAGGCAGAAACATTTCAAGATTCTGTTCCCTGATCTGGCTTACCTTGAAGTACTGATAGTCTCAGTTATAAATACATTTCAAATGAGTTTAAGTATTATGGTATATGTGGTAATATTTTTTATTTGTTATAAATAAAATGTTATTGTTTAAAAAATGCTACCCGAGCATTGAAGATTGGATTTCACCCAAATAATTCTGTCTATTAAGAAATATAACTGTCTTCATTCTAGATGGTCAATTTATTATTGTCTAGAGGTGCCAATATCAATGCGTTTGATAAAAAAGATAGACGGGCTATTCACTGGGCAGCCTATATGGGTATGTAAATTAACTTTTTTTCCTTGATTTTATTTAAAGCAGGCATTTGCATGCTATATTCTTCCTGCATAGTTTGCATGAAGTTTGAATGGATATATGGGGAATATGTCCAGTATATTTCCTTCTTGATGCAGATGAAAATTTATTGCTCTACCAGTATTGTAAGGATCACCTAATTTAAAATCATGATATTCTGTTACCAACAGACAGTCACATGTTGTTATTAGAGTTCTCTCTCTATGAATTTAAAAACTTTAACTATCTACTCTGACAGAGTTACAATTGGTTAAATGTTTAAAGATAATAATTTGTATTGTAAGGAATAGTAGAAAGCAAAGGCATTTTTAATATGTTCTTTTGCAATTACATATTATAACTTCAGAACTATAACAATTTTTAAAAATATTTACACCCAAGTATTAAAACTGACTGATCAGGCTAGAAATTAAACCTTTTCAAAAGCTTGAACAAAATATTTCAATTCAACCCTAGTAAGACTGAGTAGTTTTGGTATTAGGACGCCCTTATTCCTGGAACTGAAGATCTACTCCAAACAGAACCAGTATGCAATTTAAGGTCCTCCTGGACTCACAGTTCCTATTCAAGGAACAGGTGGCAAGTGAGGGCAGTGGAATCTTTACACAACTTTGTATTGTGTACCACTTGCATCTATTCCTAGCCAAGGGGAGAGCTGCTTACAACGCAATGCCATGGTTACCTCCTGAATGGATTGCAGTGATTCACTTAATATCTGTGACAAGAAAGTCACAAACTCACATAACAAATGTTTCACTTAGCAACATAAATTTTGGGCTCAATTGTGGTTCTTAAGTTTCGGATTACCTTTAGTAACCTCTAAAGCTTTTCATGGCATGAGACTGAGCTATTTGATGGACCATCATTCTCCAATTATATTTATTTATCCCATTAGGTCCAGCAGCAAAGACATGTATACTGGGTTCTAGTATTAGGGACTACCATCTGGTGAAATCCAGTAACAGAACCTTTTCTGTTGGTGCATCTATCCTTTGAATCAACTGCCCCCTGAAACTGGCCTTTATAAAGCATTAAAGATGATTTTGTCACTGAGCTTGCTGACAGAGTCTGTATAATGATTCTACTGATTTGTGTCAGTAGGTCTGTTTTTACCTCAGATGCTGATTATGCGTATGTTGTATGTGTGTATTATGTATTTTGTGGTGTTTTGAACTCTTGTTATCCAGATGGGTAGTCACATAAAATGATTGAATGAATGAATGAATTTTATTTTATTTTATTTGTTGAGGTTATATTGATGTGGTAAAACTGCTTGTAGCTCACGGAGCAGAAGTGACATGTAAAGACAAGAAATCATATACACCATTACATGCTGCAGCATCTGCTGATATGATTAATGTAGTCAAGTACCTTCTTGATCTTGGAGTTGATGTAAGTAGAAATAATCCTAAATCACATTATTTCATTTAATTTAATAGGTATATTGCCATAATATAGCATCTTTATAAATAACTAGTACTTTTAAATAAAAATAAACTTGCTAGCATTTCAGTTTTCTTTTTTAAATGATAGATCGATAGATTGTAGTTTGTTTACTTAGACTTGTAGTTCTTTTATTGAATAGCCCGAAGGCCTTTTCAAAAAAAAAAAAAAAAAGAAAGAAAGAAAGAAAGAAAGAAAGAAAGAAAGAAAGAAAGAAAGAAAAAGATAAAACAGTTACAGAAATAACAGTCTAAAAATATATGATATATGACATTTAAAATTTAACAATATCGAAGTTCAATAACTAGATTTCCAAAATTAGATAACCCAAATAAAATAGCTCCTCTCTAACTCAGCTCATCTTTCTTACAATCAATGAAATTCTTTTCGATTGCTGGCTCGTATTGCTGTCATCCTTTTAAGATAGCAAGTGATAACCCTTACCAGGGGAGGAGAGTCTGCCTTCAATAGAAATGATAATTTATGCCTTACATTCCAGTGGGGAAATTTATTTACTTTTTTTATTAAAAAGTTTTGTAGAAAATACAAACATTTTCACCCCCCACCCTTCCCCCCTCAACCCCTCCCTCCCCTTTCCCACCCCCCTACCCCTCCTTCCCCCCACCCCCCTCCCTAGACTTCCCAGAACAAGCACAGGGTTTAGCATTCACAAATCAAAAGCTAAAATATACTAACAAATTATTACATTTCATATTCTCCCTAGATCCTTAACTCCTTATAATTCAAAAAACAAACATAAATTACTTAAAATTACTTCATTCAAATGCTTATGAATCTTCTTATTCAGATACTTCTTCTGTATGTAATCGATCCATCTTCTCCATTCCGATATGTATCTTTCATTTGAATGGTCTTTAAGATATGATGAAATTTTCATCATTTCTGCCAAATGCACAACTTTTAATGTCCATTCCTCAGTGGTGGGTGGATCTTCCTTCTTCCAGTACTGTGCCACCAGTAACCTGGCAGCCATTATTAAGTTCAAAACTAACTTAGTCTCTATTACAGTACAATCCATGACTATTCCCAATAAAAAGAACTGTGGTGTAAATTTAATTTTTTTCTTTAAAATGTTTTGAATAATCCACCATATTTTTATCCAAAAAGCCTTAATTTTTTTACATGTCCACCATATATGAAAATATGTAGCATCTTTACATTCACATCGCCAACACTTAGGTTGTAAATTTGGATACATACAGGCTAATTTTTTTGGGTCTAAATGCCATCTATAAAACATTTTATAAAAATTCTCCCTTAGATTTTGTGCTTGTGTAAATCTTACATTTCTAATCCATATCTTTTCCCATGTTTCCATCATTATTGGTTCACCTACGTTTTGTGCCCATTTTATCATACAGTCCTTGACTAACTCTGTTTCTGAATCTATTTCCACTAGTGCATTATACAACCTTTTTATATGCATTTGACCTTTATCTCTTGTTTGCTTTATCAAATTCTCATCCTGCTGCAAAATACCAATTTTTTTATCTTCTCTCCATCTGGCCTGCAGCTGTCCATACTGAAACCAAATCCTAATAATTCCTTCTTCTCTTAATTGCTCCATTGGTTTTAATTGTAATCTCACTCCTTCCTTATAAAGTTCCTTACATGTAATCTTATCTTGCTTTTGCTCTAAATTTATATTCTCTATCGCGTGTCTGGGTACTGTCCATATTGGTAACTTATCACTTAATTTATATTTATACTTTTTCCAGACCCGCAATAGAGAATTTCTTAATATATGACTTTTAAAAGCCTTATCTACTTTCTTGTCATAGACTAAATAAGCATGCCAGCCGTAGACCAAACCATATCCTTCAATATTCAATATATTTTCCTCGTTAAATTTATCCAGTCTGTGATTGTTGAGAGGGCAGCGGCTTCATAGTACAGTCTTAAGTTGGGCATTTTAAGACCACCTCTTTCTCGGATATCTTGCATTATCTTTTGTTTAACTCGAGGTTTCTTCCCTGCCCACACAAACTTATTTATGCCCTTCTGCCATGCCTTCAAATTTTCATCTTATTTTAGTATAGGTATCATTTGAAAAAGAAATAAAAATTTTGGTAAAATATTCATTTTTACAGCGGCTATCCTTCCCAGCAAAGACAATTGTAGTTTTTTCCAATTTTCCATCTCTTTTTGTATTTTATGCCATAATGGTTCATAATTGTGCTGATATAATTTCATATTTGCAGTCATAATATAAACCCCTAAGTATTTAGCCTTCTTAACTACTTCAAATCCTGTTAACCTTTCTATCTCTTCTTTCTGGCTTCTAACCATATTTTTAACTATTATTTTCGTTTTAGCTACATTTATTTTAAAACCAGATACTTGTCCATATAAGCAGGTTATATCCATCAAGGCTGTAATCGATTGTACCGGTTGGGTTAAGGTAACAACCAGGTCATCCACAAATGCTCGTAACTTATACTCATGCTGTCTAATTTTAATTCCCTTTATTGTATCCATCTCACGTATTTTACTTAGTAAAACTTCCAGCGTCAACACAAACAATAACAGAGACAAGGGACAACCTTGCCTTGTTCCTTTTTCTATATTGAAAGGATCTGTTAAGCCACCATTAACTATTATTTGCGCTGTTTGTTTTTGATATATTGCCTTAATAGATTGTACAAATTTTTCTCCAAGTTGCATCCTTTCTATTAATTTTAATAAAAATTGCCAATTCAATCTGTCAAAGGCTTTTTCAGGATCCAAAAACACTAGCACTGCGGGGACCTGGTTGTTCCTTCCCAGATACTCTAATAAATTAACAATTTGCCTTACATTACTCTTCATTTGTCTGCCATTTATAAAACCAGTTTTATCATGGTCAATCATTTGCTGCATAACTGTCATTAATCTATTTGCTAAAAGTTTAGCAAAAATCTTATAGTCTGTGTTCAATAATGAAATCGGCCTATAATTTTTAGGATCTGTATTGTCATGCCCTTCTTTTGGGATCACCGAGATAAATGCTGTCTTCCAAGTTGGAGGCACCTCTCCTCCCTGTTGTATATTGTTAAATAATTCTTTCAATGGTTCCACCATTTCCTCCTGTAAAGTTTTATAATAGATAGCTGTCAGACCGTCCGTCTCAGGAACTTTACCCACTTTCAACTGCTTAATTGCTAACACAATTTCCTCGGAAGTTATCATTTGGTTTAAACTATCCCTCTGCTCATTTGAGATTGTATAAATATTCTCTTTCTGCAAATATCTATCTATATCTATGTCTTTGATTTTATCACCAGTATACAGCCTCAAATAAAACTCTAAGAAAGATTTTTTAATCAATTGTTGCTCATAAACCTTACCCTTATATCTTATTTTCTCTATTGTCCTTGATTTTTGCTTTTTCCTTAACAGGTATGCTAACCACCTGCCTGGTTTATTGGCATTATAAAAAGTATTATGTTTTGCATATCGTAAATTAGTTGCCACTTGATCTGCTATTAACATGTTAAATTGACCTTTCAATAAATTGACTGCCTCTTTAATTTTCTTATCTGTTGGATTGACTATTAAAGCCTGTTCCTGTTTACTAATCTCATCTTCTAATTCTTTTCTTTTTGCCCCGTTTCTTTCTATGTTTATTATTCAAATATATCAAAATTACTCGCATATATGCTTTACTTGCATCCCATACCATTTCCATAGATGTACCCTTTTGCATATTCATAACAAAAAATTCTTTCATAAACTTTTTACACTCTTTTACATTTTCTTCATACCTAAACAAATTATCATTTAACCTCCAGGACCTCCTAGACCCTTTTCCACACTCCAATTCCAACCAAACTCGACTATGGTCTGTCAATATTCTTGGGCAAATCTTCGTGTTCTTCACCTTAGATAAGAGATCATTAGTAATTAGTATAAAATCAATCCTTGAAAAGGATTGATGTCTGTCTGAGAAAAAAGTAAAATCTTTTTCTTCCGGATTTCTTTCACGCCAAATATCCCTCAGCTCCCAATCATCCATCATCTCCCAAAACGCTTTGGGCAATTTTGCTCTTGTTAAAACATTTTGTTTAGGTCCCTTCTTATCTTTTTTAATATCCAAGACCCCATTCCAATCCCCCAACAGGATACAAGTTTTATATGCCCATTTGTGTCAACTTCGAGTATAGCAAATTGTAGAAATTTTCTTGTTGTTGATTCAGGGCATAGACTCCAATTACAAGTATTTTCTCTCCTTTAATTAAAAGTTCTATCGGTAAGAATCTTCCTTGGTCATCTGCTTCAATTAATTTAGCAACTAAGTCTCTTTTCAGATATATAATTATACCATTTTTCTTTTCTGGTGCTGCTGCTACGTAGTGTGTACCAAGTCTTGCATTTATCAGGTATTTTTGGTCTTGTACTCTTATATGAGTCTCTTGTAAACAAATCACATCATTTTTAAATTGTTTAAGATAGTGAAATATTTTTCTTCTTTTCTGTGGAGAATTCAAACCATTAACATTCCAAGTCAAAAATCTAGTTCCCATCTCTGGGCCCTTGAAGCAACTGGAGCAGATTCTGGTGGTCTTGTCTCAATTGACCTTTATGTCTTGCTCCTCCCACTGCCTCTGTTTTGGTAGATTCTTGAATTGATTCTTGAATTGCCATCTGGAATTGTTGCTGTCTTGATACTTCTTTGAGCCTAGCTGTCACCGATCTGGTCTGTCTTTGATCCTTGGGTTGCGCTAAATCAATTAACTCCAACTCTTGAACAGCCATCTGAATTTGTAATGGTTCTTCTCCTTGGCCTGTCAAAACTTCCCCCTGGACTACTGTCAGGAGCTCTTCTTTTTCACCTTCCATCACATCCTTCTTTCTTTTGCCTTCTGGTGATTTGGATGATTTGGGTGTGCCAGCCTTTAATACATTAATATAAAAATCTCTTGCTTTCCATATTGTGTTAAGCCTATACCTCTCTCCTGAGTAAGTCACCATTAATCCAGCTGGCACCTCCCATCTGTACTGTATCTGACATTTTTTCAGTTCATCCACCAGAAAAGCATACTCCTTTTTGGCTCTCAAGATCTTAGGGGGGATTTCTTTCATTGTCATCACTTCCTGGCCTTCAACCCGAAGTTTGTTTGTAAACGTGGCCTGTAGAATTTCATTACGTACTCTCCTTGTAGTAAAATATATCACAATGTCTCTTGGTAAATGTTTCTGTCTAGCAACCCAAGAATTAACGCGATACAGCTTGTCAATCTGCCAGCCCAGATCATTTTTTGACTCCCCCACCAACGGTGCTAATACCTCAGACATCATTTCTCTCAAGTTCTCTTGTTTGTTCTCCTTCACCCTCTAAATCTTAAAGCAAATTCCATATCTCTGTATTGTATCATAGGTACATCATCTTCAGCCCTCTGAATTCTGTTCTGAGCTTCTCCTAATTTATTATCCAAGATTACCGTAGATTGTTTAACTTCTTCAACTTTATCATCCACCATTTCAATATTGCCTGCCAAACATTTAAATGTCTTTATGATATCATCCCTAATTTGCTTATTCCGAGTTGCAATATCATCTGACACAGCCTGTATTTTTTCATTGGTTTCATTAATTTTTCATTAATCACAATAGCAAGTTTCTCTTGTGTAACTTGGAGGGCTTGTTGTTACATCTCCAATGTTAAAGTCTGTGGATCTGCTGGAGGGGCAGAAGCTTGCAATCTAGGAATATGAGCTGGGGAGCTGCCAGCACTTCCCGTTCCTTTAATAGGAACAGTCTTTACAGCTTTTGAGGCCATCTCCAATTTAAAATTCTTTATATTTTAATCAGAAGCCAAAAAAGAAAAATTCCTCAAGAAAAATTCCAAACTTAATTAGCGTTTTAAAATCCTCCTTCTATCAGTACAGAGTTCTTTCCAGGCAAAGGGCTGCCAGCAAAACGAAACTTTCTTTGACTTTCACTTTCCCCCGCCCCTTCAGGCTTCAATCGCCATTTTGTTGCAAAGTGCTAATTATTAGTTCCGAAGGAGGCTACAAACGTCGGAGTTAGGTAAAGATACTCGCAGTCTGATTTCTCCTTGCTTGTTCTGCCTGCTGCTGGTTCAAAATGTTAAAGTCCCCTCATTTCCATCGGCAGAATTGGTCGCGGCTTCTAGGTCCGTCCAGAGCGGCTTGACAGGCTTTTAGGGAGTGCACACCCTTCGCGCAGCAGGATCCTTCCTAAGGCGTTTGGGGGGGGCTCAACCTCCACCTGTCAGCTCTTCTCTCTCCCCTTTGCCCGGGGAGAGGGTTCCAAGCCTCCAGACAGCTGTTTTTCGGCTGTTCTGGGGCTTTAACGGAACCGGGGATCGGGCGCTCGTAAAAGAGCGTCTTCGAGGCTCGCGTAGCCAACCGGAAGTCTCGGGAAATTTATTTATAATTGGGGACAGATATTGTTTTCTTACTTCCTCATACAACCTACATTCAAATATTATATGCGCCGTATCCTCCATGATGTTTGCCCCACATATACATGTTCTTTCGTCATACGGGATTTTCCGGTAACGGCCAAATTTGACGTTGGTATCTAAAAGTTCAAATCTAAACTTGACAAATAGCTCTCTCTGCACTGATGGCATTTCTAGATGTAAATATTTTTCCAGGGTAAAAGTTGTTTTAACTGCTGTCAGAAGCTTAAGGGAGTGATTAGTTGAAAGAGTTGCCATGTCCGTTTGCCCATGTATATCTTTAATCCGTTGTTTAACTTGCTTCAGTGTGTCACACAACGGGAACCCTACGCTATATTGATTCAATATTTCTGACAGCCGAGTTAGCCAGGAATACCTTTGAAGATTTGAAATCTGCTATTCCTCTAGGCAGATTTTGGGAAGTCTGCTGGCTTCCATCTGAGTCATTTTTAGCCAGTAGGCTAGCGCCCTAGTAATTGTGTAAGTGTGCAGTGAAAAATGTCCCAATTCAGCTCAGACGGCTGCCGCCGAAGTAGAATTGTTTACCCCCAGCATCCTCCTCAACAAATTCTTTTGAGTTCTCTCCAATATGGGGACCTCTGTAAGACCCCAGATTTCAGCACTGTAGAGCATAATCGGAACAAATTTAGCCTGAAAGACTTTATGAATTGGTAAAATTGAGGCTGGTTGAATACGTTTACTTAATTTGGATACAAGGCTTGCCCCAGCTCTGACCTTTTGAGAAAGGTATTGATGGCGCAGAGTCCAACCACCTGCACTGGAAAAAACAATTCCAAGATAGGTATATTGGGTAACTTGCTCAATCTTTGTGTCATTAATATGCCAATTATGCTTTTTATTCTTATTGCCAAAGACTAAAACTTTTGATTTAGCTACATTTATAGTCAAATGGTTTGTAGTACAATAACAGGAGAGCTTGGTGAGAAGTACTTAGACTTGTATTTCAAGCAGTATCGTGACAATCTAATTCTGTCAAAAAGTTTGACAGAATTAGATTGTCTAGATTATTTAGAATTGACATTTTAAATAATGATTTAAAAATCATTATTCTCTAAAACTGTAGTCTTAAGGATAAGCCCTAAGTATTTTCATGACAATGAAATGTATAAAAAGTAATAATTTACACAGCAGATACAACTAAACACCATTCAAATACTGAAAAAACAACCAGTTTTGCTCATCATCTCACAAATCTAAAACACACATCACAGTGGAAAAAATGCAAAAAGAAAGATATAAAAATATATTAATAATGAAAATATTGGTTCATATCTGATTTTTGCTGCCTTTATATGAACTCTGTTTTAAATATTGCTGAGATTCAACACAATATGGAGGAATGCCCTATCATGCACCTTGCCTTATTTCTTCAAATGAACATACCTAAAATATATTTTATTCAGTGATACCATAAGTCTACCCCAGTCTAGTCTGCACTGACAGGAAGTAGGATTTGTTATTCCTGGGAATCTGAGATATATTTGAAGAAATTAAATCATCTTCTGTAATTTTGACTAGCTTTTTATATTGAAATTCTGTGGGTTTTTACTACAAAGAAACACCATGGTTCCTAAAACTCTTTGAGTATGAGTTCTGCTGTGATGGAATAAAAATATACGGGACAGATAGATGGATGAACAGATGGACAGATAGCTTTAATGAAATTTATATCATTGCTTTTACTCTTTAACAGATCAATGAACCAAATGCATATGGTAATACACCTCTTCATATTGCTTGCTTCAATGGACAAGATACTGTAGTAAATGAACTGATAGACCGTGGTGCTAATGTAAATCAAATGAATAAGAAGGGATTTACACCTTTACATTTTGCTGCTACATCAACTCATGGAGCTTTATGTTTAGAGGTCCTGGTTTCTAATGGTGCAGATGTAAATGCGAAGGTAAAATGACTGAAAGGTGAATTTTAAATGCTGTAATAGTATTTTGAGTATCTTTATATATTAATGTGAACATCATCCCTAACAGTCATAGAAAATAAAACATTCATTTTTAATGCTCAAGAAATACATTTTGTTGCGTGGATATTTAGGGAATATCTAAGGATTATTCATCAGTTAGTTAGGGGAAGCTTTGACTGATGACGATTTATTTAGCAAAGGCCCAAAATTACGATGACCCTGAAAAAGGTGACTTACAACCGATCCTTAACCTGTATATATAAAGCTTCCTTTTGAATATATATTTAGTATATTTGCAAATAATAATAAGCAACTTTGAACACTTTAAAAATGTTCATTTAAAAATCTCTGAATATTACTAAAAAAGATAAATGTTATGCAATGCAAAATCATCGAACTTAAACTTTCTTTCATTAGAAAATAAATAAAAGAATGGCTGAGATCTCAATATCAGTAGAGGTATTTTTAAAAAATCCTTTTTACAACCCTGCAATTCCTTAATTCGGGATGATTAATACTATTTTACTACATTTTAAACTTTGCAATGTTTACTTATAGACATGAAGAAATGTGCGATTATCAAGCAGTAAAGATATGATCATACTAAAAGTAAATAATGAATGGGCACTAGACCGTATCACCTTATAACCTATATCTAGAATCCTTCTTCTTTTTCTGGGATGATGTGAGACACAGGAAAAAAATAAACTGGCCCACAATCCTGAAACTATGTATATGAATCAATGTAGTTAACATTATTAACTATATAATAATAATTCATGACGCTTACAGTTTACTAAATTAAAAATTATAAAAAGATACAAAAATGCAATTTATAATAATAGATCAGCAGTAGACATATGAAAATGTTTCCTGAAGTTTGTGTTAGCTAATTTTGATTGAAGATTATAAATATATAATAAATGTTGGGGGGAAAATAGAAACATCCTTATATATTAAGATTGGTATTTCTAAAATAATTTTGTAAGAATAAGGTTTTATTTTATGTATTTAATAATTGGATAAAATTTTAGATGCCTCTTCACTACATTATTTACAGCCTTAAAGCCAAAAGTGCAAGTGAATAAGCATAAACATTCATATACTTTCATGTAAAAATTTTATGTATGTTTTATATTTAACTTCCCTGCTAGTTAACAAGAAACCAAAAAACAAATTGTCCTGTGTAATGGTGGTTTGGTTATTAGTAAGAATAACAAAATGATCATCTTGAAAAATCTATAGCTTTTTTTGACTCGTAATTACCAGTAGAGTTTTTAAATAAAAAAGAATATAAATAGGAAAGAAAAATTAACAGCAAATTCTATGTTTAATTTTGTAAATGGTCTCTTAATAGTCATGGGTTTGACTTCTTTTCTCTCAGAGTAAAGATGGAAAAACACCATTACATATGACAGCTATTCATGGAAGATTTTCAAGATCGCAAACCATCATCCACAATGGTAAAATTTAAAAAAAACATAGTATTACTTATGTTAATTGACTGTATTATTATTTGGAATAATTATATTAATTAATTTTTATCTTCTGATATGCTTAAATGAATATATAAATCTGAATATTTTAAATGTATATTTCAGACTACAAAATTTGTAGGATATTGTTTCGCTTGTTTAGATATCTGAAATTTCATTATCCTTCAGTGCTTAAGTAGTCCAAGTTCTATTATAGTTTTTCTTTGATAGTGTTTGTAGCTTAGCTTAAATTTTGCATTCTGACTCCTAACTCTAAAACTCAATGTCATTATTTTTAGTTTTAGAAATAGTGAATTTTTAGTGAATAAATTTCAAAAAGTGAAGTTTTCTCTAGGTGGAGTAAACTTTGTCTTCTCATTTCAGTCTGTAATTTGTATTACGATCACAATAAACTAGGATTTGGGACTGTGAAACTAACAAACATCACTCTATTATCACAAAAATAAAATGCATGTGTACTTTGGTGTTATTTAAATCATAAATCTATTTCTACTTACAAAAAACGTTAAAAATTATCACACTGCAAAATATATTTGGGTCTTGTTACCCAAATTGTATAACACAAATCAACAGTAGATGTCATTGTGTTTACTCTTTGTTTTTTCATTTTTCTTTGTACAAGAGAAATAGGTATTAGTTATATAGTTGAATTATTGATAGAATTTAATTTCAGCTTCACCATTTGAAATTCCCTGATCGTTTTAACTGTGAATGTATTTGTTTAACATTTAATATACTCACATGACTATACTTAATATTAATTTAATATTCAGGAGCGGAAATAGACTGTGAAGATAAAAATGGAAATACACCATTACACATAGCAGCCAGATATGGCCATGAATTGCTCATTAATACACTGATTACAAGTGGTGCTGATATAGCAAAGTAAGGAACATTTAAACATTTTAATTATGTCCAAATGTGTATGTGTGGATTGCAAAAATCATGAATTCAGAAATGGAATTTTTCATGAACTTTATCAGAATGAATTTCTTCTGGACCATTTTAGTCTGGGGAGGCATGACAATTTCAGGGGCATGGTTAGGATAATTCATCATAATCCAGAAAAGAAATAGAACATGAGTTTTGCAGATACCTAAAATGCCTGTTAATTCAGAAGGTTTTGAGCAATAGGTGATAACTCCTTAACGCATTTTATTGCCTCAGTAGTATAGTAGCAAAAGTTATAAAGTTCTTTTTAGAGCAGAAGACTCCCATTCAAATGTGATATAATATCCTGCATAAAAGCTAGCAAATTACCTGGGTAAAATGGCAATTTTGAAAGGATACAAAATACTCAACCATTATCTTTGAAATATGATTGTTTACAATAGAAAACATTAGTGACAGCTTACATAGCAATTTCCAGAGAATTTACTGGTTTGAATATTCTATAATGAATACAGTTCATAATTATTGTAATGCTCTCTACATGGGGCTCCCCTTGAGAAGCACCTGGAGGCTCCAACTGGTCCAGAATGCGGCCGCGCAGGTGGTGATGGGAGCAATGTGGCGCTCTCATGTGACCCCCCTCCTGCGCGAGCTACACTGGCTCCCGGTGGTCTTCCGGGTGCGCTTCAAGGTTTTGGTTACTATCTTTAGAGCGCTCCATGGCTCAGGACCAGGGTACTTACGAGACCGCCTCCTGCCACCAATAGCCTCTCACCGACCAGTTCGCTCCCATAGAGAGGGGTTCCTCGGGGTGCCGTTGGCCAAACAATGTCGACTGGCGGCCCCCAGGGGGAGAGCCTTCTCTGTGGGGGCACCTGCCATCTGGAACGGGCTCCCCCCGGAGTTACGAAGGATCCAAGACTTACGCATCTTCCGCCGTGCCCTGAAAACGTTTCTATTCCAACAGGCTGGTCTGGCCTAACTCTCCCTTTTAAATTGGTTTTTAAATTGGCTTTTAAATCGGGTTTTAGATCTCTTTTAGATAAATTTGGATGTTTTAATCTTTAAGCCTAAATTATTTAATCTGTTTTTTAATAGTTTTTAACTTTTTTATGTCTTTGTATTTATTTATGGCTGTTCACCGCCCTGAGTCCTTTGGGAGTAGGGCGGTATACAAATATGAAAAATAAATAAATAAATAAATAAATAAATAAATAAATAAATAAATAAATAAATAAATAAATAAATAAATAAATAAATAAATAAATAAATAAATAAATAAATATTCTTTAAATTCATCTGTTGAATTTATTGATATGCAATCTAACATGATATCCCTCCAAAATATACAAAACAATATTTATAAATTTAATTTATAGTTATGGCAGGAAAATTTATAACTTAATTCAATAGACAAATCTCAATGTATTAGGATATTTTCACTCTAGGAAATTAATGTTCATAAAATGGAATTTGGCATGACATCTTGCAATATATGTATTGTAATAAGACTATGATGTCTGATTGTGGTGTATCTTAGGCGGGGTATACATGGAATGTTTCCTCTCCATTTGGCAGCATTAAGTGGATTTTCAGACTGTTGCAGAAAGCTGCTTTCATCAGGTGAGCCATTTAAATTAATTTTAACTCTTCTCCTTTAAACTTTGCTTGCATATTGAAGAACACAATTTGGTATTATCAAGGCATATACATTATAAAAGATTTTTATAGCAGAACTAGGCACTAAAAATTATTGAAAGTTATGACCTTTTCCCTGATCCACAGGGAAAAATCAATAACTTGGTTTACAAATTACACTTCTCAGATAGTGCTTCTTAAAAAAAATCAGTTAAATAAATGCATGTCTAACAAGGGAACAAGGCTTCCTCGGGGTTAAACTTGCTCCTCCTCAGGGTGAACAACAACTAGCAAATTAGTCTCTTTCTGCCATCACCCTTCAATATAAACTGATTGATTTTCCCTTCCATACCAGCCTTTTGGGAAACCAGGAGAGGATTTAAGAGGAAATCTTTGCTCCACTCTTGGTCTTGATAAGTACAAAGAGGAAAAGAAAATAAAAACTTTGGGTGTCAGTAGTTCAGTCAAGCTGAGACATAAAAAAAGTAAATTCTAGAACTGAAACAAACAAATAAAAACTCCTGGCTTTATTAAAAAATACCAAGTTTCCATAAACACTACACATAATTTAAATACAAAATACCTTAACACAATTCTAACCATGGCTGAATAATTTTCAACCTCATCTGAAGTAACTGTCTTATCCAGGATGTCAGCCAACTCCCTCAGAGGGAGCCAGGTATTCTCCACTACAGCATGCTATTGATATCTTTGGTTCAGTGTTGTTTTTTTTTTTATTAATCAAATTTGTATAGCCACCTGGCTCACCAAAAGCAGTTCTGGTGGCATACAATAATCAAGTAAACAGCATGTATAAAAATATAAAAATCTTTCTCCATTGCATTAGGAATCAAAACAAATTTTTAGAAATCACATTTTTGATATTCTATATTTTTTAATCATGTGAATATTCTGAATTAAAATGAGAATATAAACAATAAAAGATGGGATATAAAGTTATAATTAAGAAAAAAGATAGCATTTTAATTTAGTAATATAGATTACATCCAGAAATTTCTTTAATTTATATAGAATGGTTTTAAGAGGTGATTTGATTATTAAAAAAGCCTCAATTCTCTATTCATAAATCTTTTTGTTTTAATCAAATAGTTGTTAGATTTTATATGTATTTATTTATAAAACTTGTTAACTGCTCTTTATTAGTACTCTAATTCCACATCATTGTTTGATCTGCTAACCATTCCTAGCATCATTGACTTCTCGAATGAATTTGCATGCATGATGTGGCCAAAGTAAATCAGACGCAGTCTTTTTTTTTGGGGGGGGGGGGGTCTTTTTTTTTTTTTTTTGTCTCCACAGGGATTTATTCATCTTCAAAAATAACTTCTGGTTCCAGTAAAGAGTTAAAAAAATTCAAGCATTTCACAGGTCCATAAATCAAATATTTTCCCTCACTTCCTCTTTTTTTAAAAATAATTTTTTATTCTTTACATCTCGTTTCCTGAATGGTTTGATTACCGGGTTTCATACATTCCAATGTAAATAATCATAACAATTATTTTTAATAATTGCAGTCCATTTTCAGTTTTGAATTTACTAACATATACTAACATATAGTTTCTGCTGTCATCTTTCAACTCTAAATCGTCTCATAAGTCTATCATACTTCATATTTTCTTAATATCTATTTTTACTATTTCCCCCCTCATATTTCTACTTCCATTTTAGCCCTCTTTTTTTCCCTTCCCTATATTTTAATAATCAAAGATGTCATCTTTCCTTTTTCCATTATTCAGTATTCAATATTCCAATATGTTAATCATAATCTTTTTCACACTTCCCCCCCTTCTCCTTTATCCCACATCTTTCACCCTCATCCAAATTTTTAATCTCTTTTTGTTTTTAGGTTGCCTCCCATTCACTTCTTTTAGATCATTTAGTCTACTTTTAAGTCTATGTTTTGACTATAACCTCTAGCTTTCTCTCCCCTCAGCTTTTTCCCCCATTGTTTTTTTTCTATAACTACTTATTCTAACTCCTTTTTCTTCTCCCCCGCTATCTTCCTGTTTCTTCCATGATGTGGCCAAAGTAAATCAGACGCAGTCTTGTGATTTTGGCTTCTGGTGATGTTTCTGGTTTTATATGATTCAGCATCTCTCTGTTAGTTATTCTGGCTGTCCGTGGTATACCCAATAATTTACACCAGCATCACAGTTCAAAAGTGTTAATTCTTCTTCGGTCAGCCATTCTTACTGTCCAGCTGTCACACCTATGCATCATTATAGGGAAGACTATTGCTCCAACTAGCCTGCTTTTTTATTTATATCAATATCTCTGCTTTTCCATCTTATTCATTTTAACCATTGCAGTGTGGCTAAGGTTTGCATTTAATTTCAGCTGTAGAACTGCCATCTTGAACAATTTTTGATCCAACGAAGATAAATTCTTGAACTAATTTCCTCCTTGTTGATTTTAAACATTTTGTGTCCATTTGCAGCTTTTGTCATTATCTTTGTTTTCCTGGAGTTAATATTCAATCCTACTTTTTCACTTTCATCCTTGATTTTCCAGATCATCATTTTTTCCAGATCTTCCCCATTTTCAGCCAATAGCTTGTATCATCTGCGTACCTCAAATTATTTATGGTTCTTTCTCCAATCTTCACTCCCAAATCAAGCAGTTCTAGGTCTAATTTCTGCATGATCACTTCAGCGTATAGATTGAACAAAAATGGTGATAAAATACGTCTCTGTCTAACTCTCTTACTGATCCTGAATCAATCTGTGGTACCAAAGAACATTCTCACTGTTGCCTCCTGATCAGTGTACAGCCATCTGATGATATCAGTCTGATCAGGTGGGTTGGGAAGAAAGTATAGAAAACACTTTATTTGGTACAGATAAATATATAAATAACATTATTTTTTTTACAGAATTACCATAATACACAATACTTCTATAATAATATTTATAATCATCAAACCCCAAAGTTAAAATGTAATGTATTTCAAAAGGTATAAAAGTGCCTTTCAATCTGGATTACAAAGCATTGTTGATTTTTGTTTTGCAATTTGGAAAAAGTGTCTAAAATGGAAGCTGATAAATGTGCTTGGTGTTGTTGGACAAGTATTTGCTGGTATCAGATTTCTACTCTACTCCACCAAAGACAGAATCATGTCCCTAACCTTTTGTTGTATATCTAAAATGCAGCGTAGGAGCTGAGGAATTCCTGCTGTGACCTAAGCTTAGAGGGGGATTCTGTGTAGGGCATAAACAAGCTTTCAGTTCAGAAGCTTGACCTAGAGGAAAGGTCAAAAGTTTGGTTTGCCTTTTTGCTTGCCAGACAGTCAGCGCACCCATTGAGCAGAGATTCACAGGCATGTACTTGAATTCCAGTTCAGAGTTGGGAACGGAATGTGAAAGTAGCTCAGTTGACTTTGCCTCTGGAAGTGACAGGAATTCAGAGGTCAGGTTTCTTGTTAGACATAGCATATTTATACTCAAACTAAAGGCAGAGGTAGCTGTCTTGCTCTGCTTTTGCTGTAATAAGACTTTCCTGGGAAGATAAGGCAATGGCAGGATACAGCCAGATTAAAGCCCTTTAAGGAAAGCCCTTCACCCTTCATACAAAAGAAGGAGGGAGATATTCAAATAATTTGCAACTTCACCTACCTTAAACCATACAGTCATGACAGAGAAAGCACATCTCATGTACAGTTTTTTTCCTTTTTAACATATATGAACATATGTATATTTTATCTTCAGACCTATGAACATTGAACAAAAAGACCTATGAAAACATATATTTGCAATCAAAAAGTCCTAAGTAGGCATTTCTTATAACTGTGTTCCAGACTCTGATATCAACTGGGAGGATTTTTTTCCCACTGTTCCATGTAGATTTTTTATTTTTTTGGTTGGGCAATGTTTTAGAGTTTTTTGAAAGCATAGTGGGTTTCAATCGTCCACAACATCTGAATGGGATTTAGATCCAGGCTTTGACTTGGCCATTCCAGAACCATTTATTTCTTTTTTTCAGGAATTCCTGATGGATTAATGGAATGTTTGGGATCATTGTCATGTAACAAGACCCACTCTAAATTAAATTTGATTATATTAATTATCCTCAACCAGCTTCTGGTACAATAAGGAATTTATAGAAGATTCTATGATGATCTGACCACACCCTAATGCAGGAAAGCAGCATAAGATTTCATCACCAGACTTTAAGGCTGGTCTCAGGTTCTTCTGATGAAATACCAGCTTTGCTTTTCACCAAACACTTCTTTTGGTATTGTGGTTACATAACTATATATCTTTATCTTGTCTGTCCAGGCAAGGACAAGTCTATCTTTATCTTGTCTGTTCAAGAAATCCTGGAATGGTCATGATGTTCAGATGCTCATGACCAAATGTTAATCTTGTTCAAATATTTTTTCCAGACAGCAGTTTTTTCCCTTTCTTTAGCATACCTCCCGTATATCTAACTTACGCAGCTTCTTTCTAATGGTAGCCTCATGCACTTTGACATTAGTAGTGGTGAGAACTACCTGTGAATCATGTTATGTTATTCAGCATCTTGTATTCAGCTTTTGGGCTGCAGGGATGGCTGCCCTGAGCATGTAGGCAATTATTTGTAATTTTCCCTTTAGGATAATCTTTTAAGCAGTAGAATTATTGATGTTTAAAAGATTTGTCAATCTTTTAAAATTCTTTCCCAGACTCCAGGGCATCTATAAACTTCTTTCTGAAGCTCTAAGTATGGTGATAACTTCAACAATAAAGAGAAAACAAAAGTTAATGTTTGAAATTAAAACAAACATGTCCCTCCCATATCCTCTCTGGCAATTTCTAATCATTTGAATTTGATTTAGTGTGCCTGATTATAATTTCAGATATTTGAGGTAATGATATATATAGAAATGTGGAGTGGTGCGGTGGCCTAGAGGTGGAGATCTCGCCTCACAATCAGGAGGCTGTGAGTACGATCCTAGGTAGAGGCAGCTATTTCTCTTTCTGGGCACAATGAAAATATATCTGCTGAACAAAACTCTGCATTGGCGATAGGAAGGGCATCCAGCCAATAAACCCTCTGCTAGCTCCATTCAGTTGCCCAGACTCCACCCTGCAAGGGATTATGGGGTTGTTAAAAGAAGATGATATATGTAGAAATGTACTTACAGGTGGTCTTGACTTACAGCCATTTATTTAGTGACCATTTGAAGTTACAATGGCATTGAAAAAAGTGACTTATGACTGTTTTTTACACTTATAATCATTGCAGCATCCCAAGGTCATGTGATCAGAATTTGGATGCTTGGTAACTAGCATGTATTTATGATAGTTGCAATGCTCCAGGATCATATGATCATCTTTTTCAACCTTATGAC
This sequence comes from Pantherophis guttatus, assembly GCF_059756535.1. Taxonomy (NCBI): domain Eukaryota; kingdom Metazoa; phylum Chordata; class Lepidosauria; order Squamata; family Colubridae; genus Pantherophis; species Pantherophis guttatus. The sequence goes on from NC_142066.1 coordinate 115,995,408, forward strand.
AAGCAAAGTCAACACAGAAGCCACATTAACTTAATAAACTTGCTACTAACTTAACAACTGCAATGATTCATTTAACTGTGGCAAAAAGGTCATAAAATGGGCAAAATTCTTTTAGCAATTGCCTTGCTTAGCAATGGAAATTTTGAGCTCAATTTTAGGTAAGTCAAGGACTACCTGTGTATTTTCCACATACAAAATATATTTTTTACTACAAAATATAAATGGTGCATAATATTTGTACTAATATCCCCTTCATCTATCAATATTGTTGAAATTAAGATCAAATATATTTTGAAATTTACTGAGAAAGTAAAAAATTCAGTGGAGAGTACTTACCATATTTTTCGGAGTATAAGACACACCGGAATTATAAGACACACTTTAGTTTTTGGGGAGGAAAATAAGAAAAAAGCTGATTGGTGGGATCACCCTCCCGGAATACCCCCAATCAGCTGTTCCCAGAGGTGCATTTTAGCAACAGATTCGTTGGTTGTGAGCTCTGTGCCTTGCTTTTTTTTCTGCCTCTGAAACTTCTGAAACACCATTTCATAAAAAACTTTTTTTTCTGTCTCTAAAAGCCTCCTAAACAGCTTCAGAAAAAAAGCCTTTTTTCTGAAGCTTCTTTCAGAGGCTTTTATTCTGAAGGACTATCTGTACTCTGTTCAATCTCCTTTCTTTGGTATTGGTATATAGATTAACCTCTTCTGATCTGTTGGTTATTGTGTCATTTTCCAGATTTGTTAGCATAGTTTGGTTAGAACCTTTCGTTAGATTCTTCTTTTGTTACTTGCCATATTATTTTAGATAAACGCCTTTCTGAGGCTTTTTTTCTGAAGCTTCTTTTAGAGCCGTCTTTCAGCCTCTGAAATCTCATTTGCGAGGCTGGGCGGGATTACATTCGGAGTATAAAACATACCCAGATTTTCACTCTCTTATACACCAAAAAATATGATACTTTTCCCAACTATACATGTCATCTACAGTTAAACTGATGGACAGTGTTTATACTAAATTTATTTTTTTCTAGATAAAATAAATAATTATAGTTTTAATTTTTACTACAGATGAAATCAATATTGTTAGTTTATTATTATTTTTTTGCTGAGAGGACGAAATAAGAATTTTAGTAGATACTTAACAAGTAGTATGAGTTTGTTTACAGTATTATTAACTTAATTGATTGGGAATAGAGTGGCCAACGTAAGATTTGCCTTCAACTAAATCTGTACTATTTCATTTTTGACAATGGTATAGAAAAAAGTGCTCTAATTTGAAGTATCATTTTAAACAGTAAAAATAAGCATTTCCTATTCTCCTGACTTCTCTATTATTGTGCATTATTTTTATTTTCATTTCTAGAACTAAAATTAGATCCAGTTACACTTTCTTCATTTAATTTTTGAAGGACTTACAGTTTTAATTGTTGTGAATATATGGCACAAGCATTTATTCTTGAAAATTATTATACAATTTCAAATCTTGTATCTCTTTGATGAAATTTTACATTAAGAGAGAATTGCACTAGAAATTCTAAAAACATAATCCTTTCCTGATTTTATAAAGTACAAAAGTTTGAATAGAATAGATATTTGGAAAGATAATTATTTTATTTTTGATTACTTCAGTCATATATAAAAGAGATAAAAGAGAATTATTTTCATTTTAAGTAATATATATATACTATTGATTTTCTTTTCTTTAATGTAAATCTCTACCTCAGTTTAAAAACAAAAACTTTTATCTTCTGGCTTTGCTAAGGAGGAAACAGGCAGAACTGTATGTTCATAATCTCTTCCACATTACACTAGATCAGGGGTCCACAGCATACTAGCAACTGGGGTGCACAAATAAGCGAAGACCTATCAATAGGATGCAGGCAGCACTAAAAACACACCCCCTCCAGTCCATGGAAAAATCTTTCTCCATGGAACCAGTCCCTGGTGTCCAAAAGGTTGGGAGCCACTGCAGTAGACCATAATGTAGTATTCTATCTTAAAAAATAAAATGATTAATTTCTCAAAACTAAGATGAAAATACTTTTCATATATTAAATAAGCATCCTGTTGATAAGGCTATATTTCTATAAATAATTAGTTACAGTATAAGAAAGATTGCCTAATGGCATGTTATTTCAAATTGATAAAAGTTGATGAATTTTATTAGTAGTTTCACAAAATCCTTCCTTCATAGGCTTTGAAATAGATATTTCAGATGACTTTGGCAGGACTTGCCTCCATGCAGCTGCAGCTGGAGGGTATGTATTTTTATAGTTCAAGAAAGTTTTACATTTTGGATTTGAAAGTATTCTCAATTAAAACTACATTCTGTTAGAGGATTTATATACCTCTGCTAAGATTGCTGAGAGCAAGTCTGTTGTAGTGATTAAGGCAACAAGCTAGAAACTTGGATATTGTGTGTTCTAGTCCTACCTTAGGCATAAAGACAGGTAGGTGACCTTGGGCTAGTCAGTTTCTCTCATTTTTAAGAAGGAGGCAGTGGCAAGTCACTTCTGAAAAACTTTGCCAAGGAAACTGCAGGAATGTTTTGTATTCTGAGAATTGGAAATAACTGGGGAGGGGGCAATCTTGTTAACATTGTTGGCATAAACACATGGAGAAGTAATTATGCATAGGAAATCTAAAATATTATAGAATTTATAATGCTGTTTTATAAAAGATTATTTCAAAGTCTGAGAGTCATCGTGTGCTTCTTTAAAAAGTATAATCAGATATTAACTTTTAATTTAACTTTCAGAAATTTGGAGTGCCTTAATCTCCTGCTCAACACAGGTGCAGATTTTAATAAAAAAGACAAATTTGGAAGGTAAGAGAGAATGCTACAAGGATAGCTCTACATAAATATGCATATAGTGGTATAAATAGGAGGCTGTTTATGTTTAAACCAGGCATGTTCAGCCTTTTGGCTTGCCTAGGCCACATTGAGAGAAGAGGTATTGTCTAATGTATATAAATGCACATAATAATGTTAAAAGTTTATAATCTTGTGGGTCCTCATTATTAGCTGTCCATGGCTGCCTGGTTTAAGCTATGAAGGTGATCAGTTTATTGTTGTCCAAACAGGAATGTTGTTGCAACAGCATCCAAAAATGGTGTGTTACTTTACAACTAACTAACTAACTAACTATATTTGCATTTGCTTATTCCTAAGAGCTCTGAGTAACTTTAGCACATCTCAACAAAAATAGACCCATTAATCATAATTATCATAATAAATAAATAAAGGATACAGAAAATATATTTATGACAGTGCATCCCAATATTCATAACATGTCTTTCTCCTTAGCAAGATAGAAAAGCTAGGTCTGTTTTCCTGAAATCCAAGAGAAAAGAGTCGACAAGATTTCTGTAGAAAAAAAGGCTCTAAAGCATCAAGATAGCAATTAAAAAAACATTTTCTAAGTTCTGTCAAATGGCATTATTAGATAGATGGGCCCGGAGGGAGTTTATCCTGTTTGATCAGGTTGGACAGGCAATGGGAAAAGGCAATCCTACAGCATAACTAGGCCCAGAACTAGTAGGAACTTAAAAGTAAAAACCAGTATTTCAATACCAACCAGAAGCCAACTGACAGGTAGTGTACCTCTTAGAGCAGTATATATACAAATATAAAGGGAAAGACCAATTAGTGTCCAAGTTGGCATATTTTGTATTGTTGTTCAGTTGCTAAGTCATGTCCAACTGTTTGCAACCTTATGGAACATAGCATTCCAGTCCCCTCTGTCCTCCACTGTATCCCGGAGTTTGTTCAAATTCATGTTCATTGCGTCAATGACATTATCTAACCATCTCATCTTCTACTGTCCCCTTCTCCTTTTGCCTTCAATCTTTCCTAACATCAGGGTCTTTCTTTCTAACCTCTTATTAGGTGGTTAAAGTATTTGAACTTCAGCTTCAGTATCTATCCTTCCAAGGAACAGTCAGGGTTGATTTCCTCCAGGATTGGTTGATTTGATCTCCTTGCAGTCCAAGGGATCCTGCATTGTCTTCTCAAACACCACAATTTGAAAGCATCAATTCTTTGGCACTCAGCCTTCCTTGTGGTCCAGTTCTCACAGCCATACATTACTTCTGGGAAAACCATAGGAGCTCGATGTATAGCATGTTAGAATAATTCAAACAGGAGATGACTAAAGCATGAGTGACTATAAGCAGGGCTTCTGAATCCAGGATTGGCCAAAGTAAGCATATGACATGCAATTCTGCCAATGTCTCTCAGTTGTGCTGACCCAAAGCACAACTTGTCAATCTAGGAATTTTTCAACTTGCAGACCACTTCTCAATAGGTGAATAGAACTTCAGAGCAAAAGATAGTACTAACCTGAAATAGTTTGAGCCACTTAGTGAGTTCACTCTGAATCTGCTTCTTTCAACTCAGACCCTGAATTGGCACTGGGTCAGGATTTCTACTGGATTAACTCTTTGGCACACAATAAAAATATATAACTGGGATACCTGGACCACTTTATGTCCTTAAATTCTTCAGAGAACAAAGGAGCCCCAGTGGATCTGCAAGAAGGGAAAAGTCACTGTGATGCAATTCTGTCCAATAACATGGTTACCCTTCTATTTCACTTACTGAAACAGGAGGGTAGCCATGGTATCAGATACGATTGATTCACAGTGAGAAGTTTCAACTGAACTGCCCACCAGATCCTTGAGCAACTCCCCAAGTGCCCTCTGAAAACTATCAGGATCTATCGATCATGACACTTTGTGTCATAGAAGGTACTTAGTCAATTATTAATCTAGGACAACAGTTATATGTAGTTCAATGTTTGTTTCTGATCTCCTACCATCGTGAAATCATGCTGATGAAATCTAGCAGCAAAATGGCTATTATTCTGTAGTTGTGCTTACTATATTTGTCCAATAGTTAATTTTTTTTCTCAAAATTAAAGAGGGAAATAGAAGTAAATGGCTCTGACAGGTGAGTTACTTTAATTTCCACCCTTAACGTCCTGCCTACCACCAAAGCAGGCTGAAATTTTCCACTAAAATTATAACCTTTTGCAATGTTGCCTCCTTAGTATATTATACAAGTAGTATACATACACATGTACTGCACTCAATAAAGAATTCAATTGTAGGAATTAAATAGGACTAATTGATGTAAAACACATATTTGATTAAAATACTCTCTGCGTAAGAGATCTTCAGAAAATAAGAGAATGTTTATTAGATAGTTGTGCATAATTTTTTCAGTATATAACACTATACACATTTCTGTGCTTTTAAAAAATATGTGTATATTTATATACTACAGAACTCCACTCCACTATGCTGCTGCCAACTGTAATTACAAGTGTCTGTTTGCCCTTGTGGGTTCTGGAGCTAGTGTAAATGATCTTGATGAAAGAGGTTGTACACCACTACATTATGCAGCTGCATCAGACACTGATGGAAAGTAAGTATGGCATTCTTTTTGAAATTACAAAATTCATTATTATAGCTTCTCACTTGGACATAAACCTGATTCAGCTCTCAATTTTCTTTTGGTTTCTTAACAGATTACTTTATATTTAAAAGAAAAATATTTTTAAAGAGAACAGCCTATTATGATAATTATGATATAATTATCATATTCAATCTGTGATTATGTAGGATGTTATATGTTATCGAAAAAATGCAATTCCTTCTATTAAAGTATGTGACACATTACGTTGAATTTTTTTTGTTATGACTTCTACTGTAAAATGTAATATACAAAATTGTAATTGAAACACAGATCTTAACTAAAACCTCTCTCTTGTGTTACTCAATAGCTTCTATGATTCTCAGCATAGTTTGATAATCAAATATTAATTTCATAATTAAGTAATCAGAAATTAATGATATAGTACAGCTCTTTTTTACCAATGCAGCTATTCTGCCCAAACTTTCCAATAACAGAAAACAGGGTGGAAGGAAAGGTTCATTTGCTTGTTCTTAATTCTACTGCAACAGTTTCCAACATTTTTTTTTAACATAGACTGACTATGACTTCAAAAGCTTTTGTGGGCTACTTGTTTTTAGATTCCCATATTGTAACTGCTGAATGTGCAAAGAACATTGGTTGATGAGAAACATATTCATATTATTTAAATTCAAAGAATATTACATTTATAGGAACAAATTATTTGCAATATTGTTGATAATTGTGAAAAGACACTAAAAATAATGATTGATTAGATCAGTGTTTTTCAAATTTTAAGATTCAATTTCCAGAATACCCCAGCCAGAATTCCACATTAAGTTAAAGTTGCTAAGTTTGAAAAACATTATTTGTTATTGATGGGGGCAGATGGTAATTGAAGATACCGAACATACTGTTGGAATTAGGATGTGATGTTACCCTAACATGGGTGATGGAGTTAACAATCCAGCTGAAAGACATTATAGAAGATATCATATGGATTACAAGCTTAAAGTCTTTTTTAAGAGGATTTTATTTACATAAGGGAATATTTTTTAGTGGTGTGGGCAGAAGAATAAAGATATTAAGAATTATTAAGTATGGTAGTCTTGTAGGAAAGTGGGTGGAGACAGGTTAGCTTATTGATTGTTTAGTTTAAGAAAAGGGATATTATGTTTAGATATGGATATATGTAAAAGTTTAGAGTTAAGAGATATATCGATGGGGGTGAAGGAAATGGATAAACTATGAATTGAATAAATGTTAAATTAGGATTTATTATATAGTTCTATAGTGGAAGGTTGCTTTGAAATGTTATATTAATATATATAAAAGATTTGATTTAAGAGATATATGTATGGAGGGGCAGAAAAAGGGTAGATTATGAGCAGAAATTGCTAAACTGGGAGATATAATAATATTATGCTAAATTAGGAGTTATTATATAATGTTATAGAAGAATGTTATTTTGAAATGTATAGTATAAGGGGGATATAATAATATTATTAGAAAGAAAGGGTCAGCATATGTGGGATGGAGTAAGGGGATGGTAAAGTATTATATAATCTGTTATGAATTTGGGTTTTATTTTGAAGAAGCCACAGGGGGAGGGGACGGGGAGGGGGGGTTAGGGAGGAAGGGGGGAAAAAGGGGGGGGAAATTGTATTTGAAAAACTTTTTCAATAAAAAAAAAGAAAAACATTAGATTATGTCTTTTAGAATACAGGGACATAATAATGCACACAGGAAAATAAGCTTTAACATATCATTCCTTCACAGACCTAGAAATCTTGTAAGAAAATACTATTCTAGGTCGGACTAGACTTGTATCCCCAGCAATATAAATCTTTGCCATATCTCATAATACCATTATCTGGGCAGGGGAGAAGATTCAAAAGTGACTATTTCATGTTAGACTGTCCTTCACATTGAATAATTATATTAAAATTTTATTCATTTTATTTAGGTGCCTGAAATACTTACTTCGAAATGATGCAAACCCAGGAATTCGAGACAAGCAAGGTTATAATGCTGTTCATTATGCTGCTGCTTATGGACATCGTTTATGCCTTGAATTGGTAGGAAAAATAAATGTGAATTACATTTAGAAATAAATAATCATTGATGTTTTAGAAATAAATTTTGATAAATTATTTTTAAAAGTTCAAAAGAAAAAATTGGATAATTAAATTAGTAAAGAAAATAGAAGTTTAGAATTGAGTTTTGAAAAGCTAAACCAAATTTGAAAATCTTTATATCTATTCATGTGAATTCCAGGTCATTATACTATATTAGAAGCCTTTGAAGATTCTGTTGCTATTTCCTTGGAATCATGTAATACTTTTATTTGAACTCTAAACAGCATGAAGCCCAGTCTCAGTCATATTTGAATGCTTTCTTTCAAGATAGTGATAATATTAATGATTTGATGAAAGTAATAGACAGTATCTAAGTATGATACTACTGGAGGTGACTACTAGATTAATAGCAAACCCCATCTCCCCCCTACATTCCCTGATTCCCCCTGCCCATCTTTTAATCTCATTATTATTTTATTTAATTATTTAATAGTTTATTAAATTAACTATTTTATTGTTTATTGTATTGTTTCATTATTTTGCTACTCTAATGTTTACACCTCTTTTCATTTCTCTGTTTTTACTGTTGGAAACCGCCTAAAGTAGCTCCACAATGAGATAAGCAGCAAATAAATTTAATAAATAAATACTGTATATGTAGCTATTTTCATATACATTTTAAGTTAGAATCTGCTTGCATTTTTAAAAAAGTACAGTTATGGTTATACCCCAGCAGTACAGATCTACTTGCATTCTAGCAAGTGCTTTGAGAATTACTCTTAACGTCAAGGACAGTTCATAACTACAATTTAACCAGTGTCATTGTAACCTTGGATGGTTGCTGAATGAATGATTGATTAAGCAAAGACTTATCTTGCTTAATTCTAAGTTGTTTGAATAACTTACATTTTAACATTTCAGATTTAACTCGTATTAAAATTGATTTCATTACAGATTGCCAATGAAACACCTTTAGATGTTGTAAGTACAAGAATCTTTGATGGGGAAATCTTATAAATATTCTGAAATGTGGAAATCAGATTGAGAAATCAGATATATTTCATTAAACAATATAATGTATGATTCTATTAAAAGTTTTTCAGAATGCACATTCATTCATATGTATCTGTCTGCAGCCTTTTGAAGCAGTTTTCAGTTTTTCTGGTTGCTGTGAAAGATACTTGTCCGATAGTAGGAAAATACATTGCTGCTATAAAGAGAGGCAGAAAGGTGCTATGTTTGTATTCTAACATGCAGGTAGCAGCTTTTTACAATAGAATCCAAAGCATTTAAGATTATTATTCTCCTGATAGCTAGAAACACCATGCATCCAGTCATCCACCCACACACTCGTCTACCTGTCCATCTATTTGTCATGTAATGTTTGGATTTTTTTTTAGCAAAGACATTTGCATTTTACAGACTGAATTTTGATAATACTTATCCATTAATTAAGATGGAATAATAGGTATTTATGTTAAACTTAAAACATCTGATTGCATTATCAACTGTATTTTTATTTAGTTAATGGAAACATCAGGGTCTGACATGCTGAATGATTCAGACAACAGAGCACCGATTAGTCCATTGCATTTAGCTGTAAGTATTCATTGTATCCAATATTCAATGTAGGATTATTTAAAGTTACCTGGTACCTTTACAGTTCAGTAATTATTTACCTTTGTTGACATCTAAAGTATGAGCAATGTTTTCATTTTTTTTGTTTAGGCCTATCATGGACATCATCAAGCTTTGGAAGTATTAGTGCAGTCTTTGTTGGATCTTGATGTCCGGAACAATAATGGAAGAACACCTTTGGATCTTGCAGCTTTTAAGGGACATGTTGAATGTGTGGATGTACTCATTAATCAGGGAGCCTCTATCTTGGTAAAAGACTACATTGTAAAGAGAACACCAATACATGCTGCTGGTAAATACATAGTTTTTATATCATAGGGAAAGATTATTTTACAGATGGAAGCGTGTTTATGGCCTCTCCTTCTCATTTTCATTCCAACAGGTCCATTGTAGAAATATTTTAGGTATTTGTGTGTTGGTATAATTTTCTTCCTTTTCTTATTTTTTAATTTATGTAGGTGTGTGTGTGTGTGTGTGTGTGTGTGTATACACACACACACACACACACAATAATTATAAGCCTATGCACAGAAAATCTTACTGTATTGAATACATTTACAACACTGTACAAACATTTCAGTTTAAAATGTTTTAAACATTTTAAAATGTTTAAAATAATGATAATCAGTATCATTTTGCTTGTCTTCGTCTAGAATGCAAAATAGAATACATTTGTTAGTATATTTTTCTCTCTATCAAGGAATGCATAAGAATAAACTGTTCTTGTATGCAGGAAATCCTGTTAATTTATGCTACAATCACATAATACTATGTTTAAAAGAAATTAGTTTATTTAATTTTATTTCATTGAACTGAATCTGGGCACTTTACAATATAACAAAAGCAAGATAAAAGCAAAATATAAAATAGATTAAAAAGATGATAATCTGTCTACTTGGCAAAAAAACAATGTACAAGATACAGCCAGCAAAATTTTCCACAAACACCTCATCCAAGTCTTGAGAGAACAGTCATATCTTTAAGGTCTCCAGGAACTCCATCAAGGTAGGAGTCATGTGGATCTTAAGGGGCTTCATTCCAGAGCACTGGTACCATTCGAGAAGGCATACTTCGTGGCTCCCAGTAGATGGTACTTTTTAACCAAGTGGAACTGATGCACACCAACTTGATCTGTTTCTATTGGCAGAAATCATAGGAGATAGGCAGATGCTCAAATAACTTATTTCTATGCCATTTAATTTTGTAGGTGATAACTAATATTTTAAATCACACCTGCAAGTATGCTGGCAACCAGACCATATTAAATAAGGAAGTTTTATATTAAGGAATACATTTCAAATGATTACATAATTTAAAATATTTGCATAAAGAAGATTGAATATAGATGTATTTAGATTTGAGGTGACCCATTAATTTCAGCTAGTAGATTCGGGTCTTTCATAAAACAAGAACTGATGTATCAGTGTGATATGTATTACATCTTAAATCTGGTTTTGTACTCTTCATAATAGACTTGTTCTTAATCACTGGTTATGATTACTATTTGTTGATGGTATTTTGCAGCTACAAATGGTCATTCAGAATGCTTGCGGTTGTTAATTGGAAATGCAGACACACAAAATGCTGTGGACATTCAAGATGGAAATGGACAGTAAGTTTCAAATAATTGTATCTAAAATGAGACAAGTTGCACAGTGGGTTATCTATTGCAGATAACTGTAATGTAACTATAAGGTGTATCAGTCTTTTTAATATATTTATTAGTATGAATTGTTATATCAAATACATAAAATAAATATATTAAATGTTATCTATTACTACATAACATAAATTATAGAATATAATTATTATTCTGATTATATACTGCCTTTTTGTGGGGTAGTTTGAGATGGCTTCAGTAAGAGTTTCCCTAAATTATATCCTCATAACAACTACTATGAGGAGGCATGTTTGGCTCAAAGTCATCAAGAATGTTCTATGGTCGATACAGAAATGACTGATGCACAAGTAGCTGTGTAAAGGGACTCCAATCCAGGAAAAGCCAAAATTGGTGGAAGAAATGACTCTGTATAAAGGCCTTTCTGGCCATAGTTACCCTTATTCAGAGTAAGGAAGAATTCCTTGGTAGAATTACACCAGCTCCATTGCCAAGGAGCAAGGAGTAAAGTATATTTTAAGTCCACAACAGTCAGATAAAGTTTGGAAGCAGCTCACACAGACCCCTGTCTAATTCACTAAATTATAAGTTCTGACTACTATACAACATAATCAAATCTTCAATATTTTATAATCATAGCCACTCTCAATAAAAGCAGCTTTAGCATTCCTGTGGAATAGATTTCTTGGTTTACCTCACCTCATGGGGCTGATATCATCTGTTTAAGCAGGAGCTACAAGTTAAGGAAAAACCCAAAATTGCATGTCAAAGCATACATAATAACCCCATTTAGAAATAAAGATGAAAGATCCATGATAAAGTAATTGGCAATATGCTGCCACTGAGTTTTGTCACAGATGACATTAAACTTGTTCCTCCCCATTCAGATCCAAAGGCAAGAAATCCAGTAGTTGTAATAAAAACATCACAGAAAATGGTTATTTTATTTATATAATTTAAAGACCATATATACATTACAGAAATGTGTATCCAAAGGCTGTACATTAGAGAATATTGCAAATGAAAATAGGGTTTAGCATTTTTGCAGTTCTTTTTAAAGAAAATTCCACAATAACATTGTATTACTGAAAACAATAAAATGAACAGAAAGTATACAGTTGCAAGAAAAAGTATGTGAACCCCTTGGGATTACGTGGAGTTTTGCATGAATTGGTCATAAAATGTGCTCTGAACTTCATCTAAGTCACAACAATAGAAAAACACAGTCTGCTTAAAATATACTACACAAACATTAGATGTTGCCATGGTTTAATTGAACATAACATGTAAAGATTCACAGTGCAGGGAGGAAAAAGTATGTGAGCCCCTAGCCTAATGACTTCTCCCAAGAGCTAATTGGAGCCAGGAGTGAGCCAACCTTGACTCCAATCAGTGTGATGATATTGGATGTGTTGCTGACAGCTGTCCTGCTCTTTAAAAACACACACCTGTTTTGGGTTTACTGGTTTCAAGAAGCACTGTCTGATGTGAACCATGCCTCGCAGAAAAGAGCTCTCAGAAGACCTGCGATCAAGAATTGTTGACTTGCATGAAGCTGGAAAGGGTTACAAAAGTATCTCCAAAACTGTCTACAAATGGAGAAACTTTAGCACTGTTGCTACTCTCCCTAGGCATGGTCGTCCTGTAAAAATGACTGCAAGAGCACAGCGCAGAATGCTTCATGAGGTAAAGAAGAATCCTAGAGTGTCAGCTAAAGACCTACAGAAATCTCTGGCACATGCTAACATTTTTGTTGACATATCTACAATAAGGAAAACATTAAACAAGAATGGAGTACATGGGAGGACACCACGGAGGAAGCCATTGCTGTCCAACAAAAATATTGCAGCACGTTTGAAGTTTGCAAAAGAGCACCTGGATGTTCCACAGCACTACTGGCAAAATATACTGTGGACAGATGAAACCAAAATTGAGTTGTTTGGGAAGAATACACAATACTATGTGTGGAGAAAAAAAGGCATAGCACATCAACATCAAAACCTCATCCCCACTGTAAAACATGGCAGAGGGAGCATCATGGTTTGGGGTTGCTTTGCTGCCTCAGGGCCTGGACGGATTGGTGTCATTGATGAGAAAATGAATTCCAGAGTTTATCAAGACATTTTGCAGGAAAACATACGACCATCTGTCCGCCAACTGAAGCTCCGCAGAGGATGGGTGATGCAACAGGACAATGACCCAAAGCATACAAGTAATTCAACAAAAAAATGGCTTCAACAGCACAGAATATGCCTTCTGGAGTCCTGACCTCAACCCGATTGAAATGCTGTGGCATGACCTTAAGACCAAATTAAGTAATAATTTTAATTAGCAATTTTATGATGTTTGTGTGTCTATATTTTTCTTGACTGTACACCGCCTTGAGTCCTACGGGAGAAAGGCGGTATAGAAATATAATAAATAAATAAATAAATAAATAAATAAATAAATAAATAAATAAATAAATAAATAAATAAATAAATAAATAAATAAGAGAGCAATTCACACCAGACATCCCAAGAATATGTCTGACAGGGGTCGGGATAGGGGTTGCTCCTCTGTTCTGGCCCTGTTAGACCTCTCAGCGGCTTTTGATACCATCGACCATGGTATCATGCTGCACCGGTTGGAAGAGCTGGGGATGGGGGGGGGCACCGTGTTACGGTGGTTCTCCTCCTTTCTCTCAGACCGGTCGCAGTTCGTGTTGGCAGGGAGGCAGAGGTCAACCTCGAGGCTCTTATATGTGGAGTGCCTCAGGGGTCGGTCCTCTCGCCCCTTCTGTTCAACATTTATGTGAAGCCGCTGGGCGAGATCATCCGTGGCTTTGGGGTGAAGTACCATCAGTACGCTGATGACACCCAGCTGTACATCTCCACCCCAGGCCACCCCAACGATGCCCTTGAAGTGATGTCCCAGTGCCTGGAGGCTGTGCAAATCTGGATGGGGAGGAACAGGCTCAAGCTCAACCCTTCTAAGGCTGAGTGGCTGTGGTTCCCGGCATCCCGATATAGTCAGTTGACTCTATCACTGACTATCAGGGGCAAGTCTTTGGCCCCCACAGAGAGGGCACGCAATCTGGGAGTCCTCCTGGATACGCAGCTGTCCTTGGAGGAACATCTGACAGCTGTAGCCAGGAGGACCTTCTGTCAGGTTCGCCTGATTCGCCAGTTGCAGCCCTTTCTTGATCGGGATTCCCTGTGCACAGTCACTCATGCCCTCGTCACCTCTCGCTTGGACTACTGCAACGCTCTCTACATGGGGCTCCCCTTGAAGAGCACCCGGAGGCTCCAACTGGTCCAGAATGCGGCCGCGCGGGTAGTCACGGGAGCCGCATGGCGCTCCCATACAACACCTCTCCTGTGTGAGCTGCACTGACTCCCAGTGGTCTTCCGGGTGCGCTTCAAGGTGTTGGTTATCACCTTTAAAGCGCTCCATGGCATAGGACCTAGTTATCTTCGAGACCGCCTGCTGCTACCGATGGCCTCCCATCGAGCTGTGCACTCCCACAGAGAGGGCCTCCTCGGGGTGCCATCAGCCAAACAATGTAGGCTGGTGACCCCCAGGAGGAGGGCCTTCTCTGTGGGGGCACCTACCCTCTGGAATCAGCTGCCCCCAGAGATAAGGAGAATCCAAGACCTCGGTGCCTTCCGCCATGCCCTTAAAACCTTCTTTTTCCAGCAAGCTGGGCTGGCCTAACACTTTTTAAAATGTTTTTAATTGTTTGTTATTGTTTTTAATCATGGGGCCAAATTTATATATATCTCTTTAATTGTATTTTAATGTTTGTAGTTTATGCTTTTACTTGGCTGTTCACCGCCCTGAGTCCTCAGGGAGAAGGGCGGTATACAAATTTAAAAATAAATAAATAAATAAATAAATATTGCTACACTGAAACAGTTTTGTGAAGAGGAGTGGTCCAAAATTACTCCAGATCGTTATGCAGGTCTGATCTGCAACTACAGGAAACATTTGGTTGAGGTTATTGCTGCCAAAGGAGGGTCAACCAGTTATTAAGTCCAAAGGTTCACATACTTTTTCCTTCTTGCACTGTGAATATTTACATGTTATGTTCAATTAAACAATGGCAACATCTAATGTTTATGTAGTATTATTTTAAGCAGACTGTGTTTTTCTATTGTTGTAATTTAGATGAAGTTCAGAGCACATTTTATGACCAATTCATGCAAAACTCCACGTAATCCCAAGGGGTTCACATACTTTTTCTTGCAACTGTAGTAACTTGGAACCTTAGTTCTGTTTCATAGTACCTTTTGGGGTAGGGAGGAAAAAATCTTGACTCCTGGTGAATTCATGGATATGCTCATGTAGTTTTCTGGTAACAATATAGAAATGAAGTATTGCTTTTTGAGTTTTCCTGGTGAGCAATCATGATTATCTGCAGTGATCTCCCACTCAAATAGTAAAAGGCACAAGGTCCTTTTGAAAAGGATGTGATTTCTATCATTCAAATGTACAGGACTTTGCTGTTGAAGGTCTAACAACTCATAGATCAGATTTCCTTATATTGCTTCTCACTGCCTATTTAAACAGGTTATGAGCATGATAGTAGAATGATGTTGTTACTGTACATTATGTTATCTTTGTCTTTCAGAACCCCTTTGATGTTGTCTGTTCTTAATGGGCATACAGATTGTGTCTATTCCCTGCTCAACAAAGGAGCAAATGTAGATGCCAAAGATAAATGGGGAAGAACAGCATTACACAGAGGGGTAAGAGAGACAACAGGTGTGTCCTCCTACCCCCACCCTGCTCTTTGCTTCAATAGGTAGCATTGCTGCAATTCCAACTAAGGTAACAGAAATATTACGTTGGATCCAGACTAAGCAGGTGTCATTGAAATCATAACTTATAAATGCAGTTGATTGTACTAAAAATGTATTGCAACAGTCTAAATCCAGTTTACTGTATGATTCTACATTATTCATAGTGAATGTATAAATCTTATATTTTTCATTCCTATAATTAAAAAAATGTAATTTACATTACCATGGAAGTGCCCCGTCCAAAAAAAAAATTCAATGTATTCTTATTCTTTAGAAATATTCCATCTGTATCCAACTTCATATTTTCATCACAATTGGTCTGGCAGAATATATTTTCTCTTTTTTTCA
Source organism: Pantherophis guttatus (assembly GCF_059756535.1). Classification (NCBI taxonomy): domain Eukaryota; kingdom Metazoa; phylum Chordata; class Lepidosauria; order Squamata; family Colubridae; genus Pantherophis; species Pantherophis guttatus. The sequence continues at coordinate 116,011,286 of NC_142066.1, forward strand.
GATTCTCTTTGCCATCAGGGATTAAAGTGCAGTAATGGGCAATTTAGTTTCTAGGGAGCTACTGATAAGAAGGGAAATAGAATACAGAGAGTTGGAATTCAATAGTAGGCATCCCCAAACTTACAGAAAATTGTTCTTAATACTGCTTGTATTTGTGAGATAGAATAAATTGCTAAATATGTTTTATTTTTTATTTCAGAATCTCACCATTTATGGAGTTGATAATTTATAACCTAAGAATATAGCCCAAATCTTCTTTATTTTCTTATATTAAATTCTGTGTGGTATCCTAGGCTGGAAAAAACTAAAGGAATACAAGAAAATATGTTTATCAGAAAACAGAATGGACATTTATTAAAATGATACTCTTAGCAAACAATAATTAGACAACAATCTTAATATTTAAGAATACGTTACTAGGGCAGTTGGTGGGAAGCAATTCCATGCCTTGAATGTCAGGGCTCAAGATCCTAAGTCTTTGTAATGTGCTGAAGACAGAAAATTTGTCCAAAGCAAAAGTATGTCTAAAGCTGGTGAACCAAGTTAAGCTGATCAATCTATACTTCTGATTTAACTTAATTGTATATCATCTACAATTTAATGTAGATGCTTTAGTGTAATCCAGGAAATCAGCCTGAGTATAATTATTTAGATTTTAGCTAAGATGTGCATGAACCTCTTATTTGGTTAAAGGCATGGTGCAGCAAAATAACCTATGGAACAAGCTAGATTAATCACAAGATCCCATCTGACTTTTTATATCCACAGCTATCTAACTTTGCTCCATTGTGCTCTCTGAGCTTGAGGTGTGTGTGTATGTGTTTTATTACACAACTAGGTACCGGTAATACCTTCAGTGTCCTAGAAGATGTTCAATGCAGTAATATCATCCTATTTAAATAATGAAAACTCTGCAAGAAAATAGCCAAGCTCAGAGAACACCAAGGACTCCATAGTTCAACCCTGAGCTACAAATATTCTTTTCTATGGTAGCTTTGTTCCTTTATTGATATAAAAAAAAAACAACTGTATTGCTTATTAGTTTTTATATCAGTAAAACAACTGTAGTGAAATAAATGAAAGCTGGTTGGGGAGAACAGCTTTTTTATTTTTTCATATCTGCAAGCGCCTATATGCATGCTTAATGCACATTTTATTATTTTTTTCCTCAGGCAGTTACTGGGCATGAGGAATGCGTAGAAGCACTTCTTCATCATGGTGCAAAATCCACATTACGAGACTGCAGAGGACGTACACCTATACATTTATCTGCTGCTTGTGGACATATTGGGGTATTAGGAGCACTCTTACAATCATTGTCACCTGGGGATATGATACCTGCTGACAATCAGGGATATACATCATTACACTGGGCATGTTACAATGGTAAGAAAATAAATATTGTTTTGGTGGGAGAATGGCAGAAAATAAATGAAATTCCTAAAATGCTACAGGAATTTTATACAACAGCAACTAATTATGAAGCTTAGGCAGATTTTTAAGTGTCTCTAAGTAAAAGCTAAAGGAATATGAAAACCTACACATGTACAACCCCAGTCTTGATTTCACCCTGTAATTATTGCTGTTGGCTACCTGAAATACACACACAGAGAGAAACACACACACACACACACACACACACACACACACACACACACACACACCAGAATAGTTATGAGCAACGTGGTGGCCTCGTAGTGAAGATGCTCACCTCCCACTCGGAAGATTAAGAATTCAATCCTATGTAGCGGCAGATATTTCTCTTCTAGGGAGCAAGAAAAAAATATCTGTTGTGAACTCTGTATGCTGTCAGGAAGGGAATAAACGCTCAGCTCCATTCAGTCGCCCAGACTCTACCCAGAATTAAGGGATTACAAGGTCATACAAAGGAAGGGTTTTTTTTTATATCAGGATAGTTATATATTACAGTAGGTTATATGTATATATGTCCATTAATAATAAAAAAATGAACTGTATTATGTGCTTACTCTCTGGTATTTAAAACTTTTAGGTCATGATTACTGTGTGGAATTTCTTTTGGATCAGGAAGTTTTTCAGAAAATGGAAGGAAATTCTTTCAGTCCATTACATTGTGCAGTGTAAGCAACTTCTGTGTGACCCCAAAATACTTCATTATGGGTTTTTTTATCAAACTTCACTTGTGGAATTAATTTCTTTTAAAATTCTTTGATAGGATAAATGATAACGAGGGTGCTGCTGAAATGCTAATTGATATACTGGGATCAGAAATTGTAAATTCTACAGATGCAAAGGCAAGGTAAAGTTGGAAATACTATACTGAAGAAAAATACTAAATATTTTAAAATACTTAACACTGATATTTTGTTTAATCTTAAATTGATATTAAATAAAATAAAACTATAGCCAAATAGGCATAACTATGGATCTAACATATAATAAAGGTTGCTCTTTGCCCTGAGTTTCTAACTATTTCTAGTTTTTAACTAGAGAGCCATTTTGATGTAGTGGTTAAAGCTGGCCTAGAATCCAGGAGATTGTGAGTTCTAGTCCTGCCTTAGACATAAAAAACATGGTGGGTGACTTTGGGCCTGTTGTGCTCTCTCAGCCCAGTTCACTTCACTTCACAGGGCTGTTTCTGTTATAAGAGGAGGAAGGAGTCCCCTATTGAGTTGTACATGAAAAAAGGTGTATAGAAATCTTTTAAAATGTTCAAACTTCAGATTCTGTCAATAAAACTGTATGATTTGCATCCAGAAGGTAACAGACATGATAGGCTTAGAAAAATCTTAGCATTTCTAGAGATATAAAAATAAAGAAGTGGTGGAAGTAAATTAGGGGCAAGAGAAAAAGATGAAGGAAAAAGAAGAAAATTTTTAAAAGTATCTTGAAGATACTTTTCTGTATCTTTCTGTTTTAGACAACTATCAGCCAGTTTTCAATCTTCTCTTCGTGGGAAAATTGTGGAGAAGGTGGTCGAATTGCAGTTAGGCTGTTGGAAGAAATGCATTATCTGAGCCTGTTTCAATGTAGGACAGATAGCTTGTTAGTTGTGCTTGACGGTAATCTGGGGAGAATTAGGATGAGGGCAACACATCCATTCTTTTTTTTTTTATGTTTTATTGATATATTTTTCTTTAATAAACATAAAAAACTCAATATCTATATGAACAGCGTGTTGTCTGAATACAATTCGTTTTGAATAACAAAAAGATAGTAAACATAGTAGTAATCATAATACGCATATCATTGATAATGGTCACATAGTAATATTGGCATTAGCTTATCTATACTAGAAAACTTTTATTACATAATTAATCATTCTCTTAATCTTTTTAATTTCTAACCTCCGCTTCTGTTAATTAGCCATTGTTAAAATAAATCCCATGTTAAAAAGTATACTGTTTCTTCCTTCTCCTTTATTTTTAATGTTAATCTGTCCATCTCTGCGCATTCTAATATTTTTTTATAACACTTCCATCTGTTATAAAAATGAACACTTCCATCTTCATTTTTCCACTGTTGTGCAAAAACAATTCTTGCTGCTGTTAACACATGTAAGATTAGATATGTATTCCCTTTATTATACAATTCTGGTAAAATACCCAACAGAAATATTTCTGGTTTAAAATCAATATGTTGCTTTATGATGTTTTCTAACCATATATGTATTTTGGTTTGATATTTTTTTGCTTTTGGACATGTCCACCACATATGATAATACGAACCCCGTATCTGATTGCATTTCCAACATTTGGTGGACATGTTTTCACATCCATTCTTGTGCTTCTTAATCACTCAGTAATTTTCAATACTGTCAATTATGATATCTTTCTGGATCAACTGCAGGAGTTGGTAATGAGAGGCACACAGTTGCAGTGTTCATCATGATATTGAAAGATGTGGAGAGATGGTGCCTATGATCCCTTGCTTCTAGGGTGCCCCAGGGTTTGATACTTTCCCGTCTCCTGTTTAACATGAAACTGCTGGACAAAGTCATCTGGTTTGGGGCTTAATATCAGTATGCTGATGATACCCAGCCTTACCCTAGGCTGAGCAAAGGAAGCTGTCAAAGTACTGATCTAGTGACTGGAGGCTACTCAGCTCTAGATTGGGAGGAACAGACTATGGCTCAATCCCGACATAACAGTGGCTCCACCTCCGTCCTTTGACAGAGATACAGCTATTGTTGGTCTTAGATAAGGTTGAATTTCTCTATTTTAGACTGATGCACATTGGGGAATAGGTATCAGCTGTGGTCAGGAGGCTTTTATACAGATACATCTTGTGCACCGATTGCATCCCTTCCTTGACCAGGGAGTCCTACAGATAGCCACTCACATTTCGGTCACCTCACAACTGGACTACAGCAATGTGCTCTATATGGGGCACTCCTCAAAGACCATCCAGAACCTACAGTTGATTCACAATGCATCAATGCAAACAGTAATGGCCACTTCTCTTGCTCATGTATCACCACTACTATGTTGTTGTTGTTGTTGTTGTTGTTGTTGTTGTTGTTGTTAGTGTTAGTTGCAAAGTTGTGTCTGACCCATCGCGACCCCATGGACAACATTCTTCCAGGCCTTCCTGTACTTTACCATCCTCTGGAGTCCATTTAAGCTCACGCGTACTGCTTCAGTGACTCCATCCAGCAACCGTGTTCTCTGTCGTCCTCTTCTTCTTTTGCCCTCAATCTTTTCCAGCATTAGGCTCTTCTCCAGTGAGTTCTTCCTTCTCATTAGGTGCCCAAAGTATTTGAGTTTCATCTTCAGGATCTGGCCTTCTAAAGAGCAGTCAGGCTTGATCTCCTCTAGGACTTACCTGCTTGATCGCCTTGCAGTCCAAGGGACTCACAGGACCATAGTTCAAAGGCCTCAATTCTTTGGCCCTCAGTCTTTCTTATGGTCCAACTTTCATAGCCATACATTGCAACTGGAAAAACCATGGCCTTGACTATATGCTCTTTTGTTGGCAGGGGGATGTCTCTGCTTTTTAATATGCTAACTAGATTTGCCATAGCTTTCCTGCCCAGGAGCAAGCGTCTTTTAATTTCTTGGCTGAGTCCCCATTGACAGTGCCCAGGAAAGGACAAACTTTTCCTGGAGCCCAGGAAAATAAAACCTGTCACTACCTCAATTTCTTCCCCATCTATTTGCCAGGAATTGAGAGAGCCAGATGCCATGATCTTAGTTTTCTTAATGTTGAGTTTTAAGCCAACTTTTGCACTTTCCTTCTTCACCCACATCAAGAGGCTCTTTAGATCCTCTTCATTTCTGCCTTTATTTTTTTTTGAAAAAAGTTTTTCATTTTTATTTCTTATACATATAATATAAATGTACATTCTCCTATATATAATTGGTCATACATATACATATTACGTATAAAAATGAGGCATTTTAATTACGTTCAGGGTTACTCTTCTACCCTTTCTTTTCTCTCGTTTCACAACAAACCTCCTTCTTTCCCCTCCCTCCTCTCCTCTCCTTTTTTCCCCCTCCTCCTCTCCTTCCTCTTCCTACATCTCCTTCCTCTCCTCTTTTCCCCCTTTCTTACCTTCTCTCCTACTCCTGTCTGCCTGTCTGTCTGCCTTTTCTTCCTCTCCTTTCCCCTTTCTTCCATTCCTCTCTCTCCCTCTCCTCTTCTTACCCTCTACTCCTCTCTCCTTTCTTTCTCCTTTGTTATGGAATATTTTCCTTGTTTGGTATCCGAGCAATTCCAGTATTCTAATAATATATACTTTCTTTTCACTTTCTTTTCAATTTTATTCAATCTATTGCTGTTATCTTCATAATTGTACATTTATCCTTATAGTCTTCTTTCTTTTCCCCCCTCCCATCCCCCTTTTCCATTTACTCTGGTGTCATCTGGGTTTCTATTTCTTTTTTCTCCTCTCCCTCATTTAACCTTCTATTATCTAAATCATTTATATATCTTTTATAATCTTTTATTCATATTTCTTTTCTAACCATACATAAAATCTTCCCCATGTCTTGAAGTACACCTATTCCTCTTCATCTTTTATTTTTAAAGTTAATCCATTCATTTCCGCACAGTCTAAAATCTTTTTTATTACTTCACTTTCTGACGGGATATTTTCTATCTTCCAATTTTGTGCAAATACAATTCTTGCTGCTGTTATTATATGTATAATTAAATACACATCTTCTTTACTATATCTTTCTGGGAGAATACCTAATAAAAAAACCTCTGGTTTTAATTCTATAGATTTGTGTAACATTTCCTCCAACCATGTCTGTATTCTAGATCAATAATTTTTTGCTTCTACACATGACCATCACATATGATAATATGATCCCGGCAAATGTGAACATTTCCAACACTTGGCTGATTTATCCTTAAACATTTTTGCTATTCTTTCTGGTGGCATATACCATCTGTAAAACATTTTATATAGATTTTCTTTATATGCAGTTGCCATTGTGAATTTATAATTCCTTTCCAATAGTTGTTGCCATTTCTCTAATTCTATTGCATAACCAAAGTTTTTCGCCCATGTTATTGTCTTTTTTACTTCTTCATCTTCCAATCTAATTTGCAACAAATAATTGTAAAATCATTTAATCATTTTTTTCATCCTTCCCAGTCATTATCCGATCCAGCTCTGATTCCCCCAGATTAAAACCGTATTGTTTCAAATCTTTGTCATATCTTGATTGTATCTGCAGCCGTGTATACCAATCAGTCTCAATCCCTTGTTTTTCTAAATCTTGTTTCTATTTTAGTTCTCCCTTCTCTGTTAAAATATCCTTGTATCTTACAATCTTGTCCATGTGAATCATATTTGGATGTGTCAACGCTTCTATTGTTGAAAGCCACTTTCTGCCATTAGAGTGGTATCATCTGCATATATGAGGTTGTTGATATTTCTCCCAGCAATCTTAATTCCAACTTTTGATCAATCTAGCCCCGCCTTTTTCATGATGTGCTGTGCATATAAATTAAATAGGCAGGACAACAGTAAAAAGCCTTGCCAGACTTCTTTCCCAATTTTGAACCAATCAGTGATTCACTGTTCCTTTTTGACCCGCATATCGGTTTTGCAAGAGACAAATAAGATGGTCTAATACTCCCACTCTTTAAGAATTTGTCACAATTAGTTGTAATCCACACAATCAAAGGCTTTAGCATAATCAATGAAGCAGAAGTAGATGTTTTTTGGAACTCCCTAGCTTTCTCCATGATCCAGCATATGTTGGCAATTTGATCTCTAGTTCCTCTGCCTCTTCGAAATCCTGCCCGTACTTCTGGTAGTTCTCAATCCACATACTGCTGGAGCCTAGCTTGTAGAATTTTAAGCATAACTTTACTAGCATGTGAAATGAGTGCAATGGTGCAATAATTTGAACATTATTTGGCATTGCCTTTCTTTGGAATTGGAATGTAAACTGACCTTTTCCAATCCTGTGGCCACTGTTGAGTTTTCCAAATTTGCTGTCAAATTGAGTGTAGCACTTTTACTGCATCGTCTTTTAAGATTTTTAATAGCTCACCTGGAATACCATCATCTCCACTAGCTTTGTTGTTGCTCAGATTTCCTAACGCTTATTTGACTTCACATTCCAGAATGTCTGGCTTGAGGTCAGTGACCACCATGTTAAGGATATTCTAGTCTCACAACCGATGTTGTGGGTTGTTGAGCAGAGTACCCTTTGAGTTTACACACGAAAGCGACTGAGAATGATTGTGAACAATAACAGTTAACATACAAACAAACTGGGTTTTATAATATTTTACTTTTAGGGAAAAAGCAAAATCATAGTCCAAAAACAATCCAAGTCATACACATATAAAGTGAGATAAAAATCAGTCCAGGGATATTTTCGAATATAAAGTCTTCTTACTAAGTTTTAGAAAAATACAATAAAACAGATCTTATTTAGTTTCAATTAGGAACAAAGTTCAATATAAAAACAGTCAATAAATATTAGAAAAGCAATAAATAGCCATGATTAAGCAATGATCATGCAGAGAGATCAAATATAGAGTTACAGCATATCAGCAGGTAAAATGGTGTAGTGTCCACACAAACCACAATTCAGCTTTCCTTAAGTACATTGGCTACAGAGCTCAGCCAATCAGAATGCATGATGATGCAACACAGTTTTTAAAGCTACATAATACATTTAGCTATAAACACACTGTTGATTTATATATTTCCTGACCAACCAGTTGGGCAATAACAATTTCCTAACATACCCCATCATGGTTATCAGGAACGTTAAGCTTGTTCTTGTATAGTTCTTCTGTGTAATTTTGCCACTCTTCTTAATCTCTTCAGTCTCTGTTAGGTCTCTGAATTAAATTCACCCATTCCTGTCCATTTTAGTTTGCTGATTCCTAAGATGTCGATATTCAGTCTTGTCATCTCTTGTTTGACCACGTCCAGCCTGCCTTGATTCATGGATCTTACATTCCAGGTTCCTATGGAGAAAAAATCTTTACAGCATCGGACTTTCCTTTCACCACCAGATACATCCATAGCTGAGCATCCTTTCGGCTTTGGCCCAGTCGCTTCATTCTTTCTGGCGCTACTAGTACTAGCCCTCTGCTCTTCCCCAGTAGGGAACACCTTCCTACCCGAGGGGCTCATTTTCCAGCATCATATCTTTTTGCCTTTTGGTACTGTCCATGGGGTTTTCATGTCAAAGATACTGGAGTGGTTTGCCATTTCCTTCTCCAGTGGATCATGTTTTGTCAGAACTCTCTGCTATGACCTGTCCGTCTTGGGTGGCCCTGCACGGCATAGCTCATAGCTTCATTGAGCTACACAAGCCTCTTCACTGCTACTATATGAGCTAAATTAACTGCTAGCTGACTGTTGGGTGCAATTCAGGGTGCTGATTGTTACCTTTGAAACCCTTCATGACATAGGATCTGGTTAATGGTTAATATACCCAAAACATGGTTAATGTATTGGGGGGGGGATTTTCTGTTTTGTTTTGAGGAACCCTTTTAGTCAGATCTCTTGTTTTGTCTATGGTTTTCAATACTTTACTTTAGTATTATATTTTGTAAACTGCTCAGAGTTAGCTGGAAGGCTATAATAAATATAAATAAGAGATTAGTGATTCTTTATGTGAGCACCATATGCTGCAACATTTTATAATTTCTTCTTGTTCTTCTCTTATATTCTTCCAGATTAAACTTTTAAGTATTTTTAAGATTTATTAATACAGGCTCTCCTATATGAAATCATGAGTGTATTAGAGCTCCATTGATTTTTGTTTCTAAGAACATGTGTTTTTTTTTTTCCTTCTTAGAACTCCCCTCCATGCAGCAGCCTTTACAGATCACGTAGAGTGTTTACAGCTTTTGCTTAGCCATAATGCACAAGTAAACTCTGTAGATTCTTCTGGGAAGACACCTTTAATGATGGCTGCAGAAAATGGGCAAACAAATACAGTTGGTAAGATGAAAGCTAATTTTTATTGTTATTTCTGTTAACCAATAATATACTATTGTAAAAACACAGTATTAGGATCAAAAGTTTTAAATAAAAAGCACCTAGATCAGCCCAGAAATTCAAGCAAAGAATATTCTCTGTTTTCTTAATAAATGAATTGGATTTATAGCTAAAAATATAAATCTTTGTATAAGCATAGTGTTCCTTGAAGTAGAATTAACAAATCCATGCAGCAAAACTCTGACAACCTATGGATGACAGCAAAGAGACACAGACAGTTCTGATTCTTTGCTACCATCTAATGATCATCTGTATTGTTGCTGGCCAGATCTAGTAGTCCTACATAGAGTTGTGAAATTGGAAGAAACTCTGCTCAGGAGGTAGCTGCCCAGCCTCCACTTAAAACTATTACAGATCTTTCCATCAGCAAATCTTTTCTTACAATTGTGCTTAAAAGTATGTGAATCCTTTTGAATTTTCAATATCTGCATAAATTTGACCCAAAATTATATGGCACACAAATATGTAAATTGGGAAATAATCCAAAACTACATATTTGCATGTGGCAAAATTATGGAATAATCTAGGATTATCATTTGAATGGGAAATTAAAGTCAGGTCTTTCAATCAATGAAATGATAAACTTGAGTGTGAGAGGCCCTGTCTTATTTAAAGAACAGAATTCTGGATATATTCACTATCAAAATCTGATCTTCATAACACAGGAATATAGAAATATGCCATGGCTCAAACAAAACCGATTTCAGTACATCTCCAAAAAATAGTTGACAAAATTATTTTCAAAGATTTTAGATTCAGCTAGTTCATCATCAGGTAGATCATGTACAAATGAAGGCAAACAGCACCATTGAATTCTCCAGGAATTCAACTAAGATCACATCAAGAGCAAAATGTGTAGTATTTTGGGAGATGTTTATCTTCATCTGTGACTTGTACCAAGAACATACCACATTTTAGGCCATATTTGTGCAGAAATACTGAAACTTTTAAAGAGATTACAAACTTTTAAGCTCAATTGTATTGTATAGTGAAGTAAACTTAAATACAGTTTTCAGTGACAATTGGGACCAAGAACTGTTGCAAAGCAATATTGTGATAAAATACAACATCATATGATAGTGCCAACTTATGACAGCAATTCCAGTTGCAAGCTATTAAGCGAATCCCATACAGATATTAATCATGACAACATGTGATTGCTATTTGCAACCTCTCGACAGCTTTCCCATTGACTTTGCTTGTTGGAAGCCAGCACTGATGGTTGCAAATGATGGGTCTGTGACAATTCACCACAGCCATCTCGCCATGGCTAACTTGCTACAGTTAATTTACCACAGCCAACTCACTGCAAGACACTTTCTATGGTCATCTCATCACAGGACAACTCAGTGCAGGACAAGAGTTACACTAATAAGGATATCAGCAACCCACAGTCTGGAGCTGCATGCAGCTCTTTCATCCCCCTGCTGTGGCTCCCTGTCAGCTGAATCTCCACTGGCTGGCCCCACCCCTCACCCTCTCCTCCCAGTCACTCCTCCCTGACCTGAGAAGGTAAGGGTGATGTGGGGGATGGATACTTGCTCCGTGTCGTAATGGGTTCCAGGAGGAGGAGGGGATGCCATCTCCCCCATTGTGAAGTGTGTGTCAGGCCTAGAAGCCATCTTTTTTGTTGCATTTAAATTTAATTCTGCTGCACAAGGCAGCAGCGGGCAGGTTATGGAGGTGGCAACAGAGCGGCATCAGTGACTCGGGTGAAGAGCAAGTTGCACATCTCCCCGAGCGACCAAGGTGCACACAGCACCAACGAGGGCCGGAAGAAGAGGCAAGTGCAGGGGTGCTTCGTTCCTGCTCTGGAATATGGAGTGAGTCTCCATTTCCCGTTGTCGTCCTTACCTTCTTGGGCTCAGGCGAGGAGTGACTGGGAGGGGAGGGCGAGGGGCGGGGCCAGCCAGTGGTGGGTTCAGCCAACAGGGAGCTACAGCAGGGGGATGAAAGAGCTTCATTTATCTGGGAACCTGAAATGATGCTTGATTTAAATCATATGGTAAAAAGCACCCAAACAAGAAGAAAGAGCACCATCAACAAAACAAAACAAAAAAACTAACTCTCTCTTGTTTTTGGAAATGGTTCAAGAGGGAACACACATACACACACACACGAGAGAGAGAGACAGACAGAAAGGAGAAAGAGAGAGAGAGATGAGAGAGAGAAAGAGAGACAGAGGGAGAAAGGGAGAAAGAGATCAGAGAAGAAGAAAGATGAGAGAAAGACGGAGAAAGAGAGAGAGATGAAAAGAAAAAGGAAGAAAAAGAGAGTGGGGTGAGAGACAGACAGAGGGAGAAAGGAAGAAATAGAGAGACAGAGGGAGAAAGAGAGATGAGAGAGAGAGAAAGATCTATCTATCTATCTATCTATCTATCTATCTATCTATTTATTTATATGCATTACTGTTTTAGCTAGGGTTTTTCCTACGTAAATCAAGATGTTTGTATAGCCATAGTTAAGTGACATCCCAAATCACTATTTTCTAGGCTTTATCAGACATTTAAACAGCAATATGTTGTCTGCTGCAAGACTTAAGGGAGACTAGAATAGATCTATTTCTGCCTTATTTGACTTCATCGGCTAGCCACACCCTCATTTTATGACTCCTCCCTGTAACGGTCAAATATTTATTTTGTTCATTTTTTCGTAGGTCTATATGTACATTACTGTTTTAGCCAGGGTTTTTCCTACGTAAATCAAGATGTTTGTATAGCCATAGTTAAGTGACATCCCAAATCACTATTTTCTAGGCTTTATCATACATTTAAGCAGCATTAAAAAAATGAACAAAATAATGGGATGTCACTTAACTATGGCTATACAAATATCTTGATTTACGTAGGAAAAACCCTGGCTATATATATATATATATATATCATAAGCAAGTTCCACTAGGCAGTCCAGGAGTGAGCAGTTCAAGTACCAGTTCCAAGAACTACAGAACTAGCAAGACAAGTCCAAACTCACAAGTCAAGAGCTGGGTGCTGGAATCACGGAGCTGAAGAAGATAAAGTAAATGGCTATCTCCAGCAACCATACCATCCCACGCACCTGGTTAAATAATTCCAAATGCAGTGTTTCTCATTAGGAGGGAAGATACTGCTTCTTAATGAGTAGCTTTGCCAACCTCCTCTGTGCTTTCCTTTGTTCCGCTCTTCGCGTCCATGGATTGAGTGGGTGCGGCATCTGTTCTTCATTGGAGGCAGCCTGTTGCAATTCTACAGCACTAACCAGCAGCAGCCGTACCTCTACTTCTTCTGCTCATGAGAGTGGCTATTCATCTGGTTGGGCGCTTTCCCTGATGTTCGATGGTCCAGAGATTATATCCTCCTTAGCCATCAAGCTCTGAGTGCTCCCAAGAATCCATTGTGCCTCTTTCTGATGACCCTGGTTCCAGCTCGTTTTCATCATCAGAGTTAGCAACTGATGAGGGCCAACCTATCTCCTCATTTTGGAGTCTCTCATAATTTTGAATCGGAGTAGACCAAATGACAGAATGAACAAAGAACTACCTGTAATTGCAATTTGTAGCCCTTATTTCTGTTCCTACTTTCTGGAGGCAGTGGACAATAGTGCCTGACTATCATCCCCATGGCACCTTTAATATGTATTAGTATTAATTTTTCTTACCTTTTCAGTTTCATAATTTTAGTTGTAGGATTAAGTTAGTTTTGCCTTTCAAGAGGCATTTGAAATATATACAGTGAATATAGGAAGTCTATACGTTCCAGTTAAAATGCCAGGTTTTTGAGATGTAAAAAAATCAGACTACGATAAATCACTTCAGAATTCTTTCTACCTTTAATATAACACATAAACTATACAGCTCAATTGAAAAACAAATTGTAATTTTTAAGGGAAAAAATAAACATACAATTATGTGGTTGCATAAAGATACACATTCTTAAACTAATACTTTGTTAAAATATGTTTTGATTTTATGACAGCATTCATTCTTTTTAGGGTAGGAACCTATTAGCCTGGCATATTTTGTCTTGGGAATCTTTGCCTGCTCTTCCTTGCAAAAGTGTTCCAAATCCTAAAATTGCAATGGCATCTCCTGTCCACAAACCTCTTTAAGTCATCCTACAGATATTCCATTCGATTGAGGTCCTGGCTCAGGCTGGACCATTTCAAAGCTTTGATCATCTTCTGGTGAAGCAATTCTTTTGTTGATCTGGAGGTATGCTTTGGGTCATGTTGAAAGGTGAAATTCATCTTTAACATTTTAGCAGAGGATTGAAGGTTTTGTGCCAAAACAGACTGATATTTGGAACAGTTCGTAATTCTTTCCATTGTGACTAAACCTCCTGTTCCACTTGAAAAAAAACCACCCCAAAGCATAATATTGTCACCACCATGCTTCACTGTAGGTATAGTGTACTTTTGGTGATGCACAGTATTGTTTTTGTGCCAAACATACTTTTTGGAATTATGGCCCAAAAAATTCAACCTTGATCTCATCGACCATAATATGTTTTCTTATATGCTTCTGTCAGACTTGATATAGGTTTTTGCAAAATTTAGCTGGGCTTGCATGTTTTTCTTTGTAAGAAAAGGCTTCCGTCTTGCCAATTCACCCCACAGCCCAGAATAACATGGGAGATTATTGCCACATGTAGTACGTAACCAGTACTTACCAGAAATTTTTGCAGATGTTGCTATAGGCTTTTTGCCAGCCTCTCACAGCAGGTTTTTTTCTTGTTTTTTCATCAATTTTGGAGGGGCATCCAATTCTTAGTAAGGTCACTGTTTTGCCATATATTCTCCACTTGTGGATGATAGTCTTCACTGTGTTCTATGGTATATGCAGTGTGTTGGAAAAAATTTTGTATGCTTCTCCTGATTGATACCATCCAAAAATAAGATCCCTTTGATGCTTTGTAAGCTCTTTGCAGACTATGGCTTGTGCTGTAAGAGACAACTGAGTAAATGTCAGAAAAATCCTACTAGCACAACTGAACTTTATATGAGCTTGAACAGAGTCACTTTGAGTGAATGGAGGTGTGTATTGACTACAATTTAACATCAGTTTGAATCTAATTGGTTGATCCCTACCTATAAAGGGTATAAACACCCATGAGCCACACTATTCTTATTTTTTTCCTCATTAATTTTAATTTGTTTTTCAATTGAATTGTACAGTTTATATGGTATATTAAAGGTGAAAAGAATTATGAAGTAATTTATCTTGGTGTGACTTTTTTACATTTCAAAAACATAGCATTTTAATAGGGCTGTATAGACTTTCTATATCCACTGTATGAATGAAGAGCAATCAGCATTACAGAGTAAAAAAATAATAATAATTCAGAAATCTTTCAAACTATTTACAAATCAGAGCCATGAATCTCTGTTGATAAGAAATGAATTTTAGAGTATAAATGTATACCATGCAAGTGCTGTTGACAAATTTAGCTTTTTAGTTAATATAGTATTCTATTTTTTCCCCAGAGGTATTGGTTAGCAGTGCTAAAGCTGATCTGACTTTGCAAGATAAGTGTAAAAACACTGCACTACATCTGGCTTGCAGCAAGGTATATATGATTTTCTGATTTGAAGCTTCTGTGATGTATTGCTCCTGCTGTTCTTGTAATTTTTTCCTCATAAAATAAGCTGCTCCAGACCAGCAGTGGCAGTACACCATTTCAACTGCAGTAGGAAGTAAATATTTCTTCTCTACAATTATATGTGGTGAGAATAGAAGGGATTCTTTCTGATTATTATTTCTTGGTCCTAACAAGATAATGAGGGAGAAACACATTTTTAACAAGAATCTAAGAGCTTAATTTACTTTATTCCTGGACTATTTTATTTATATATCAGTTCCATTTCCATAAAACATATCTAGGCACTGGATTTGGCAAAAGGAAAAGCAGGATGATACTTCAATGGGAAGAAGGGAGATTTTTTTTTAGAAACAGGAAATAGCCACTAGTGTAAAGGCAAGTGAAGTATTATGTAGAATATTCAAAAATCTTGAACCAGGCATGAACTCTATTTAATAAACTATCTAGTAGACCATATTATTGCTTATTTGTCAATAAAAATCTTTTAAGTTACAGCTATGTGTTCCTTATGTGTCTAAATGCATTTGTTATGGATTGTTTCAAGAGTAGAAGCTGGTGTTTTCTAAGCCTTGAAGAAATAAATGTTACTTTTTAAAAGAGAAATAATATACAAATTTTTCTTTCTGTCTCTTTTTAGGGTCATGAAACTAGTGCCTTGTTAATATTAGAGAAGATTACAGATAGAAATCTGATCAATGCCACCAATACAGCATTGCAGACGTAAGCAAATACTGTTTGGCACAATATTAGGCCATCTTTTTGTAATGAAAGATTAACCTTGGTTCATGTCAGTGGTGGGCTGCAAATTATTTAACAATTGGTTCTCTGCCCTAATGACTGGCTGGGTGGGCATGTGACCGGGTGGATGTGGCCAACTCAATGTCATGTCAAGGGGCCCTTCGCCTCACTTGCCCTCTCATGACCATGGGGATGCTGCAATGGTCGTAAGTGTGAAAAATTGTCATAAATCTCTTTTTTCAGTGCCATTGTAACTGAATGGTCACTAAATGAACTGTTGTAAATCAAGGATTACCTGTACAAAAATACAAAAAGCTTTTTCACTTGCAAAAAGCTTTCCTAAATACCAGTCATTAGATTAGAAATGGGGAAATACACACTGAAGATCAGTGAGTCATAGCTGTCATGGAAACCTAAACAATTCTGTCTGAATACCTTCCTTTTCCTCAGCAATACCTGCAACCTGGAGTTACAAATAGGCAGGTTGCCAGAGCACATTGAGGAATTAAAATATACTGCTCAAAAAAATAAAGGGAACATAAGCAGAAGACATCCGAGATCTGAATGAATGAAATAGCCTTATTAAATACTTCGTCCTTTACATACAGTAGTTTATACACTGCTCAAACAACTAAAGAGAACACAAAACTACTGTATATAACGAACAAAGTATTTAATAAGGCTATTTCATTCATTCAGATCTCAGATGTCTTCTGCTTGTGTTCCCTTTATTTTTTTGAGCAGTGTAGTTACAATACAAGGATAAATAACATATCAGCAGCCAAGTTACTCTTGCTCATAAAGTGAAACCTGTTAGAGTGTGTGTAAAAAGTATTTGTTGCTTGTGCAACGAGCAGAGCAGAAACACACAGGGAAGGAGATAAACGTGCGGCTCGTGTGAGAAAAATACTTTATAGATAACAAGCAGTCTCGGTGTAAGTAAAACAGTCCAAGGTCATAAACAGTAATATCAGTCCAGTAAGTATCTTCCCTTACCAAAGCAAACAGACTTTAGTAACTCTTGGTATACAGTACCATATAACAGACACAGTAAGCAACAGGATACAATCAGGTATCAATCCAGAAGAAGCAGGAAGAAGGAACGCTTCTCTGTGCTGCTTATTTAGGCACTGTAGCCTAATTACAGGGTTCAGCAAACCCTGATTACATGGCTCAGTTGTTTCTTAAAGAAACAGATATATTTCCTGACCAACAAGTTAGGAGTAAGCTACAAGCTGAACCTAACAAAACCCTTTGGCAGAGAGGTCATTTAAGCTCTCCAGAAAGTGGGTGGGCATATTTGGGCTACAAAATGGTAAGCTAAAGAGACAAATTAACATCTTGAGAGCTAATCCCATTCTGCCTTTGTTCAGACCTTGCTGCAGGGAATTTTTGCCTCTGAATATAGCTATCTCTTAAGTGCTGACATCTGCTATGGGCTATTAAGGAAGGTGGGGGCTGCTTTCTCCTAAGACAACATTTCTCCATTTCTCATTCAGGGAAATATATTGTTCCTTTTTAATATTTCTCAAAATATTTCATTCTTCTAGGAGAGAGGTGGGTGCTAACTTTATACAATTGGTGCCATGTTACTATGCCATATTATCATGAGAGAAAACTATGACCTGGATGACTGAAGAATCCCCATAGACAAGAGACTCCTGTGCTCAGTGAACTGAAAAAGTACCCTTTCCCACTCAGGAGAAGCAATCATTAGATCCATTTGCACTTTAAAGATACCAGCTGGTCTCACTCACCTCACAAGATATCCTTAGGTAATCATCCAGATTTAAGGAAAGAACACATGCTCCCAAAAAGGCAATAAAAAATCAGACAGAATGCCAGATTGCATCCTGCCTCTCAGCCATTTCTTCTATGGCTATGCCAACCCTTCTGTAAATAACTGTTCCAGCTGTGTTGGAAGTATACTCCAAAAAGCATAAAACAATCCTTTAACAATTATTAAGAAAGTCAAGCCCCAGGAATAAAAGTACCACAAAAAACTCCAGTGGGTTGGGGGAGACTTCGGAGAAGCTCAGGCTACAGACAGAAAGTTGCCAAGAACCATTAAGGCTGTTACAATGTAACAAGCTTAACTCAGAGGCAGTTTCTGAAAACACTTAAAGCAGCAGGGCAATTAAGATAAGGATTAGTTAGTTAGTTAGTTTATTATATTTATATACCGCCCTTCTCCCGAGGGACTCAGGGCGGTCAACAGCCATGGTAAAAACAATATACAACAAAAATTAAAAACTTGCTAAAATAATTCAATCATTCAGCCAAATTTAAAACATCCAACTAAAATCATTTTAAAACCCCTATCAAAACCCAATTTAAAAAACCTTTATCCTGTCAGACCAGCTTGCTGGAATAATAGGGTCTTCAGAGCACGACGGAAGGCACAGAGGTCGGGGATCCTTCGTATGTCCGGGGGCAGTTCATTCCATAGGGCCGGAGCCCCCACAGAGAAGGCTCTCCCCCTCGGGGTTGCCAGCCTACACTGTTTGGCTGACGGCACCCTGAGGAGGCCCTCTCTGTGGAAGCGTATTGGTTGGTGGGAGGCAATCGGTGGCAGAATGCGGTCCTGTAGGTAACCAGGTCCTAAGCCGTGGAGCGCTTTAAAGGTGGTAACCAACACCTTGAAGCACACCCGGAAGATCACCGGGAGCCAGTGCAGCTTGCGCAAGATGGGTGTTACATGGAAGCGACAAGTCGCCCCCGTTATTACTCGCGCGGCTGCATTCTGGACCAGTGGAGCCTCCGGGTGCTCCTCAAGGGGAGCCCCATGTAGAGAGCATTACAATAGTCCAGCCGGGAAGTGTCGAGGGCGTGAGTGACTGTGCGCAGGGCGTCCCGATCCAGAAAAGGACGCAACTGGGAGATCAAGCGAACCTGATAAAAAGCCCCCCTGGCCACGGCTGTCATATGATCCTCCAAGGACAGCCGTGAATCCAGGAGGACACCCAAGTTGCGAGCCCTCTCTGAGGGGGGTAAGATCTCATCCCCAATAGCCAGCGATGGTATCAGTTGGCTATATCAGGCCGTTGGGAGCCACAGCCACTCAGTCTTGGAGGGGTTGAGTCTGAGCCTGTTCCTCCCCACGGCCTCTGCATGACCTCCAGGCAGCGGGACATCACGTCAAGGGCATCATTGGGGTGGCCTGGGGTTGAAATGTACAACTGCGTGTCATCGGCATACAGTTGACACTTCACCCCAAAGCCACGGATGATCTCACCCAGCGGCTTCACATAAATGTTGAACAGAAGGGGCGAGAGGATCGACCCTTGCGGCACCCCACAAGTGAGGAGCCTCGAGATCAACCTCTGCCCCCCTCCCCCGTCAACACAAACTGCGTACGGTCAGAGAGGAAGGAGGAGAACCATCATAGCACAGTGCCCCCCACTCTCACCCTGTCCAGCCGACGCAGCATGATACCATGATCGATAGTATCAAAAGCCGCTAAGAGATCTAGGAGGACCAGGACAGAGGAGCAACCCCTGTCCAGGGCCCTCCAGAGATCATCAACCAATGTGATCAATGCTGTTTCCATGCTGTAACCTGCCCTGAAGCCCGACTAGCACGGATCTAGATAGACAGCTTCATCCAGGAATCGAGGAAGTTGTCCCGCCACCACACTCTCAATAGCCTTCGCCGCGAAGCGGAGATTGGAGACAGGATGATAGTTAGCTAATACAGCCGGGTCCAGGGAAGGCTTCTTGAGGAGGGGCCTCACCACCGCCTCTTTCAGGGCAGATGGGAAGACACCCTCACTCAATGAAGCGTTGGTAATCTCCTGAAACCAGCCTCGTGTAACCTCCCGGGAGGCCAGCACCAACCAGGAGGGACACGGGTCCAGTAAACATGTAGTAGCGTTAAGCCTCCCAAAAATCCTGTCCACGTCCTCAGGAGTCACATGGTCAAACTCTTCCCAGGTGACACTCTCAAGACTCACCTCCGTCATTCTGTCGGAGGCTATCCAATCAGAGTCCAGGCCGGTCCGAATCTGAGTGATTTTATCATGCAGGAATTGTCCAAAATCCTCAGCTCTACCCTGCAAGGGATCCTCCCTCGCTCCCACTCGTAGGAGAGAGTGGGTCACCCTAAACAGAGTGGCTGGGCGGTTCTCTGCAGATGCAATAAGAGTGGAAAAATAGTTAGATTTCGCCACTCTTATCGCCACTAGGTAGGTCTTGATATAATTATTAGGCACACAGGCACACCAAAATATTTTCTTCCTGCCTTCATTGCAGGATTAGCCCTGTAAAGTGGTAAAATATTTCTTCCAACAACTGGTTCTCCCAAACTGGTGCGAACCAGTAGCAGCCCACCTCTGATTCATGTGGTTTTGGTCTCATAGCTGAAAGAAAACTCTTCTGCTGTTGAGTTAATCATAATTTTGTGTCATCTAATCAATAAAGTTAATATTAACTTTTGTTTATTAACAGACTCTAATAATCTATGGATTTAAATGCTTTTATCAATTGAACCTCAGCAGTCTATGTCTGTAGAGATTCTCAGTCATCCAGTCATCCAGGTCAAGTAGCTTGAAATTCAAATAGCTACTTAATTTCATGCAATATAGATTCACTATTTACATATTCTCACTATTAACTCTTTATACATACAACAAGCAATTTGCATATCTGCTTCATAGTTACGTTTATTTGTTACAAATATTTTATGCTTAAATCATGCAGTCATTTTTAGATAATTTATTCTAATGAATTGAAAATTGTTCTTTTTCCTGCTCTAGAAATGCCTGGGATTTGTTTTTGTTACATTTTGCATCCTAATTTTTAGTGCTAAGGATACAAAAAAAGAAATACTAGCTGTAAAAGATATCTGTAGATTGATCCTTGTGTAGGTTACTGATTTTTTGTTGCAATGTTTTCACACTTCGTGGGTTTTCTGCACAGGCCTTTACATGTTGCTGCACGAAATGGATTAACAGTTGTAGTTCAAGAACTTCTGGGAAAAGGAGCAAGTGTACTTGCAGTAGATGAAAATGGTAAGTCGATGAAAACAGGATGAATTGCAGTCTAGGCACATTATTTTTAAATAGGTTAGCTTGAATTTGTCATTACAATAATTGGGATTCATCCATGAATTTAATTGTTCCTTTGATGGTTGAAGTATAGTAAATTTACTGCAAATATTTTCTTCCCTATTTTTAAAATATTTATAGTTATACAAATCACATTTCTTTAAAAAAATACTGAACAAGTCCATGGCAAATTATATACTTTTTATCTCTATTGCTTTAGTAGTAATCTATGAATAGATTTATAAATAAACCTTGCCAAATATGTGTTCCTTAAAGTGAAGGGTGGGGGAATTGGCAAGGTTGCTTATTAATATTCCATCATAAGTATATCTTTTGTTGTTACTTACAACAAATAACACGTGACGCCGCCACTTTTCCCCTTTGCATGGGCACCATGTGATGCATCCAGCCCATGGGCCGGGAGTTTGATAGCCCTAGTCTAGAGTCTCTAGACTAGCACTAATGATGTTATCTAGTTAGAGAATGAAACTTTTGCAAGAAAACAAGCAAGCTCAGAGAGCACCAAGGACCCCTAAGCTACAAATATTCTCCTTTATTGAGACAAATATTTGATGTCCAAGAGGCTGTTTTATAGCTTACAATATGCTTACCACAGCATTTCTCAAAATGGCATGAAATTTCATTACCAGTTTTCAATAGAAATGGGCTTAGTTGCATTGAGGTTCAAAATTAAATTTATTGACTATTACATATTACCCATTATAAGTATTTTAATAACCAAGTTGTCCAAGAAAATTGTTCCTAGTATCTTTGTTTAGTTGTGATAGATTTTGTATCTTTCACATTAAAAGTTCTGATTTGTTTCTTTTTTTAATGATTTCAGGAATATGGTGCTAATGTTTTTCAGAGGTCTGGCCCCATAATTATTTAAATTAAAATGCAAAACTATAATCCAGTTAGAATAATCATATATTTGGTTTTTAAGCATAAAAATGTTGCATTTTGCTTTTACATCCACGGCAGAACTGAAAGAAAGTAAAATAAAATTACTACTTTTCTCTCACCTCTAGGTTATACACCAGCATTGGCCTGTGCTCCAAATAAAGATGTGGCTGACTGCTTAGCTCTCATTCTGGCTACAATGATGCCTGTTTCATCAAGCAGCCAAATACCTTCTCTTACATTTAATTCCATTAATCATTATACTACTAGTTCAAAAACAGTCACCTTTGATTCTTCACCAATTACTCAAAGTGAACATAGCTCTTATTGTAGTTTCAACAACATTGTGAGAGAAGATGGCTATTCATATACAGAAGAAGATGAACTTAATGATTCAGATTCGGAAACCTATTAAAAAGCTTCATTAGAAGTCTGAAGAGTGAACTTTCTTGCTGAATTTCCAGTTTGTTATTGGAGAAAGATGTCTTGCTGAATATAAAAAAAGGACAACCCAAGGAAAAGATTTCTTTAACAAAAGTATGGGGATCACAAAAAATATGACTCTCGAGAGATTTTTAAAAGCAGGTTATGCAAAAGAAATGGTTGGAATCTATGTTTCAAAAAGTTATCTAGAATGTTATTTAATTGCAATGTACTGGTTTCAATGAATAATCCCACTACGGTTGTACATCTTTGTATAAAGAAATATGCAATTATATAACAAAATGGACAATACATTCAAATCTTAACTATAAAAACTAAGATCATTTTGAAGGCAATAATCGAATTTGGTACAGGAGGCATTGTTTGTGCTGCAAATTGCCAAAGGACCAAATAACTTAAGACTTTTTTTAAATTAAAAAAATCCTTTTTGAGAACACTTGAATAGCTTAAATAAGTAATAGTCTTAACCAACCCTTAAATTACAACTAGCAATTAATCTCAAATTGGTTTTAACTGTTGATTTTTTAATCATCTGATAGCCTTCCGACACTATTAAATATACCATGAAAATACAGCTTTTAATTTGTTAGACTTTTATGGTATTAAAGCTGTTACTAGCTGAACCAGGAATTGTCAGGGTAAAATGAGTACAAAAACAGCAATGTAGTAATCACTGCTCAGCTTTCTTTTATTTATCACACAAAGAAGAAAGAGAGAGGGATGCACAGATACACACACACACACACACACACAAATACACATGGGAATTCTCTGGGCAAGTCAAACTGCATCAAAAATACAACTGCAATATCCTGATATTTTATTAGGCTGCCATATAGAATACTATTTCTTAAATTCACCCAATATTTTACTTAATCTAGCGAATGATATTGGTGCCTCTGTGGTGTACATATAATTAAAAATGTTTTTTAAGGCTAAGAATATGACTGAAAAGAATACAATAAAATACTTTTATCCTATTACCAAAAAGGTACAATGTCGGATCTTGGAAACATACAGAAGTGGTTCATTTTATAATTTTTCAAATGATGCTGATCCTTCTGTTACAGTAAAAAACTTTACCTGTGTTTGTCTAATTTATAATAGGCTCCTGTAAAAAATATAAACATAGAAGAATGGCATTTCCCCCCTCAAGTTGGTTTGTTAAAATAGAAGCATTTACTTTATTTGGTTCTGCTTTAATTGAACAATTAAACGGTATAATTATTACTTGCTTTGGTTATGTACATGCGAGGCTATCTTGCATGAAAAGGTTATAGCAAATGGATTCCTACCTTCTTTTATCCTTTTTGTATTGTGAAACTGGAAACCTTAATACCATTGTAAACTATCAGCTTGTTTTCTGAACATAGTGTGAAAACACAAGACAGTATTTTGATCTATTTGATAATTTTGTGGGTTTTTTGAAGAATTAACGAGCATGTACATAGAAATAGCATTTGCTTGAATACTGTACTTACCTGCACTCTTTCAGTACATCAAGATTACTGTGTATATTTTACAGAGTATAATAAAATCGAAATGTGAGAATTGTATAATGAATAATTTATGTATCATTATGGAGTATTGAGAATTAATTCAAATTTATTTTATTGAAACCTCAGATTTATAAATCTTATTGTGCAATGCTTTTTTATTTTCTTTATTCTAAAGCAATAATTAGCTTAACTAGTATCTGAATTAGCAGTAATTCAGATATTTAAATATATATTTCGGAGACCTTGTTATCTTTTATTTTAACTGGATTTAATTTCTAAAAGAATCTTAGGTATTGTTATTGGACAGTTGAAAATCTTGAAAGTCTGAGGTTTTCTTTTCTGTATTACTTTATATACACTAATGTCTAAAATGGAATAGATATAAAAGTCTAGAAATTAATTAGCTGGGTATCAACATGCTCTATGAGACTTCCTTTTTACTTCACAATTAACTCTGAAAGCAATATTTATTTTATAAATGAAGCTACCAACTTTTGGAACATTTGAATTGATTATGAACTATGGAACATTTAGTTACTTGTTTTACTCAATCAAATCATCGATTTGTCTTATATTTTTCTCAAAATCTTTAGGCAGGCAAAAGAAAACACAATAAAACAGTAAAGTCATATTTACCCTATTTAAATAATATCTTCCAATAGCTTTCATTGATCTATACATCAGTAATTAGCAACAAAATAAAATCTATGTTAGCCAGTTTTAAAAATAAACAATTCTATTCAGATCCTTACAATTCAATCCAGAGCAACTAAAATCAGCTAAAGCTGATAAATAATGTATTCCTTATTTCTTCATTTAGATCCTCAATAAAAAGCAAAACAAAAACCAGTTGGATACAAATTTTATATTCAGAGCACATAATTCCCTGAATGGAAACGCTGTGAAAGCTTTTTTTCTGATCTAATATGGTTAGGATACAGTGCCAGGGATGAAATCCAGCAGGTTCTGACAGATTCTGGAGAACCGGTAGTGGAAATTTTGAGCAGTTCGGAGAACTGGCAAATGCCACTCTGGCTGACCCCAGAGTGGGGTGGGAATGGAGATTTTGCAGTATCCTTCCCCTGCCACGCACACCACGCCCACCAAGCCATGCCCACAGAACCGATAGTTTTAAAAATTGGATTTCACCACTGCACGGTGCCTTTTGGAATATAAGCAGATAGTACAAAAAAGGTAGACACAAGATATGGCTCCAAACCATTTGATAATTTAGAAGACTATATCTGACACAATGAAGACAAAGGCCATCCTGGAACCAGTAAAACTAAGATAACTAATGAGTACAATATTTGCACAGAATAAAAAGAATATTGTAATATTCCAAAACTTAGTACCAATTTTGCTATTTCACCATCAAGTGTAAAATACGGTGTATGAAACAACATAAAACTATCACATGTGATACTTGATATTGCAGATGAACAAGTCTTAGATCTGAGGTCCTAGGCAAATTCCCCCCCCACAGTCCTCATGACAAATACAAATACACTGTTCATCCTTGACCACTACATCAACTTCTTACAGTTCAGTTTATATCCCAAGATGCCAACAGTGCATTGTTTTTAGTTTCAGTTCTAGGGAGATCTACTTAAGTCAGTTTCCTACCTACAATCGGAATGTAATGTCAAAGCAAAGGGGGTTGAATATTGACGCAGCATTTGAAATGAATAAGCTTCTATAATAAGAGTCCTTAAGTGCTTTTCTACAATGAATTGGAACAGTGGTGGGATTCAAATTTTTTAACAACCGGTTCTGTGGGCGTTGCTTGGTAGGTGTGGCTTGGGCATGTGACTGGGTGGGCATGTGACTGGGTGGCCATGGCTGGGCATGTGACTGGGTGGGCGTGGCCAACTCAGCATCACTCACGTCGAGGGGCGCCTTGCCTCGCCCCGCTTGCCTGGCCGCCGGAGCTCTTCTGGTCTTTGTCTATTAATTTGTCTACTACTACAGTGTCTGGTTGATTATCTAATGCCTGCCTATCCTTCTGGATCCAGAACTCAATATTCTTAGCTCTTATTCTCCACAATCTTCTGTGGAAACTCCTTGATGGCTGGCTGGAGAATTCTGGGAGTTAAAGTCCATACATCTTTCAGCTGAGAGACACTGATCTACCCCTTGGGTTCTATCTAGTGTGGTAAATCCCTGCTTGTATGGATCTGGTGCTTAGTGCCTGTTCTTGTGCTGTTATGATCAGTGATCAGTGCTCCCTTTTACACACCACTTCAGGAATAATTATAAAAATGATGATTTCTCATTCATTTCTTTACCAGTAGTAGAAATAAAATAAGCAGCCATAAATTTCACCTAAAGTTGGAACCCTATATTTGGATTCTGATGCAAATTTATTGTTGTGAATGCTTTTGCAAAACAGTGACTGGGAAGACTTGCCACAGATAAATTTACAAAACACCTATTTTTTTTTATTGAAAAAGTTTTTCAAATACAATTTTTCCCCCTTTCCCCCCCTCCTCCCTAACCCCCCTCCCCCTCCCCTCCCCCTGTGGCTTCTTCAAAATAAAACCCAAATTCATAACAGATTGTATAATACTTTACCAACCCCTTACTCCATCCCCCATATGCTGACCCTTTCTTTCTAATAATATTATTATATCCCCCTTATACTATACATTTCAAAATAACATTCTACTATAACATTATATAATAACTCCTAATTTAGCATAATAATATTATATCTCCCAGTTTAGCAATTTCTGCTCATAATCTACCCTTTTTCTGCCCCCCATACATATACCTCTTAAATCAAATCTTTTATGTATATTAATATAACATTTCAAAGCAACCTTCCACTATAAGACTATATAATAAATCCTAATTTAACATTTATTCAATTCATAGTCTACCCATTTCCTCCACCCCCATCGATATATCTCTTAACTCAAATCTTTTACATATATTCATATCTAAACATAATATCCCTTTTCTTAAATAAACAATCAATAAACTAACCTGTCTCCACCCACTTTCCTACAAGACTACCATACTTAATAGTTCTTAATATCTTTATTATTCTGCCCACACCACTAAAAAATATTCCCTTATGTAAATAAAGCCTCTTTAAAAAGACTTTAAGCTTGTAATCCATATAATATCTTCTGTAATGTCTTTCAGCTGGATTGTTAACTCCATCACCCATGTTAGGATAACATCACATCCTAATTCCAACAGTATGTTCGGTTCTTCAATTACCATCTGCCCCCATCAATAACAAATATCTTCTAAAAAAAAAAAAACCCACCCGAGTGACTTTATATTTGTATTCCATATAGTGTCTATAGTGGTGTCTTTCATCCAAATTATTAATTCCAACCACTGTAATAGGGTAACAGCCAGATCATCTGCGTGCCCCAATTCCATAGCTCTCTCGCCTTGTAGCTCAGCATAAACGTAGTACATTTATCAAAGAATCAAAAAAAAAAAATAGTTCCAATCCATTCAGTTTATGACCCTTTTCACATCACAAAAGTACAGCACTGCAGAGGTCTGTCACTCTCCTCAGGATAATATAAACCAATACTTTGCCTCAACTATCTTTTCATATATTCAATCATCTCTTAAATAACTGGCATTACGCTGTTGTTTAGTTTAAAAGTTTTTGTTTTTGTGAAACCTGCTTCTTCTTTTCTTGACTCTTTGTGGGTTAGATCTCCATCCTGATTTCCTTTCTATAAATTGTATATCAATGTTTGGTTTTCATGCTGATCTATAACTTGATCTTGTTGGTTTTGCTTTTGTGGCTTAAATCTCCATTCTGGTTCTATGAGTTGTATATCAACTGATTGATTTCCATGCTGGTCTGTAACTTGATAAGTCATCACATTAGAATCCAGAGCCGCCTCTCTTGTGTTTATAAATAGTCCAGCTGAGACCTCTGAAGGAGAATCCAGAAGCGGCTCATCTACAAAGACCTCTGTAACTTGTTGTTTTTCCATTACTTCCACCTCCTTCTGCTTATCTTGAATTTCTATCTCTTGTTGATTTTGCTTTTTGAGAACCTTGTAGTAAAATTCTTCCGCTTTTTCAACAGTATTTAGCTGATATCTTTCTCCTTGATATGTCAATATTATTCCAACTGGAACGTCCCACCTGAATGAGATGTTTTGTTTCTTTAGCTCAGTCACCAAAAATCCAAATTTCTTTCTATCTTTTAGCATCTTAGGCGGCAACTCTTTATATATCCAGATCTTTCTTCCATACAATTGTAGAGTAGAATTAAAGGATTTTTGCACGATATCATTTCTTATTTCTTTATCTGTGAAGTAATTCACCACATCTCTAGGCAATTGCCTTTGCTTTGCAATCCAAGAATTTACTCTATAGGCCTTGTCAATCTTACAAGATACCTCCTCAGGATGAACCTTTAAAATCCCGGCCAGAACTTGAGCAGATATTTTTCTTAAATCATCTCTATTATTTTCCTGTAACCCTCTCATTCTAACCGCAAATTCCGTGAGCCTGTATTGCATCATTGTAATTTCTTTTTCAATCCCTCGCTTTATATCTTCTGCATTGTAAGTCTTGTGACCAGCTTCCTTTTTAGACTTTACTTCTAAACTATTGTCTTGAATATTTATCAAATCATTTTCAATTCTTTGTATTTTATTGTCCAAATTATAAATCTTATCATCAACTTCCTCCATTTTAGACTCTAATAACTTGATATTTGTATCCATCTTTATAACAATTTCTGAAAAAGCATTAGTCACTATTACAATCTTTCATTGCAGATTATCATACTTTAATTGTATAATTTCTTTAATTTCCTGCCTAAATTTTTCAAGTTTCTGGTTCACAGTCTCGTGATATCTTGCCATTTCCTCCAGGACAAATTCTTTTAAATTAAAGCCATTCTGCTGAGTCTATAAGCTCAGAACTTGTTCACATAATTGTAAATGGGGGAACACCCCCCCCCCGCTGCTTGTTTGTCAGGCTTTATTAGTTTTAACGCCATCCTGCCACACAAACAAACTCTTTCTAAAGAAAGAAAACTTTTCCCCAAGCAAGATCAAGTACAAATCTCCAAGAGAAAAGAAACTTAAAATAGATATTTTTCTTCTAGATTCTAGCCAGCACTGTTTATTCCTACTTTGTAGCTTGTTACGGAAGGACTTTCGCTTTCGGCTTTCTTCTTCTTCTCAAGCCTCAGCAGTTGCCATTTTAAACTTTTTTTTCCTTCACTTAAAAACGCTTGTAAAATCATTAAAAATATTTGCTATTTATTTATTTATTTATTTATTTATTTATTTATTTATTTATTTATTGGTTCGATTTATATGCTGCCCTTCTCCAGAGACTCAGGGCGGCTTACAGTGCGTTAAGCAATAGCCTTCATACGTTTGTATATACCTGCTTAGTAGGGCTTTCAGCCCCCCCTAAGCGGTGTTCTTTTTTATACAAAATCAGCTTATTGCCCCCACAATCCGGGTCCTCATTTTACCTACCTCGGAAGGATGGAAGGCTGAGTCAACCTTGAGTCAATTTAGGGTCCCAAGTCCAAATCTCGTCCTCTTTAATTAAACCATCTGTTAATTTCGTTGATTGGTCCGGTCCCAGCACCTGGCTCTGCAAAAAGGCAGAGTTCTCCCGAAGCCTGGAGCAGTGGCAAGCGGAAATAGGGAGCCACAACCTGCTCGTCCCCAAGAGTAAAAAAAGAACTCTGGGGACTTCGCAGAGGGCTCTACCTGTCCTCGCCTGCTCTGTCTCACATTTCCTTCAGGAAATGGAGTTTTTCAAGCCGCCTTTCAGATGTAAAGGCGGCTCTTTACAGGCAACGGGGCTGGCGGTCTCAGAGGACCGTCTGGCGGTGACGGAAGCCAGACCGGAAGCCACAAAACACCTATTTCAAATAACATTTCTTAATTGTGTATTCTTACTTGCCCTTTTGTACTGTAACACTGCATTTTGGATTCAAATGCAAAAAAATATATATTTTGGAGACCACAGAGAAAGGAATGCTGCATCTGTTTGCAATTCTTTAAGGCAGCTGCATTTTCCCCCTGGGATTATTCAGCTTCCTGGGATTATGCAGCTGCCTTTCTTTCCCAGAAAAGGTCATATTTTGTTTAGACTTGCAGACAAATGAATCCCTGTCCAACATAGCAATGCACAGTCCTACGCTTACAATTTTTCTGCTTTTTCAAGACAGGTGGACGTACTTCTAAACAAAACATTGGCTGCAAATAGCTCTCTTTTTCACATTGCAGGGAAGTTCAGAAATGGCTCAGTGAGTTAACAATTGACTGGCTGATTTTGAGCCAGTCATTCCTTCTCTCAGCCCAGCCTACCTCACAGGACTGTGGTGGGGAAAATAGGAGGAGGAGGGATATTTGGAATATTTGCTACTTTGAATTACTTATATAAATAATGATGGAATATAAATAAATAAATAAATTATTTTTCTGGAGGATGGTGTTTTGCATTGTGGCAAGTCAGCTTCTCATTTTTAAAAAAGTTTAAACATATTTTGAAGAAAATATGTAAATACAGATGGAGTAGACAAATTGCCAAGCAACTAGTGAGATATGTACAGGCATACATTGGCCCTCTGGGTGGTACAAATGGGGATTCCAGGTTTTAGATAATGGGTAGAGCACAGTGGTGGGTTGCTCCCGGTTCTGTCCGGTTCTATAGAACTGGTAGTAAAATCGGCGGGAACCTGCCACAACATCATCATGGGTGTTCTGCGCGTGCGCACAAGTGTGCACAAGCGCGCACGCGCATTCCCACTGCCGATAGTAAAGGTTAGTGGAACCTACCCCTGGTAGAGCATATAGATCAGTCATTAAATCACCATTCTCTGTCTTCTTTTTTAATACTGCAATTCCATCTTTCTCAGAGGACCCTTTCTGCAAATTCAGAGAGCCTATCAAAATAGTCAACATGAACAGTTTGTACGGAAAGTTATCACATGAGTTTATTTAAATAATTGGAAAATACAGTACAAAGTAATTGTGTGAAAACAGGTTCCAATATTTTTATTTTCATTTTAAATTATTTTTTAAAAAATAGTTTTTATTAAACAATTTTCTTCATTTTATATCACAATTTTAATCTTTACAGCGCTCTGATATCAGTATATCTCCTAAGTACATACAAATTATTTTTGTTATTTTTCCTTTCCTTTTGTGTACATATTTATTCTATACAATGCATCAATATTGCAATTACATACCTATATATATTACCCTTTATTGTCACATCTTAATTTACTTTTACATTCTTATTCTTTGCTTCTGTTCTCTAACCAGTTATACCATGTGTACCAAATCAAATAGTATTCCATTGCCGTGGGCACGGCAGTCATGCCTGGGGAGTGACACTGCCTTGCTCCAATGAGACAGAGTCTGCTGTAAAGTTCTTAAGTCCCGCTTCTTCCTGTGCAGTCCAGTTTTTCGACTCGGTCTTCTCTGGGACAGTCATGTCTGTAGTTTCTCTAATCTCTTTAGAGTATTTACTCTGCTATTTTATTTTATTTTATTTCTATTGGAAACTGGCTGGAGCGAGAAAGACTTTTGCCTGAAACCGCTCTGAGCTGCTAGAGCGGCTTCGGTCTGCCGGCTGGCAGAACCGTTTGAATTTTCCGTTCACGAGCTTGCTCCGCAGCACTTCCTGAGCCCATAATAAATTTTGGAGCCTTGTGGAGGTTTTTTGGAGAGTTTGGACAAATTCTGAAGGGGCTGTAAGCTGATTGAAGGGCTTCAGCTCTACAGCTGATTGGCGTGAAGTCTTTACCGCGCCTTTATTTGTCGCGCCATGCCAACGGCTAGCGATCTCAACATTATTAAAAGGACGACCACAGCAAGTATTGGGGGTCTTTTCCTTAACTTGGCTCTTGTAATCTATCAATTTGATGGCTGATCTTCTAATTTTGTGCTGCGTGGGAGGCTTGTTTGTATTTAAAAATACTTGGAAATTTAAATGAACTAGAAATTCAAAATGGCCAACGTTATTGCCACCAAGGCTTCTCGCAAGTCATCCAAAAGGAAGGAGCAGCATGGGCCTGACCCAGGGGAGGGTAGTTCTTCCCACACACACCCTTCTTCTAAAATAGCTCGCTCTTCTGCTTCTAAGGGATCTAAATCCTCTAAGGATGAGAAAAGATGCCACAGAGCCATGGAAAGAGCTTTTAAAAAGGCTCAAGCTGATAAGGATAAAGCCCCAAGCCTACCCCAGGCTTCCACCCTCTCTGTAGTGGCTCCTCCCACAGGCATTCATTGATCATTCTTCTCCTGCCCAAGATATTCCAGAAATTTCTCCTGTTCTAGCCTCCCTCATTTCTATGACCATCCGCCAGGGTATTGCTGAAGGTCTTCATCAGCGAGCTCCTTCTGAGGCTTCAGAGGTGCAGAGTCATCTTGACCACTCTCATAGACATCAGGAGTCCAGAGGTACTGTAACTCATCATGAAGCTCGTGGTTCCCCTCAGTCTGACAGTCAGGATTCTCTATCTGAGGGTGAGATCATTCCAGATCAAGAACTTTCTGAGGATGAAGGCCTAGAGCCAGACCAACCTGTTTTTGTGGGCCTATTCAAACCTCAAATGTTTAGATCTTTGTTGTTCAAAACTCAAACCACTACACGTATGGGTGTTCCCAGTTCCAGCTCTGGTTCCTCTTCCTTGACTTCTGATCCAACGACATCTGTTTTTCTGGAACCCATTGTCCAAACTGAAGTTGTTCCTGCTGCTAAGCTGTTTTCAGACATAGTGTCAGGTATGCTTCCTTCAATATCCAGGAAAGGAAAACCCAAACTCAAACATTTTGAAGAGATTAGTACTTTTACTGAATATGAAATGATCACAACCCAGGTAAAGCTGGAAGTGAGCAAAATGCGCGAAATAGCATCTACTAAGCTTCTCCCCCCCCCCGTGTCCATTGGTCATCAGCCAATCCAAAGGTCTCCCAAAGGTCAGGTGGCATCACGTCTGGCAGTGTCATTCATCAGGAATGTAGGGCAGTTGGTCAGCCGTTCCCTTTGAAGATTCACTTTCGTTTCTTTGGAAGACACGTCCTACAATGGAAAAAAAAACACCTCCTGCATCTTCCCCCCCTTCGCCCCCATAACTAATCCCTCCCCCGTTTCTTATGGCAGCTGAAGCAGGCCAAGCTGAGGCTGACATATAGTTCAAAGACAATGGGCTTTCCCAAGCACAGGACCTCTTCCTAATTCACTAGACAAACGCTTCTATAACTTGGCAACTGACTTTTCCAATATTTTGCAGGTTCCCTCTATGGATTCTCCTGTAGTAGCTTTGTCTTCATCGTCTCTGGTTTCAGGCCCAGCTGAAGAGGTCTTACTCCCAGAGGACAAAAGAGCAGCCTCGTTAAAGGACATCAGGCTTCTTCCTGGGCTGTACAAGCTTCATCGGCTGCCTCTTTCTTCAACTGCGCTACCATCCTGTGGCTGAAACAACTCCAGGAGAGAACCCAGCCACTGATCATAGCTCTCACCAGGACTTAAACAAGATTTTGGCGGCTGTGGAATTCTTGGCAGATGCCACTCTCAACGCAGCTAGATTTTCTGCTAAAGCTATCGGCTCTTCAGTTACGTCTAAGCGTCTCCTCTGGCTCAGAAATTGGCAGGCCGATCAAAGAGCCAAATGGTGTCTAGCTTCTTCCCCTTTCCAGGGTGACACATTGTTCGGGGCTCCTCTGGAAGCCCTCCTGGTTGAGACTAAAGACCATCGTAAAATCTTACCATCTATTTCTAGGAGATCAGAGATCCGCCCACAGTCTTCCTTTCGTTCAGGATCCTTTCGGGCCCACAACTCCAGCTTCTACCAGCAATGTTCCCATTGGTCCTTTCATCCACGAGGATCTCAACAGCAGAACTCTCAGGTCAGACAGGGGTACAGGTTCTCCTCCAGGAGACCGTTCAGAGGCTCCAGAGGCCGGCCTTTTCGCCGAGCCTGTTAATTCTCCTCCTGATTCTAGGATTGGGGGCAGATTATTCTTTTTCGCTGACATCTGGAATAACACAGTTTCAGATTCTTGGGTTAAACATACTATTCAATTCGGCCTAGCTCTTGAGTTCCGCTCCAACCCCCCCCCCCAATTGTTTTCTGCGCTGTCCTTTGTCCTTGGACAGAACCAAACGTGCTCATGTAAATGTGGCCATTGACCACCTTTTGCTAATCAAGGCCATCCAACCTGTCCCTTCTCTCCAAGGGGTCGGGGATTCCATTCCCGTTTATTCCTAGTGCAGAAACCTTCAGGGGATTGGAGGGCTATTCTAGATTTAAAATCTTTGAACCGGTATATCATTTACTGCCAGTTCAAAATGCAATCTCTCCACACTATCCTTTTAGCAATTAGAGAGGGAGATTTTATGTCCTCTATTGACTTAACGGAAGCTTACCTATCCTCCCTGCCCATTGTAAAGTCCTCAGATTCTGTTAGAATGGTAGACATTACCAGTACAAGGCCCTCCCATCTGGTTTATCTTCAGCGCCTAGGGCGTTTACTAAAATTATGGCGGCCCTTATTTCTCACATTTCCACCATCCCTGTCAGGATCCTTTTTTACTTGGATGATATCCTCATCCTTTCCCAATCTGAGCTTCAGGCTCGTTGAGACATTGCTACATCTCTCAATATATTAAGGGCTCACGGATTTTCATTAACTGGAAGAAGAGTCATTTGACTCCTTCTACCCGTCTTCAGCACCTAGGGTCGGTAATTGATACGGTGTCAGCTAAGGTTTTCCTATCCCAGGTTTGACAAGATAGTCTCTGTGGGACTTCCGGCGGTGATCTCAGCGCGTTAGGGACGAAAGGGGCGAGGCTCCGCTCCTGAGTCCCTAACAATCCCGCATCTGGAGCCGAAACAGGCGCTATTGATCTCGTAGTGATCAATAGTTTAAAGGGGAACATCTTAGGACCTCAGAGGAGATCGCAACTTCTCTGAAGGTACAAGATTAAGCCCTTAATCCAGTGTGAGGAAAAACCAGCCTTACGGGACTGGCCAGAGGCGCTGATAACTGTATAAGAGGGAAGCGAAGATTGAAAACTATAAGAGGTCATCAACAGAAGACTATTATCTAGAAAAACCCAAAAAACTACCTGATAATAAGAAGCAGTGCTGGTGGAAGAGAAACCCGAAAAAAGAAAGAGGATAAGCGGCGACGGAAGATAGATCAGAATGGAGCCATTTTGAAAGCAAAGTGACAGCGCAAAAATCTGAACAGCTGAGTGTACACTGAGAGCGGAAGAACAGAAGAAGGTAATCCCTAGGAACACTGCGACGAGAATAGTGAATAATTTAAAAAGATTTTGATATTATTATTGGACTTTATGAGTGTGGACTGGATTGAGCGGAGAGAGTTGGACAAATAAGCACAGAACGTGCAGCATCGGAGTGAGCGGAGAGAGCGTGTGCAGTGTGGAGTGCCGGAGATCGGAGGAGAGGAGAGGAACCTGGACGGATCTCTACAAATTGATCGTATTGGATTTTACTGATGTGGAGTGGCCAGAGTGGATTTATAAATTGATCGTATTGGATTTTACTGATGTGGAGTGACCAGAGTGGATTGAATTAGATAATTCGAAGAAGAAAAAGTTTGTGGGAGAGTGCGGAGAGTTGGGACAAACCCCGGTAAAATTGATTGGAGTGGATTTATACAAGCTATCTTTTAGTAATACTTCTTGCGAAGATTAGGATACAAAACTGATACAAAGTGTGAGGGACTTTGATTATTTGACTACTAGAGACTGAACTGTTTGGATTGAACAATTTAAATATTGACTAATACCTGATGAACCAGATGGTAAGGACTTAAATAGAGGATACAACATTACACTCTTGGGATCGGATGTGGATTCTAACAACAGGAATACAGAGGACTATAGATTAAATTGGATTGTGGAATAATTAAAGTGAATAGGGTGACTCAGACCTTTGGAACCGTATTTGGTTGGAAGAAAGATAAGTTTACATAACACCAAGAAAGATAAGAGACTATAATTAATGGACAATATATATATGCTTAGCTCGATTTAAGTCTATTCTACTATATATCATAAGATACTAGACCCGGAAAATAACCTTTAATAACTTATTAGTTTTTCTCTGAAGTAGTTTGTCTAATTTGTCTATTTGAAATTAATTAAACAATTATAGCATATTATCTTTAATTATCTTTAATTAATTTATTCATATACAGTAAATGATTTTAAATAATTAGATAGAATTATAATAATTAAATTGATATTGATACTATCTTAGAACTATTATAATAAAATACATTTTATTTTGTAAGTAATTGAAGAATAAGGTAACTAATGAATTGTTAGAAGCCTGTTTTTTCCCCGTTGTTTCCCCCTTCTCTTGCTTCCCCACCCCGCCTTCCTTTTTGCTGTTTTCCCAATATCGTATTACTAATCAGAAATACTCTGAAAAAACCTTGTAAAAATAATCCTGCATCCAGGTTATAAACATTAGTGAGAATTTTATGAAATTGTGGGCAAAAATAATAAGCATAATAGATATGGCAACCTCAAACATACCAACTACTATTAAATCAACCAAGAAAATACCCCCAACCCAAACACTATTGGTGGCTTCCCCGGTCCAGCAGAAGACAGGGGAAACAACAGATAAAGAAAAGACCAACATAGGTATTCAAAACATCCAAGCTGCCCTTGCAATGATTCAGGAGGGAATGAAAAGGATGGAAGATAAGATGACCCTGAATCATGATGAAACGAAAAAGAACCAGGAACAAATGCGATTGGATGTAGGGGAAATTAAAGATGAGATTAGAAATATAGATGAAAAAATAGAGAAAATTCAACAAAATATAACCGAAAATGAACAGAGAATCCATAAAGTTGAGGAAAAGGCGGAAGCCACAGCTACCAGGTTGGAACAGATGGAGAACCAACAAGCAACAAGAAGTTGAGACACAGAAGATGCACTGACATTTCTTGAAATGGAAAAGGCATCTTTCTACTTAAGATTTCAAAATATAGAAGAACAGAGAGAGGAAGACTTGGGTGAAATTATGGTTGGAATCTTGGCAGAGGCGACACATAAGGATAAAGATGAAATAAGAGGTGGTATCGACGAAATTTACAGGGCCTTCACAAACTATGCCAGAAGAAACAAACTCCCTAAAGAAGTACACATCAGATTTACAAAAAAAACAATGAAAGAAGAAATATACCGAAAGATGAGAGAGGAGACAGTCATGTACAAAGGGAGGGAAGTTCTAACGCTAAAACAAGTACCGAGAAGGGCCAGGGATAGGAGAAGAGAATATAACTTCTTAACCCGACAGTTAAATAAACTCAAGATTAAATTTAGATGGCTTATACCAGAAGGAGTACTCATTTCTTGGGAAGGAAGAAAATTTCGAATCGACACCATAGAAAAAGCCCAGGACTTCGCAGACCAACATTTAGGATATGAAGGAGAACAGGAGAACAGAGGAGGCAGAGAAGATTCAAACCCCAGTGACCAAGAAGAGCAACCAATAAATAAGGAGGACAAGGAACGGAAGAAGG
Organism: Pantherophis guttatus; assembly: GCF_059756535.1. Lineage (NCBI taxonomy): Eukaryota > Metazoa > Chordata > Lepidosauria > Squamata > Colubridae > Pantherophis > Pantherophis guttatus. The sequence continues at coordinate 116,048,495 of NC_142066.1, forward strand.
GAAAGCTGGGGAAGGAGGAAATGACGGGGATCACACAAAGAGTCACAAGAAACACATCAAAACTCAAAATAACAGACAAATAAACAACACCAGGAATGGAAGAAGAACTAAAACTCATCTCTATAAATATAAATGGTCTAAATTCACCAAGCAAAAGACATCAGATATTCACTAAACTGCAAAAATTAGGAGCAGATATAGTCACCTTACAAGAGGTACACATAAAAAAACAACAGAAAAAATTACTCGAAAATAAAAAATTAGGAGTAATGTACACATCCTTAGGCGACTGTAAAAAAAGGGGAGTGGTAATATATGTTAGAGACCATATAAGAACAAAGCCGATATATGTGGACAAAGAGGGTCGAGTCTTAATAATAGAAGTAAAACTGGAAACAAAAATAATACTGTTAGTAGCCATCTACGCCCCAAATGGAAACCAAATAGACTTTTATAAAAAATTACACAATAAATTAAAAGAGCTGGATTATGAAAATATCTGCATTGTCGGAGATTTTAATGCAATTGTCAACACACGAGAAGACTACTATAGTAACAGGAAGAATAAAATCAAAAGGAAGACACTGCCACAAACATTTAAGAACCTGGTACAAGAAATGAGTCTACATGACACCTGGCGAGAATTAAATACTACAACCAAACAGTACACATACTTTTCTGGCCCACATCAATCGTGGTCAAGATTGGATATGACCTGGATGACACCCCAACTAAGTAAAGAAACACACGACGTAGAAATTATGCCTAACATATGGGCTGACCACAACCCCATCAAAATAATTTGGAAAGGCTCCCGAAAACAAAAAAGATGGAAAATGGATACAAGTATTATAAAGGAAAAAGAGTATCTACAAATGATGGAAAAAGAGATTAAGATATTTTTCCAAATTAACACAAAGGACCAAACGTTGTTACAAAATCTATGGGACACGACAAAAGCATATATTAGGGGCCTAACCATTGCATACGTGGCAAAGAGAAAAAAAGAGAAACAAAGAATCAGGAATGACTTATTGGAAGAAATCAAGATAGAAGAAACTAAATTACAACAGCATCCTAATAATAAGATAGCACAGCAAAAACTTAATTTGGCTAAACACAAATTGAATTTGACTACAAAAGCTAATTTGACACAAAAAATAAAAATGGCAAAACAGACCAACTTCGAACACGCAAATAAAACTGGACGCTGGTTAGCCCATAAATTAAAAAAGCAAACAGACAAAAGAATTATACACCAACTCCAGGACGAATCAGGAACTTTATTCCATACACACGTAGATAAGAAAAACATAGCCAAAACATACTTTCAGAATCTCTATCGGCAGGAAGATGTCCCTGAAGACCAAATTCGAAAATATCTTAGTAAAGTGAATATTACACAATTCGAAGAAGAACATAGAGAGACCCTGAATCGCCCCATAACAATGACTGAATTGATTGAAGCTCGTAAAAAACAAAAGAACAATAAAACTCCAGGACCAGATGGAATTCCTACTGAATTTTATAAACACTCCCAACAAGAAATAGATGAAATATTGCTACAAGTCTTCAACGCAGCATTATTGACAGCTGAAATCCCAAAATCATGGACCGAAACCATTATTACGTTAATACACAAAGAAGATTTAGACCGGACCCAAGTTAGGAATTACAGACCCATCTCATTACTCAATGTAGACTACAAACTATTCATGTCAATATTAGCGCAGAGACTTAAAACAATAATTCATAAATACATACATACAGACCAAAACGGCTTCATACCCAGGAGGCAGATTAAAAATAACTTGAGAATGATCATAGATATACTGGAATACTACGATAAGAAAATAGATAAGGAAATAGCTTTAATATCTCTCAATGCCCAGAAGGCCTTTGATAATTTAAATTGGTCCTTTCTTACATCACAACTTGAATTAATGAATTGCGGAGAGAAATTCCTTAAATTGATAAGAAAGATTTATTCCTGTCAAACAGCCAAAATTGCAATAAATGGTGACATGACACAAACTTTTGACATCCAGAAAGGCGTATGACAAGGTTGCCCCATGTCACCTCTATTATTTATAATCGCACTGGAAGTTTTACTAACGGAAATCAGGAAGGAAGAAGACGTGGAAGGCCTTAAGATTCGGGGAGAGGAGTATAAATTACTTGCCTTTGCAGACGATGTGATCTTCATATTAGAAAACCCAATACGATCTGGAATCAGGTTGATGACAATGATAGAGGAATACGGGGAAGTTGCGGGCCTCAAAATAAATAAGCAGAAGACGAAAGTATTGACGAAGAATATGACCCAAACACAACAGTTGAAATTAGAACAAGAATTAGGACTTCAAATAGTAAAGAAAATAAAATACCTAGGTATTTGGTTGACAGCAAAAGCAACTACAATTAAAGAAGATAATTATACCAAATTGTTAAAACAAATAAAAAAAGACTTAGAAATTTGGAGTAGATTACAACTCTCATTGATGGGTAGAATTGCCTCAATAAAAATGAATATATTACCAAGAGTACTATATTTATATCAAGTGATACCAATACACCCCGGAAGAGATTTCTTTAAGAACCTCAACAAAACAACAATGAACTACATATGGCAGGGAAAGAAGGCCAGAATCAAAATCAAAGCCCTACAGGATTCATGGGACAAAGGAGGCCTAGCAACACCAGATTGGGAACTCTACTATAAGGCATCAGGATTGACCTGGATTAAAGAATGGATGGAACTCGACAACAAAAGAACTTTATATTTAGAAGGCTTTGACTTAATAAGAGGATGGCACGCTTTCTTATGGGACGGATCGGATAAGAGACACATGTACTTCCAATGTCATATAATTCGAGCTTCATTATTCAAGATCTGGCAGGATATTAAGAGAACTCACTATACCAAAATACCAAAATGGTGGTCCCCGATGGAAGCATTGATATACCTGAACACTCTCGAAATAGGAAAAATGATGAGGTACCAAGACTTACTGAATCATGAAGGCGAACTCATTTCAAGACAGCAACTCCAAAACTCCGGCATAAATATCGATTGGTGGCCCTATACTCAAATACACTCAAGACACATAGCAGACAAAAAGCAATATGGAATCTCGAATAATTTGAACGAATTGGATAAGATTTTACAAGGCCCAGAACAAAAAATGATAACCAAATTATATAACTACTTACTTAGATATAAATTACTGGAAGAAACAGTAAAAGAAAATATGATAAGATGGGCCAGGGACATAGGGCACAACATCCAACTGGCAAACTGGGAGAAATTGTGGAAACAGAACATCAAAATGACAAGAGCCATACCCTACAAAGAAAACCTCATAAAAATGTTTTACAGATGGCACCTAACACCAGCCAGACTAGCCAAAATATATCCAAACACCTCCCCACGCTGTTGGAAGTGCAAAACAAAAAAGGGGACATACTACCATGCCTGGTGGAAATGTACAAAGGCCCAACAATACTGGAAGGACACAAAGGAAATCATTGAAGAAATAATAAACCAACAAGTAGAAAACACTCCAGAATTTTTTTTATTTGGAATGATAACAACACAACACAACAAAGAGACAAAATACCTTATCATACACATTTTGACAGCAGCACGGTTACTGTTTGCGCAAAATTGGAAATCAGATCAACTCCCAACCAAAGACAAACTAATCTCAAAGATAACAGAATGTGCCGAAATGGATAGACTGACACTAGAACTCCAAGATAAAGAAGAAAGTGAATTCTATCTTGTGTGGCACCAGTGGTATCAATGGCTGGAAAAGAAAATCAGTACAAATATAGATGAAAGAATATAGGGTAGAAAAAATAAAACCGGAAACAACTAAATAAAGAGGAGATGCAAGATTATTTCTAATCTAAAACATCTGAATTGACAATGTATTACGTAGATATTAACTTATAAAGCAATATATATTCTGATGATGATCAAAACATATATGTAAAGTATAGTGTGGGTAGGTTGGTGGTGGGAACTCGTTTGTCTTTGTAATGTCTTTGTATTTTTTGTATTGTCTTTATATCTCTGTTTAAAACTCAATAAAAAAATTAAAAAAAAAAAAGATAGTCTCTGTGATATGGCCCTTAGGTTTGTTCAGTCCCGGTCAGCTTCCCTACTGAACTTGTCTAGCCTGCTAGGCAAGATGGTGTCCTGTTACGGTATAGTACCCCAGTCTCGTCTTCACAGCAGAGAATTGCAATTGCTTCTTCTGCCTTACCAGCGAAGCCTCAACAGTCCCTCAACCTTCCTCCTTCCTCTGCCCATTAACATCGTCGAGTCTCTCAGATGGTGGACACCAGAGAATGTCTCCAAGGGCTGCTCATTCCTGGAACCTCAATGGTTAATCATCACGACGGATGCCAGTCTAGTTGGTTGGGGAGCTCATCTGGAGACACACATGATTCAGGGCAGGTGGTCTCCCCAGGATTGCGACCTCAACATAAACCTCCTAGAACTCAGGGCGATCTTCCTCGCCCTTCAGGAATTCCTGGCCCAGGAACATTACTGCCAAGGCACACATAAATGACAGGGGGGGACCCGTTTCCCAGCTCTTCTACAGGAGTCTCTTCGTCTGGGGCTCTGGGCCGAGTCCCACCTGGTGTCTCTCCAAGCAGAACCCATTTTTGGGGGGTGTCCAATGTTCAGGCGGACTCCCTCAGCCGCAATCCAATCGACCCGGCAAAGTGGAGTCTTCACCCTGGTCTATTCCAGGAACTTGCCAGATGGTTTGGCCACCCTCAAGTGGATCTGTTTGCCTCAGCACTCAACCATCAACTGCCCCGTTTCTTTTCCCGTTTCCCTGCTCAGGGAGCGGAATCAGTCGACGCCTTACGCAGCCCGTGGTCACAGGGAATCCTTCTCTACGCCTTTCCTCCGTTCCCTCTTGTAGCCAAGGTGATCCGGAAACTCATCAGGGAGGGGGCGGAGCTAGTACTGGTGGCGCCCCATTGGCCTCAACATCCTTGGTTCGCAGATCTAGTGTCCCTGTCGGTAGCCCCTCCCTGGAGGATTCCCGACAGTCAGATGTCGCTGCTACAAGGACGGCTAGTTCATCCAGATCCTCAGTCCTTCCAGCTAGCTGTCTGGAGATTGAGCGGTTCTTCTTGACTGAGGCTCAGGTCCCGTCGGATGTCATCGCAACCATTCAAGCCTCTCGACGCTGATCTACCACTCGTATTTACGACGCCACATGGACTGCTTTCTCCAAATGGTGTAGACGGTGCAGTATCATTCCAACCTCAGCATCGGTGGTTCAACTCCTTGGTTTCCTACAGGATGGTTTTTCTTCAGGCCTCTCTCCGAATACTCTACGGCGTCAGGTAGCCACTATTTCATCTATTCTGTCTTACTCTTCAGCAGCCCCACGGTCCAAAGATCCTTTGATTTGCAGTTTTTTACGTGGAGCTACAAACCTCCGACCTCCAGTCATCCACAGATTCCCAACATGGGACCTTAACAAGGTATTGTCAGCCCTCACCAGACACCCTTTTGAGCCTCTTCGGGAGGTGGACCTCAAGTTTCTATCATTCAAGGTCTCTTTCCTGGTAGCCATAACCTCAGCCTGCCAGATTTCAGAATTGGCCGCCCTGTCAGTCCATCAAGATCTGTGGATTTTTCATGCAGACAGGGTGGTCCTGCGTCTGGATCCGGCATTTATTCCCAAGATCAACTCAGTCTTTCACAGATCGCAGGAACTTGTTCTTCAAAATTTCTGCCCGTCTCCACAGCACTGGCTAGAAAGGGCATGGCACACTCTAGACGTTCACAGAGCCCTTAAGATCTACATTGCCCGCACGTCTTCTTTCCGGTGCACTGAAGCCCTCTTTGTCGCCTTCCAGCCCTCATTAATGGATGCCAAGCTGTCTTCTTCAGCCATTGTCCAGTGGATCAGAGCTACCATAGTTACGGTGTATTCAGTCCAGGCCTTGCCAGTTCCCCGGAATATTACAGCCCACTCCACAAGGAGTGCGGCCACATCAGCGGCCTGGTCCACCAGGGCTCCCCTGGAGGAAGTTTGCAGGGCGGCCACTTGGTCCTCTCCTACTCCGTTCATCCGACATTACCGGTTGGATGCCTATGCCTCGGCAGATGCGGCATTTGGAAGGAGGGTGTTGCAAGGAGTACATCTGGAGACTGCTTCCTGGATCCGGCCTGCTCCCACCCTATAAGACATTGGCTTTGGTATGTCCCAGGCATGACTGCCGTGTCCACTGTCATGAGAATGGGCATTGGTCTTACCTGATATGCCCTTTCTGTGATAGGTGGGCACGGCAGTCAGCCCCTTCCTGTTGGGCCATTCCCGGACGTGGGGGTGGGTGGCAGTCTCATATATGTTCTATTTTTCCAGACACGACAGTCTGCTGATCTACCTCATCTCAAAACTGGACTGCACAGGAAGAGGCAGGACTTAAGAACTTTACAGCAGACTCGGTCTCATTGGAGCAAGGCAGTGTCACTCCCCAGGCATGACTGCCATGCCCACCTATCACAGAAAGGGCGTATCAGGTAAGACCAACACCCAATCTCTTTCTTTTATTTCCATTGTTAGCCTGTCCATCTCCGCACAATCTAGCACTTTTTTTTATCACCATTTAATCAGAGAGAGTACTATTGTTTTTCCAGTATTGTGCGTAGATGATTCTAATTGCTGTTATTATGTGTAATATGATATACTGAGTTTTTTTTACTATAATTCCCCCTTAATATACCTAATAAGAATAGTTCTGATATTAGATCTATTTGTTGTTTAGTAATTTCCTCTTGCCAATTTCTTATCTTTCATCAGTATTTCCTTGGATCTGGGCATAGCCACCACATGCGGCAGTATGTTTTTTTTATTTTATTTATTTATATGCCGCCCTTCTCCAGAGACTCAGGGCGGCTTACAGTGCGTTAAGCAATAGCCTTCATACTTTTGTATATTTATACAAAGTCAGCTTATTGCCCCCACAAACTGGGTCCTCAATTTACCTACCTTAGAAAGGATGGAAGGCTGAGTCAACCTTGAGCCTGGCGAGATTCGATCTTACTTTAATTGCAGACAGCTGGTGTTAAATTACAGTGCTTCTGTCTGTTGAGCTAAACCAGGCTCCTGTTCCTTGCCTCCTTTTACATTTCCAGTATTCCACTGGTCTACTTGGGTACATTTTTGGCAATCTGGCTGGGGGCAAATGCTAACAGTAAAACGTTTTATATATATTTTCTTTGTATGCTGCCAACATTGTAAGCTTGTAGTTTTTTTCCCCACAGTTTTTCCCAATATTCTAAATCAATAGAGTAGCCAAAAAATTTTGCCCAAATTATTGTTTCTTTAAACTTTTATTCTCCCATTTTGAATCTCAAAAGAACATTATATGCTTTCGTTATCATTTTTTTCTTCCGTCCCCTTCATTATTTTGCCGAACTCTTGTTGTTCCCTATAAAAACCATAATTTTCTACATCTTTTTAATATCTTGACTGGAATTGCAGGTATGGCCACCAATCTATGTCAATTCCTTGGTCTTTTAATTCTTGATTCATTTTTACTTTTCCTTGGTCATTTAATAATTCTTTGTACCTCACTATTTTGTCTAGGTCCAATACGTTAGGACCAGTGGTGGGTTTCTACTGGTTTGCACTAGTTTGCATGAACCGGTAGTGGTAATTTGGCCTGGGTTGCTGAACTGATAGTGACCGCTGGCTGGCCACACCCCCAAACTGGTCTTCTGCTCGTTGCTCGCTTGCCTCACCCATCCGCCCACATGACGCTCCTCAAAGCTCACTCGCCCAATCGACGCTTGTCCCACCCATCTGAGCCCTATATATGCCTTTGCTTTGCCACACAGTGCCCACTACTTGCCTTGCGACTCACTCCTCACATGATCTCCCCAGTGGGACTTGCTTGCGCAAGCACAGACTGGTCTGCAGCTTGTTGAATTTGCCTTCCATGGTGCCCCTGCCCCAATGGAACTGCCTCCTCTCACCTACAGGTAAGTACTAGCCTACCCCACTGTCAGGCTCGCATAGGTCGTGAAGCCTGCAGCACTTGGCTGAGGCCTTGCTTGCTGTCCCCCGGCCCCCAGGCTTGCAGAATTCACGGAGCCCGCCAGTACTCACCTGTGGCCTTGCCTGCCACCTACCCCTAGTCCCCGGGATCATGGAGCTCCTGAAGCCCGCCAAAGGTCACCTGCAGCCTTGCCTGCCGCTCACCCCTAGTCCCCAGGCTCGTGGAGCTCATAGAACTCACGGAGCTCGCATAGCCCTCCAGTGGTCACTGCGGCCTTGCCTGCCACCCACCCCTCATCCATAGGTCACAGAGCCACCTCAGCATCCCAGACAGTGGGAGCCCAGGGATCCTAGGCTAACAAAATAACCCACCATCCCTCCCCCCAGCCTCCAGCTTACCTTCAGGTTCAGGAGCCAGATCCTGAGTGGCTGGTCTGGTCGTCTATCTGGCTGGAAGTGGCTGGGATTTTTTTCTTTATTTATGATTTTTAAAAATGATTGTAACAATATTCTTTTTAGGAATTTTTATTGTTTTTAGGAAATGTATTTTTTTTTAGGAAATGTGTGAGAAATAAAGAAGTGGGATTAGGAAGAGGTATTTACGATGTTAAATGGAGACAGGAGTAGTATTTTTCCTCCCTATATTTCCCCTGTTGTTGTTTTTTTGTTCTGAACAAGAGAAGTAGGAAAGGGGGGGGAGGTGCGGTTTGTTTTCCCTTTTACACATTTTTTTTCCTTTGCTGAGTTTGTCTGAGAGAAAGGAGGGGCGAATGGGTGATTTGATCCTGCATTGTTTCTGACTGCATTGGCAGCTATGCAGATGTATTTCCTGTCCTGCTCTGAGTTTTGATTTTATTTTTGTTTGTGAAATGTTTGAGGTGTTTAAATAAATCTATATAATAGAGAAGTGACATTGAAAGTGTAGGGAAACAATAATATAGAATATAAAATACTGATATACTAGATTTAGTAAAAGCTTGTTATTCTGTAATCATTAGGTTCCTGTAACATATATATTGTGCTTTTGTATCACATATATTATTCCTTTCTATTTGTATCTCCTGTTACAAACATATTGTCATTAGGCCTCTGAAATGTATCCGGTATTTGTCAAACATATGTCCCTGCCATTTGACCTGCTCATATCAATCTCTTTCTGTGCCACCTAAAAACATGGTATGTATCTGTTGGAACTCCAGCCATCAACAAAGGGGTAATTTACATCTCAATCCTAATTTATGCCTGATCTGGATAAGATCTGGTCTTCAGGAGCCAGGGGCTAAGTGGCCAATTAAGTAAACAAAGATAAGACTAATTGGAAGTTTAGATTCCTTTGCAGGGCAACAAAGAATACACAAACATAAATTAAGGGGCCAGAATTGGGGATCTAACTGATGCTTTAAAGGTATAAAAGGTGGTTATATCTTCTCTGAAGATGTGAACCCTCCCATATACATATCTCTTTGTATGTGTTTGGAATGGTTTTACCCAGCCTTTTGTCTTTGATCAAAGATTAAATGTTGATTCTTATTCAAGCCTCCGTTTAAGTCTTTCTTTTTGGTTCACTGAGAGCTTAAGCGTATAGCCGGACCTTACAAAAGTTTAAAATAATTATTTTTGGGAGTAGAGACCCGGAGTACCTCTATTAGGTGATTTTCTTTTGTTTTTTGAAGTTTTTTTATTACCCTCTTTTATGTTTTTATGTCTGTGCATTTTGAATGATTTTGGATGCTGAGAAGGAGATTTCTAGGATAGCCTGGATACTGGATAGCCTGGGGAATAGTTGACTATGTTATTTTAGCTTAGTGTTGTCCAGATGAGGGATGTTCCCTTGAGGGAAGAATTACTTACTGGTAGAAGGTAAAGATGGACTTTTGGTCTGGTTAGCTAGGAAGTTACCTGTAAGTTAGTCTGTATAGACTTGTGGTTTAGACTTGTGAATTTAGATTAAGCTTTGCATTTCTTTGAAGCTTATGGAAATAGTTTAGCTAATTTGTGATAGGGGTGTGGTGTGATTCCTCCGAAGTGGGGAGAGTTGAGTATTTATTGATACTTTATTGATTTATTGATAGTTAATTCCAAACTAAGTTGTTTGGAAGAAAGGTTTGAAGAGTTGAAGAAAGTAATAAAATTGTCTCAAGAGAGTTTGGTTCTCTTGACCAATAGGAATTTAAATTTAGTTGAATTCCTGTCAGGAGAGAGAGATGGGACGATGTGAAATGAAATTGTGTGGTTATGAATAAATAGGTTGAGAATGGGATGAGATTGAATGGTTATGCAGTAGTGAATGGAGACACTACTGAGATATTGGAAGCTGGAAAGTTACCGTCTGAATGGTCAGAGCAGACTGTGAGGTTTTTTCTTTATTGTAAGCATTGCACATATTAACTAATGAGGTAGGGAATATTCATGTTGATTCAAAATATGCTTATGGTATCTTACATACTTTTGGGATAATCTGGATTGAAAGGGGGTTGATATTTAGTAATAGAAAGGACTTGCAGCAGGTGGATTTTATCACAGCTGTTTTAAAGGCAGCTGATGGGTTCTTCTAAACTTGCTATTATACAAATAGTGGATGAAGGGATGTGTAAGTGAATGGGAAATGGATGACTAAAGGAAGGGTGCAAATTTTTACTAAAGCTGTGAGTGCATGAGGGAACCCATTGGGGAACGCAAGCACTTATTGATTTTATTAAATGTATATGCATATATGTGTGTAGGAGTGTGTATACAATAGTTATATACATGGTACGGAAATGAATACATTGTGTATGAGATAACATGTAGAGATTTGACCATTTGGCCTTTTCAATGAATCCAAGTAGATTACATTGAAATGCCAGTGGTGTGACCATTGATATATGTAATAATAATAGTGGATTATTTTACTCGATAGTTTGAAGCCTTTCTTTGTGTAAAGACAGGTGCTCAGATGATTGTTAAATCATATTGGAGCGAATAATACCCAAATATGCATTGGTTGATCTTATTGATAGTGATAGGGGTACACATTTCATTGTCCAGGTGATAGAGGTTATGGAACAATTAGGAATTGATTGGCAACTACATTTATTGTTCACGGCAAGTTCTACAGGGCATTGTGAATGTGCTAATCAGACAAGTAAATCTATGTTACAAAGATTAATGTTAGAGCTTCAACTACCTTGGACGAAGTGTTTGCCTTTAGCTCTATTAAGAATAAGAACTAGTCCTAGGAAAGATCTGGGGATATTTACATATGAAATGATGTTTGGATTGCCGTATACAGGGAAAGTTGAGATGCTTAGGATAGAATTGAAATATGTTTTTTCTGAGAAAATATACAGGGACTGTCCCAGTGTTTTTCTCATTTAAGGTAAAAAGGACAGAATCCACCTCTTGATTTCCAAGCACATGAATATAAAAGCGGAGACTGGGTCCTGATCAAAGCACTCAAGGAGAAAAAGTTGCAGCTGGTGTGGGAAGGGCCATTTCAAGTTTTGCTGACTACTGAATCGGCTGTGAGGACAAAGGAACGAGGTTGGGTGCATTATTCTAGAGTGAAAGGACTGGTGGCTTCACTATACGGATGGACGGTTGCTGCAAAATCTACAGATCCTCTTAAATTGACCTTTCGTCAACAACCCTTAGACGATTGATGACCAATGGATGGAAGAAGAGTTTTGTGAAGAATTTTGTATTTGGCTAGGAGTGATATTAATTTTTGTTGTATTTTTGATTATATTAAGAAAAAATATAATTGACTGGTGTAAAAGTATGCTTTGGTATCCAGTGGATGCAGGTTCACTTCGACAGTCTGATACTTTGGTGGTAAGATAATAATATTTTATCTTTCTGGAAGCTACATTGAAGAGGGGAGCTTAGTCCACTAGGAAGATGGGGTATATGGTGTTTCTATTTATTCTTTTGGAGGTGCAGATAGGGATGGAAAAAGAGATGTTGGATGTGTTACATGATTATCCAATAACGTGGCAGCAGTTATGTTTCCATACTGAACTCGAGCACCATTACTCTTTAATAGAAACACTGACCCTAATAGAAGGTGCTGAAGAAGCTGATATATGTATAAGATCATCTTTTGTGATGTATACCGTTGGGCAGATATGCCAGTTGTAACAATACATATGACATAACCCCTAAATACGCTGATTTATCAGATAGAATGGAGTTTTTATATAATCAATGCACTGATTTATATGGTAATCATACTCCTTCATATAAAATGTTCCGTATTTTGGAGGAAGGATTACACTTTCCATATTTTGAAATAAAAGCCCCTTCGAAGTTAATGTTTCTATGTGGAAATTTGGCTTTGCCTAAATTGCCTTATTTCTGGAAGGGAAGATGTGCTGTTGGTTATCTTAAGGCACCTTTATGATATACCAGAAGTATTGCTGAACGGAGAACGAGAGAAGGCAATATATTTCTGGATTTAATGAAGGTAGCTTTAAACAGTACTTCCTTTTGTATCAGGGGTGAGACACTGTCTCTGATATAATGGCTACATGTTTTGTGGGGTGCCAGTACCAGGAAAGTTTTTATTTGAAGAAGCAAATATCATAATAGAACCAAATAATTTTAATTTGTCACATGTTATAACATTATTTGGGAGTCCAAAATACAGCTTTTAGAGGAGTTTGGGATATACTAACCTCATGGTTACCTAATTTTGCATAGTTAAGGGAATTGTTTGTAGCCATATTATTAATTATAGTTATATGTTATTTCTTGTCTTTGTATTAAATGCATACCTATTTGCTGTGATTTTTGGAAGTGTTGCTGTCGACTAAAGAAGCAAAAGAAATTGGCTGGAGATTCGCATGGTGGCTTAGGGAGAAGAGAAGTTTCTATAATGTTACAAGATATACATAATTTACAGGAATAAAAAGTAATGAAGAGGAGAAGTGGGGATTGTGAGAAATAAAGAAATTAGGATTATTCCTGTAAAAATGTATAGCCTAAATTACGCCATTTTGAAATCATGTCAAGGCTTTATTTTACTCTGTATAACCTGATTATATAATTTAGCTGACATTTAAGAACGTGAGAAAGGAACTGTGTAATTCCTGTGTTCTTGAGAATGTGTTTATCTGGCAGGAAATATGCTTTTAGGTCATCTTGCCCTCAAGCATCTTGCCCTCATTAAAAAGGGGAAAACATGTGTTTAACTTGTTATATAAAGTCTGAAATTGTGCTCAAGGGACATGCTTGTATCCTGGCTTGTATCCTGTATGATGTAACCTGAAATTGTATAAAAGACGGTAAACAAGACACTGTAATTTGCTCTCTCAATTTGAGAGGGACCTTTGCAAAGAAATAAACTTTTTCTTGTCTTGTCTTCCAACTCTCTGTCAATTATTTTCCGGGTGACAGGTATTTCCTGTGTATCACAAAATGTTACTATTTTTATGAAATGTATTTTTTGGAAATGTTACTGTTTTTATGAAATGTATTTTTTTTTTTTTTTTAGGAAATAGAATCACATTAAATTTATGAAATTTTAGCTGCTTTTATATGTTCAGTTTTGTGCAAGCTTTGTGAGATTGTGTGTTTGTGTAGCGATTCACTCTCACTACAGAAACACACAATCTCACAAAGCTTGGACAAAGCTGCACATATAAAAGCAAGCTATTGAGTCACAAAAAATGTGGTTGCGTTTTATGTGACTCAATAGCTAGCATATTCAGATTTGTGCAAGCTTTGTGAGATTCTGTATGTAAGTGTGATAACTGGTTTTTGAGGTTGTGTAATTTTTGTGAGGTGGTTGCTTCTTGCAGCAACTACATTTTATGTGACTCAATAGCTGCTTTCATATGTTTAGCTTTGTGCAAGCTTTGTGAGCTCCTGCAGCTTGATGGGTTTTGATGGGTTTCTGATTGTCCTGGATTTCATATTCCTGTTTTCCTGGGTTAATCTTGGTTATAGGTCTTTTGTCTTTTCTATCCTGGGGGTTAATTCTGCCAGGAAAGGGGAAATGGGGAGTTCCAGGTGAGTTATTTTTAGCCTGATTCCCCTTATCTTAATGGCTGTACTTAAGTGTTCCTTTCAGCTAGTGTTTTTGCCTGGGGTTTTCTTAAAGGGGTAAGGGCTGGCTTGAGTTTCTTGACACTGTTTTCTGAGTGCCTCTGGTGCTGTGAGGTTTCTGGCACTGTCCTTTAGGGGTATACTATACTTCCCACCAAGAGACCAAGACTGGAACAATCAGATACAACAGAATTGGATCCAAAACCATCACAAGCACCACTGCCACCACTTGAACATGGAGAAAGCAGCAAATTAAAATTGATATAGTGTTTCCCCCAAAATAAGAAATGTCCTGAAAATAAGGCCAAGTCTGATTTTTGGGGTGGCCTCCCCTGAAAATAAGCCCTAGGAAAGGGTGGGCGTGGCCAGCACCGGAAGCAGCCCTTCTCTTCCCTGGTCAAGTAATGGCAGCTGGTCCCCTTAATCATGACCCGTGGATCAGCTGAGCTGATCGGGAGCTGCCTCTCATTCTCTCTCTCCCCCCACAATCTTGGTGCTCACCCACCTCCCGTCCATTCATCCACCCATCCATCCCTCTCATCTGCAAACTCCTGCCCTGCTCACAAGAGAGCAGCCGCCCAGCACTTCTTGCCACGTGGTGCCCACCCAGCATTGAGGATGGCTTCCTCTGCAGCTTCCAAACCCGTGGAAGCCACTGGAAACGGAAAGACACCGGTCAGACCAGCCGCTTGCTGCAAGTCTTTCAGGAGTCGGGGCAGAGAGTCTTCTGGCAGCCAGGGCAGAGGCAGCGAAGGGGAAGTGAGCTGTAGCCCCGCATGGAGAGACTGCACTGCTGCCATCCAACACTGAGGATGACTTTGTGGCTTCCAAACCCCAGCTAGAAGCCGCTAGAAGCGGAGAAGACACCAGTTGGGCCAGCCGCCTGCTGACAAGTCTTCCAGGAGCCAGGGCAGAGAGTCTTTTGGCAGCTGGGGCAGAGAGGCGGAAAAAGGCGAAGTGAGCTTCAGCCCCGCATGGGGAGACACGCTGCTGCCACCGCCATCCGACCACTGAGGATGGCTTCCTCTGCAGCTTCCAAACCCCAGCTGGAAGCCGCTGGAAGCGGAGAAGAAGCCAGTTGGGCCAGCCGCCTGCTGTTGAGTCTTCCAGAAGCCGGGGCAGCCGCATGGAGTTGGAACCATAGAGTGAGAAGCCACTCCCAGAGTGACTGCTGCTGAAAGAGTCTGCGTTGGCAGCAACCGGTCTGGGAGTGCGCTTCCTGGCACGACAGGGATCAGGGAGCCGCAGAGAGGGGTGAAAGAGCTGCATGCAGCTCCAGAACCGCAGGTTGCCGACACCCATGCTAGATGATCAGCTTCTTCCATGGGATGGCATTCCATATGCTACCAAACAAAAGCTGAGGTACTTTTAGACTTCTAGTCTTGGTGTTTATTACATACCTAGAATAAAGCCAATGGGACATCTAATTGCTAATATTGCCAATCAGAAAAAGAAAGTTCAAAAGTCCAAAGAAAAACTGTGAGTAAGGCAAGTAAGAAGCATGAGCACAGCAGAACTCAACACTGAGAGATGAAATCAATTGCTAAATGTTGAACTTTAAGTATTAGCAAATTGAAATGACCCTTCAAATAAAAAATATACTGTTTACTAATTAGTATCCAACAGTCAAGGAATGATATTTGTAATGGTAAACGAACCATAATTAAGTATTACGCTGCCAACTAGTACTTGGTATGGTAGCAATAAAAGTCTTAGAAATATATTCAGATTCTGTGATGTGTCTACAATTTCAAAAATCAATACAGTGCAAACAACAGTTGTCAGATCTACAAGGTAGACCAGTATAAGAAAGCAATTCTCGAACAAGAACAAGGGATAGATATCAAACAAAGGAAAGTGTTGGAAGAGAAGCATTGACTATGAGGGGAAAGATAGCTGATTATTCCAAAGGCACAATGTTCCTAATTGCAATATAATGGTTGAGTCACTCCCATTCCCTGATGTCAGAGATGGCATATTCTGCTACATTGAAGCCACACCTGTGAAATGGTCTAATGGACAAGGCATTTTGATGAAATAATTCAACTTTAATCATAGTATGTTCCATGTACTATATATGTGTAATAAAAGTCCAAAGGCTTTGAATAATAACATCGAAGAATATTTATTGGGTTCTTGCAGTAATAATTTTGAGACATTATTCTATCAAAAATTATTTGTGTCCCTCTCATACCAACGTCCATATAGGCCAGCTGTTATTAAACCAGAAGATCCTCCCATTTTGTACATGACATAGGATTTTTTTTCCCATCCCAAATAGTCAGGAAAGTCTAGAGTGACGCCAGATCTTAGCAAGAGAGGAAAGATAAAAGTAGTACTGAAATTTCCTTGGAGCTGAAAATCTATCAATCCAGATGCCTCTGTGATTTCTTGCCCACAGGTAGAATAGTTAAGTCCACCACATTTTACTAATACACAGGCTTGAACATAGTATGTTCCATGTACTGTATGCAAATCATCAAAAACTCCTAAAACATAAAGTTCATTTGTTTTTTCTAATTGCTTATAGATTAAATTACAACAAAGTGTATTGGAACAAACTTCTATATTTCCTTCTGCATTTAGTATGGGCATTAAGGTAAAATTATCATACATCATTATTCCATAAAATTCTTGGGATGGCTTTTCTTCTATTTTACAGTCAATTTCTTGATCTTTATGGCAAATCTGTTTCTCTATATAAAAATTCAAAGAACTCTTTTGACTATTGTGGGATATTGCATTGTTTTCCATATTAGTTTCATGATATGATGTAATAACTGGAATTTCTACAACTATAAGTTTCCCATTAATGCTTTCCATATCATAATAAGTGAAAGATTTTGATGGTGTATATATACCACTGCCTGTCATGCCCAAGTCAGGATGATGGATATTTGCTGCCAAAAGGTTTATTTTAAAAGCAGTTGCAAAAGCTTGTTGAAATTCTACAGCAGACAAAAGTGGAAGTTGATTCATCCATGCAGTAGGATATGCGACCTGGGTTATGTTGTATTGCTTTATAAGGGTTACAGTTGGCTCATAAAATAAAATATCAAAGCAAGTAAAGATTCCAAATCTGCCTGCGAAAGGTGTATCAAAAACTGTATAATCAATCTCTGGTGGAGTATTAAAGGCATACTCGAAGTATAGGTTTTGTTTTCTGTATCTGGCTATGAGTATGCCATTGTCATTAAGTACTACATTGGTATTAAACTGATACCTTCCATCTGGTGGACAGTGTGGATCACTTTGCATGCAGGGCTCTTTAGTTCCCAAATTTACAACTAAAAATATTTGATTTTTCAACGCCATACAGCTGAGTTGATGGAGAACCTATAAAAGCAAAAGTTTTTTAAATATTAAATTAGAATGTTGTCATATATAAAAAAGAAAAACACTGAGCTACAGTATTGTGTTAACTGACTATTGAATTACCTTATTTTTTGGACTATAAGACGCTCCAATCTATAAGACACACCTTGCATTTGGGGAGGAAAACAAGAAAAAAAAATCTGCCTCTGTCTCCCAACATTTTGCCTTCTTGCAGCAAACAGCAATCAGCCTGGTCAGCTTCAGCATAGCTTGATTTACATGAGCAGCTGATTGGCGGTAGGATTTGCCTCCTGGATAGGCGGTGGCAGTAATCCCCGCCGCCTGGAACGGGCTGAAAGCACAGAGGCCAAAAATGGGGTGCACAGATGTGGCGATAAGCAGCAGTGACGATGGGCGGTGGCAATCCTCGCAGTCTGGAACAGCTGATAGGCGATATTCCAGGAAGTAGCTCCAACCGTCTACTGCTCGTGCTAAATCAGATTGTGCTGAAGCTGACCAGGCATGTTTGCTGTTTGCTGCAAGGAGGCAAATTGCTGGGAAGCAGAGGCTGAAGGGGGGGGTAGGTGGGCGGGGCTTCACTGTATAAGACACACAGGCATTTCCACCCACTTTTGGGGAAGAATGTGTCTTATACATTGAAAAATACAGTAGGTACAATTTTAGCTTTTAAATGATTTTTATTTGGAAGAGTGCATTAAGAAAATAGAGGAAAAAAATTACATTAATTAAAGAAATTACCTCAGTGTCATTGAATAAGTAAAATTCTTTGCATGGATTCCATGTTAGAGAGTCCAGGTTTGGAATGAAATCCAGGTAAGGATAAATGGAAGCCCTTGTGAAGTTGAAACCTTGAATTCCATCTTCAGGAAAGATAATTATTTGGGCCCCCTAATAGTTACGAAAAATATTTATCAGCCAAAGGCTAATAGTGAAACAAAATTATTTCTTTATTAAATAGCTATAGTTTAAGGCATATAATTGCTTTCATTAAAAATAATTTCATAATTATGGACAAATTAATACATTGTATTTGTATTTCAATGGAAATTAAATGGAAATTAGTGAAACACACTAATTTTGGAAATGAACAAATCTATCTTATGCAGACACAGAATGCAACTTCCTCAAGCACTTTATAGGATACATGTAACAAACTCTTATAGTAAATATAAGGCATCTTGTTCAACTGTCACATTTTTAATTAATCTAAAAAAAAACCAAGGGTGATCTAAGATTCTGGGAACTCATAATAGAAGCCAAGATGATAGTCTTTTACAGTCCAAATATCTGAAGTCTACATTTTAATAACTTAATGACTATAATACTACTATATGCTAAATAATACTACTGTATTATGATATAAAATTGAAGCTAATCCGTTCACTGTTATTTAGGTCTGTGCCAATTTAGAGTGTTGCAATAAGGTATTTTCAACTGACTTCCAATGGTAGTCAAATTTTATATTAAAAATAGCAAAGACTAATATTCTACCTGTTTTGCTGCATTAATTACTTGCTCTTCATAAATGTCTAGATTCCTCTTCATTAATTGTAATGCAGTTTGCCGATCAATGATGGCCACTGGATTGGGATTCAGGATGGCATGATGTTCATATACAGCAGCAACATAATGTTTTCCTCTTTGAATATCTATGGAAAGAACTTGATGACCCAGAGTAAACAAGATGACATTTGCCATGAACCTAAAATGAAAGCAGATGAATATGACCATAACGAACAACATCCTAGATCAGTAATGTTGAACCTTTTGAGCTTGTGGTGTCAAAAATTCAGAAATTATCTAACTTGACTCTGCTGGAGTGTCGACTTCTCTCCTCCCTGGTCAAAAAAACCCGAATTCATAACTAAAAGTCACTTTGGATAATGTTATGGGTGGCATGTAAAAAAAAATTGTTCCCCTAGGCCATTTTAGGAGCAAAGTGGTGGATTTTGCTGACGTTTCATATTCAGCAGTGCTACCTGCAAGATGCTCTTCCTGAAGATTTTAAATTTTGGGAGGCTCGACATGGAGGAATCGGGCCAAATAACTGCACATTACTAATCTCTAGGGTCTAAAACAAAAAAGTGGTAATAGTGTTTCATAATATGCGAACAATAAAAGGTAAAGTAAGGTAATTAGATGAGAGTAGCAAAAATTATGATCGCTTCAGGATAAAATAAAATATATGTATAAAGAGCAGTATCTATGGAGATTGTCAGTCATCCAGGTCATGGTTGTCCCAAAAGTGCTTTTTCAAGAGGCAACTGAACTTTCTGGTTTGGTTTTGTTTTTTGAAGACCTTTCGTTTCTCATCCAAGAAGCTTCTTCTGAATTGAAGAAGCTTGGATGAGAAGTGAAACATCTTCAAAGATATAAAGAGCAGACTATATTCAGTATTTTTTTTTTTTTTAAAAAATTGATTTATATGCCGCCCTTCTCCGGAGACTCAGGGCGGCTTACAGTGCGTTCAGCAATAGCCTTCATACTTTTGTATATTTATACAAAGTCAGCTTATTGCCCCCACAAACTGGGTCCTCATTTAACCTACCTTAGAAAGGATGGAAGGCTGAGTCAACCTTGAGCCTTGGAGAGATTCGAACCAGCAGTAAATTGCAGGCAGCTGTGTTAATAAGTATTTAAATTTAAGTGAAGCTTTTGATTTGCAAAGCAAAGTCTTATGATTCAGGGTGTTGGAAATCTTATGATGCAGATTGTGGGAAATAGTTTCTGTTCTCCCACCCTTCCTTCTCCTTCAGGCCTATTTGAAAGCACTGTCCTTCATTCACTAACTATTTTAGCTTTTTTTTTTTTTTTTTTTTTTTTTTTTTTTTTTAGAAAAGCTCTATACTTAAATGACTGAGTCTGGGTAATTCATATATAAATGCATAATTAACCTTCATGAACATGCAACTCACAGATCAGTAAATCAAATTTTTATTACAGTCCTAGACTAGTATAAGAAGGGTGGGATGTAAACAATTTCAAAAGCTAAAAAATATAAAATACACAAAGTTAAACACATTTTAAAAAGCAAATGTTTAAATCTAAAAAAATAAACTTATTAGAAAGGTAAAACATTAAATACAAACAAAAGTATACAGTTGACTAAATCTATCATAATACAGAACACTCTTAACTGACAAGTTAAAACTTTTTTTTTTAAAAAATATGATTAACTTGAAGCTCATAAATGCTTAAATTTTCCTGGTAAGGATAAATTTGTCAAAATGAAGACCAGGTTATTATATTTTTTAAAAAGTGTTTTAAAATCTGAAACCATCCATTTGTGGTGGGTGGAGTCTAGGGCTCATATAGGGTATTAAGAAAGAGAAAGAGAGACAGACAAGAAAGAAAGACGAAGGAAGGAAGAGAGAGAGAGAGAGACAAAGAAAGAAAGAAAGAGAAAGAAAGAGAAAGGGAGAGAGAGACAAGAAAGAAAGAAAGTAAGTAAGAGAGAAAGAAAGAAAGAAAGAAAGAGATAAAGAAAAAGAAAGAAAGAGGAAAGAAGGGAGACACAGAGAGAGAAAAGAAAGAAAGAGAAAGAAAGAGAAAGCGAAAGAAAAAGAAAGGAAGGAGAGAGAGAAGAAAGAAAAAGAAAGAAAAAAAAGAGACAAAGAAAGAAAGAAAAAGGAGAAAAAGGAGAAAAAAGAAAGAAAAAGAAGAAAGAAAGAAAGAAAGAAAGAAAGAAAGAAAGAAAGAAAGAGGAAGGAAGGAAGGGAGAGAGGGAGAGAGAAAGAAGAGGAAGAAAGCACCACAAAACCTGGCACTAGATGTGGCTTCAGAAGACATTTTGAAAAAGCACAGCAATCTAGGGCTGGAAGGGATCTCAGAGGTCATCTAGTCCAACCCACGGCTGCAGCAGGAAACCTTACATTATCTGAATTATTTTGGTGCCTCTAACAGAGAGGGAAATTGCCAGAAAGAAAGAGTTTATTAGAACAAGGCTGCCATGCAGAGGAAGGCAGAGATAGTCCTTGACTTATGACCATAATTGAGCCCAAAATTTTGGCTTCTAAACAAGAGACTTTCATCCCATTTTACTCAATCCATGACCTCTCCTGGCTCTAACAGTCATGTGCAAGCTAGGGAAGAACATGTGAAGATGTGTGTAATGTTCTAATGTACAGAAGTTATAATTAAATGTGTGGCAGAAAGTGGACTCTGGGTGTGTTTTTCCAAATGTAATAAGTGAGGTTGAATGTGTATAGTTTTAGAAGAGCTGTGTGTGTGTATGTGTGTATACATACAAATACAATATATATAGTAGATAATGTATCTTTTTGTGTGCCTATACACACTCTCCCCTTCATTGATTACTGCCTTGTTGTGGCGAAGGGGCTTGTGTAGCTCAATAAAGCTGTGAGCTATGCCGTGCAGGGCCACCCAATACGGACAGGTCATAGCAGAGAGTTCTGACAAAACGTGGCCCACTGGAGAAGGAAATGGCAAACCACTCCAGTATCTTTGACATGAAAACCCCATGGACAGTACCAAAAGGCAAAAAGATATGATGCTGGAAAATGAGCCCCTCAGGTAGGAAGGTGTCCAATATGCTACTGGGGAAGAGCAGAGGGCTAGTACTAGTAGCGCCAGAAAGAGTGAAAGAATTGGGCCAAAGCCGAAAGGACGCTCAGCTGTGGATTCATCTGGTGGTGAAAGGAAAGTCCGATGCTATAAAGATTTTTTCTCCATAGGAACTTGGAATGTAAGATCCATGAATCAAGGCAAGATGGACGTGGTCAAACAAGAGATGACAAGACTGAACATCGACATCTTAGGAATCAGCAAACTAAAATGGACAGGAATGGGTGAATTTAATTCAGATGACCATCAGGTATACTACTGAGCAAGAATCCCTCAGAAGAAATGGAGTAGCCTTCATAATCAATAAAAGAGTAGGAAAAGCAATACTGGGATACAATCCCCAAAATGACAGAACGATCTCAGTTCGAATCCAAAGCAAACCATTCAATATCACAGTAATCCAAGTCTACGCCCCAACCATTGGTGCTGAAGAGGATGAAACTGATCTGTCTATGAAGCCCTTCAGCACCTTATAGAATTAACACCAAAAAATGATGTCCTTATCATCTTGGGGGATTGGAATGCTAAAATAGGAAGCCAAAAGATAACCGGAATTACAGGCAAGTTTGGCTTTAGAGTACAAAATGAAGCAGGGCACAGGCTGATAGAATTTTGTCAAGAGAATACAATGGTCATAGCAAACACTCTTTTCCAACAACCCAGAGACGACTCTACGTATGGACATCACCAGACGGTCAACACAGAAATCAGATCATGACCTTCTCGTTACAAAATTTAGGCTTAAATTAAAGAAAGTAGGGAAAAGCACTAGGCCATTCAGGTATGAACTAAATGAATATACAGTAGAGGTGACAAATAGATTTAAGGAATTAGATCTGATAGACAGAGTTCCTGAAAAACTATGGACGGAGGTTCGCAACATTGTACAAGAGGTAGCAACTAAAACCATCCTAAAGAAAAAGAAATGCAAGAAAGCAAAATGGCTGTCTGAGGAAATTTTGCAAATAGCTGAGGTAAGAAGGAAAGCAAAAGGCAAGAGAGAAAGAGAAAGATACACCCAATTGAATGCAGAATTCCAGAGAATAGCTAGAAGAAATAGGAATGCCTTCTTAAATGAACAGTGCAAAGAAATAGAAGAAAACAATAGAATAGGGAGGATCAGAGATCTCTTCAAGAAAATTGGAGATATGAAGGGAACGTTTCATGCAAAGATGGGCATGATAAAGGACCAAAATGGCAGGGACCTAACAGAGGCAGAAGAGATTAAGAAGAGGTGGCAAAATTACACAGATGAACTATACAAGAACGAGCTTAACGTCCCTGATAACCATGATGGGGTGGTCACTGACCTCGAGGCAGACATCCTAGAATGTGAAGTTAAAGGGGCCTTAGGAAATCTGAGCAACAGCAAATCTAGTGGAGGTGATGGTATTCCAGTTGATCTATTCAAAATCTTAAAAGATGATGCAGTAAAAGTGCTACTCTCAATTTGCCAGCAAATTTGGAAAACTCAATGGTGGTCACAGGATTGGAAAAGGTCAGTTTACATTCCAATTCCAAAGAAAGGCAATGCCAAAGAATGTTCAAACTATCGTACCATTGCACTCATTTCACATGCTAGTAAAGTTATGCTTAAAATCCTACAAGCTAGACTCCAGCAGTATGTGGATTGAGAACTACCAGAAGTACAGGCAGGATTTCAGAGGCAGAGGAACTAGAGATCAAATTGCCATTTTGCCATTTAAGGTAAGGTGACCAGACGTCCCGCTTTTGGCGGGACAGTCCCGCTTTTGAGCAATTTGTCCCGCGTCCCGCGGCGTTTCAAAAAAGTCCCGATTTTTCTTGAGCCCCAGCTGATGGCTAGAAGAAAAAAAAACTGTTTAAATTCTTGCCCGGGGCTTCAAAGGGCCGCCCTACAGGCAATCAGTGTAAAGCAGTTTTTTTTTCCCCTAGCTAAGCTTCAGAAACGAAACCGAAACCAGGATCTTTGGTGCAGCGTGACAAAATGAGGCAGAGAGAGATTTATTTTTATTTTTATTTTTCCTCCCCAAAAAAGGTAGGTGAAAAACTGCAAACAATGGGAAATTTAGGAGGAGAGTTCAAGATTTTAAAACACAAAGGAAAAAAAGCTGTATTTAACTAGGGAATTGTAATAATTGAGATACTATTAATTGTATATTGTGTTGAAAGCAGAAATGGTTAAGTTGTGGTTCGGAGGAATATATGGGAGAAATTATTTGGTTTATTATTATTGGTAAATATAATTAATTGATTTGTAAGAAATTGGATTGCATGGAAATAATTGGAATATTCATGTTCATATTGATTAATATACAAAAAAGATAGTTTTATAACTAATTGATTTATATTAAAATGTTGAATTTGTATTAAACAACTGTATTACATAATTACATAATTAAACAATGTGAGGATGGATATAAAAATAGATGACAATGGGAAGGGGTATAATATAGAATAGAAGGGAAAAATTGAATTTGATTAAGATTAGAGATGAGGATGAAGGGTAATATTGGTTTTTTTAAAAAATAGATGAGGAATAAATATGGCAAAAAGGAAATATAGAAATTGTAAATTTAATTGAAATGACTAAACGCTGTTTAAATTTGTGAACCAGCCAAATATTCTGTTCAAAGAAAATACATTGTATGTTTGTATGTGTGTTTCTAATTATTGCTATTTATTCATATTTGTTCTCTTTTATTCTTTAAAGTTTAACAATTCATTCTTTATCTTAATATCTTTATATTTGCTTGGGGTTGGCTTTCTTCCCTTTCATCTTTTTTATTGTACAGCAATCTTTCTCCTCAAACCTACCACCTCTCTCTTTTCTTTCCTTCTTACTTTCTCTTCCCCCCACCCTCTTTTTCTCCTCCCTACTTCCTCTTTCTTTCTCCTTCTCCTCCTCTCTTCCTCCCTCTCTTACCCTCACTCCTACTCTAATTTCCATTCCTTCATCCCTCTCTATTGCTGTAATTCTTTAATGCATATGGACTACTCAGAGGGCTGAAAAAGTTATTTTTGATTGGTCCTCACACTTTTGACCAGTCCTCGAACTTATGACTGTCCTCACATTTTACATTTTTGCCCTATCTTGTCATCATGGTGAAGAGAAGCAGTTGTGAAATGAGTGACATGGTTGTTAAGAATGCTGCATGGGCATAAATGTGAGGATGGTCATAAGTGTGAGGACCAGTCAAAAGTGCGAGGACCTGTCAGAAATGACTTGTTTCAGCTCTCTGGTTAGTCCTTTTGTGCATATGGACTACTCAGAGGGCTGAAAAAGTTATTTTTGACTGGTCCTCACACTTTTGACCAGTCCTCAAACTTACGACTGTCCTCACATTTTACATTTTTGCCCTATCTTGTCACCTTGTTGAAGAGAAGCAGTTGTGAAATGAGTGACATGGTTGTTAAGAATGCTGCACGGGCATAAATGTGAGGATGGTCATAAGTGTGAGGACCAGTCAAAAGGTGAGGACCTGTCAGAAATGACTTTTCAGCCCTCTGAGTAGTCCCTATACACATAGCCATGGCCACCCGGTCACATGACCAGGTAGCCACGCCCACCCAGTCACATGGCCTCCAAGCCACGCCCACACAATAAGCCACGCCCACAATGGTGTCCTTCTTACCAATGTTAAAATCTGTTCACCTTACCCTATAGACATAGCCATGGCCACCCGGTCACATGACCAGCTAGCCACGCCCACCCAGTCACATGACCAGCTAGCCACGCCCACAAAATAAGCCACGCCCACAATGTCCCTCTTTACCAATGTTAAAATCTGGTCACCTTAATTTAAGGCGTAAGCTTAAATGGACTCCAGAGGATGGTAGAGGACAAGAGGGCCTGGAGGAACGTTGTCCATGGGGTTGCAATGGGTTGGACACAACTTCGCAACTAACAACAACAACATACACACTCTATACTATGTAATATGTATGTACCCATATGGCATATATACATAGGATTAAATAGTATATTTTGGACGTTCAGTGGTAGTAAATAAATAGACACTAATTTCATTAGTGATAAGAACCCCAACCTCAAATAACCTAAAGCTGAAACCAACAACATACAAAAACAACAATACCAAATGAAATTTCAAAGAAGTACAGCATGGAAAGTTATTTGTCCATTTCATAATGGACAGATCAATTCAATATTTAAAACAGTTTTCTTAATACAGAAGTTATACAATAATATAACAAGGGGATAATAAAGCAGAATGGTTATTTTGGGCAAAAATATATGTCACCTAATATTCAAACCACATTTTCAATCTAATATTCTCCAGAAGATTTGGGATTACAGCACCCAGAATTTCAAAACAATGTGAGCTCAAAACTTGGCAGTTGTACACCCCACACATCAGGAAGGTATTAAATTGGGAAATGCTACTGTAACAAATGTGATTATTAGCATAAGCTATTTTTAAGTAAATTCTGGCTACCCTGTTCTGGCCTCCTGTAAAAACGTCCTCTTCTGATAATTGATTTACTTGCTCTAAGAGAACAATCCAGCTGCTGTTTTAGGGAACACACAGAAGAGTTTGTACAGCTTAAGTACAAGAAGAAATGTTCCTTTGTGCAGAACCTGTTAAAAGATGCAGATGTAGCTAGTGTGTGTAATGTAATATATGATTATACAGAAAAGTGATATATGATGTTCTTCTGCCCAAAGAAAGGACATACTTTTAATTACTTGTTGCAATGGTAAGGAAGGCATATTAGAAATATATACTATTTTTATGTATAATTTTTGATTAAAACTTAAATAAAAATATTTTTATTAAAACTTAATATAATATACTAATAGAAAGTAAAGAACAAAAAACAAAAATAAAACAAAAAAGGTGTAATAAAGGGGGGAAAGTTAAAAAAAATAAAAGAAAGAAAAAATATATAAAGAAGTAGGAGTATATGCTATTTCATGAACCTTGTTAGCCCTGTGTCAGTGAAGTTGTTACCATACTTAGGAAATCGCTTGGGCAAAATCTTTTAGCAGCATAGAATGGCCGAACAGCAAGTATGGCAGTACATTATTATAAGAACTACTCATACTTATATAATGATTGTCATGAAGACCTCCAGCATCAAAGACTTCTGGAAGAAAATAAAGGTGAAATTCCGTAAAAAAGGAAAAAACTTACCAAGATTCTAGCCAAAAGTCTGCTGACATTGGCTTTGTTAGGCCATGCAATGAAAGAAAAAAGGTGTTTACACTGTTGAAAAAATCTGTGTATAATACTTAGCAATAGCACTTAGACTTGTATACCGCCCTCTCTAAGAGGTTTACACAGTGAGCATATTGCCCCCAACAATCTGGGTCCTCATTTTACCAACCTTGAAAGGATGGGAAGTTTAGTAATTTCTTAGCACAGATGGTTGTGATTTCTAATGAAATTTATAAAACAAGTTGATTTAATTATTGTAGATTTAGTAACACTTAGCTAAGTTTCAAAAGAAGAAAATTGTTTTTAAAATTCTTGTTTGATGAAATGGAAATCTAACCCCACTGACTTTGTAAGTTATTGGTTCTTCTACTTTGCACTCTTCCATCGATTGGATTTTGGTATCAGACTGCAAACATAAGGTTTGAGCTCAAGAAATTATTGGATGGGGATCTTACATACATTAGGATGACATTTGCTATTATGTAAACATCTCCCTGCATCCCAACCCTTTAATAAATGCATTAAAAAATATGAGCAGAATCCATGGTTTTAACTGGAACTATATGCAAATTCACATTCCAGTTGAAGACTAACATTTTAAAAGTTTGTTTCATATACTAACTGCATTCAAAAATGTTGCTTCTTTATATCAAATATGGGGAATCAATGACCTTTTAAATATTATCAAGGATATTGTCAGATGTAAATGCCTTATTCTCTAATGTGTAAATAATATATGAACGGGGTATCAGGGGTTAACTTATTCTTCACTTCTTAATGTATTCATAATTCACCACTCCCACTTATAGCTCCACCCATTGTATATATAAGGAGCCACCTACACCCTTTTCCTTGCTTCTATCTGTGAATATTCAGTGAATATAGAATGCCTATTGTAAATAAAAGGAAATATATTTAAACCTTTAACTCTTACTAATATTATTGAGTCTGATCCTGAAAATATTGCAACAAGCTGGTAGCAGAGGATGGTTAATTGACTCAATAAAAAACTTAAAAATGTCTAAGAAAGATAGGCCCAACACCAGGGCCTACAGCAAAGAAATGGAAACAGAACAAGAAATAATCAACGAATCCACAAACGCAATTTCGAGAGAATCCGAAGAATACACCACTGAAGACGAAGAAATAATAGATGAAATTGATGACCAGAAGGAAATCGAAATAGAGAATAACGAACTCAGGTCAGAGATATTAAAACTATTAAAGAGCCAGAAGAATGATGAAAGCCTCATCGCGAAACTCCAAGATATGCTGAAGAACAGCGGAGCAGCGAGAGAGAAAAACATCACTAATGAAAAGTCTAAAGACCCAAAAATAGTGAGTGATATGACTGCAGAGAAAGTCATTACGAAGAAGAAAAACGGTGATCCCGCGTGAAATTTTGAATGGCAGCCATCTTGGTTTCAACAGGCCTCCAGGGTGAGCGAAGCAGAGCCAATCAAAATGCTCAATTCAAAATTTCTGGCGCAAAAAACGTTATCAAACAACGAAAATGAAAAAGAAGATTCAAACTCCTCAGAAGAATCAGAATCAGAAAGTGAAGATGATTCAACAAACTCCCAAATAAAATCAGCAATGAAAACGCTTTTTGCTGCATTTGGGCCAAAACTAAAAATTAACAAACAACTACCGAAGAAGCGAGTGAGCAAGCCGATGCCTCAAGACCTGCCCGCTCCCATCCTGACTACGAGGACGCCGACGCCCGAACCCAGAGAGCCCTGCCGGTACCGCCCTACGCCACAGACCGAAGCAAGCATCAAAGCCCTCAGGGGAAGAGGAAGAGCAGCCGCCGTCGTCAAGACTCCCAAAATCGAACCAGAGACCAATTCAACTGAAGAGGAGCAGAACGAGCGAGCCACAATGGAGAGAACCTTCCACGACGACTCCAAAGAAGAAATGGACAACGCGCATGCGCAAAACTACGCAGACGGTCCGGGAAGACATGAACTGGCGAGGAGACCATGCAGACTCGTTGCGAGCATCTCCATGCCGTTTTGCAATTTTCTACACTTGCGAGACCACGGACTACCTCAGGTTGTAAGTAATGGACACAATAATGTCGGAAATTTACCCAGTGACTTCCCAAAGCTAGGGGTTGATGGCGTTAATTTGCAAGAATGGTATCAACAGCTCCAGGTTGTCTTTATGAAGGAAAACTTATTATTTTTTATCACTAGTCCCCCAAAAAGACCTTGGACTCTAAAAATAGATTGTTTACACCATAGAGCATTTTTCTTAATAATATCTAGTGTGTCTCCTGCAATGTATCATAGCATTAAGCCAAATCTGACTGTTTCAGAAATCATTCAATGCATGTTTAATTTGTTTCACAGTGACAGTGTAGCTACCACCACAAGGATGTCTAAAGATTTCTTTTCATCTAGGGTAAAACCAGGGGTTTCCATAAGTGAGCATTTAATATATTTAAACAAAATAAGAGCTGAGCTGCATTTGAGGGGGGAGGCGATTTCAGACCAAACAATGAAAAGTGTTATTATCAACTCACTTGATTCATCATGGGACAATTTTATGTCACATTTAGACACTATCAATCTAGGATATTTATCCATAGAAAGTCTATCCAATAAATTGATAGCAGAAGACAATTCAAGAAGGAATCATTCTAGAAATCACACAGAACACAAACCATATAGGAAAGTAGCTTTCCAAGAAAAATATAATGAAACATTTAAATGCCACAATTGTGGATCCAGGGAACACAATAGAAGAGACTGTCCCAAAATTTCAAGAGAAAGGCATAGGTCAGAATATAGAAACAAATACAATTATAGACAGTCTTCCATAGATAGACATAGATATAGGAGCCCACCAAATTACAAAGAGAATAGAGGGGGCAGAGATAATTCAAAAGATAGAAAATCTGGCTCACTGAACGGGCTAAATAAACAAGACAACACTAACATACAGCAAAATGAGAACAATAATTGGCTTATTGATTCTGGAGCAACTAATCACACCACTAATAACAAAAATATATTGTCTTCATTTGCAGAAGATAAATTTGTAATAAAGGTAGCTAACCAAGAAAAGGTGCAAGTATTAGGTAGAGGGAATGTAACCTTGCCTGGTCTAGGAAAAATAGAGGGGGTATTGCTAATACCTGAGATACCTCATAACATACTAAGTGCTATAAAACTAAGTAGAGATTCTGACATTAACATTGTTTTTTCAAAAGGAAAAGCGATTTTGGAGAAGAATAAAATAAATATAGGCACAGTGATGATTAAAGGAGGCCTACCTTATCTGATAACTAAGGAAAAATGGTTGCATAACATTGACTCAAATATGGAAGATTGTATTGAAGTAGATGATGAAAATATTAGCAATAGTGACAATGATGAGTGTAAAACATCTCATGATCACAAAGATGCACACAATGAAAAAAAACCAAAAATAGGTAAGCCAATTCATGATGAGTGTGCTCACATCTTACATAGGAAGTTAGGACATGCTAGTTTTCCTGTAGTACAAAAAATGACTGAACACGCAGAAGGTGTTAAAATAAAAAATTGTGAAAACTATTTGGAATGCTCAGTATGTAAATCTACAAAACTAAAAACTAGCCCCAGGCCAAGAAAATCTACTAGATCAACTAACGAAATTTTTGATTTAGTACTTAGTTGGTCCATTAACTCCATCAATCACTTATAGAAAACGTTACTTCCTGACAATAGTGGACGATTATAGCCGCTATGGGTTTGTTTATACATTAAAACACAAAGATGAAACATTTCAAAAATTTAAAGAATTTTACAAACGCATAGAAACACAACACAACATCAAAATAAAACAAATTATGACAGATAGGGGATGCGAATTCATGTCTAAAGAATTCTCCCAATGGTTAAAAGACAAAGGAATGTTACATTACACATCTAGTCCATTTTCTGCGTTCCAGAACGGGATTGCAGAGAGGAAAAATTCCACATTACAAACCATGATTAGATGCACATTGGAAGATGCTGGCTTAAGCAAACAATTCTGGTCAGAAGCCTTACATTATTCAAATTACACACAAAATAGAACATGGTCCAGCATTGTAAATAAGACACCATATGAAGTGATGTATAATAGAAAACCAAAATTAGCACACATGCATATATTTGGAGTCACTGCAGACGTACACATACCTAAACAATTAAGAAGAAAGGGAGAAAACGTATCCAGAAGACTCAGATTTATGGGATATGAAACCGGTACTAAAGGGTACAGATTCATTGATAACAATAACAAATTTATAGTCTCCAGAACAGCTGTGTTCCATGAACAGGCTAACTGGTCTAAATTACATCTTAATGAAATATTTCCAAATAAATGTAAAGGTACAAAATCTCATGAAGAAGGGATCATAGAAAAGCAAAATATCAACAAAAATAAGAACAAAGCCAAAATTTGGACAAATAGTCAACACAAAATTAAGACAGACACATTAACAAAAAAGGAAGCAAGATATTTGCATGATAACGATAGTAAACCTGAAAAAACCATTAGAAACACCAGAAATCAAATGCCAAATAAATACAAGGATTACATAATGCATATGGATGGTGAGCCAACAACACCCAATACATATGAGGAAGTGTTAAAACTCCCTCGTGAAGAAAAGGAAAAATGGGAATTAGCGATGAAAAAAGAGATGGAAAGTTTACAAGGATTAAATGTATTTACACCTGCAATTGCACCTAAGGATAAAACAATTATTGGTACCAGGTGGATATACAAAATTAAGAACTTAGAGGGAGGCAATACTCTATACAAAGCTAGACTAGTTGCACAAGGTTATGCACAGAAATATCCGGAGGACTATACTGACACGTATTCCCCCACAGTAAGAACAGAGAGTGTCAAAACAGCTCTAGTGGTAGCATCAGCACTCAACCTTGATGTATTTCAATACGACATACAGACTGCGTATCTACACGCTAAACTAGATAAAGAAATATACGTAAGAGCACCTCACAGTCAATACACAAACAAAAATGAAATTTGGTTGTTAAACAAGAGTTTATACGGGTTAAAACAATCTGGTAAACGATGGTATGATTGTTTAATGAAAGTACTTAGAACCATGGACTTCAATGCTACAACTGCTGATAACTGTTTTTTTGTCAAAAAGGATGATGATTACATTGAATTTGTATTGATTTATGTGGATGACATTTTATACATAGGAAAACATAAAGAGAGAAGAGAAACCTTTGTAACCAAACTAAATGAACATTTCTCGTTAAAATCTCTAGGTAAAGTAAACAAATATCTTGGTGTCCAAATTAATAAGACTAGAAGGGGATTCAAACTTACTCAGAGAGATAAGATTGTAGAACTTTTAAATAAATGCAATTTAAACAATGCCAAACCTTGTGATACTCCTATGCAAACTGATTTTCTAAGAAATACTGATGAATCTTCCCCCGAATTCAAGGATAACACATTTTATAGATCAATCATAGGTTCACTTCTTTATATATCTAATTGGACTAGACCAGATATCGCCTTACCACTCAATCTATTATCCAGACATGTCAGCAAACCAACAATGTATCACTGGGAAGCTGTTAAAAGAATTTTAAGATATCTGAAAAGTACACTAGACTTTTGCTTAATATTAGAACCTAAAGACAATAAAGAACCAAAGCTTACATGTTATGCAGATGCAGACTGGGCTGGAGACACCTCATGTAGAAAAAGTACATCTGGTTATATATTTCTCTTAAATGACTGTCCAGTTTACTGGTACACTGGTAAACAAGAACTAGTGGCCACTTCAACGACAGAAGAGGAATATGTTTGTTTATCCAAAGCTGCAAATAACCTTGTATGGTTTAATGATTTAATTTCAGATGTTTGGAAAAAACCTGTTTTGCCTTTTGTTATGCATGAAGATAATAAAGCAGCTATTGAAATATCTAGATCTGATGCCATTGGACAAAGGTCCAGACATATAGATATAAAATTTAAACATGTGAGACAATTATCTCAGGATGGATTTATTAAAGCAGTGCATTGTGATACCTCAGAACAATTAGCTGACATATTGACAAAGCCTTTACCTTCTAAGCAACACAAATATTTAACTTCTAAGTTGTATGTATTGTATTGTCCTGAATCTGAGTGTAATTGGTGTTGTATAACGAATCGGCATTTAGAGGGGGATTTGTCAGATGTAAATGCCTTATTCTCTAATGTGTAAATAATATATGAACGGGGTATCATGGGTTAACTTATTCTTCACTTCTTAATGTATTCATAATTCACCACTCCCACTTATAGCTCCACCCATTGTATATATAAGGAGCCACCTACACCCTTTTCCTTGCTTCTATCTGTGAATATTCAGTGAATATAGAATGCCTATTGTAAATAAAAGGAAATATATTTAAACCTTTAACTCTTACTAATATTATTGAGTCTGATCCTGAAAATATTGCAACAGATATATCATAACAAGTCCAGCAAACATAACCCATGGGCAACTACAGTATTTGCAGGATTACAGATTTTGTATCCTGGCATACTTTTTGAAATGTAATAAGTAAAAAAAAATCACAACTATCACAAGTAACAGAACAGTATGAAACTGTTTTATTACTGGTTAATGTTATTAGTAGCTAATGTGAAATTGTTTTTCATATTCTGTATGACAAGTGGAAAACCAGATGTTCTTATCTCAAAAAACTACCAGTCAATTGAGGCAAAACAACAACAACAACCTGAATGCACTTGCCATGATTTGTCAAACTGAGTGCCAATCTTTCATGTTGATGGAGTTAAAACATAAACTAGTGATAAAAACAGGCTAAACAGCAGGTAAAATGGTATTTGCTCCCTGTAAGTGAAATAAAAATTATAGAAAAAACAAGGGGCCAAACCTAACTGAAAAGTAATACATACCATATATAGTTAGCAGGTCTAGAATGCTCTGTGCAAGAAAGTACATGGTTGCTTGCCTTTCAAACAATCAGCAAAAGTTGCAATGTAAACAACTAAAACTGAAATAAACGTTTAAGGAGAAATGTGGAAAATGTATTATTGTATGTCACCAAGTTGTTTTTAACATATTTTTGTCCTGCAGGATTTTTTTTTTAAAAAAAATGCTCAACTACAATATATGCAGATAGGTTTGTTTCTAATCAAAGAAGAATGGGAATTTTAGAAAACTTCAATAAAATTTTATATGGATTTAAATCTGACTTAAATCTGTGGCATTATATCGGTAACAGCTTTGTTTTATAAAAAACCTTCCTATGTATTGACAAGTGATAATCTACCCATTTCATCTTCAGGTTAATAAGACATAAAATATTATAGAAATCAGCTACATTTACTGTTCAAGTTAACTAATTATTGGTAACTTAAACCCCCAGGACTTCTCTGTGGTAATTATTTTCCTTCCATTTGTTTTATATTTGTTTGTTGGCTTTACTAAATACCTCACAAGCATTCTGACTGGGAATTATAAACCTCTGGAGTAGAAGGGAGAGAGATCCAATTTCCAATAAACTGTCAAACTCACCACATGGATCAACCCCCACCTCCCAATCCATATTTGCTCCCACCCTTTTGACTCTGCAAACTGCTAAAAACCTGCTTGTTCTTCAGGCCTTGGAAATTTCTTTTTTTCTTGATATATTTGTATTTTTAAAAAATCTGTAAACTGTACAAAGTTGCTATGGAGATGGATGTCCTTAAAAATGAAATAATAAATAAAGTATCTGTTCCTCTGAAAGAAATATGTGTGTTGGGATAATATATGTTATTCTGAATTTCTTAGATATGATACAAAGAGAGTGTGCAATAGCTGTTATCCAGATTTTAACCCCTAATTTTACATTCACCTGTTTCTTAAATTATTCTTCAAGTTCAGCATTTCAGGATAGTTTATTTATGGATTTGGTAATAGAAATCCGGATAGGATGGAAAATTTATAGATTTAAGCTGTTCTCATACACCACACTGATTGGCACCACGCTGTAGCAGCCAACGGGTTGGATCAATTTATCGTCTAGGATTGTGTAAAATCAGAAAAATAAGTCAAATTAATAAATTTGGTTCAGTGCTGTAGTGCTTAAGAAAGTCAGAAAACACATTTTCATTGTGCGCCTTCTTTCGTGCAACATATTTCAAGCACATTGCATTACACAATCATTGCTTTTGACTTCTTCCACAGATTCCTGAACTAAAAAACCTTGGACCTCCTCCTCCTCCTTCTCTTTCCCAACAGATTTCCCAACAGATTGGCAAATAATGAAGGGAAGCGGGTTGGCACAAGCCGGCCAATCAGAAAGTTGTATCTGACACGTCCTCTTGTCACGTGACCAGCCGTCAAATTCAGAGGGAGCTGCTTGACATTCCTTGGGCTGCGCCGTTTCACAAGAATCCGTATAAAGCCACGCCCACAAGTTCTTCAATGGCTGGCTTTTTTTCCAAGTCCTAGACTAGGTTTTTCCCATTGGTCGAGAGAAACATACCTCAGCATAAATGGCGGGGCTATCGTCCTTGTCTCCATTGTCCGGAAGATGGCCTCGCAAAATCTGGTACTGGTGGAGGAAGATGAAGTTGTCAGCGGGGCTCAGCTCATCGCGGAGTCCCTAAAGACACAAGTAAGAGCGCTGGGTGATTCCCGAGTATGGCTTCACCCTGAACAGGGGAATGGGAAAGACCATTTCAAAGTGCCGAGGGGGTGCTGAGTTGTGGAATCAATTCCAAGAAGCGGGCAAAGCCATCAGTAGTAGATCGCTGGGCCGCTGCCAGACTCCTTCCCTGCACGGACAAAACTTCTGGCTCGTGAAATTTAAAAAGAGATTGCCTCTGACGCGTTTTGTTTAACGACGGGTTATTGAATAAGCCTCAGTGGAGTATACTCACACACTGTATAGGATCAATACAAAGAAAGCATATTATGTTTCTTGTGCGAATCAGGACATAGTGCTATTAATCTTAATTAAATGGCACGAAAAAGTCATAGAAGATTCGCTTTAAAACATCCACGTAAAGCAGGGGTCTCCAAACTTGGCAACTTTAAGACTTGTGGACTTCAACTCCTATAATTCCTCAATTCTGGGAGTTGAAGTCCATAGGTCTTAAAGTTGCCAAGTTTGGAGACCCCTGAGGTAAACTTTTGTGATACATTTCCCAAGGCAGGAG
This sequence comes from Pantherophis guttatus, assembly GCF_059756535.1. Classification (NCBI taxonomy): domain Eukaryota; kingdom Metazoa; phylum Chordata; class Lepidosauria; order Squamata; family Colubridae; genus Pantherophis; species Pantherophis guttatus. Next base: position 116,084,826 of record NC_142066.1, read on the forward strand.
TCATACATTTGGTCATTATAAGAAATTGCAAGAAAATTATATGATATTCACCTGCACCTATTCTAGAAAGCTCAAAATGTTTATTATTTTAAGTGTGAAAATTTATGGGATCCTCACCCGGTGACTTATAAATAATTACTCATAGTGGGAACCTATGAATTTGCTTAGAAGCACATTCTATTCTGATAAAACAAAGCCTTACATACATTTTCAGTCTGAGTGCTGGTGGGGTTTTTCCTACTTAATTCTGCAGAAGTGAAGTGATTTGTAGACAAAGAAAATTCGGCTTATTTTAAAATAAACTAACCACCGTTGATTTATTTATTTCTATCTTAACTCTAGATCCTAGAGTCTAGGATTTTGAGCCTAACACTGAACAGAATCTATAAGTTTAGATTTTATGGTCAATCAAAAATAAATAGCACTTAGAAAAATAGATTCAAGAAAAGAGCATTGTGGGAAAATGGTTTCTTTTGAATTACAGACTCATTTTGTGATTAATAAGATATATCTCATAATGTAATTAACTTTATAAAAAGCCAAGAATTTTAATATGCCAATAAGAATAAAAGTCTGGATAGTGGACATGACATTACATGGAGGCAGTAGAATAGAAGAAAAAGAACTGGAAGATAACAAAATACAGAGACCTGCAAAAATAGAATGACTGGCAAAACAACAACAACAATTCAAGGTAGTTCCAATAGTAATAGGCTTCTTGAGTGCAATACCAAAATGACTGGAGCACCATTTGAACACCATGGACGTTGGCAAAATCACAATCAGTTACAAAAAGCAGTTTCACTTGGAATAGCTTTTACAAATTCTAATTTTGCCTTGTGCATAAAGCCAACCTCACTTTGCCCTTGATATTGTCAGATTATATAAAATTCCAAATGGGGATAGAGATGAGACATTAAAGATAGTTGGTTAAATTAAATAGATGCATTAAAATAAAAAAAATATTTATTTCAGGAAATTGAATATATGTTTGGCATTGTTGGTGTTCCTATAACAGAAGTAGCAATTGCTGCACAAGCAAGTGGAATTAAATATATAGGAATGCGCAATGAACAAGCTGTAAGTATTTCTTGGGTTAATTTAATATCTGTTTGCTCAATAACTATTAAATGCTAAAAGCTCATTTTAGTGTTACATAATCTGACACATACTGACAGCACAGATGCAAACACTTTTATTTATTTATTGCTGAATTTCCACAGAAAAATGGTAATTTCTACACGTTTTTTGTCTATAACAAAAGTGGTTTTTCCCCAAAGTATTCTCTGGAATTAGTGGAATGGTAGTCTAGTGCACCTCACAGGGTTGTTGTCATAAGGAAAACAGAAGCATTATGTAAGTACTTTATTCGCCTTGATTCAAACAAAAATAAAGTAGAATAAAAATCAGTTAAATCTGGATAGGACAGTGAAAAAATAAGTAGAGATTAAATGATTAAAAGTATCCATGCTGTTGAGGAAAGAAACAAAACATAAAGATGCAAGAAGGAAAAAACTCCATGTTCAATTAAAAGTGTAAAATATGCTTTATATAGGTGATGGCAAAGGAAGTGCCCTACAAACTATCAGAGCTTTTGAATTGCTTGATGAAATATAATTGAATAATATTTTAAAAATAGGAAAAATATTTAATTATACAGTACTTTGATATGCAGAATTATAATTATAAGAATAATCATTCCAGGTATTTGCAAAGTTTTATGTAGCATTTTAATGCCACTTGGTTTGACAATGTGTTGTCATGGCATGTTAAGTACAAACAGTTTTGCCAAAAATACACCCACTCTGGATATCTTAACTGTTTCTACATTACTTGGCATGTGTTTTTTTTTCAGAAATAGAAGGGAAATGCATAAATTACCTTCTGGTGTTTAAGTTTTGATTTTTCAAAGATGTTATATAAAAAATAGTAAGTATCCGCACCCATCATGCCACTCACAGCCATTGTGTTAAATCTGATTAGCAATTTTAACAATTTAACTCTTGTACTATGTTCCATATTGTCTTCTACATGACACTTTCTGAAATCATCAGTCCTAGGAATGTTACTATTCTGTCTCTTGCCCTTTCAAGTATAATTTTTTTCACAAGCTTTTTGTATATTATGGCTAGACCTCCCTGAGGGCGGGGTGGGAGGGAATAATTTCTTCTCCCTAAAAGATACCTTTTGCTTAAATTAAGATACCATAAATACTGTAAAAGATATTCAGATGTGTCCTATTATTTTGCTATATTAATTTCCAGCCTGATCTAAGTAACCCTAAGCCTCCAAAATGGCAAAGTTAATTAAAATTTATAATAAAATAATTGTAGTTTATTAAGGTAGGCCAAAACCCAAAAGCAAATTACATTTTAATCCAACCATCCTCAACTCTCAGCATGAAGAATAGCAGGTTTTTTCCTGTTAGATTAATGTAGGCTTGGCTTCCCCAACCTGGTACCATGCAGCTATATGAGATTTTAATTCCAACTTCTTTAGTTATTGCAGTTTGAGAGCACCAGATTAGAAAAGACTGCTTTAATCTGGACAGATGGAAGATGTCAAATCCGTTTTTAAGAAGCTGTTTTCTATATTTTTATGAATTTCTATATGTAATTATTATTATTATTATTATTATTATTTATTAGATTTCTATACCGCCCTACTCCCGAAGGACTCAGGGCGGTGCACAGCCAAACAATAAAAACACATACAATACAAAATTTAAAAAATAGAATAAAATCAAATTAAATAATTTTGGCCCCGACAAATTTAAAACCCCAAACTTTTAAAACCAATTTAAAATTGAATATATAAATACTAAAAAATATTTAAAATATTTAAAATATTTAAAATTTTAAAAATCTTTTATAAAAGAGGGGGAAAATTAGGCCAGGCCGGCCTGGTGAAATAGTAAGGTCTTTAAGGCGCGGCGGAAGGTGCGCAGATCCGGGATCCTCCGTATCTCTGGGGGGAGCTCGTTCCAGATAGTAGGTGCCCCCACAGAGAAGGCTCTCCCCCTGGGGGCCGCCAGTCGGCATTGTTTGGCTGACGGCACCCGGAGGAGCCCCTCTCTATGGGAGCGTACTGGTCGGTGGGAGGCTATTGGTGGTAGTAGGCGGTCCCGCAAGTACCCGGGTCCTAAGCCATGGAGCGCTTTAAAGGTGGTAACCAAAACCTTGAAGCGCACCCGGAAGACCACCGGGAGCCAGTGCAGCTCGCGCAGGAGAGGTGTTACATGGGAACGCCATGTCGCTCCCATTACCACCCGCGCGGCCGCACTCTGCGCCAGTTGGAGCCTCCGGGTGCTCCTCAAGGGGAGCCCCATGTAGAGAGCGTTGCAATAGTCCAGGCGGGAGGTGACAAGGGCATGAGTGACCGTGCGTAAAGAGTCCCGATCCAGAAAGGGACGCAACTGGCGAATCAGGCGAACCTGATGAAAAATCCTCCCGGTCACGGCCGTCAAGTGCTCTTCTAAAGACAGCCGTGAGTCCAGGAGGACGCCCAAGTTGCGAGCCCTCTCCGTGGGGGCCAATGATTCGCCCCCAATAGTCAGTGATGGCGTCAACTGACTATATCGGGACGTCGGAAACCACAGCCACTCAGTCTTGGATGGGTTGAGCCTGAGCCTGTTCCTCCCCATCCAGATCCGTACGGCCTCCAGGCACCGGGACATCACTTCAAGGGCATCGTTGGGGTGATCCGGGGTGGAGATGTACAGCTGGGTGTCGTCAGCGTACTGATGGTACTCCACCCCGAAACCACGGATGATCTCGCCCAGCGGCTTCACATAAATGTTGAACAGGAGAGGCGAGAGGACCGACCCTTGCGGCACCCCACATATGAGGGGCCTCGGGGTCGACCTCTGTCCCCCTGTCAACACAGACTGCGACCGGTCAGAGAGAAAGGAGGAGAACCACCGCAACACAGTGCCTCCCACCCCCAACTCTTCCAACCGGTGCAGCATGATACCATGGTCGATGGTATCAAAAGCCGCTGAGAGATCTAACAGGACCAGGACAGAGGAGCACCCCCTGTCCCGAGCCCTCCAGAGATCATCAACCAACGCGACCAATGCCGTTTCCGTGCTGTACCCGGGCCTGAAGCCCGACTGGAACGGATCCAGATACGTCGTTTCATCCAGGTGCTGGGGGAGCTGTTGCGCGACCACACTCTCAACAACCTTCGCAACAAAGCGAAGATTGGAGACCGGACGATAATTTACCAACATTGCCGGGTCCAGGGAAGGCTTCTTGAGGAGAGGCCTCACCACCGCCTCTTTCAAGGCGGCGGGAAAGTCACCCTCACTCAGCGAAGCGTTTATAATCCCCTGGAGCCAGCCTCGTGTCACTTCCCGGGAAGCCAGTACTAACCAGGAAGGACACGGGTCCAATAAACAAGTGGTCGCGTTCAGTCTACCCAGAATCCTGTCCACGTCCTCAGGGGTCACAGGATCAAACTCATCCCAGATAATTGTATTGTAATAATTACAATATTTTCAGTGTTGAGCCTATGAACCAGGTTTTGTATCTAAGTTGTATATTGTTTGAGTGGAAAATATCCCATTAAAAAACTTTCAGTTTAAGTTATCAATATGAACCTCAAGATGAGTTCATTTGTTAATTTTTTTTGTTCTCACTGCCAAATTAAAAAGCTGTCAGAATCTTTGAATTGGCACAAAGTAATATCAACATAATTATTTTTGAATCCTGTGGTCAGTCTCTGTCTAAGTTACTGCCAGAAAATGATTTGCAAGATCTGATTTTTGCAAGTTCCACTAATTATAAATAAGGAGATTGGTTTTCTCCATTGGTGTTACTGAGCACATCACAAGTCAGCATGAAAAATATCTGCCAATTGTTGCATTACACAAGAAAATAGCTGATCTGACTTTAAACAGGTTTGTCTTTTTCTACACTTGCAACCCATAGTAGTTAAGATATTAGGCTACAAATCAGGAGAATGAGTTTGCCTTGGGCATGAAGCCAATTTGTTGATTTTAGGCCAGTCACCTTCTCTCAGCCCAAAGAAAGAGGCAATGACAAAAACGCTTCTGAAACATCTTGCCAAGAAAACTGCAGGGAATAGGACACTATTGAATAGAATAAAAAAAAGTTTAAAGAAAGAAATACCAGTCTCAAATAATCCTGCAGAGAAGAGAGGGAGATCTTTCAATTACGTAAAATGGAATAAATGAATAGCTGCAGTGGGAGGACTAATGATTGAAAATGACAGTGGTGAGAAAGAGGCAACTGTGGTCTGAAATCAGATTTTAATGTCCATTCTCAAATAGGCACAGCTTCTATGTATACAGAATAGCAGCCTCATCAATAGGCAAGCTTTTGGTTTATAGATTATGCAAAACACCTGAAGGGTTTCTTTGTAAAGGACATTATCATGCAAAACTTGATTGAAGTTTTGAGTCAACTGCAGCTTCTAAAAGGATTGGTATGGGTATTAGAATTAAATCAGGTCGTCTCTGACACATAACCACTTCACTTTACTAGTGGACACTGGAGAATTGTTAGTAATTGTATACAACACAGAGACAATTTGGAAAGACCCTTGAAACAGTTGCATCAAATCTTTTGAAGGGAGAATGCTTTCAAATGCTTTGCCGAGCCTTACAAAATAGCATATAAAGCTATTGTTTTGGTGTACTGCGTCTTTCCATTCAGATTTTAATTAATGTTTCATTTTCAATAGGCCTCTTATGCAGCTTCTGCTGTGGGGTATCTGACAGCCCGGTAAGGTGACTATAAAAATAACTCTCATTGGATTCTAAGACTTTGATATAATAATATTTCAGAATTTTGAGTTCATCTAAGTTTTTTGTAGTTTATGCAGCAGTGTTTCTATTAATCCCACTACCACAACCTCAGTTTTCTATCCCTGAGGATAAGCGCATAATAAATAAAAAATAAAAAATGCTGAACTTGCTTAACATTTATACTCCTCTGACCTGTAACTGATTTCATTTACATTTAAATCTATTTTAGATTCTATGGTTGTAAACAGCATTGTAGATGAACATGTGAGTGATAACCTGCCCTTCAATCCAGTTTTCTTATTTCTTTTTTATTTAGTTTATATATTACGATGTTTTGACCTCCTCTTTTGTACTGAGGCAGAAAGGTTTAAAATACTCCACTTAAATAAAAATGAAAAATTTGCCTTGCTTTCAAATTAATCCTTCAAAAATGTTTGTGTATGATGCCCCTGAAGTTATTTTTTGCTTCAATTCAAAACCTCAGGAGCTTTTCTTTTTGTTTCTAGGCCTGGAGTATGCCTTGTTGTTTCTGGTCCTGGTCTTGTAAATGCTCTAGCTGGAATGGCAAATGCAAACATGAATTGCTGGTAATAAATCTGTATTTTCGGTTTTATTTCCAAATACACACACTCAAATGCTATTTATCAGGAAAGCAGATAATCATATCATATCCTCATCACCTCATCTCATTTCCTCTCCCATTTTATTCAGTTTTAAGTAGATCACATCTACATAGGGAAGAACACAAATATGACATGTTTTATCCCAAGAATTAAGGATTGTCTTAATGTACTTTAGTTCATTGCCTTCCCCATTTCAGTGAGTGGTCTCTATGGTTTAGTAATGATGGGATTTATAAACACTGGAAGATTGAGGAAGATTACCAAATAGATTTTGGTAATTTCTGTGCTTTTGTAGCAGACTTTTCTTAACTGTATATTGCATATAACCTTCACTTGATTTTGAGAAGTTGATGGTACCACTTGGTGCTTCTTAAAAAAAATAAATCATTTTTGGTAACTGTCAAATTATCTGATAGAAACATAAGAACGTTTGCTTTAAGATAAAGATAGTGATTCTCTTACCATACAATTGCACTCATTTCAAATGATAACAAGATCATGCTCAAAACCTACAAGCTAGGCTTCAGCAAATGTGAACCAAGAGCTACCAGAAAGCTGGGTTTCAAAGAAGCAGAGAAATTAGAGGTCAAACTGCCAACATTTGCTGGATTATGGAGAAAGCAAGTGAGTTCCAGAAAACATTTGCTTCAAAAATCTCTATTTCTACATTAAAGCCTTTGACTGTCTAGATCACAATAAACTGAGTAAATTCTTAAAGATATGGGAGTACCAGACCACCTTATCTGTCTCCTGAGAATCCTGTATGCGAAAAAGAACAGTTAGAACAAGACATGGAATAATTGATTAGTTCAAAATAAGGAAAGGAGTACAACAAGGTTGTATATTGTCACCCAACATATTTAATTTATATTAAATACATTATGCAAAATGCTGCACTAGATGATTCGCAAGCAAGAATTAAAATTGTCAGGAGAAATATCAGTTATGCAGAAGATAATATTTTAATGGCAGAAAGTAAAGAGGAACTAAATAGCCTCTTGATAAGAGAGAAGAGTGCAAAAATTGGCTTGAAACTCAACATTAAAAAAATTAACATGGCATCCAGTATCGTCACTTCCTGGCAAATAGAAGAGGAAGAAATGGAAGCAGTGACATATTTTATTTTTTTGGGCTCCAAAATCAATGCATACTGTGATTGCAGCCATGAAATTAAAAGACACTTGCTCCTTGGGAGGAAAGCTATGACAAACGTAGACAGTAGTAGAACAAACTAGTGAAGCAGTATTTAAATCCTTTTTTCCCCCTTACTATCTTTTCCTTCTTTTTGAATCAATAAAAGTTCCCAAAAGACTTGATGGAACTGATGAAACCAGTTCTTACAACATCTTGCCCAGGCAATAAGATATCAGTTTTAATCAAATGTTAAAACAAGTAGTATTTAGGAATATTTTGACAGATTAACGAAGTTAGAAGGGACTTTATAGGTCATCTAGTCCAGCCCCCCCCCAAAAAAGCAGGAGACCCTACACCATTTTTGACAAATGGCAGTCCAATATTTTCTTGAAATTCTCAAGTGATGAAGCTCCCACAAGTTCCAAAGGCAAACTGTTCCATTGGTTGATTGTTCTCACTGTCAGAAAGCTCCCCCTTATTTCTAGGTTGATCAGGTCAGAAAGCTCCCCCTTATTTCTCCTTGATCAGTTTCTATCCATTATTCCTTGTCTGGCCTTCAGGTGCTTTGAAAAATAGCTTGACCCCCTCCTCTCTGTGGCAGCCCCTCAAATATTGGAACACCGCTATCATGTCTCCCCTGGTCCTTCTCTTCACTAGACTAGCCATGCCCAGTTCCTATAACCGTTCTTCATATGTTTTAGTCTCCAGTCCCCCTAATCATCCTGGTTGCTCTCCTCTGCACTTTTTCTAGAGTCTCAACATCTTTTTTATAGTGTGGTGACCAAAACTGGATGCAGTACTCTAGGTGTGGTCTTACTAAGGCTTTATAGAATGGTATTAGTACCTCACTTGATCTTGACTGTATCCCTCTGTTAATGCAATTTAGGATTGCATTGGCTTTTTTGGCTGCCGCTGCACACTGCTGGCTCATATTTAGTTGGTTTTCCACTAAGACTCCAAGATCCCTCTCACAGTCACTGCTATTAAATCTGGTTTCACACAGTTTGTATGTTTTATATGTTTTAGTTTATATGTTTTAGTTCACAAGTTGCTTATTCAAGAATTAAGTGAATGTAGCTTTTGTTTTTAAGGAATTAAACTTTTCTTTAATTTTTTTAAGGCCATTGATTGTCATTGGAGGCTCCTCTGACAGAAATCAAGAGACTATGGGAGCTTTTCAAGAATTTCCACAGGTGCACATCTCTGCTGCTATTTTTTTTTCATGAAAGAATACCTGGATACTTTAGAAACCCATCTTCCAACTCAGTATTTCTCAACCTTGACTATTTTAAGACAAGTGAACTTCAACTTCCAGGGAATTCTAGAGTTGAAAGTCAACACATTTTAAAGTTGCCGTGGTTGAGATACGTTACTGTAGCTGATGCTCTTTAGATTGTTCTTATACCATATACCTTATTTTTCGGAGTATAAGATGCACTCCCCCTCCGCAAAAGTGGGTGAAAATTTCGGTATGTCTTATAGATCGAGTATGGGCCTTATTTTGGCCTCCCGAACCCTCTGTGCTTCGCGTTTTCGCCCTCCCCGGCCCCCAGAAGCACACTGCAGTGCTCCACACATCTTGTTTTCGCCAAAAACGGGCCCATTTTCACCAAAAACGGGCCTGGTTTTGGCCTGCAAAAATGGGATGCACAAAGGCCAAAAACTATTTTTTTTCTTTTTTTCCTTCTCTAAATCTAAGTGCGTGTCAGCCTCCTCTGGAACCACCTGTGCTCCGCCGAACAAACACCACACGCACACACTCAAAGGTGAAGCTATCCAGTTTAATCGTAGCTTACACGGTGGTCATACAGTAAGCGCTGAAGTTTTCTGATGAAAAACAAAGTCGGAGACGCCCGATTCCTCCGCTTACCTGGCTTTATAGAATGCCTCCAAGCGCCCCGCCCTTGCTCAATTTTGCATTTAAAGTGACCGTGCTATTTACTCCTTCAGTTACTTCCGGATCTCGCTGTCCCTCGTATTGAAGGGCGTTTGTTTCCTTTGACATCGTTTTATTGACCCTGTCCCCAGATTCCCTATACCGTCCACCACCTGATATCACCGTACCCTGCTAAACGCTACAACACCCCCCTTCACCGTGTCTCTGTTCTTCTGGCTTGTCACAGTCCCCGGGATCATGTGTCGAGGGAATGGCTGACACTCGACATGCGCCCCCACCCCCAGGTCTCTTCCTGTAGGGACATAAAAACATTCGGTTATTCTCATTAAGTGGGAAAGTGTCCACCTGGTTTGTTTGGATATGTTTCATGGAATTGTTTTAATAATCGTGGAGCATCTATATCCTTCGTTTTCACCCATGTTGCTTCTGATAATGTACTAAATACCTAAGCTTCCCATGATATATCTTAGAATCGAGGATCTTTTTAATTTCGTATGAGCTTCCTGTCACGGGCCCTGGACGTGTTCCTGTCTCTCTTATTTTGGCTGCTGGTTTTAGGAGACTACTGTGGAATACTGGGTGTATTCTTTTCAGTAAGGGGGGTAGTTGTAAGGATACCGTTACGGGATTTATTATTTTGGTGATGGGAAAGGGACCTATATACTTTGGACCTAATTTTTTACTGGGCATATGCAGATTGATATATTTTGTGGACAAATACACTTTTTCTCCTATTTTGAAGGGTAGGTTATCTCATCTCCGCTTGTTTACTTAGGTTTTGTACGCTTCAGAAGCTTTTTCTAATGCATTTTTGATGTGTGGCCAACTCTGTTTAACCTTCTCTGTCCATTCTTTTGGACTATGGGAACTAGTCATTTGTACATCTAGATCGGGGATGGCCGGGAACTCTTTTCCAGAAACTACCAGGAAGGGTGTATAACCTGTACTACTGTGCACGGTGTTATTATATGCTGATTCTGCGAAAGGTAAGAGTTCGTACCAGTCTGTTTGTTGGTATGACACATAAGTACGTAGATACCTTTCTACCATGGCATTGGCTCTTTCAGCGGCTCCATTGGTATTTGGGTGGAACGCAGAGCTCAGTCCCTGTTCTTTTCCTAATTGTCCTAGGAAACGTCTCCAGAACCGGGCGGTAAATTGGGGACCTCTGTCTGAGATTATACGTTTGGGTGTGCCATGAAGTCGATCTACGTGTTGGACAAATAGTTTCGCTAGACGCCCTGCGGACGGTAGTCCTTTACAGGGGACAAAATGCGCCTGTTTGGAAAACAGGTCAATAATAGTCCATATTACATTGTGTCCTTTGCTGGGAGGCAATTCAACTATGAAATCCATGGCTATATCTTCCCAAGGCCTCTGTGGTTCAGCCACGGACTGTAATAAACCAGACGGTTTCCCTGACAAGGGTTTAGCTCTTATACAGACGGGATAGCCTTGTACATATGTCTCTACCTGTTTTCACATACGTGGCCACCAGAACTGTCTCCTCACTAGATGCAACGTTTTCACGAAACCGAAATGCCCTGCTGTTTTTACATCATGGCATTGTCGTAACACCTTATCTCTCAATCCTTCGGGGATATATAATTTATCTCCTTTCCACATCAGTCCTCTTCTCTGTGTCACTATCTGGGGATTGGTCTTCAACCAACTGTCGCTGATTTTTTCCTCAACTCCACTACCCAGGTTGTGGGGAGCGGGAATACGTCCCTTCCTTGCTTTCCTGTCTGTTTATAAGGTATTAAGGCTTGTGTTATCTCCTCCTTTTGGCTCTCAAATTGCGGCATGCACAATAGGGCATCAGCTAAATAGTTCTTTCCCCCTGGTATCGCTTTCAGCTTGATGGTAAATCTGCGGAAATATTGCGCCCAACGTGCCTGTTTCGGGGACAGTTTACGAGGCGATTGAAGTGCCTCTAGATTTTTGTGATCTGTCCATACCTCAGATTCTACCTTAGTCCCTTCTAGCAAATGCCTCCACATTTGCAAGGCCCATTTTATGGCATACGCCTCTTTTTCCCAAACCGTCCAATTTTGTTCTGTATCGGTTAGTTTTCGGGAGGTGTAGACGCATGGTTGAAGAATCCCATGTTCATTTCTTTGTAGGAGAACACCTCCTACCGCCACATCACTTGCATCCGCCTGGATTACAAAGGGTTTCGATGTGTTAGGATGTCTTAGTATGGGTTCATTAGCGAAGAGGGTTTTCAGCGTGTCAAATGCACGTTGACATGATATCGTCCAATTGACTTTTTGTTGTGGGTTGCCTTTCCCGACTGCAATTTTTCTCGTCTTTAAGAGATCTGTCAATGGTAAAGCCACCTTAGCAAATGAGGGGATAAATCTTCTATAAAAATTTGCAAAGCCCAGAAAACTTTGTAACTGTTTTCGGGTCTTTGGAGCCTGCCATTCCAACACTGTCTTAACCTTATTTGGGTCCATTTCAATCCCTTTTTCTGAAATCCTAAACCCCAAGTAATCTATCTCTGTCTTGTGAAATTCGCATTTCGATAGCTTTACATACAACTGAGCCTTCAACAACTTCAGTAATATTTGCCGTACCAGACGAACCTGTTCTTCTAGGCTATTGGAGTATATTAGAATATCGTCTAGATATACAAGAACTCCGCGATACAGGTGGTCATAGAGTATACTACTGATAAACTGCATAAAAACTGCAGGGGCCCCCTGTAGACCAAATGGCATGACCCGGAACTTATAGCTGCCCAAAGGGCAGTTAAATGTGGTCTTCCATTCATCACCCGCTTTTACCCGGACCCTGTAATACGCTTCTCAGAGGTCCAACTTAGTAAAGATCTTCCCTGTCGTGAGAGTGGAAAGCAAATCTGTCATAAGCGGTAAGGGATAAAGGGGTTCCATACAGACAGCGTTTAATCCCCGAAAATCAACACACAATCTTAACCCTCCATCTTTCTTCTCCTTAAACAGAACTGGTGCTGCCATATGCGCACGACTGGGCGAGATAAAACCCCTGGCTAGGTTCTGATCTATATATCGCTGCAATTCCTCTAATTCAAGGGGAGTCATGGAATACATGCGGGGTTTAGGTAGACTAACACCTGGTTTCAACTCTATCGCACAATCTGTAGGACGGTGGGGTGGAAGGGTCTCACATTCCTTCTCGCTAAACACACGCCATAGATCTCTGTATACGTGTGGGACTTTTTCTAGACAGGACATCTCCCTTCCAGTCGCTCCTACATCTCTACTGTCTTCAGGTGGATCAGGGCCTACTGCCAAGCGTAATTTGCGAAAAAACCCTTCCCACCAAATGGTAGGTTTCCACTTATCTAACCATGATAGGCCTAGAATGATGGGTTCAATTATTTTTTCTACAACCACAAAACGTACTACTTCCCGATGAGTCCCGATCTCAAGTGTCACAGGCTCTGTAACATGGGTAGCCGGTTGTCCTCCTAGCGTTGAACCATCCATTTGCTCAAAGTAAATAGGTTTCTGCAATCTCACTACATGGAGTCCAAGACTGTCTGCTATCGCCCTTTGTAAAAGGCAACTGGTGCAACCGGTATCTACTAAGGCCCCTTGCTGTTCCAGTCTACCCGACCCAGGGTGTTTTAGTGTCACCTGGATAACGAAAGGTCGGACAGGATCACATACCATAGGATCCATGTGTTCCGTTTCCTCTTCAATGTTTCCCTCCTCCGTCGGTGTTTGGATGACGTCAGGAGAGCCACCATTGCCATCACGACCATTGGCCTCACCACCTCTTGTTTGAGCCGCGATACGAGAGCGTTTCAATAGTCTGGAACGGAAGCCCGCCCGCCTACCGGAACCTGATGCCTGGATGTCTGGGGCCCGGAGAGGCGGGAGTGGGCAATCAAGCACTCTGTGGCCTTCCTGGTCACACCGGTAACATCGGAATGGTCTTCGTGAGGCAATACCACCTCTTACTCCTATAGGGATATATGTTCGAATGCCTCCCCGCCCTGTTGGTGGCTTCTCCAACACCTTCCGTGGTGGGGTCATGGTGTCGCTTCGTATCCGGAACTCCTTCAGGCCTACATCCAATTCGACAGCCGCTTTATACCAGGCTGTTATGTAAAGACCAAGGCCCCTATAAACGCAGGCCTGCTGTAGGTCTCTATCCAGCCCCTTATGGAAATGGTGAACTAATAAACGTTCGGGCCAGCCCCTCAACCGATTAGCCAAGGTACGAAATTCCTTTACATAGTCTTTAGCCGCTCGTCCATTTTGTTTTAGTGAAACTAGATCGCTTTCGACAATGGCCTGGGTGCTGGCATCGTCCTCAAATCGACTCCGTAACGCTTCCAGGAACAGTCCCAAATCTGCCAGTTCTCGAGCGTGCATGGTGTGTAAACTGGCCACCCAGTCAGCTGCCTCACCTGTCAAAACCGTCGTAACCGCTACTACTCTGGCCCACTGAGAGGAATAATAGTGCCCGTAAGCATCCATGTAGCTGATCACCTGGCTTAGAAAGAGGGCTACACTGTCTAGATTCCTATCGAACGTGGCTTGTAAGGGAGGGAGACCCCATGGTATTTGCTGTACCCAAGGCCCTGGGATCCATGCAGGTGCTAGATCCCGTTCACGCCTGGACCGCTCTCCACCCCGAGGGGCTCTTTGTTCCCATGAGCGGGACCGTCTAGCAGCAGGCTCACCTTCCTGGTCTTCATGATGCCCCTGACTATGTGGCTGTCGTCGTGTACCATGTATCCCCTCGCTTGACGAGAACCCCCCCCCCCAGGGAGCAGGGTCTTCATCCCTTCCGCCCCTGTATTGACTACTGTCTATTCGCAGCTTTGGACTGGCCAAACGCACCCTGGATTCGGACATTCCGCCCGTTGATGCTCCCACCCCACTCTGCCACGTATTTGATTGGTCTGCCCCGGGCGCCCAGGGCTGCCCAGAGGGGGCATCCCGGAAGCTAGCTTCCCCAAACTTCTCCCTCAACATATCCATGGTGGTTACACCGCGGCCGGAAGAATAACTCCAGTCCCTCCTCCTCCATCCATCTCCTTTCCCGCCACTCTTGGAATTGAGGGGCTAGAGGGGAGTTAGCTGACGTCTGAAACCCCAACTTCCCCAGTATGGTGGTACTTTGCCACCAATTTCCAGATGGTTTTCGAGCAGCTTCAGTCCCCAATGAATCCTGTCTTTCCTGCTTGTCTTCTGGGGGGGGACGACATCACTCTCTGTTTGGGGCGTACCACTGGCTGTTCGCAACGCTCCTCCATCTCCACGTTCTCCCCCTCCTCTGCCTCCAGCTCCGTCCCCAAATCCAACACCGTGACATCATCCGTCACGCCCTCTGCCATCACAGCTGCTTGCAGTCCTCAGACAGAAGAATAAAGTGTCTCCGACTTTCTGTCAGCCTCCTCTGGAACCACCTGTGCTCCGCCGAACAAACACCACACGCACACACTCAAAGGTGAAGCTATCCAGTTTAATCGTAACTTACACGGTGGTCATACAGTAAGCGCTGAAGTTTTCTGATGAAAAACAAAGTCGGAGACGCCCGATTCCTCCGCTTATCTGGCTTTATAGAACGCCCCCAAGCGCCCCGCCCTTGCTCAATTGTGCATTTAAAGTGACCGCGCTATTTACTCCTTCAGTTACTTCCGGATCTCGCTGTCCCTCGTATTGAAGGGCGTTTGTTTCCTTTGACATTGTTTTATTGACCCTGTCCCCAGATTCCCTATACCGTCCACCACCTGATATCACTGTGCCCTGCTAAACGCTACAACAACCCCCCCTTCACCGTGTCTCTGTTCTTCTGGCTTGTCACAGTCCCCGGGATCGTGTGTTGAGGGAATGGCTGACACTCGACAGTGCGTCTTATAGTCCGAAAAATATAGTACTTCTAACAGAGATTTTCATATTTCAATAAGTATTATTGATAGGTATAAAATTTTTAAAAAGTCCAGATTGAATTGAATAAACCTTCCTTTTTCCTGTTTTTACTTGTAAGAATATATTGTCTGAGCCTCTTTACTGAATATTTTATATAAAAATCAATGTTCACCATGATCAGCAAATCTTTGTCATCTGCAACTACTTGGCTCTTTTAAAACTTTGCTTTTATTCTGTTTCTTTTTAATGTAAAATTACATTACATTAATGTAAATATAAAGGACAACTCTTTTGCCTATTCTTTTCTGGTATCTTCTGCTACATTATAGTGTTCTTCTATCACCTCATTTCTTCATTCATAAGGACTCAAATTGAGCCTAATTAATATTAACAGACTATATTCAGTACTGAGAGCCAGTTGGTATAGTGATTAAAGGCACTGGGGTAGAAATTGGGATACTCAGTTCTAGGTCTGCATTAGCACAAGGTAGCTGAATGACTTTGGACCAGGAAAACTGCACGGATTTATTTATTCTTGTGATCATCAGCAATCGATAATCAATTTATCTTCCCCTCCAGAAAATCAACATTAAGTAGATATACTCCTAGCTTTTTGTTACTCTCCTCCCTAGCCACTCTCATGCATACCTTATGTTTCCCCTGGAACAGTTGTGCAATATTGGGGCATTAGTGATATTAAGACTTTATTCCATTAATAAACAATTATATAATTACATATAATCTGGTGTCCTTTGCCCCACATATGGCCAAATGCTATTAATTTTATTTGTTCAATTTACATGAATGCTTGTTCCATCTTTTTGGATTATTTGAGTTTTTAACTATAAAACAACTTCATTTCCTAATTTTTCAAATAATCAAAACTTTTAAAATGGCAGTGCTGTGTGTTTTACAAATTATAACCTTTTGTGTTAAGAGCAGATATTATGCAATGTGTGATTGAAAGTCTTTATAAAGAAGTTTTCTGCAGATGGTTATGATAGAGTAATTGTGAGTAATCCTTGCATTATCTGGAATTAACTAATAGTTGTGGTATCTATAAATAGAACCCCCATGTTCATTTCTAGGGTATCTCTACAAAGCAGTTGCGGTAGTCCCCTACTTTTCATTTTTTTTTGCGGAAGTGGGATGTGAATTGGATGGATTGTTGGACTGATTAAATCCTGTTGTAAAATCATCTTGTTATTTAAAAAATAATATGTGTTTGTTTTCAGGTTGAAGCATGTAGACTTTTTAGCAAATTTTCTGTCAGACTAAGCAGTCTAGAAGCTATTCCTGCAGTTATCGAGAAGGTAAAAAATAGCAATACTTAATTATTTCTCATGTAGCTCTGTGAGACATAGCACTGGAAAATTGTCATATGGCTGGTGATGCCTAAATAAATGAATGGGTTCAGTTATTTAGATTTCAGAGTAATAGATCATCAGAACAGTATCTAATTTTAGAAAATGACCAGTACCTTTTAAGATGTTAATATTATATGTTAATATTATTCCATAAATATGTTAGCTGTGTGATTGTATAGAATATATTATTCCATAAATATTTTATACAGTGTGATTGTATATAATATAATAATAATAATTTATACACACACATACTCTTAGCTTATAATATATAATTGTTGACAAAATCACCATCAGTCAATTGTTAAAGGATGGAAGATCTTATATTCTGCAATATTACCTTTAACATCATCAAACAACATCTAGCTATCTCAGGTCATTAGGAAGGACTCAATAGGTGGATAAAAATGCAAAATCCAGTCTAAACATCTATGCTGCTACGCACAACCCCAAGATAAAAAAGACTTGCTACAGAAAAAACAAGCCCATTTTCAAGGAATTATCTAGAAGTCATGTTTCTTGCAGAATTCAGCCAGGAAGTTTGACTGATGACTCCAAATCTATTTTCATAGAGCTAAATAAACCATGGATATGCTTATTTACAGACTGAATCCAACAAGTTATTCATTCTTCAGTAGATGTATATTTGTCCATTGTTTACTTAATGTATTTTTATCAATAAGGGCTGGTGTAATTAAAAATAAAATAAAACTCTTAATTATGATTACTGCCCTGTATTTTATCTTCCAACTTCTCTATTCAATCTAGGCTGTCAGAACCAGTATTTATGGACGCCCAGGTGCCTGCTATATTGACATACCTGGAGACTTTGTAAATCTGACAGTGAAGAAAAGCTCTGTTAAGTGAGTTGTTATCTCTATAAATAGCAAGTTGTTTCTACCTATAATGTTGTGGTACTTTTACTATATTTGTGGTTTCTCATGGGATGTACTCTTAATAAAGGTAAATATTCACTCTAAAAATTACCCATAGCACAAAATATTTTCTGGCATGAGAAACTTTAAAGAAATATAAGTCAGGCTCTTCAAAAGATTGTAACCAACTGGTCCCATCCAATGAACTCTCTTTGACAAGCTTTTATGAAGAAATTATTGAGGATGGAAGATAAAACAATTGAGGTCAAGATTATCTAAATGAATGTTCAATTCCATGAGTGACTCAGATGTAGAAATGCATCCTTAAGAACAATTAAATGGGATGTTAACCCATTGCTTAAATAAGACACTTCAGATTTTGGAAGGGATCTCAGGATTTCCAAATCCTATGCCATATCCAGAGTTCTCATAACTTTAGGATATAATTAAGGAAGGGAAGCTGATCTCTTTTCAAATACATAGAGAATGGTCACATAAATCGTTATCAGTTTGAGACCCACCATTTATAGGAATACTCCATTTTTGCCTTTCAATTGCTATGTCTTACATTCCCTTGAAAGCTTTACAGCAACTTTCCTATTTTTTAAAATGGGGAATATTACATTAGAGGCTGTAATGTATCTTTTGCTTTTGATCTCGTTCCTTGAAAATAAATGTGAGAGAATGTAAAGAACCCATGTAAAGAAGCATTTGAAAAAAAAGCTATATAATTTTTAACTCGTTGAAAAAAAACAAAGAGTGAAATTGCCATATTCTAACCATATAAAAGAAATTTAGTTGTATAGAAATTAGTGTCCATAGATTGCATTCTGCTTCTATCTGCCCATATGCTAAATTCACAATTTGCCTCTGAATACAATTTGTTATAAGATTTTTACCTATGTATTAAAAAGATCTTATTACAGAATAAGCATTTGTAAACACACAAAATGCTAGCTTGTAGGCTAGCATTTGAAGGCTAATATTTTTTTCTTTCCACAACTATCTACCATATTTTTCGCACTTTAAGATGCACCTGACCATGAGACGCACCTAGGTTTAGAGGAGGAAAACAAAACAAAAAATGAATATGGAGCACCGTGTCACTGTGAATATGGAGCGCTGAATATGGAGCAGCAGTGTAGTGAGGGCAGGAGGCGGAGCCTGAGAGGACCATAGATAGATGTCCTCTCATGGGCTAGCTCTGCCTATTGACTCCTGCACTGCGGAAAAGAGACAGACGAGGCGGGCAATGACAAAGAGATCTGTGACGCAATATTCGCTCCATAACACACAGACATTTCCACCCACTTTTTTGGGGGGGTGGGAAGTGTGTCTTATGGAGCGAAAAATATGGTATATGTTTTCAGTTCTCCACTATAGAAAAATGGATCATTGAACTTGCTTTGATAGTTTCTTTTCTACAGTGGATATCTGTTTATCTCTAGTGCAGGGCTGGGCAACTTTGGCCCTTTTACAATCTGTGGACTTCAACTCTCAGAATTCCTGAGACAGCCAAGCTGGCTCAGGAATTCTGGGAGTTGAAGTCCACAGGTCATAAAGGGGCCATATTTGCCCACCCCTGCTCTAATGAGATAATAATTTTGCTGTAGGAAATGACTTCTATTACCGTATTTTTCGTTGTATAAGATGCACTCCCCCCCCCCAAAGTGGGTGGAAATGTCTGTGCATCTTATACAGCGAGTGTTGCCGAAACCCCACCCACCCACCCACCAGCCCCCATCCTTTGGCCTCTGTCTCATAGCAATTTGCCTCCTTGCAGCAAACAGCCTGGTCAGCTTCAACTGATTTAGCATGAGCAGCTGATTGGCGGTTGGATCTGCCTCCCAGAATACCGCCTATCAGCTGTTCCAGGCTGTGCTGAAGCTGACCAGGCTGTTTGAAAGGCTGTTTGAAGCTTAAGCCTGTCAACTATCAGCTGAAACAGGATTAATGTCCTCTAAAAGGTCTACCATTCCTGTTACATTTGTTCCTTTATATAAGGGGGAACAAAAGGAACCAGCTGCAGGCATTTGATGCTTTTCCATGAGAGACAGACATTTTACGAAATCAAATGATATATCAATTGAAATTAAATCTTGACTTTACAATTTGATTCAAATTTTGTCACCTTTGAATCTTCATGGTATGTCCTTAATTCAATCAGCTGCTTGTGCTAAATCAGGCTGTACTGAAGCTGACCAGGCTGTTTGCTGTTTGCTGCAAGGAGGCAAATTGCTGGGAGGCAGAGGCAGGGTTTTTTTTCTTGTTTTCCTCCCCAAATACAAGGTGTGTCTTATAGTCTGGAGCATCTTATAGTCCGAAAAATGCGGTATATATTGTCTGGTTTTTCTCTTGAAATATTTTTGAGCTCTTGTTGATTTTTGATTTTGTAGCTGTAAAACAGTATTGCTATCTGACTCTTAGGAATGATTTTAGTCCTGCCTATCAAAACGAGTAAGAGGAGTAATCTAATTTTCAGGATACTTCCATTCACTATAAAAAAATAGCTCCATAGGCTTCCTGTCTGGCTTCCGGCGCCGCCAGACGGTCCTCCGTGACCGCTGCCTCGTTGCCTGTAAAGAGCCGCCTTTACACCTGAAAGGCGGCTCGAAAAACTCCATTTCCTGACGGAAATGTGAGTCTGAGCGGGCGAGGGCAGGTAGAGCCCTCTGCAAAGTCCCCAGAGGCTTTTTTTTTGACTCTTGGGGACGAGCAGGTTGAGGCTCCCTATTCCCGCTCGCTGTCGCTCCGGGCATCGGGAAAACTCTGCTTTTTTGCAGAGCTAGGCGCTGGAACCGGATTAATCAACGAATTAACAGATGGATTTATTAAAAAAGATGAGACTTGGACTTGGGACCCTAAATTGCAAGTATCCTTAATGAATTTATAAGTATTTCAGAGTGAAAGAGAAAAAACTTTAAAATGGCGATCGCTGAGGCTTGGGAAGTAGAAGAAAGCCGAAAGTGAGAGTCCTTCCGTAATAGATACAAAGTAGCGGAATATATAGTGCTGGCTACAATTTGGAAGAAAATTAGTTATTTTAAGTTCCTTTCTTCTTGGAGATTTGTACTTGATCTTGTTTGGGGGGAAAAAAAAGAGTTTGCTGGCAGGATGGCGTTACTAATAAAGCCTGATAGACAAGCAGGGGGGGGTGCTCCCCCACTCATAACTATTTGAACAAGCTTTGAGCCTACAGACTTTGCAGAATGGTTTTAACTTAAAAGAATTTCTTCAGGAGGAAATGGCAAAATATCATGAGACTGTGAACCAGAAATTTGAAAAATTAAGGCAGGAAATTAAAGAAATGATACAACTAAAGTATGATAACTTGCAACGAAAGATTGTAACAGTGACTAATGGTTTTTCAGAAGTTGTTATAAAGTTGGATATAAATATTAAATTACTAGAGTCTAAAATGGAGAAAATTGATGATAAGATTTATAATTTGGACAACAAAATACTAAGAATTGAAAAGGATTTAATAAATATTCAAGACAATAGTTTAGAAGTAAAGTCTAAAGAGGAAGCTGGTCACGAGACTTATAATGCAGAAGATATAAAGCAAGGGATTGAAAGAGAAGTTGTAATGATGCAATACAGGCTGACAGAATTTGCGATCAGAATCAGAGGTTTACAGGAAAATAACAGTGATGACCTAAGAAAAATATCTGCTCAAGTTCTGGCTGGGATCTTAAAGGTTCATCCTGAGGAGGTATCCTGTAAAATTGATAAGGCCTATAGAGTAAATTCTTGGATTGCAAAGCAAAGGCAACTGCCTAGAGCTGTGGTGATTTACTTTACAGATAAAGAAATAAGAAATGATATTGTGCAAAAATCCTTTAATTCTACTTTACAACTGTATGCAGGGCCGGATTTAGATGAAAAGAGGCCCTAGGCTATTCCACTTATGAGGCCCTTTCACCTCCCATTTTTAAGTTTTTATGTTTGTTTATTAGTCATATGTGTAGAATTTCTCCTTATTTTCGGTTCAGTGTTTTATTGTTCACTGTTTTTAGAATAGTGTAATTTTAATTTTGCTAACAATTTGAATGTAGGCCCCTCTTGATCTTGAGGCCCTAGGCTGAAGCCTAGTTAGCCTATAGGAAAATCCGGCCCTGACTGTATGGGAGAAAAATGTGGATATATAAAGAATTGCCGCATAAGATGTTAAGAGATAGAAAGAAATTTGGACTTTTGGTGACTGAGCTAAGAAAACAAAATATTTTATTCAGGTGGGATGTCCCAGTGAGTATAATATTGAGATATCAAGGAGTAAGATATCAGTTAAATACTGTTGAAAAAGTGGAAGAATTTTACTACAAGGTCCTTAAAAAGCAAAATCAACAAGAGATAGAAACTCAAGAAAAGCAGAAGGAGATGGCAGTAATGAAGAAACAACAAGTCACAGAGGTCTCCACAGATGAGCCGCTTTTGGATTCTCTCTCAGAGGTCTCAGCTGGACTATTTAATATAAGAGAGGCAGTTCCGGATTCTAATGTAATGATTTATCAAGCCACAAACCAGCATGGAAGTCAATCAGTTGATATACAATTTACAGAACCAGAAAGATTTAAGCCACAAAAGCAAAACCAACAAGATCAAGTTATAGATCAGCATGAAAATCAAATAGTCGATACACAATCTACAGAAAGGAATTCAGGATGGAGATCCAACCCACAAAAAGTCAAGAAAAGAAGAAGTAGGTCTCACAAAAATAAAAACTTTTAAACTAAACAACAGTGTAATGCCAGTTATTTATGAGAGGACTGAATATATGAAAAGATAATGGGCAAAGTATTGGTTTATTTTATTCTGAGGAGAGTGACTGATCTCTGCAGTGCTGAACTTTTGGGATGTGAAAAGGGCCTTAAATCGAATGGATTGGAAATATCTTTTTCTTTTTTTGGATTTCTTGATAAATATATTACGTTTATGCTGAGTTACATGGCAAGAGATTTACTGGATTGGGGCACGCAGAAGATCTGGTTGTTACCCTATTATGGTGGTTGGAATTAATAATCTGGATAAAGGACACCTTTATAGACATTATATGGAATATAAATATAAAGTCACTCGGTTGTGGTTTTTTTTTTTTTTTTTTGCAATATGAAGATATTTGTTATGGATGGGGGCAGATGGTAATTGAAGATTGAAGATACTGAAGATACTGTTGGAATTAGGATGCGATGTTACCCTAACATGGGCGATGGAGTTTATCATCCAGCTGAAAGACATTACAGAAGATATTATATGGATTACAAGCTTAAAGTTTTTTTTTAGGATTTTATTTACATAAGGGAATATTTTTCTAGTTGAGTGGGCAGAAGAATAAAGATATTAATATGGTAGTTTTGTAGGAAAGTGGGTGGAGATAGGTTAGGTTATTGATTGTTTAGTTTAAAGAAAAGGGATATTATGTCTAGATGTGAATATATGTAAAAGATTTGAGCTAAGAGATATAATGATGGGGAAGGAAATGAGTAGCTGAACTGAATAAATGTTAAATTAGGATTTACTATATAGTTTTATAGTGGAAGGTTGTTTTGAAATGTTATATTAATATATACAAAAGATTTGACTTAAGAGATATACGTATGGGGGGTAGTAAAAGGGTAGATTATGAGCGGAAATCGCTAAATTGGGAGATATAATAATATTATGTTAAATTAGGAGTTATTAGATAATGTTATAATAGAATGTCACTTTGAAATGTATAGCATAGTATAGTATAAGGGGGATATGATAATTTTATTAGAAAAAGGGTCAGCATATGGAGATGGAGTAAGTGGATGGTAAAGTATGATATAATATGTTATGAATTTGGGTTTTATTATGAAGAAGTCACAGGGGAAGGGGAGGGTGAGGGGGGGTTAGGGAGGAGGGGGGGGAAAAGGGGGAAAAAATCTGTATTTGAAAAACTTTTTCAATAAAAAAAAAATAGCTCCATAGTAAGCCAGTGTTTCATTTTGGTGGAAATGCAATATGTTCACATTAGTTGCTCCTCATAATAATAGCATGAAATGATAATACACAAATTAAATAATTGCTTATTTATTCTGTTGTTTATTCCAAGTCTTTTGTGAGGATTAGTTTTTTATTCTGTCTTACAGGTACATTGACTGCTGTCCAGCACCTCCTATTAGTATGGCTGAAGAGATGACCATTTCTAAAGCAGTTTCATTCATTTTACATTCCAAGAAACCACTTTTAATTATTGGCAAAGGTAATCCTATTTCAGTCCTATCAAAACAAACAAACACCCTATTCCATAGAAACTGCAAAATATAATGATTGAAATGTTTCTTTCATTGTTATATTGTTTAGTCTATTTATAAAATAAGTAAATAAATTCTTTTGTCTGTTGAAATTAAAATGTCCCAGGGATTTGCCTATTAAACAAAATATAATAACTTTCTATAATATTATATTCTATAATATTTGATTGCTGGTGTTTTATATAAAGTAAAAGTAAACATCTTTTTTAAAGAAATTGTACTTTTAAAATTATTTTAACTCTGAATATGATGATAATGCAGGGTTATCACCAGAGGGATGGAAAGTAAAATTATTTTTAAAAAAGCAGGATTGCCTTAAAATTGAATTGTTAGACTTTCTAGGGAGCAACATACCTATTTTAGAATTTAATTTAGAGGGAGGGAAAATATTGTAAATATATTACCATATTGTCCAATCTTGGCAGTATAATTGAGGGAGACAGAAAAAAGGGATCTTGACAGTTGCATAGAGGTGACATTTACCTCTGCAAAGGGAGAGACTGTTAGACAACTGCTTTGCTATAAAATGATTACAGATGAATTTATAATTAAAAATGTTTATTTATTATTTTAACTAAAGGGCTTGTTCAAAATGTATAGATTATTATTTTGAATTCTTGCATGTTGTCAAATCAGAAATCTTGATTGTAACAGTCACTTTCTTTTTATAGGCCAGTTTTAATTGAAAACACTAGTCATTATTGCAAAATAAGTCATTTTTGCAATCCCAATAAATATTGTAAACTTTTAAAGTTTAATACTACTGCAAATTAACAGCATTCTGTGGTAAAATATTATCCTTTTGTATGCAAGACTTTATTAATACCAATTTGCGTATTAATTTTTTCTAACATTCAAATGAAGATATAAGTGGATCTTACAAATCATCATCAGTAAAAAGCGATTCTGGATTGGTCATAAAAAGGTTGATAGGGTACTGAAATAGTGTCATGGAGCTTTTATGGTGGTGGGTATGTCTCTTAGGTGCTGCTTATTCACGTGCTGAAAACAGCATCAGGAAATTGGTGGACCAGTGTGGCCTTCCATTTTTGCCTACACCAATGGGGAAGGGAGTTGTTCCTGACAACCATCCATATTGTGTGGCTGCTGCCAGATCTAGGTAAATACACAAATTGAGCCTTTCCTTCCAACCTTTGAAATTAAGGGTAAAGAGCATACTATTTATCATTGTTACATGAGCTAAAATAACATAATGGTAAGGGTATTAAGGTCACATTAGGGATTTATTGGGAGATAACTTATTCAATAAACCACAATTAAACAATCCACCTTACCAGTTTAGGGGAGGTAGGAATCATTCCAAATCTC
This sequence comes from Pantherophis guttatus, assembly GCF_059756535.1. Classification (NCBI taxonomy): domain Eukaryota; kingdom Metazoa; phylum Chordata; class Lepidosauria; order Squamata; family Colubridae; genus Pantherophis; species Pantherophis guttatus. The sequence goes on from NC_142066.1 coordinate 116,109,972, forward strand.
TAAACTGATAATACTTTGGAGTGATAAAGAGCAACATTCAGTTAAACTTATTAAAGAACACAAAATTTTAATTGCTATTCTGTATATTTTTAATATATATGAAAATAATTTAATTGACTTCTTTACTTTTTAATGACTAGGGCACTACAATATGCTGATGTGATAGTATTACTTGGAGCCAGACTGAATTGGATTCTACATTTTGGACTTCCACCAAGGTTTCAGCCAGGTGTAAAAGTTATTCAGGTATTTAGACAAATCTTTTTAAAGATACATTCCAGAGCTATTTTTTAAAGAGGGTGCTCTTCAAAGGTAGTTAAAGTACAATGCCCAAAATGTTCAATGCAATTTTCCATGTTTGCTGGGGACCTGGAATTTATAACATATTTAGAAAGCAGCAGTTGGACAAGGAAGGCTGGTATAGCCTGAGTATATACCGAGTGCAAGAATTACTGGAAACAGGATAAGTGAAAAATAATGTAACATCAGTTTAAAAACTTTTTAATCATCCAAACATATCTGCATAGTTATTGTCAAAAGTCAAGATGTTAAACCAAGGAAATATTTTTTTAGGGAAAAAAACCTAGTTCCTGACGTTCTCAAGGATCTCTTTAATTTAAATTTTTCTTGAAAAAGAGTTTCCTCTAAAGTGCTTTAGAGACAAATTTTATTTGCTTTCTGAATTTTTCTGCTTCTTGGTTGGGTTTCATCTTTTGTTTTTGCTTGCTTTTAGAGGCAATTTGTCTCATAGAGCTTGAGGTTTTTATGTGAATTATGTTGTAAATCTTAGGCAAAAAGAGAAAGAGCAACTAAAGGGAAACAAGTAGTTCATTTTTTCATTGTTTTGAACTAAAAACTGAAGCTCAGTGTTTAAGGAAAACTGTTATTGCTTAAGTAGCCATCTATTTTTTTTTCTGCAAGCAGATAATTCATTTGCTTTCTTGGTGTTTTTTCACAGGTAGACATTTGTGCTGAAGAGCTGGGAAACAATGTGAAACCTGCTGCAGCCTTGTTGGGAGACATAAAAGCTGTGACTGATCAGGTAACATGCTCTCTTATGTAAGTGCCATCTTCTGTTGGTTGGATGTAGGAGCTGGGTTGAAGAATTTGATGGAAAATCATTTTGGTTGATGAATTGTCAGTAATCTGGCCAAATGTGCACCAGTATGCTGGAAAATGTAACTACATTTCTAAAGCTAATGATTTTTGTACTACTGATCAAGATATATATTATATATATTATATCATATTCATATTATATGATACTATTCACAAGCATATTGCTATATTCTTAGCTTTTAGATGAATTTAACAAGAATCTTTGGAAATACCCTTCGGATACAGATTGGTGGAAAGATCTTCGAGCCAAAATGCATAGCAATGAGGCAACATCTAAGGTATCATTAATGATATGTATCAGGAAGGAGTTTGGTTTTTAAAAAAAAGCAAAGTCATATAGTAATAAATATGTTAATAAATTTATTATTGCATAGCATATTTCAGTATTATTCAGAGCTATAAGGATGAATACTTTCATGGCTAGAAGAGATATAAACTGTGAGGTCAGAAGAAAAGAAAATGAAGACGGGCCATGTATACATACACACACGCTTTTCTGAAAAAGAATTTCCCTTTCAAACAACTTTGACAAAGTTTAGTCAATTACAATTTAGTCAAACTAAATTAAAAGAATGGCTAGGGCCAGTTGTACTAGTACACCATTAAACAAAATCATTCAAAGGATGTGATCTAAAATCATTCAGGTTCCCAGCATGAATCCCAAAACAATATATTGTGGGATTTATGGCCAGCTTTCCTTTACTAAAATCATCATCACTCCATGACAAATATCTTTAAAATGTCATTTTAAAGACATTTGTCATGGAGAATGGACCAGAATTCCCACATAGGATGTTAGAAACAGATAACTAATTACAGGAATTGTTTGACTGCAATTATTGCAGTTGAAATTGGTGGAATCAATTACTGAATCCAGTGGGTTGATTACTTCTTCACATTGGCTTATTAGACACTGGATGGCTTCTATGAACAAAATAAAATCAGCATTAAACTCTGGTTTTATTTATTCACTCAGATTTCCATGGTGATCAGAGATTCAAATGGGAAAAATGTATAAACATAAAGTACAAAATTCTGATTTTATAATATTTATATGTTCAGGAACATTTGAGCCAGCAGATTTTTAACATCATTCATTTTCTCATTCATTTAAGGCACTATCACTAGAAAAACAGTTGCCAATGAATTACTATACAGTATTCCAACATGTGAGGGACCTTTTGCCAAAGGATTGTATTCTGATTAGTGAGGGAGCAAATACAATGGATATTGGGCGCACCATGCTCCCAAATTATCTTCCTCGGCACAGGTAAATATATATTAGTTTCCTTCTGAGTAAATATTTTGGCAATTTGTACTCAATTTGCCTCGAAGGACAAATAAAAATAACTTATATTTACATTCCTGATATTAGCACATGTTGATGAACACATTATTTACTTAAAATTTACATTTTTTTCCATCATACTTTACCATCCAGATAAAGTTCTTAGATAAATATAAATATAAAAGCAAAATATTATGTATATCATTCTTGTTATGCCAACAGGGAATTAGTGAAAAGTACTGTTTCTTATGAGGAATAGTTTTTTCTCCCCATCAGGTTACACGATTAAAAATTTCCTATAAAATAATGTGTTTTATAAAATTAGTTAAATAAATGGAACTAGCCTTCCGCAAATGAAACAATTTGTTCCATCAGACTTTTAATTCAACAGTTAATTTCTAGAACATAGGAAGAAATGTTTCCACCCATTTTCCTTTCCAAAAACTATAACTTTCAAAAGTTTTATCTGAAAGATTGAAGGATCTTCCAGAACAATCTGAAAGGTTTTGTATGCTCCCAAGAATTATTTCCAAGAATTTATATTATATCCAGAATCAATAAAAAATTATTTCAAATCAAATTTACTTACTTATTCTTTGAATTGAAACTTCAGCAAGTTCTGTGAAAGTTGCAGTGTATTTGGTGAAGCATACTTTATTTGGATGTCCTAAAAACTAACAGTAACAGTAACTTTTAATTTGATAATTTAATCTTGATTCAATTGATCTAGATCCATCTACAGCAGACATTTATCAATATGTTTTATATATGTATAAAATGAAGAAATGCCAATCTTGTTTATAATGAGTTGGGTGATTCACTAGAACAGATATATATCAGTAGGATGTAAATTGAAACAAGTTCTGTATTTAGTCTCAAGTTATAAAGCACACAGTATTTTCATTAGGTGAAGAATATATTGTGAGTAATATTTTTCTGTGGTAATCAATCAGTATAGTTAGTCCTCAGGTTATGATGGTAAGTGGGATTGGAAATTTCCTTGCTAAACCACGTGCTTGTAAAGGAGTGTGGAAGTGAGTACAGGTACCACAGACAGGTGCTATGGTGCATGAGTGCTGCTGGGGGTGCGTGGGTGCTGTGGGCAGATGCTAGGGACTGTGGGGATTGTTGGTGGGGAATGCTGCAGGCGGGCACGTTAGGGACTATAGATAGGTGAGAGGTGGTACAAGATCTCTGGTATGTCATACTCCATAGCAGAGTTCTTGAGAGAAAAACTTGCTGTCTTTTCTATCAGCTTCCGTATTGACTTTGCTTACGCACAGCTGACAGGGAAAGTCGCAAATGGCAACCATGATTGTAGCTACTTGCAACATCATATTCACAAGATACCTAGATTGTGCCTAGATTGCTATCACATGGCTATGGGGACGCAGTGAGAGTGGCAGATTCACAGACTGGTTGCAATTCTCCTTTGATTAGTGCAGTTTTAATTTTGAACAGTTGCTGAACAAGTGGTTGTAACCCAAAAAACCCCCACCTGTAATAAGTATACATGCAAGCATTGGAGAGTGGAATTTTTAATCAATTTAATCAGCATGAGCTTTGAAATTTCATAATTCAACTTGAAAGCAAGCCGCTAAAAAAGTTGTGTTGTAATTAACAGATCGTAGAAAAACTTTGAAATGCTGATGTGACCATAATAAAAATTATCTATTTATCTAGAACAGCTTTGTTCTTGTCATAAGCCCAACATTTATTAATTACTGTATAAATCAGTATTATTCATCAATATATATATTTATCTGGTATTTGTAAAGATATTCCTTATATCCTTAAGAAGTTGGGATAGTGGATGTGAATTAAGAATTCTCCAACAGAAAACATGCTATGATGAAAAATATAAATTTATATAAAATTTATATAAAATATATATTCCTTGTAGGCTGGATGCTGGTACCTTTGGGACAATGGGAGTCGGACTTGGTTTTGCAATTGCAGCTGCTATAGTTGCTAAAACCTGTAATCCTGAACAGCGAGTGATCTGTATAGAAGGCGATAGTGCATTTGGTTTTTCTGGTATGGAAGTGGAGACTATTTGCAGGTAAAACTTTCGTACTGCCAAATTTTATTTTAAAACAAAAACAAAAATATTTTGCTGTGCAAAGTTGAGAGTTTCTACCATATTATAGTTAGAAAAATTTCCTTCAAATAAAAAACTGACCTTCGGATGAGTTCCTTTTCATTAATCACTACAGGCATAACTTGCCAATCATTATAATCATAATCAACAACAATGGAATATACAATGGCTTGGACTCGAACACTTGGAAGGAGATGCTGAAGTTTGGAGAACCTTCTACACAGTAAGTTCTTTGGCGTTGACTTTAATTAGTCTTTAGAATATTTAACTTCTTGATCTTACAAATTGGATGTTGTACTTAATGCATTAAAAGCTATATACAATAAAATATAATTGTTTCAACTTCATCAAACTCTAAATGAGTTAAATGAAATTAGGGTAGGTGCCATGTTATACTACTTTTCACACTAACTGAGATTACCTGCGCTCCATATAGCGGTAACACACTTCCCCGACAAATATGCTCTGTTGTAGTTATTCTTCTAGGTCAATGTTTCTCGAATTTGGCAGCTGGGGAATTCTGAAAGTTAAAAAGTCCACACATCCTAAATTTGCCAAGTTTGAGAAACAACGACCTAGGTGCTTTAGAGTAGAAATTCCAGTTTTCCTTTCTGCACTGACCATACTAGCTTGAGCAGTTGAACTTTCAAAACCTCTGGAATATCCCAGAACACTCCTATTTTCTGGAAGGAAAGATGGTTTTGGTTTTTTCTGTTTTTAATTGGGAGAGGGAGAGTTCCTCTCCTACTGAAAAATCAAAAAATAAAATGATACTATCCTTAAGAAAAGAAAATCCCAGAATGGGGTATATTTTGCATTCCTAGCATTTCCAATCATTGTCAGTATGCCAATTACCCTGCATCTAACTGCTTTTGCCAGGTACCCCCATCTAAGGTCTTGCACATTTCCAAACAGCTGCTGGGAATTCAGAAATGTGTAATTCGCTACTTCTGGAAGACATCAAATTTGAGAATGCCGGTACAATCTATGCTGGTTTAAATAAGGAAAAAGTTTTCATAAATGGAAAGTGGAGAAGATGATAGTGTTTATACGATAGTGCATACTTTAGATAAGTAAAATCTAAGCATGGAAAAGATGCACATCAAATAATTGCTGTGGTCAATGCTTCCGATAAAAGATAATATTTGTAACTTAAGGTTGAAATGAGGGGTTCTTCTTAATGCTTCCATTGTGAAAGAACTTCCATTCTGAGAACTTTAATTACTAAAAAAATTCCACTGAGACTTAAAAATCTATTAGAGAGCTTTGTTGAAATCATCCAGAATGCTTTGAAACTGAATAGAAGAGATCAAAAAGCTGTTTTTCCATCACTGGAATTTCTTCTTCAATAAGTTCCTGTTTTAATATGCTTGTAGTAATTAATTGGGTCCTGAGCAATTTCCCTGGGGTATTGGGAAAATGAAGTTCTACTTGTTTAGCAAATTAACAGTGATCTTTTATGATGTTTGATTTCCTGCTTAAGACTCTTAACCCACTGCCCTAAGCCAAATCCTTTTACTTAATTTCAGTGCACCTCCAGTAGCTTTGTTGCCAGATGCTCGCTATGAGCAGATTATGTCTGCCTTTGGTGGCAAAGGGTACATTGTACAAACACCAGAAGAATTACAAGCTGCCCTGAAAATAAGTTTAGCAGAAAAGCTTGTCCCTTCTCTCCTTAATGTCATGATCAACCCACTATCAGGCAGAAAAAAGCAAGTAAGTGTTTGTGAAATTTGTCGTTATTCTTGACTTTTTAATATTAACATTACTTCCATTATTTGACCAATCCTAAAGAATAGATCAGTAAATCGCTTTTATTAAACATTTACAAAGTGATTGATGTTTAGAAAGTTTTTCAGTATATCCTTGAACACCACAGTCTGCTATACCTTGTGTCTGTATAACATTTCTTGTTTCTTATCCTGAAATGTTGAGTATTGCTACTCCTTTGTATTCTCAGGATTTTCACTGGCTGACCCGTTCTAACATGTAACAGAAGATGAAAAGACCAGAAGCAAAATCCCTATGTAAACTCAAAAGATGTCCAGATTCCACAGCATAAGTACAGTTGCTAGCTATTCTTAAAAATTGAATGGTCATGTTGATTGCCATGCTTAAGGAAGGATTTCTAATTACATACAGATCTACATTTTGTCATTTTGGGAGAGAAAAGACATCTAGCTTCTAACTTATTTCTTTTTCCACTGTTTGTATTAACTTTTGAAAGCATTTACTTTAATGCCTGCCCATTGATCTTAAAAACAAGAGGTACATAACGTACTGATTCACTTTTGCTTTCTATGTATTTTTACAGCATGGAAATGCAATAGAGCCCTCTTTGTGTCTTTCTTTAGAGGAACTTTCCCAAACTATGTACCATCTAGATGTATGTTTTAACTCTTGTTGAAATCCTTAGTTGCTTAAAACTGCTGGAGTATGCATTTTGCATACTGATTCTAATTGTTGCCCTTTTATTTTTTCCCCAAATAAAATTAGCTTGTTCTCTCTGTCACTTGCATTCTTATCTTTGTTTACTGTTTTAATTGGTTTTGTAGTATGCTTTATTAACTTTTATTGCATATCATTGAGTTTGTGTAAATTGAGCCGCCAAATACATTTTTTTTAGAAAAGTCGTATTGTTATGGATTTTCTCATAGGTATCATAGAAAAGTTAGCAAAAACTTGAAATCAAATAAATTATTATATGAAAGCATTTGATTAATTTATACTTTAGCACTAAATAGATTATGTATTTTAATCTGGAAAGATATTGGATATGTTTTAATTCCAGATCTGCAATTTATAACATATCAATTTTGTACAATTCTTTTGGGAATAAATCTTTCTTCAAAACTTATATAAAATCACCAGAGGGCGCCATTTATTCAAGATTCCTTTAACAGTAAAAAAAACAAATGCACTAATCTGTTCTTTTTAAAGGAATTATTTATTTGTTTGAATTAGAATCAGAATCAAGATGGAATGGACCTTGGAGGTCTTATACTGCCAACTCCTGCTCAAGCAGAAAACCCTATACCATTTTAGACAAATGGTTGTCCAGTCTCTTCTTAAAAACTTCCATTGTTGGAGCATCCATAACGTCTGGAGCAAGTCATTCCACTGATTAATTGTTTTAATTGTCAGGAAATTTCTCCTTAGTACTAAGTTGTTTCTCTCCTTGATTAGTTTCCATCCATTGTTTCTTGTCCTGCCTTCAGGTGTTTGGAGCAACGGTCACCAACTGGTGGTCCATGGACCACTGGTGGTCCGCGAGAAAATTTTGGTGGTCCGCAGAAAAATTATTTGTATTTTTAATATTGCACTAAATCAGGGGTTCTCAAACTATGGCCTCTGCAATCAAGGTTTGTGTTGCTGCAGAGAGTCTCCCCCTTCAGGGTCTTTTTGTGTGGGTCGGAGGGGGGCAGAAATTCTGAGTTGGGATCTGCTTCAGCCTCCTGGTGCAGGGCTTTGGGCAAAGGCTGGAGGGAAGTGCCGCTGGTGGCAAAGAGCTGGAGGACCTTGTTCCAGTGGGACTGCATCATGGCCTGGAACTGGCTGACAATCTCAGCCCGCTGAGCCTCCAGGTGCCGATACCTGGCCTTGCACTCCCGCAGGTCTTCTATCTACTTGGAAAGCTTATGCTCCTAGTCCTCAATGAGGTGCTTCTGCTGAGCCTCCTTCTCAGTCAGATCCAATTTGAACTGATCTGTTTTGCCAACTCTTTCTCGCGATGGCTGCTTAGCTCCAACAACTGCTTCCTGTTGGGTCCCTAAGGGTCTCTAGGGAGTTGGCCACACCCACCCAGTCACATGACCACCTAGCTATGCCCACCCAGCCGGTCATTAGGCAGATCATATTAGTGGTCTGTGGGATTTAAAATTATTAAGTTAGTGGTCCCTGAGGTCCGAAAGGTTGGTAACCCCTGCTTTGGAGAATAGCTTGACTCTCTTTTCTTTGTGGCAACCCCTTAGATATTGGAATAATGCTATCATGTCACCCCTAGTCCTTCTTTCATTAAATTAGACATACTCAGTTCCTGCAATCGTTCTTCATATGTTTTAACCTCCAGTCCCCTAATCATCTTCGTTGCTCTTCCCTGTACTCTTTCTAGAGTCTCAACATCTTTTTTATATTGTGGCAACCAAAACTGGATGTAGTATTCAAAGTGTGATCTTACTAAGACATTATAAAGTGGTTCTAATGTTTGATGTTAGTATATCAAATTTGTTCATTTTTACAAATTTGTATAAGTTAGTACCTTTGATTTTATGTCTGTACATCAGATCTGTACTTCACCTGATATATAAATTACATTCTGTAAATCAGGTGAAAAAATCTGAGATTAAAGTGGAAAATACTGAAAAGGCTGCTGCTGTGTTAAGTAATCAACCAGGCGATAGGTTGAAAATGGCCTTACTGAGTATACTGATACATATGATTCAAGGACTTGTCTTATCCTTGGCAGTAATCAGCATACTTTATTCCACTATGCTCCCCTATCATGGGAGTATTTTTTACTGCTCCCATTTTTTATCAGACAAGAAGAAAGGAAATCCCCAAAGTTTGTTCATGTGTTCTTTTTAAAGAAGAGCTTCTTGTATGTTTCCAAATTATCTATCCTTGAACACCACAATCTGCTATACCTTGTGTCTGTATAACATTTCTTGTAGTTTCTTATCCTGAAATGTTGAGTATTGCTACTCCTTTGTATTCTCAGGATTTTCACTGGCTGACTGAGTTTGTTCATGTGTTCTTTTTAAAGAAGAGCTTCTTGTATGTTTCCAAATTGTGAAACATTTTTTAAAGGACTAGGGTAGATTTCCATTTTCAACTCTAAAAAAAAAAAAAGAGGATTCAAGACTCTTCTAAATTGCTTCTAATATTGTTTTATTATTCTGAGAGTGGAACTTTATGTATGTACTCTTACCCCTTGATGACCTTTGTGGAAAGGCATAATATATTAATTTACAGGAGTACTAGCTGGTTTTATGCTGCCTGGGCAACAGGGAGATACAGTATGAGAACTGATATCATTGCTCTTTCATGTGATCTGATTCAGATCTTTTATCTGTCCTGAATTAATTCATAATTCCAAGTATAATTATCCACAAGGGAGAAAACACATGTATTCACTTTTCCATACCATTCATAAATTATAAACTTTTGTCATGCCAAGAATAAACAGGTGATGAATAAATATGGATTGAATACAAACCACAGTGACTAGTATAGAAGACTCATATTAATCTGATCTTTTTATTGCAGAACAAATACATCATATGAAAGGAGAGTAAATAGATTGAAAGGCAGAGAAATGGACCAAGAACGTTATTACTGGTTGAGACTGATGAAAACTTTTTTTAGATAATGTAAAAGAAATTTGAAGATTTTTTAGTCCCAGTATAGGCAGCCACTTCTACAGCATCCCTGACAACCTCTCTTAAAACTTCTTCGGTGATGAGAAGTACATTTATTAATCCTCAAAAAAAAAAAAAAAGAGATTAGAATTTTAAAGAATAAAGGGTATTGTAGGAAGCAGTGTATCAACATGGTAGCACCAAGGATAGAAGGGAATGAAGAGATATAGTGAATTGTGTTGGTCTAAACTGGAATTAGATTTCCTTTTCATTTCTCTTTATCTTGTGTTTCTCATTTATTTTGCCCACTATTTATTTTGCTGCTTCTGTTTTTGCATAATGTTGCTTTTCCTGTAAGGAAATAACATGATGAATATGTTGATATGTAAGTGTGTGTCTTTCTCTCCAACAAGATAATTGAGATTGCTAGTAAAAGTAAAATAATCAGAACATAATGTTGATATAAAAGATGCACAAATGTTAAAAGTATATGATGAAAACTCAGAAATCTTGGTTGAAGATTTAAGCCTTATTTCTGCTTGAGGGTACACAGAAAGAAAAAGATCAAATGCAGCTCTCAGATGTGTGACATAGCTTGGCAGGGATACTGCTATGCTTTATAAGCAAATTTGAAAAATGGGAAGCCTTTTTATGGAGCTGCTATTGAGATTGATATGTGCACAAGTTCATTGTAATATTTTTTTTATTCTATTTATATGTTTATATACTTTAAAAAATATTGGGACTTATTGGGACTTATACGAACAACTGGACATGAAGGTTAGCAAAGAAGAGCACTATGTATGTGTGAAAGAAAGGCAGGACAAACACGGAATTCTGGAAAGCTGGCAACAGCACTTCAGTGAAATCTCTAACATTGAATATTTATACCCACTAATTCCTGATGGCTTGCCCAATGCTGGTCCAGTCCCACACATCTTTCTGGAAGAGGTTACAAAGGAATTTGTGACATGAATAATTCAAAAGTGTCAGACCCTGATGATCTACCAGCAGACATTTGGAAGCTGGAGGAATTTAGTGGCAAAAAAAGAATTGGCTAACAAATTTCTTTTTTTTTATTGAAAAAGTTTTTCAAATACAAATTTCCCCCCCTTTTTTTCCCCCCTCCTCCCTAACCCCCCTCACCCTCCCCTTCCCCTTTGACTTCTTCATAATAAAACCCAAATTCATAACAGATTATATCATACTTTACCATCCACTTACTCCATCTCCATATGCTGACCCTTTCTTTCTAATAAAATTATCATGTCCCCCTTATACTATACTATAATATACATTTCAAAGTGATATTCTATTATAACATTATCTAATAACTCCTAATTTAACATAATAATATTATTATATCTCCCAATTTAACGATTTTCGCTCATGATCTACCCTTTTACTACCCCCCCATACGATATAACATTTCAAAACATACTTCCACTATAAGACTATACAATAAATCCTAATTTAACATTTATTCAGTTCAGCTACCCATTTCCTTCCCCCCATCATTATGTCTCTTAACTCAAATCTTTTACATATATTCACATCTAAACATACTATCCCTTTTCTTTAAACTAAACAAACAATAACCTAACCTATCTCCACCGACTTTCCTACAAAACTACCATAATTGTTCTTAATATCTTTATTCTTCTGCCCACTCCACTAGAAAAATATTCCCTTATGTAAATAAAATCCTAAAAGAAAAAAACTTTAGGCTTGTAATCCATATAATATCTTCTGTAATGTCTTTCAACTGAATGATAAACTCCACCGCCCATGTTAGGGTAACATCGCATCCTAATTCCAACAGTATTTTCAGTATCTTCAATTACTATCTGCCCCCATCAGTAACAAATATCTTCATATTGCAAAAAGGAAAAAAAAAAAAACACAACAACCACCCGAGTGACTTTATATTTATATTCCATATAATGTCTATAGAGGTGTCTTTTATCCAGATTATTAATTCCAACCACCATAATAGGGTAACAACCAGATCTTCTGCGTGCCCCAATCCAGTAGATCTCTTGCCATGTAACTCAGCATACACATAATATATTTATCAAGAAATCCAAAAAACAAACAAGATATTTCCAACCATTCGATTTAAGGCCCTTTTCACATCCCAAAAAATTCAGCACTGCAGAGATCTCTCACTCTCCTCAGGATAAAATAAACCAATACTTTGCCCATTATCTTTTCATATATTCAGTCCTCTCATAAGTAACTGGCATTACACTGTTGTTTAGTTTAAAAGTTTTTGTTTTTGTGAGACCTACTTCTTCTTTTCTTGACTTTTTGTGGGTTGGATCTCCATCCTAAATTACTTTCTGTAGATTGTGTATCGACTATTTGGTTTTCATGCTGATCTATAACTTGATCTTGTTGGTTTTGCTTTTGTGGCTGAAATCTTTCTGGTTCTGTAAATTGTATATCGACTGATTGACTTCCATGCTGGTTTGTGGCTTGATAAATCATTGCATTAGGGTCCAGAACCGCCTGTCTTATATTAAATAATCCAGCTGAGTCCTCTGAAAGAGAATCCAAAAGCGGCTCATCTGTGGAGACCTCTATAACTTGTTGTTTCTTCATTACTGCTCCTTCTGCTTTTCTTGAATTTCTATCTCTTGTTGATTTTTCTTTTTAAGGACCTTGTAGTAAAATTCTTCCGCTTTTTCAACAGTATTTAACTGATATCTTACTCCTTGATATCTCAATATTATACCCACTGGGACATCCCACCTGAATAAAATATTTTGTTTTCTTAGCTCAGTCACCAAAAGTCCAAATTTCTTTCTATCTCTTAACATCTTATGCGGCAATTCTTTATATATCCAATTTTTTCTCCCATACAATTGTAGGATAGAATTAAAGGATTTTTGCACAATATCATTTCTTATTTCTTTATCTGTAAAGTAGATCACCACATCTCTAGGCAATTGCCTTTGCTTTGCAATCCAAGAATTTACTCTATAGGCCTTATCAATTTTACAGAATACCTCCTCAGGATGAACCTTTAAGATCCCAGCCAGAACTTGAGCAGAAGTTTTTCTTAGGTCATCACTGTTATTTTCCTGTAAGCCTCTGATTCTGATTGCAAATTCTGTAAGCCTGTATTGCATCATTACAACTTCTCTTTCAATCCCTTGCTTTATATCTTCTGCATTATAAGTCTCGTGACCAGCTTCCTCTTTAGACTTTATTTCTAAACTATTGTCTTGAATATTTATTAAATCCTTTTCAATTCTTAATATTTTATTGTCCAAATTATAAATCTTATCATCAATTTTCTCCATTTTAGACTCTAGCAATTTAATATTTGTATCTAACTTTATAACAACTTCTGAAAAACCATTAGTCACTGTTACAATCTTTCGTTGCAAGTTATCATACTTTAGTTGTATCATTTCTTTAATTTCCTGCCTTAATTTTTCAAATTTCTGGTTCACAGTCTCATGATATTTTGCCATTTCCTCCTGAAGAAATTCTTTTAAATTAAGACCATTCTGCAGAGTCTGTAGGCTCAGAGCTTGTTCAAACAATTGTGAGTGGGGGAGCACCCCCCCCTTCTTGTCTATCAGGCTTTATTAGTAACGCCATCCTGCCAGCAAACTCTTTTTTTTTCCCCCAAACAAGATCAAGTACAAATCTCCAAAAAGAGAGGAACTTAAAATAACTAATTTTCTTCCAAATTGTAGCCAGCACTATATATTCCGCTACTTTGTATCTATTATGGAAGGACTCTCACTTTCGGCTTTCTTCTACTTCCCAAGCCTCAGCGGTCGCCATTTTAAAGTTTTTTTCTCTTTCACTCTAAAATGCTTATAAATTCATTAAGGATACTTGCAATTTAGGGTCCCAAGTCCAAGTCTCATCTTTTTTAATAAATCCATCTGTTAGGTTCGTTGATTAATCTGGTTCCAGCGCCTAGCTCTGCAAAAAAGGCAGAGTGCTCCCGATGCCCAGAGCGACGGCGAGGGGAAATAGGGAGCCTCAACCTGCTCGTCCCCAAGAGTTAAAAAAAAAAACTCTGGGGACTTTGCAGAGGGCTCTACCTGCCCTCGCCCACTCAGACTCACATTTCCGTCAGGAAATGGAGTTTTTCGAGCCGCCTTTCAGGTGTAAAGGCGGCTCTTTACAGGCAACGGGGCAGTGGTCACGGAGGATCGTCTGGCGGCGCCGGAAGCCAGACAGGAAGTCCGGCTAACAAATTTCTTGAATGCCATTGTGGACTCTGGACACTGCTGATTGGGTCACAAGTATCATAGTTCCCCTCTTCAAGAATAAAGGTGACCCAGCAGTTTGCTCTAATTATCAATCAATTCACCTTCAAAGGTTCTAGCCCAACTGATGCCATCTTCATGGTTCGCATGCTAATGGAGAAATCCTGAGAAAAGGAGAAACTATTGTACTTGGCTTTCCTTGACCTTGAAAAAGCCTTAGCATTAGCTAATCTGGCACGCACTACTTGATCATGGTGTGCCCAAGCAACTGATAAAATGTGTCTAGATGCTTTATACAAATAAAGCAGTTGTTTTATACAAATACAAGTAGTCATGTGATGTGCACTGCAGGCCCTTCCGATAGCTTTTCTGTGAAAGTTGGTATTCATTAAGACTCAGCATTATCACCATTGCTGTTCATTCTCATGGTTACTATCATGAAAGAACTGCAACATGATATCGCCTGGGTGTTGCTTTATGCCGATGATATGCTCGCAGCTGCCACTGGAGAAGAACTAAAGCAATATATGTAGACATGGAACAATCACCAATTTGGCCTGTGCCTCAACCTCAAGAAGACTGAATACACCTTCACCTACAAGTCAATGGTAAAAATTAGGGAAGACCAACATCTGTTACTTAGGATCCCATCTACAAAGTGACAGCAGTATTAATGACAAAGTGCATGCAAGAATGAAGTATGGCTACAATGGAAGGAGATCACCGAAGTATTCTGTGAGCGACACATGCAATCTATCTAAAATCGAAGGTATATAAAACAACGGTATGCCCAGTAGCTTTATAGGGTGCTGAGATCTGGCCACTACCAAATTCATTGAACACTCTTTATGGGGCATATGCATGCTTGGAGATGTGTATACTTTGTTGGTCATTAGGTTTTCTCTTGACCATGTCAGCAATGAGACAGTACAATATCAAATGGACATTCAGCCAATACCTAAGAAAATGCAGGAGAAATGCAAGAGAAAAAAAAACAATCCTTTATTGAACCACTCAAAAAGAAGCCACAATAATACATTAAGTTTAAATTCATTTTAAAAAGTGATTGGCAGCATTTCTGCTATTTAAATAGTTATTTAGATGATGAAACCCCAGGATTATAAAATCTTATGAGAGTTTCATGATCTCACTTAAGATTTCAATTTTATTTTAGTGAGAACTCCTTAAGTGACCTGAAGATGGTATTTTATGGTTCTGCATGATCTCAAAAATTGAAATGATATTAATACAGAATTTAAGGATTCAGATAGCTTTCTTGGAAAACGGGGGATACATACTGGGGATACAAAAGAAACTGGGGATTTCTTTTACAAAGAAGTATTAGAAGGTATAACATGGAAAGAACAACAACATATTAGAGTCACATGTATCTCTTGATTTACTATTTGGCCTGATTTTATTATTATTATTATTTACAAGAATCTTTTGTAAGAGTTTGTTGCACATATGTCTCATTTCTTGAAGTAAAAGTCAGAATAAGAAAGAGAAAATGAAATGTCAAAAAGGAGCCTTCAATACCATTAACCTTGGTATCCTTCTAGAGTAGCTTCAGGGTTTGGGAGTGGGAGGGCTCTTTGTTGTCCTGGTTCATTTCCTTCATCTGTGGTCACTCTCAATGTTGATAGGGAGTGAAAGGTCCAACCCTCATCCCTTTTTGGGGGTCCCTCAGGGTTTGATACTTTCGCATTTCTGTTTAACTTCTTCATGAAGCCACTGGCCAAGATTATCTGCCACCACAGGCTGAGAAATCAATATGCTGATCATCCAGCTGTATATCTCGGCCTGTGATGAGTTAAGCAATGCTAGAACCTCCCTCTTGGAGGCTGTTAAGGGCTGGATTGGGAGCAACAGGTTGAAACAACCCTGACAAGATGGAATGGCTCTGGGTTTGGGGTTCTTTGTTCCATGGACAACTGACACCTTTGTCTTGGATTGGATGGCACTGCCCCAGCTTGATCGGGTACATAAGGTTTTTCTGGACTGATGACTCTTGCTCGAGGAGCAGGTAGCACTCATGGCCAGGAGGGTCTAGACTAGTGGTGAAATCTAAATTTATTTCCTACCGGTTCTGTGGGCGTGGCTTGGTGGGGTCATGTGACTGGGTGGGCATGGCTATGTAACCATGTGACTGGGGGATCAAAAGACAAAAACTCACAATGTCCTGCTGGAGCAGGGTTTTACTAGATGACCTCCCCCCCACCCTGGTTTATGGCCTATGACCCTGTTTTTGGCCTAGCAGGCTTCAAGGAAGCCTGCTGGGAGCAAAAACGGATCCCCCCACTCCACTCCCGTAAAAAAAAGGTTCCGACGATCATGCACTACAGCTGTGGTCATTGGAGCCTTTTTTTTACCTTTTAAAAGCATTTTTTTTTACTAACGGCTCGGCCGAATAGGTAGTAAAAAAATGCTTTAAAAGGGTAAAAAAAAAGGTTCTGACGATCACAGCTGTGGCGCGCGATCGTCGGAGCCTTTTTTTAACCTTTTAAAAGCAGGAAGTAACGATACTTGGGCAGGTGGGCGGAGCCCCACGCCACCATCGCTACCGGTTCTCTGAACCACCTGCTACAATCACTACCGGATTGCTCGATCCCGTCTGAATCGGGAGCATTTCACCCCTAGTCTAGACAGAACTGAGGGTTGTGCATCAGTTATGTCTTTCCTAGACCAACAGTTCCTGTTCACAGTCACCCATGCATTAATCATCTCCTGTCTTGACTATTACAAAGCATTCTACAGAGGGTCGTCCTTGAAAATATTTGGAAGTTTCAATTGGTTCAAAATGTGATGGACTGCGTGGTTTCGTGCAGGCCTAGATGTGCACATGTGTCATCTTTTTGTAGGAACTGTACTGATTTTCTTCCAATTCAAGGTGCTGGTTGCCACCTTCAAAGCCTTATATGGTTTGGGATCAGGTTTCTTGAAGGACCATCTTTTCCCGGTCACATTTACCTGATTCACCAGTGTAGGGAGGCTGGAAATGCTGGTTCATTCCCTAGGAGGTCCATCTAGTGGAACCAAGACAAAAGACCTCCTCCATGATTTCTTGCTTCCTGTGGAACATCTTACCTGCAGAGATAAAATTGCCTCCAGTTTGACACATTTTCACAAGGCCCTGAAGACCTAGTTTTGCCAATGGACTTGCCCCTAGAGTAGAATGGAACCCATCAAATGACTCATTTGACTATTGTTGCCAAGAGATAGGGGATTATTCCTTTTAATTGCTTTTTATATTGGGTTTTTATCCTTGTAAGCCACAGTCTATCAGTGAGTTAGGCAGCCATATAAATTTTTCTAAATAAATAACAAAAGAGGAACCAAAAAGAATGGTGCTCTTCAGCTATGCCTATAATTGACATGCAATTATTGATCCTCTATAGCAGAATTTATTGGTAATCAAGAGGTGGCTTGGATTATAATTCTTTTATAATTGAATGAGGCAAGACTTCAATATCCTTTGCTTGCACTATTCCTGCTTTTTGAAGAGAAAATCTGAAAATCTAAACTAAGGGATTGGACCAGATTGTGATCAGTTATGAGATCTTTGGAAATCAATAGCATAAAAATATGTAGAGACTGGCGTTAAAGTTTTATAGTTTCTGTTTGAACTTAAGAGTCACATTGAAAATGCCATACCAGTAAGTAGAAATAAAATGTTTTCTCTTATCCATATTTCAGGTATAACGGGGATAATCTAGACTCCAGCATATCTGCATCATTGCAACTTGGCCGAAGAATTAATCCCTTATAGCAGTACTTTCCAAACTGTTCTATTTAGAGACCCTGACATTCCTTGGAAGTTTACTAGGTCTTCCCCATAACTGCAGACTGGTTTCACTGAAAAACATTTTGTCCTTCAATAATAATATAGTTGTTTTCTTAATTAAAGTGTTGCAGAAAAAGGGTTTGGATGAAGCCCATGGCAAATTCTGATTCACATTTCATATAGAACATGAAGTGCATTTGTAACATACAAAATTTCCTATAAGATAGTTTTAAACAGATTGAGAAACCTTTTTATTTTAGTTACTGAAAATTCAAAATACCTTTCTTGAAGAAAGGTTATTCCTGCATTATTACAATAAGTATAATTCAGACTTATTGATATTTACTAGAAAAGTGATCTCCAACTTCTTTTTACTAGTAGATTATTTGAAATTTTAAAAACATAGTCTCAGCATTCTTAGTGCCTAAGTGCAAGACCAAATGGGGATTGTAGGTGGATAACAACACAGTGTGTGAATGTGGAGAGATGCAGAGTCTGGTCCATTTGTTGGCCTACTGATTACTATCAGTAGAATACACTAAAAGGAATAAGTTTCTGGCCAATGGGTTCATTTTGGTACTTTGAGCTTTGATCTGGACACAAAATAAATAAATTAAAGCATTCCTATGCATTGACAAAGATTCTGGAGAGAAAATCCATTACATGTACAAAGTACCAATTTACCAAACTGTTAATTAACCCTTCCAAGCCCCCACATTTGTCCTCGTGGGCACCAGGCTGAAGGCCCTGGAACTTGATATTGAATAGCACTCTAGTACCTCAATTTAATGTGGTAAATCGCACAGAGTTTGGAAATGAATTATAGACATGAAAACACTATGAAAAAAAGCATGAGATTACTGTCTGCATATCCCGGATGTTGAAATTGTTAATGGAGTTATCTTCATTCATGAATGGATTTAGCTCAGTGGTCATCTAGTTATCAATCAGAGACATGGCTTTCCCACTCAGCTTCATACCACACCCTCTCTCTCTTCATTAGTGCTCTGGCTATGTTTTAATAGCTGGTATTTGTGATGGGGGCATCTGATCCAATGCTTGTGTTAAATATAGCCCTGTCTAGTGTAAGGAGAAGATTTAATGGGAAATGGTTAGCATTCTTTCTCCCTAAAGAACAGAGGGAGAGGGAGAGAGAGACGAGAGAGACATGCACACATAAACATCTTGAACCAGTGAGAGGCTGAAGGAGGAAAGGCAAGGAGAAAAGACAGTGGTCAAGAAATCATACAGCTTGCAGCCAGAATGGTTATCCTCAGCTGGATTGCTCTAGGATTTTATCTTCAGCTCTTTTTCTGCTGGGCTTTGTCTCAAACCTCTTTTGTCGACAGTGTCTTCTCCATTTCAGCAGGTAAATGACAACCTTGCTTTCCTCTTGGTGAGTTACATATCTTCTCTTAGGTGATTATTTGAAACATGTTTTTTGTTTCTAATCCTTCTAATCACTAAGGCTTTGAGAAACTGATTGCAAATGTAAATGAAGCTGTAGCTCCCCTAAATATATCTGTCTATCTTATTTCAGGATCTAAGAGTGAATATCTCCTATTTAACAGTAAACCAATCACATTCCCAGGAAATATGCTCTCTTCTGTAATATAGGTCTGGTGTTTTATTTTGACACTTGATATTCCCTTGAAGATGTTATTTAACTTGGACATCAGGGAAGAGAAATTAATTATATTGTATTATCTATTTTGTTAATATATCCCTGACTTTATCCTGCATTGTTGGACATAACCAGGATAAACATCTTTTGAAAAATAATACTCAAACTATCAAAAACTCAGATAACTTCGATAGCTAATTGCTGTAAAAAAAAACACTGCATGGAAAAACCTGACCATCATCCAGTGTGAATTGTCTGTGAGAGTCTTATTTACCACTCTAATCCTAGGCTTTCCTTCAGATGTATGCAGTGGAAAGAAGACAAGGAATAGGCAATACCTTCTTTTCAATTTCAATTTCATTCTCAGGGGGAAAAGGTTTCTTTATCAGTAGGCATAATCGAGGTCCCAACCACTGGGATGGAAAGCAACAATTTAAAAATTTAAGTTTACTTTTGAATTCATGCTAACTAGAATGATCACTTGTCTGAATGACATTAGTTTCTACAATGTGCAGTTTTAAAGGTGAATTTCACAGCTTTCTCAAAAGGGATATTAACTCCTAAAATCATTAAAGGCATCATAGGGAGGCAATCTGAAGAAATTCTTTTAAGAATTAGGCTGGATATAATTATTGTGTAATATTTCTATAAAATATTGACTTCAGATGTAGGTTTTTGGTAACTGATGAAATTTGAATATAACTTCATGCATCAACTACACATTTATGCCAATGCTACACTATATATATTAGAATTTATGAAGTAGTTATTAAAAATATTACTTTTTTGTTGGAAGACATTTTAAATTTTCAGAAATTATATTTAAATAAAAAATACTGTTTAAAACCTTGCCATCCTTCCCTTCTTACCTTTGTTGATTCATGTTTATTTAAACAAACAAACAAACAAACAAATAATATTGTACTCATAAATGGAACTAACACTAATATAGTATCTAGAACTGTGCTTACTGAGATACTGTTTTAAAGTTCACAAATTCATTTTGTGCAGGGATCAAATGCCAATTTGCAGAGGGCAAAGGAAGGACTGGAAGGGCAATAAAATCTTATTCCTGTTATTTTTGCATGTCTGCTTCCCCCCCCTCTCTTTTAAGTCTTTTTAAAATTATATTAAAACAAGCATAAAAAGGACCTACAGTTTGGATAACCATCATCTGCTGACTTCTTGCAAAAGTTCCTTCATCTTTTTTGTGTACTTGATGCTTCAAAGCATCTATGCTGAATATACATAGCAAATGTCTAATAGAGATGTTGCACAGCAGCAGGGGGAATCCCACTCTCTTATTTCTGTCTGGTACAAGTAAAGGCGTCCTCTCAGGAGATGCTAATTTAAAATGAATAAACAAACTAGCTGAAGTATCTAAACAGGGTTACTAAGCAGAGTATCAAACAAATGCAGTTTGGGAGCAAAATAATTGACTATCACAATGAGATCGTGTTGTTGTGATAAATAGACATGTGGTTTTACCATGGGTTCATTACCCCAACCCAACATCTTCAAAACTAGGCGCCATCTTGTTTCCAGAAATAGTGGTTGATCCTCTTGGCTCTGTCTATCCGGATTTCTTGATGCTGAAACATAACTTCTAAAGGAAATGCTTCAAGGTTTTAGGTTACATGAGGTAACATGTGGCCATGATTCTTCATTTCCATCTGGCTCTGCTATAGCAGTTGAGTTATTAACAACAAATCTGCAAGGGTGAAAATATTTATGGATTGGTTTTTTAATGCATTTTTTTCAGTGCATTCTCCTCAGCGTAAGGAACGTCTGTCAGACTGGGTAAGGACTCCACTATGCAGCATATGACCGAGTCTGCGGATTTAAATAACTCCGCCCTCTACTGGTTGAGCCCCAGTGTTTCGACTCGGTCCTATGCTGGACAGTCGTGTCTTCCTGGAACCAGTCTGTTTGTGGCGTTTATCGCTATTTTTCGCTATTTTTTCAATTCCTTTCATCTCAAATTCGGCATTTCTTCAAATTGGACTTTAAAAAAAATTTTTTTTCCTTTCTCCTGCTTCGTATCAGTGGCGCGAAGGGTCCTTACTCGAGACCGCCGGCAGCTGCTTTTGCAGCGGGGGCTGCCTGCCGACAGACCTCCTGAGGGGTGAGAGCTCAAAGTCTACCCCTCCATCTCCCCTTTCCACCGGGAGAAGGACAGCTGCATTTTAATGGCATTCACCTAGCAGCTTTGTCGGCGCCGTTCTCTGGAGGGCTTTTCAATCGGCGCCATATTTTTCTGGCCGCTTTGCCCTTGGCTAGCGGCTTGGCAACGACGTGCAGACGGCTCCTTCAGCTCTTATCACCAGCGGAACTGCCTCCAACTCATCGGCTGCCCTCATCTCGGCGGAGCTTCGGCAACAGCTAAATTGGAGAGCATCGCTACCGTCAGGGCTCCCCTGCAGTAACGCAACGGCCCATTTTAAAATGGCGGACGCCTCTAATCTGCCTCGTTCTCACTCCGCAGCCTCCCGGCCCCGACATCGTCATGCTAGCGACCCAGGGGAGGAAACCAGCAAACAGGGCCACTCAGCCAAAGCCCCTTCCAAGGGATCAACATCCTCCTCTGGCCAAGCCATCAAACCTACCAGGGAGGAGCTGAGGCGGCACAGGGCTTTAGAGAAGGCGGCTCTCAGGGCTCAACAACAGCCCGCCACCATTTTGTCTAGCACGTCTGCCATTTTACCGCCCAGGCCCTCACCGCCTTCACATCAACCTGCTATAGCCCGTTCCGATCGGGAGCTTTCCCCTGATCGTCCTTCATCTCGGGGCCCTACGTCATCGGAGGCAGAACAGGTTTTTCAGACCCTCCCGGACCCCTCTGATGCCCCAGCTCAAATGAGGGACAGTGACCCGGGGCCTTCTTGCCCACCCTCCGGATCTGGAACCTCTCAGGCCTACGCAGGGGATGTTTCACAACCAGACCTCCATGCTACCCTGGAAGCCATCATAGCCAGAGCCATCCAACAGGGCCTTTCTCAGGGGTTGCAACAGGATCTCTTTCCGGCCCCTACTCTCATGGCCAGAGCCCAATCTTGCCCGGGCCACTCTGGGAACCTAGGGGATCGCTTGCCTTCTCCTGAGCGCTCTGACCAGGGTTCTCTTTCGGAGGAAGAAGAATCTAGGGAGCTGACCCTTTCGGATGATGAGGGCCTCGTTCCAGACCAGCCCGATTTTGTGGGCCTTTTCAGGCCCCAATTATTCCATTCCTTATTGTTCAAGGCCTTAGCGGTCACTAGACTGGGGTCTCCTAACGCCTTGGGCTCAGCACCTCAGGATTCCTCTGATCCAGCTTTATCCTTGTTTGCTGAACCAGCAGTTGAACCAGAGCTCATTCCAGCCCCCAAACTTTTCATGGACATTGTCCAATGACAATGGACTTTGCCTGGCTCAGCCCCGGCACCTAATGGCTTGGATAAACGATTATACCAAACTGCTCCTGCTCTTTCTGATCTTCTGCAGGTTCCTCCCGTGGACGGCCCCATAGCGGCCTTGGTTTCTCCTTCCAGACTTCTCAGCTCTCCTGAGGAATCTCTGCGACCCGAAGACAAGCGAGCTGAGAAGACCCTCATCAAGGCGCATCAATCCGTGGCGTGGGCGGTCAAAACTGCCACCGCTGCTTCCTTTTTTAACCGAGCCTCCCTGCTCTGGTTGAAACAATTACAGGACAGGTTACCTCCGTCTGACACGCGTACGCACCAAGATTTGAACAAGATCATCGCCGCCTTGGAGTACTCCGCAGACGCCACGCTGAATTCAGCACGGTTCTCAGCCAAATCCATTGGCTCCACAGTCACGTCTCGTCGACTTTTGTGGCTCCGTCATTGGCAGGCGGACGCCAAGAGCAAGTGGCAACTAGCTTCCTCACCCTACTCCTCTTCTTCTCTCTTCGGTCCACTCCTGGAGCCACTTCTGGTGGAAACTAGAGACCACCGCAAGATCCTGCCGTCTGTTTCCCGTCGTTCCATTTCTCGTTTTTCTCCTTACAACCAGTCTCAGTCATTTTGCCCTCAAGACTCCGGCTCATTCCAGCCTCGTTTTCAACGCTCCTTTCAGTCCCAGTCTCACCAGGACTCACAGGTTAGACAGGGCAATAGGCCCTTCCAGAAGTGTTCCTTTCGAGGAGGCAGGGGAAGATCGTTCCGACGGTCCAAGTGAGGGTAACTCGGAGACACCCATTGGTGGCCGCTTAACCTTTTTCGCCGCTCAGTGGGCTTCTTCAACTTCTGACTCTTGGGTTTTACGTACTGTTCAATTCGGTCTCTCTCTTGAATTCTCCTCCCTCCCCCCCTGTTTTTCTCTCGTGCCCTGTCTCCAGGGACAGGGTTCGGAGATCCCTTGTTTCCCAGGCTATCTCCCACTTGGTTGCCATCAAGGCCATTCAACCAGTGCCACCCGACCAGCATGGCCTTGGGTTTTATTCCCGTTTATTCATTGTTCGCAAGGCTTCTGGGGGGTGGAGGGCCATCTTAGATTTAAAGGCTCTTAACCGTTACTTGGTGTATCACAAGTTTAAGATGCACACTCTCCATACTATTTTGGAAACCATTCGCCCTGGGGACTTCTTGTCTTCCATAGACTTAACGGAGGCGTACCTCCACGTCCCCATTCACCCGGACTTCCGTAAATATCTCCGTTTTCACTACCGGGGGCGACATTACCAGTATTCGGCTCTCCCCTTTGGCCTTTCCTCCGCCCCCCCCCCACGTCTTTACTAAGATCATGGTGGCTCTGGTGGCACACATTCGTTCCTTCCCCATCAGAATCCAATTTTATCTCGATGATATTCTACTACAATCGTCATCATTCGAGGAGGCCCAAACCGATTTGGCCACTTCCATCCAAGTTCTACAATCTCATGGGTTCTCCGTTAACTGGGCCAAGAGTCATCTGGTCCCAGCACCTCTATCCAACATTTAGGGGCTATCATCGATTCAGTAAGGTCTACAGTTTCCCTCTCCTCGGAACGCCAAGACAGCTTACGCTCCCTTGCCCTCCGCTGTATTGCGGACCGATCATCTTCTCTCCTTAGTCTGTCTTGCCTTCTGGGCAAGATGGTCTCTACATACGATATAGTGCCGTGGGCCCATCTCCACAGTAGGGAGTTACAATGGTTCCTGCTCCCTCATCAACGGAATTGATCTAGTGATTCTCTCCTCAGAGTACCTCTAGCCCCGTCCGTCGTCTCCTCCCTCAGGTTGTGGACGTCCTTGGCCTTGTCAGGAGCTTGCTGCTTCAGGGTACCAACGCGCATAATAGTCACCACGGATGCAAGCCTCCAGGGCTGGGGGGCTCACCTGGAACATCATCTGGCGCAAGGTCAGTGGTCATCATCCGAGCAACTTCTTCCCATTAACCTCCTAGAACTAAGAGCCATTCGTCTAGCCTTGCTTCACTTTTGGGACCTTATCGTCTCTCGTGACATCTTTGTCCTTACGGACAACGTTACGGCGAAGGCTCACGTTAATAGACTGGGAGGCACTCATTCTCGGGCTCTCATGGACGAGACTCTACTACTCGGCCTCTGGGCTGAATCTCACCTTCACTCCCTTCGCGCAGATCATATCTCAGGGGAGGAGAATTCACAAGCAGATGCCCTGAGCAGACGTCGCCTGGACAACGCGGAATGGAGCCTCTCCCCTTCTCTCTTCAGAGAGATCACGAGGCGCTTCGGGTCTCCCGAAGTGGACCTCTTCGCATCGCAGGCCAACCACCAGGTCCCAAGGTACTTCTCTAGGTACAGGGATTACGGGGCCGAAGCCACAGATGCCCTCCGCAGCCCTTGGCCTTCCGGTCTCTTATATGCCTTCCCCCCCTTTCCATTGATTTCCAGGGTGCTCAGGAAAGTTCTTCAGGAACGGGCGGAGATCATCGTTCTCGCGCCCCGCTGGCCCCGGAGACACTGGTACTCGGACTTGATCTCCCTATCTGTCGCTCGACCTTGGACCATCCCGGACGACCAGATTGTCCTCGTCCAGGGTTCCCTTCACCATCCAGATCCGACATGGTACCACTTAACCGCGTGGAGGCTGAGCGGTTCCTCCTACGAGAGGCCAGGGTCCCCTCTTCTGTGATAGACATCATCCTAGCTTCCCGCAGGCCTTCTACTAATAGAATCTACAACTCTACCTAACTCTCCTTTGCCGCTTGGTGTCAGCACGCTCGCATTCACCCCCTTTCGGCTTCAATTCTGGACGTTTTACGCTTTCTCCTGGAAGGCTTTGACGCCAGGCTATCTCCAAACACCCTCCGGAGGCAAGCGGCTGCCATCTCTACAGTTTTGACTTGCGGTTCATCATCTTCGATTTCTCGTCATCCTGTCGTCCAACAATTTCTGCGGGGAGCTACAAATTTAAGACTTCTACCCGTCCATCGCTTCCCTACTTGGGACTTGAACAAGGTCCTCTCAGCTCTTACAACCTCCCCCTTCGAGCCTCTTCGACACGTCTCTCTCCGTTTCTTGTCCTTCAAGGTCTCCTTCTTGGTCGCAATCACATCAGCCCGCCGCATATCGGAGCTGGCGGCTCTGTCATCTCGAAGGGACCTCTGCATTTTTCACGATGACAGGGTAGTCCTCCGACTGGACCCTTCCTTCATACCTAAAATCAATTCTCCTTTTCATCGCGCACAGGAGTTGGTTCTACCCAACTTCTGCCCTTCCCCTCAGCACCACTTGGAACGATCTTGGCATACGCTTGACGTGCGACGCGCCCTCAAAATATACCTGAGGCATACATAATCCTTTCGGAAGACAGAGGCTTTATTTGTCTCTTACCAACCCGCGTCTATCAGAGCCAAGGCTTCGGCACCTATGTTGGGGCGTTGGATCCGTGCTACAATCTCTACGGCCTACCAGAGACAATCATTGCCAGTACCTCACCACATCACGGCCCACTCCACCAGGAGTGCGGCGACCTCCGCTGCATGGGCAACCCAGGCTACGTTGGAGGAAGTTTGCAGGGCAGCCGCTTGGACGAGCATCTCCCCCTTTATCCGACACTATCGTGTGGACTCGTTTGCATCTGCCGAGGCGGCCTTCGGGCGAAGAGTCCTCCAGGCTGTTCACTCAGCTTGAGGTAACAGGGCCCTTGCTCTTCCCTCCCAGTGGACATTCAGCTTTGGTATGTCCCCAGTCTGACAGACGTTCCTTACGCTGAGGAGAATGGACGTTGGACTTACCTGATACGTCCGTTCTCTCTTAGTAAGGAACGTCTGTCAGCCCCACCCTTCTGGCGTGCCCTGTTCCCAGTGGGGTGGGTGGTGTTCTTTTATCTCTCTCTTTGTATTTTCCAGGAAGACACTCCAATCTGCGTCAGCGCCCTCGCCGAAACACTGGGGCTCAACCAGTAGAGGGCGGAGTTATTTAAATCCGCAGACTCGGTCATATGCTGCATAGTGGAGTCCTTACCCAGTCTGACAGATGTTCCTTATTAAGAGAGAACGGATGTCTCAGGTAAGTCCAACGTCCATTTGCTTAGTTTTGGCAATTGAGCCGATTTCTTACTGGCTTTGCAGTAGTTTTAAAGGAAACTTGCCAAATGGTTGGGCCCGGAGGGAGGGGTCCCTCTGGTTGAGATGTGCCCACCAGGCTTCAGAGCATTCCATCAGCCGAGGGCCCAGGGGAGGGGCGGGGGGGTGGCGGTTATTATTAACGAAGGTCTGGGTCCGAGGGAGACCACTGTGCCACAGATTGCCGGATGTGAGTCCCTCTTTGTGAGATGGGGTCCTGGGGTTCAGATGGGCTTGCTGCTTACGTACCTGGCTCCCTGCCGCATGGCAACGGCCCTGCCCGAGCTACTCGACGTGATAGCCACGGTGGCAGTTGATACACCCAGGCTTATGGTCATGGGTGATTTCAATCTGCCGTCCGTTGGTGAAACGTCGGAGATGGCTCGGGAGTTCATGGCTTCCATGACGGCCATGGACCTGACCCAGTTAGTTCATGGCCCCACTCACAGGGGGGGACACACGCTGGACCTGATTTTTGTCTCTGGCCAGTGGTTGAGTGGTCTTATTATAGGGGATATAGACATGAAACCCTTGTCATGGTCAGATCACTCACTCCTTCGTCTGGACCTTTGAACCGCTACACCCCGCCGCAGGGAGGCAGACCCAATTAGATGGATCCGCCCCAGGCGCCTGATGGATCCTGATAGGTTCCAGACGAAGCTTGGGCCAATTCCTGAAGATCTGGCACACGACTCGGCCGAGGACCTGGTAGCTGCCTGGGATCGGGCGGCTGGTGGGGCCTTGGATCGAGTCGTGCCTTTGCGGCCTCTGACCCGGTGTCGATCCCTCGCGGCTCCTTGGTTCACTGAGGAGCTGAGGGAGATGAAACGCCGGAAAAGACGCCTAGAGAGCGGTTAGAGGGCCAGTCTCGCTGAATCTGACCGAACACTGGTAAGGTCGCATATTAAGACCTACCTAGTGGCGATAAAGACGGCAAAGTTTAACTACTTTTCCGCCTCTATTGCGTCATCAGGGAATCGTCTGGCTGCCCTGTTCAGGGTAACCCATTCCCTGCTCCATCCGGGAGCGCGAGAGGATCCCTTGGAAGGCAGGGCGGAGGATTTCGGACAATACCTGTATGACAAAATCGCTCAGATCCGGGGGGATTTGGACTCTGACTGGGTAGATCAGGGCAGGGTGACGAGGAATAGTCTTGAGAATGTTACCTGGGAGGATGATGCTGTGACTCCCGATGATGTGGACAGGATTTTGGGGAGACTTAGTGCGGCCGCATGTTTACTGGACCCGTGTCCCTCCTGGTTGGTACTGGCCTCCCGGGAGGTTACACGAGGCTGGCTCCAGGGTGTTATCAACGCTTCGTTGAGTGAGGGTCACTTCCCCGCCGCCTTGAAAGAAGCAGTGGTGAGGCCTCTCCTCAAGAAGCCGTCCCTGGATCTGGCAATATTGGCCAACTATCGTCCTGTCTCCAACTTTCGCTTCCTGGCGAAGGTTGTTGAGAGTGTGGTCGCGCGACAGTTTCCACAATTCTTGGAGGAAACATCCTATCTAGATCCGTTCCAGTCGGGTTTCAGGCCTGGACACAGCACGGAAACGGCATTGGTCGCGTTGGTTGATGATCTCTGGAGGGCTCGGGACAGGGATTGTTCCTCTGTTCTGGTCCTGTTAGACCTCTCAGCGGCTTTTGATACCATCGACCATGGTATCATGCTGCACCGGTTGGAAGAGTTGGGGATGGGGGGCACCGTATTACGATGGTTCTCCTCCTTTCTCTCCGACCACAGTTCGTGTTGGCAGGGGGGCAGAGGTCGACCTCAAGGCCTCTTATATGTGGAGTGCCTCAGGGGTCGGTCCTCTCGCCCCTTCTGTTCAACATTTATGTGAAGCCGCTGGGCGAGATCATCCGTGGCTTTGGGGTGAGATACCACCAGTACGCTGATGACACCCAGCTGTACATCTCCACCCCAGGCCACCCCAACGATGCCCTTGAAGTGATGTCCCAGTGCCTGGAGGCTGTGCGGATCTGGATGGGGAGGAACAGGCTCAGGCTCAACCCTTCCAAGACTGAGTGGCTGTGGCTCCCGGCATCCCGATATAGTCAGTTGACTCCATCACTGACTATTGGGGGCAATTCGTTGGCCCCCACAGAGAGGGCTCGCAATCTGGGAGTCCTCCTGGATATGCAGCTGTCCTTGGAGAAACATCTGATGGCTGTAACCAGGGGGACCTTTTTTCAGGTTCACCTGATCCGCCAGTTGCGGCCCTTTCTTGATCGGGACTCCCTGTGCACAGTCACTCATGCCCTCGTCACCTCTCGCCTTGACTACTGCAACGCTCTCTACATAGGGCTCCCCTTGAGGAACACCCAGAGACTCCAACTGGTCCAGAACGCAGCAGCGCGGGTAGTGACGGGAGCAGCATGGCGCTCCCATGTAACACCGCTCCTGCGCGAGCTGCACTGGCTCCCAGTGGTCTTCCGGGTGCGCTTCAAGGTGTTGGTTATCACCTTTAAAGCGCTCCATGGCATAGGGCCTAGCTATCTTCGAGACCGCCTGCTGCCACCGACGACCTCCCATCGACCCGTGCGCTCCCACAGAGAGGGCCTCCTCGGGGTGCCATCAGCCAAACAGTGCAGGCTGGTGACCCCCAGGGGGAGGGCCTTCTCTGTGGGGGCACCTACTCTCTGGAATCAATTGCCTCCAGAGATAAGGAGAATCCAAGACCTCAGTGCCTTCCGCCATGCCTTTAAAACCTTCCTTTTCCAGCAAGCCGGGCTGGCCTAATTTTTTAAGTGTTTTTAAATGTTTTGTTTATTGTTTTTAATTAATGGGGCCAAATTTATATATATATATTTTAACTGTATTTTAATATTTGTACTTGATGTTTTTACTTGGCTGTTCACCGCCCTGAGTCCTCAGGGAGAAGGGCGGTATACAAATTCAAAATAAAATAAAAATAAATCTTGGAGCTTGGAGACAAAATATTTTCCCATTGGTGGGAACTCTTGCATAAATTTGCTCTTAGCTCCTCAGTTGTCCTCCCATCCTATAAAGGTTATATCACCAAAGCTTCCCCTGCTGTTTCTCTGTTGCTTTAAGGAGGAAGGGGGCTCAGCATTGTGAAGGCTTGTCAGTTCTGCAGTCCCTTCTTCCTGTTCTGACCCAGCATTAGCAGAAGCAAGAAACAGACTCCTTGTCACAAAAAACTCTTCTTTATTTACCTCTTGTGAATTAATTGCATTCACCCACCAAAAAGTCCAGGCATTAGTCCTTCAAGGAGTTAACTGCAGTATGGGCCTTATCAGTTCCTGGTGATAATTGCAAGGCCGTAAGCTCCCAGCCTAAGGGCTGCAAATTAAGTTCTGGCAAGCAGTCTTTGTGGCACAAAACACAATGAGCAAAATCTTCAGAAACATGAACTGTTGTCTCCTACGACAACCATTCCCCTTTCCTCCTATTTATTCCCCAACCAGGGAGGGGCCATTCACATCCATGTATGCTTTGCTTCCCGAGTCGACTCCTTGTCCTCCGTTGTTCATCTTTCCTAAATGCTCTTTGCATAGTGCATCTGGAACAGGCCACAGCTGTTCTTCCTCCTCTTATCAGCCTCCAAAGGCAGCTGCCTCTTTGGTGGCTGGGAAATGTCGGGTGGCCCTGGCTCTATCTCTGTGTCTAATCCAGAGCATCCATCAGAGCCTTCCCCAAGTTCCTCCTCAACCTCCTCATTGTCCGAGTCTGCTGTCAGCTCTGCTGTCAGCTGGCAGGCCACAACATTTCCAATGAAAAAATTCAGATATGTGAAATGTCAAACCAAACAGGCTGGATGTGGTGGTTCTGTTCTAGTTAGCTGGAGAGGGCTTTGTTTGTGTGAAGTCATCTTCTCTACTCTTTGAAATTGATGGTGGTGTGGATGGTTGCCTTGAAATTTGAGAAGTGTTTCTGAAAATGGGGGAGGCAATTGGAAGTGGAAGAAACCTGTACTTTATTTTAGTCTTTCATAACATATTCACATTGGGCTGCAACACCTTGCCTGCAATGCAAGTTATTGAGTCTCAGGTCTTGCAAGAACATCATGAATTCTCTGTTGCTGAGAAATATTCATCAATGCTGAAAGATATTCATCAGTGCTCTTTCCATCAGTGTTTCTGGGCCTAGCATTCTTTGTGAGCAGGATGATTTGTTGGCTTGTTTTTTGAAATCAGCTGAGTAATTTCTTCAGTAAAACAGAATGAGACAGACATATCTGGGAATAAATTCTGAGTGCCATGGAAGGGTAACACAATGTTACTTAATTTTGTTGTTTTGATATTAGATGCCATGAAATATTTTTGTGACATTTTTGATCTCAAAATAGCTTTCGGCTTTCAATATAGGTAGATGCATTAATACTAAACAGAGTTCAAGACACTGCAATACTCATTATATTTCTCCACCTCTGCTCCTTGAAGTCTGAAACATTTCACATCTAAAGATTGTAGCAGCGATTTTATGCTTCAGAGTTTCCAATATAATGTGCATTACTTTTATAGTTTAGCAAAGTAAATCAATTTAGTTGACTCTGTAGTTAAGGCCAGCTTTTTTACTTGCTGCTTCGTAAGTAAATAGCCACAGTAAATCTGATTGTTTAGCAGATACTGAATGTAAGAGCTTTTCTTTTATTGAACCAGTAGAAAAAAAAACCCCCAAAAAAATAAGAAATTGCACATTTGCAAACAGGCTACGTGGGGCGGTACTTGAGAATACCTAATCCAGCATTGTAGCAATGTGAGCAACAGTGGGCATGCTTCAATATGCCATTAAATCTTGCTGTTCATGAAGCAAT
This sequence comes from Pantherophis guttatus, assembly GCF_059756535.1. Lineage (NCBI taxonomy): Eukaryota > Metazoa > Chordata > Lepidosauria > Squamata > Colubridae > Pantherophis > Pantherophis guttatus. The sequence goes on from NC_142066.1 coordinate 116,141,786, forward strand.
GCTCTGAATGGCATAGGGACTACCACTTTCCCATAGTGTCTTCAGTTGATTTGATCTTCCAGGTTTGAAGCTCCAGGTTCCTTTGATTAAACAATGTCATCTATTTCAACCATTGAGTTCTGGATGGCCTCCTTCTGCTGTTGTTCAGAAATCAGTAAACACCTGGCTGTTCACTCAGGCCTTTTGTGAGGGAGAGGCAGACCCCTCACTTCATCACACTTGCCATCTTTTATATTTTGGTTGATCACTCAGTCAGCCAGCTGTTTAGATTAGATCTGGCATTTTGTCCACCTGTAGAGTCCCTCCCAAGGATGTGGGATAGGCAGATGTTGTTTAATAAAATTAAAGGTATTGTCAAAAGGATGTAAGCTGTTCCAAGTCAAGCCTTTGCAACTGACTGATAGGGATTTTGTCATCTGTGCATCTATTACTATTGGTACTAAAGGGCCTTGATGGTGCAGCAAACTAAAGCACTGTTAAAGTAACACCAGCTGCCTGCAATTACTGCAAATTCAAATCTTACCAGGCTCAAGGTTGACTCAGCCTTCCATCCTTTCGAGGTAGGTAAAATGAGGACTCGGTTTGTGGGGGCAATAAGCTGACTTTATATAAAAAAGAACACCGCTTGGGGGTGGGGGGAAAGCCCTACTAAGCAGGTATATACAAAAGTATGAAGGCTATTGCTTAACGCATTGTAAGCCGCCCTGAGTCTCAGGGCAGAGCAGCATATAAATCAAACCAATAAATAAATAAACAATAAATATCTTTGCTTTCTTTTGTCATAGTTGTTCTATTTGCAGATATTTATATTTTGTGATTTTCTCCAGCTCTTTCACTTCTCTTCTGCTATCTCTAGTTGTTGTTATGATAGTTTCTATAGAGAAAAATATGCATGTTTTTAATAAAAGGTATGTGACTGTGTCAGGGTAAGTTATAACTAAATGACTTATGAGCTCCTCAGTAGAGTTTTACATCATGAAGGCTTCTGATTATTTAATTTTTCCTAATTACAAAACTATTTAAAACTAAGGAAAATCTTCTGTAAAACAGGGCATGTGGTCCCGTTATTTCATCTGCTGATCCATAAAACGTTTGGTTGGCCTGTTACAATTATTCTCGTTCTCATTCTCTCGCTCTCTCTCTTTTTTTAAAAAAAACAAGATGTAGGAAGCATCTCATTACCCTGCTATACTCTGCATGGGTTCCACTGCAGATTTCATTTCATCATGATAGCTGGTAATTATTTTTATCAAACTTTTAAATTAGAAAGCAGATCTTAAATACTTTGAAGATTATGTAAAAAGTACAAATGTCAATTTGTATTGTAAGCCACAGCAGTAAAAAAAATAACATGTAGGGGCTACTTATGTTGTATAAACTTGTGTACATTCATAGTAGAGTTAGTAATTTAGGATTCTAAGTCATTATGTTACATCCTGTCAATATCAGAAAAAGATTCAATCCACAATTATAGTTTATTGTGGATTCTAAGAGGATTTAATTATTCTATTTATTATTTATATCTTTGGGTTTTTTTTGGAAATTTGTGTAGCTGCCTATCTCAAACTGGGTGACACTGGGTGACAAACAGTCATAAAACCAAATAAAACACAATACAAGAAGAAATTTAATACATAGTAGCCAATAGATATTACAATCTGTTAGTTTCAATGCAGCCAGAAAACAGAGCCCTCTTGGGACCTCAGTACTAATAATCAGGTCTTCTTAGCTTTCCAAAAAGCCCATGGGTCAGAGATATCCCAATCTCAGGAGAGACAATGTTCCAGAGGACAGGTGGTACAGCAGAAAGGGCACATTTCCTGATCCCTGCCCCAACTTTCCTTCTTTAAATTATAAAATTTATTACAGTATTTCAAAACCAGGTAAGTCAATCTGCCTATGTCTCAGGTCTTGCTTCTCCTGTCCTGAGAGCACTTTGAGAATGGGGGACAATTTCTAAATGGTTATGACAGTTTTGTTGAAGAACTGTTTACTCCAAGGTCAGTTTTAAAATAAGGGATTGTACAAAAGGAAAGCAATGAAACTAGTGATTAAAGAGCTACTTAGTCACAGAACTCACAAGGTATTTTGGAATCTTTCTCCCTGTCCCTCTCGCTTTCTCTAATCTCATTATTCTCTTTGGAATTATTTTATTCTCTTCTATTGCATTTCTATTTTAATCCTCTCCTCCCCTCCCCTCCCTTCCCCTCCTTCCTTTGGTGATGTATGTATCCAGGCAATGTTCAACATTCAAAATATTTTTGAAAACAATAGACTAGGGTGATATAAAAAACAATAATGAAATATATAATAGAATAAATTCAATTTGGTCTTGCTACCATTGGCTCTCAATTTTCCCCCATCCACTTAAATTTTATATGAGAGCCAGTTTCATGTAATGATTAAGGCACCAGGATAAAAACCAGGATAGTGTGAATTTTAGTCCTGAAAGATTGATAGGTGGATGGATGGGTGGATGACTGAATGATGGATGGAAGATGAATGGATAGATAGAGATATTAAATAGATAGGTGATAGATAACATTTCTAAAATCAAACTCTTCCCACAAACTTAACTCCTGAAGGGTTTTCCTGGTGATTTGAATCCTTTCTTTTTAGAAGAAGGCAACTGTAGAAAATAAACAGAAGAACAGAATAAGACTTCTTCCTATCTGATGTCAAATGAAATCTTAGCTTATTAGTCTAGCTTCAGAAGTAGAAACTGTTCATTCAAACTGTCGATTTTGTCAAACACAAAATATTGAAGACATAAAAGCTACAATAGAGATTATGACTGCAATATAATAGCTGGTAAAACAATGCTGGGGATGTTCCAGGGGAGAGACTTCTTTGAGTCAGGGAACTTCGGATTTGATACTGAGCCATAACAAAGCTAGGAAACACAGAGATGGTGCCAAAAGAATGAGTATGTCCCACAGAATGAATCATGGACCTATTATTCAATGGCCTTTTAATAGAAACCCTCTTGTTTGTCTTGTGACCCACTGAAGTACAATGTGCTCACTCACTTACATTCTCCTGTGAGAATCCAAAATCTGCTAAGCTGCGTCACTTATTGCATGAGTGTTCCAGGTGGAATGACTGAGTAGGATTTTTCATGGCTATATTATTTACCATGTACAATCCTTATAGGAAAGCAGACACCAGGAGTTAATTTCTGAAAACTGAAAGAAGGATGGACATATTGCAAGACTGTATGGCAACAGTACAGCTTTTCCCAATGCGGATGCCCTGTGGACATGTGGTCATTAACCCCTCAAATCCCAAGTCAGTCTAGCATGAGAATTATGAGAGCCACATACTTGGCAAACATCCAGATTGGAGAAAACAGCTCTATGCTTATATGAGCATGGCATATCTGCATTTATTGATAAATGTTAAGTGTGGTGGAGGTACATTCATTCCAAGGGCCATAAATACAACTCTAGAAGGGCAGACTATTTTTGGAATTATAATAAATATCCACCATAATATTAAAAGTAATGGTTACAGCTGGGCTTAAATCAAAAGAATGTGCTAATGGAAGTAGAGCAGAGAATTGTTTCAAAGCTATTGGCAATGTTTACTATGAAAGGAAATTGAGTTAATGGGATTCCTTTGGAAGGCACAAAAATATAGTGGTAAAGAATGAATTAGCCAAATCAGATGAGTATGTGTGGCTTAACTTGTATTTTACTTTTTGAAAAAATAACCATTAATTTTAAATTAGCACAAGGACCAGTATGATAGGTTTTTGCTAAATGTCTATAGATACATTGCCTTATTTTACTGTTTTTCCCTAATTATAGTAATACACAATACCTAGAATAGCTGGGATATCTCTTCCAGGATGGGCTCTGTTATACTGATCTCTTGCAGACAGTATCATAGAAGGTTCTTCCAAACAGGGCTTCAGCATCACTTCCAGGTTGACAGATTGTGTTTCACACCACCACCTTGTGGAGCAGTGGAACTGACTAATTTTGAAGTCAGATGTGCCTCAGAAACAATAAGTAAAAACCAATTTTGAAATTGAATTGTTGTCTCTGGGAATACGAACATTCCTAAGGATATTAATCTAGCCAAAGCGATGATTAGTGAAATGAGTTTTATGATTATAGTGGAAAAAATTATATGTTTACAATAAATATATGACTGGGACAAGCATGGCCAATTACATTTTAAATCCAACGGCATGTATTCCATGTGTGTATGCCTTGAAAGACAGGCAGAAGAAAGTGACCTCAGATTAGTCTAAACCTCTAAGACAAAGAGCAAACAAAAGGAACTCAGAGTAAATCTTTAACACTCTGCCTACATACTTCTGCTTCTTGGATCAGTAAGTCATGAAGTGCTAAAAAGTCAGTGCTGTTAGATTTGGATAACCAACATTTTAAAATGATAAAATAGAGTTAATGGTTGTTTCTTTCACTCTGCTTCTGGCTATTTGTTCCTCTCCTCATAGCTGACTAGCTGCTATTTGCACACTAAGCTTGTTAAACAGAGTAAGGATAGATGTTGTCAGTCATTCTGACAATAATTGGCCTTGTTTTTTTTGAAATCAGTAATGGATAAGACAGAGAATGGAGGGAGGTGGAGCAAAATAGCAAGAAGCTGGCTACTTGTGGTGATTTTTCCCCTCCCGTATTAATCAGCTGTTGGCTGGGTCATCCAGAAGAACTCTGGATTTTGTGGGTAGTTCGGAGGAAAACAGCTGTGTTCTGTTTTTGATTGATGCTTTGAAGATCAAAAATGATAACTGAACAGAAGTATCCAGACATAGACAAAAAAAAGAGAGATTTGAATGGTGCAGCAAAAATATTTTAAGTGGTGATCTTGATGGGTGAGAGGAATGACAAACTGGCCTCTACTTAAAGCCAGAAAGATATTGGGACCATTATTGCCTCATTCCTATATCTCATTATCTCTATCATCTCTATATAATTTCAACACAGATTTAATTATTTTAATAATGTGCGCAAGTGTACCTTTCTCCAAATACAATTAATTATATTACATTTGTGTTTCATGATACAGTTTTGTGAGAGTATAAATGGAGCTCATCAAAGACCATAATTAATCTCTCCAACAGCCCTCCCTTGTCTGGACCAGAAGAAACGGATCAATACTAACCGAGGATGCTCTTTTATCGCTCTTGCACTTTCTCCTCCTCCTCCCCCTCCTCCGCCACCACCACCATTATTTCCTCCACCACACTTCACACATGGGTGGGATTCTGTAAGTATGGATTTAAGCATGAATATTTTCTTACCTTTTGCTAGAAACCACCAGATCATATAGCATAGGGCACTATGCAATTCTAATTAAAGTAGATTAAGACCATAATCTGGTAGCTACTGTACTTATCTGAGAGAAGATTGATAGAATTTAACTAGATTTTCTTCTGAGCAAGCATGCAAGAAAATTGCATTATGATTCTTTTTCAAAAGAAATTATATATTTTAAGTACATTTCAGAGCAATAATATTTATTTATTTATTTATTAGTTCAATTTATATGCTGCCCTACTTCGAAGACTCAGGGCGGCTTACAATGCACTTATAACAATAGCCTTCATTCTTTTGTATATACCTGCTTATTAGGGCTTTTGGCCCCCCATAAGCAGTGTTTCTACAATAAACAGCAGTGTTTATTGCCCCCACAATCCGGGTCCTCAATTTACCTACCTCAGAAGGATGGAAGGCTGACTCAACCTTGAGCCTGGTGAGATTTGAACTTGCACTAATTGCAGGCAGCTAGCAGCTAAGTGCTACATAACAGCACTTAGTCTGCTGCACCACCAAGGCTCTATAATATAATTGAAATTAATAATTTTGATATTAGAAGATTTAATTGTAGAACTGTGAATAAAATACATGCAGATTTTAAAATTAAGTGATGACTTGGCAAAAGTTTCTTTAACAAAGTTGTAATAGATAAAGTTATGTAGAATCCTATATAGGATTCTGATCCTATATAAAATTCATGCCATCCTGGCTTATGTTTGCTCTTGGTTTTATTTGTATTGGAGATTAATCAATATGGCTTCAACCTCTGCATCTTGGGGTTTCAAGCCAACAGAATATTTATTTTTGCAACCTGCCTACTTACCCATTGCCCCATATTTAGGATAACCTGCATGACTTATGTAGTAATGGAAAGCAATATATGGCTTCCACATATTAAAGAGCATAAGAAGACAAGACATTCATGAGAGACACTTAATTTGCAAAGTGTCTGAACAATTGTTATCAATCAACTGTTTCCATCTCATTGTAAGCCAAACTGTTTGTGCAACAAATTTTCACCTGTCTTCAAGTCCTATAAGCCAGGGGTCCCCAACCTGTAGGCTGTGACTGCAGAACTGGGCCATGCAAGTGGGCCATCATTCACACTGAACCATCCCCACTCCCCCCACCCCCCGTGTCAGGCCGCCAAGCTGGGAAGTTTGGGGACTGCTGCTATAAATGCAAGTAGAAAAATGTGATTCTGTGTAACATCCTAATGCTTAAAATGCTTCCAAACAGGTCTCACATAATATTGCAGGTGTGCTATAATTGCTTGTCAAATTAAGTGGAGCATAATCCTATGTCAAAAATGATGGGATTGAATACTCACTTCAGCAGCACATATACTAAAAACAATGGGATTGAAAGAAATGAGGAAATGGAAGGTACCAGTTCTTCTAATGGACATCATTTAGAAGAGTGTTTTAACTTCAGTAGTTCCTCCCTGTGAGAACGAACTGGTCGGTGGGAGGCTATTGGTGGCAAAAGACGGTCTCGTAGGTACCCAGGTCCTAAGCCATGGAGCGCTTTAAAGGTGATAACTAACACCTTGAATCGCACCCGGAAGACCACCGGGAGCCAGTGCAGCTCGCGTAGGAGAGGTGTTACATGGGCGTAACGAGCTGCGCCCATAATCACCCGTGCGGCTACGTTCTGGACCAGTTGGAGCCTCCGGGTGCTTTTCAAGGGGAGCCCCATGTAGAGAGCATTACAGTAGTCCATACGGGAGGTAACTAGGGCATGAGTGACCGTGCGCAAGTCGTCCCAATCCAGAAAGGGACGCAACTGGTGGATCAGGCGAACCTGATAAAAGGCACCCCTGGCCACGGCCGTCAAATGATCTTCTAAAGATAACCGTGAATCCAGGAGGACACCCAAGTTGCGGGCCCTCTCTGTGGGGAGCAAGATCTCATCCCCTATTGTCAGTGATGGTACCAGCTGACTATACCGGTACGCCGGAAGCCACAGCCACTCGGTCTTGGAGGGGTTGAGTCTGAGCTTGTTTCTCCCCATCCAGATCCGCACGGCCTCCAGGCAACGGGACATCACAGCAAGGGCATCATTGGGGTGGTCTGGGGTGGAGATGTATAGCTGTGTGTCATCAGCATACTGATGAACACTCACTCCAAAAGGGTGTGTTGAAGGGTTTTATTTAGTTGAATTGGTAAGGCTTGATTGAAAGGTAGAGAAGCTGGGGTTTGTACAGGGGTTTTTGTCTATGAATATATATATATATATATCTGTTTTTGTTTTCTGAGGTTTTCGTGGATGTTTGTATATAGGTCTTTGGTTATTTGGGTTTTCTCCCACGTAAAATTGGAAGTGTCTTGGCGATGTTTCGACGAAGTCTCGAAACGTCGATGTTGCCAAGACATTTCCAATTTTACACGGGAGAAAACCCGAATAACCAAAGACCTACGTATATCTGTTTCTATCTATCTATCTATCTATCTATCTATCTATCTATCTATCTATCTATATCTATCTATCTATCTATCTATCTATCTATCTATCTATTTGTCTGTTTGTCTGTCTGTCTGTCTGTCTGTCTATCATCATCATCATCTATCTGTCTATCATCTATCTACCTCTATCTATCTATCTATCTATCTATCTATCTATCTATCTATCATCTATCTATTTATCTATCTATCCATCCATCCATCCATCCATCCATCCATCCATCTATCTCATCTTACATCTTACTTTGGGGGAGATGATGTAACCTTAAAGACAGGGTCATCTTCATTTCAGATAGAATAAGTCGATTAGATTCAATTTGCCATTCATAAAAATGTGATTTAATATCTGTATCTCAAGAGTGCATAGGCAACAGGCTTCTAGATGTAAAAATAAATAAATAAGTTACAAATCAGAAGCAAATAAGGATCCCATGAAATTGATTTAGAGTATGTATCTTTATTGGAATATCAAGATGTTCCTTTTTGAGAAGATGTTTACTACTGATGGGGGCAGATATGATTGGAGATCTTGAATAAACTGTTGCATCAGCAAGCTATGTTACCCTATTATGGATGTTGGCTTTAACAATCCAGTGGAAAGACTACAAGAAGATATTATATGGACTATAAATTTAAAGTTATTGTCTTTTCTTTTTTTATTTAGATATAATGGAATATATATATATATATATTTTTAAGTAGTGTGGGCAGTGAATTAAAGATATCAAGAATTGTTGTGTATGGTAAATTTGTAAGACAGTGGGTGAATAAGCTAGCTACAGACTGATTAGTTTAAGAAAAGGGATTTTTAAGTGATACATTTAGGGGAGTGGAGGAAATGGATAGAGTGGAATAAATGTTAAATTAGATTTTATGGGGAGCCCGCTTTGAAATGTTACTAAAGTAGGACTTATCGTATAGTCTTAAAGTGGAAGGTGGTTTTGAATTGTTGCAATAATGTATAGATATAAAACACTATTATGCTAAATTAGAAGTTATTTTATAATAGTTATAGTATAATGTGTTTGTTTTTTTTTTGTTTTTTTTCTCTTCTTCTTTTCTGAAATGTATGGATAAAGGGGGATTTATAATACTTTTAGTAAGTAAAGGTCAGTATTTTGAGGAGGGAGTAAGTAATCTGTTATGAATTAGGGTTTTTTTTTGTTACGAAGAAGTCACAGGGGGGGAAGGGTGGGGAGGGGGGGTTAGGGAGGGGGGGAGGGGGGGGAAAAAGGGGGGAAAATTTGTATTTGAAAACCTTTTCAATAAAAAAAAAAAAAAAAGATGTTCCTTTTTGGACAAAATGTCCTACAGTCATATCCAGTTTCTAATAGTTGCATAAATTCATTATATCATGTCACATTTATTGGAGGACTTCCCAATCTTTGTATGATATTAGTTTTAATGTTTCTTCACCACAGCATCCTTTCTAATAGACTGCCATTATTTCATTGCAAATGAAGGAACATAATTGAGATTTAATCTACCCTCTTCCTTGAATTCCTCCTAACATCCCACAAGCTGCCCTAGAACTGTGGGTGAACATTATAGAACATGCAATAGTATAGGAAGAATTATAGCAACAAAACCAAGAATATAATAGATTGTCATAAAAAATCAGCACAAAGAAGTCAATAATTCCAGTGAGGTTGCATCAAAGGAACCTTGTGCTAAGGATATATGATTAAACAAACAAAATGTTAAAAAGTTATTAGATTTATGTAGTTACTTACCAAGCACATCTACATTATATTAAAGTAACCAAAATATCTTTACAATCCCCAAGACATGTCACAATTTTTGAGCACCGCGGATGTTTGGAATTTGAAAATTGAAAAATTTGACCCACCCTAGGATATATTTTCATGCAACTGAGTTTGCACTGAAGAATGGTAATAGTGTATCCTTTTTCTTTTTTCAGTACATGCTCTACATTGACCAATAATGTTTCAGTATCTCCCTCAATAGTAAGATGAATGGCATTTAATTTAATAAATAAAAATAAATGAAACTTACATGGAAAATACAAACTGTATAGGTAACTTCTAGTTGTGGGCCCTATTGGCTCCTCGATGTTCCCATGCAGCAATAGTATTTAGACTGATATACCACTCCATAGTGCTTTGCAACACTCTCTGGGAGGTTTGCAATGTAGAAGCATTATTTGCATATTGCCCCCAACAATCTGGATCCTCCTTTTACCAACGTCAGAAGGATGGAAGACTGAGACAACTTTGCTACAAGCAGGAAGGTCTATTTTGGTTGAGGAAGCTGTGTTGTAGAAAGAAGGTGAGAACAGCCAGATCGAAATCCAGTGTAGTCTAGTATTTTATTTTCACAGAGGCCAAACTAGCATACACATATGTGAACTCAGTAGCAACTCATGTGACTCAGAAACATCTATTCTATTAGTAACGGAAATGGCTTATAACCACTGGTAGCCTTATTTCCCACAAAGGATAAATCTTGCTATGGCTTAGCATCAGAGGTGGGATTTACTTGGCCTTCTGCGCATGCTCTTTGCTCACACAAGCACCTTCCGTGCATGCCCACGGTCTCCAAAATGTGATGAAATAGGACGGCATTACATCCGAACGGGTGGGCGGAGTCTACCGCAGTCACCACTACCGGTTCGCCTGAACTGAACAGTATCGGCTGAATCCCACCACTGCTTCGCATGTTGACCTTTGTGGCATGTAAACCATGATGTAGAGTTTAGTGTCATAGGTGAATCCAGCTATTTCTAGATTATGCATCAAACCATTGCTTAGTGCGAAGGGAACCCAGTTATTGAGCTAGAATTCTTTTTCCAAAAATGTTGGATAAAACTTGGGAAATCAGAAATTGGAAAATATCTAGATGACCCATGAATGGATGAAAGAGGCATGTGGGTGCTAAATATACAAATATTTATTCATCTGTTCTGACATTGGACTATGCTCATGTATATTGGGCATTTATATTGGGAAGCTAAACAGGATTGGACCCAGTTAATTTTTGGATGTAAGATCTCCAGGAAACTATGGGAAGAATTAGGAAGCTGAAAAGACATTCCAGGAACAGACCATACAAATTATTTTGTAATATTGCTAAGAAATAAATACATGAATACTGTATATCAGGAAGTTCCTAGTCATCAAGTTCAATTCTAGTGGGACTTTATTCAACATATCAACCTCATCAACTTTTATTTTTATTTATTATTTATTGGCTCAAACTTTATTGGCTCTCAGAAACTAAGTAAAGTCAGGCGTTGTTGATACTTGGATGGGAAGCCAAAATAGAATTATCGAAGTTTTAGCTAAGCATCCAGAAAAAGACAATGGCAAATCCCTTCCATGCTCTTAGTAAGAAAATTGCATGGATATATCCATAAAGTTATCAAGAGTTAAACTCAACTCAAAGCAGATTTTACCTTCTATGTCCTTTTGTGCCTCCCCTCCTACTTTTAATTTCTTAGATGTTGTTTTCTCTGGATCTGAAAAACTTGTGTCAAGAGCTTCAGATAACACAATCTCCTTGTGCAGAATCTGTATGCCCCCCAGGACCTCCTGGCCCCCAGGTTAGTACTTTATTTTGGAAGGACAAAATGTGGTCACCAGGGACACGATTTCTGATAAGTTACTTTGTCAGATGGCATGGAAGAATAGAAGGGGCACAATGAGAGGAAGATGGGGAATGATGCAAAGAAAGCAACCTCTTTTTATAAATTACATTTATAGGGCCTTCATTTGATTAATATACTTCTTGAACCATTAAGGCAAAAGGTGCTTTCAGTGCTTTTTAAATAGAAATATAAGTAATTAAATATTAAATAAATTATATAAATAAGTAAGAAATCCAGTCTTTCTATAGGTCCATGAAAATTCTATGATTTTGAAATCTTAGCTCTTGTTTGATGCGTCCAGATTGTCTTAAACAAAGAAAAAAACATTAAAAGTTTCAGAAATATTCACTTTAAACTATAATTATTTGCTACTCTTTGATCATACTACCTCTATTTGATTTTGAGACTTAGGCAAACTTTGATTTTCTACTGAAATGCCTAATTTTGAAAATGGTCTAGTGGAGGCAGTGGCACATTTAGGGCTGAACCGGTGCCTATATGTCCCCATATGTCCCCTCTCAGCATATCCAGGGGTCTGGAAATCTAACATGGCTGTTGTTGCCACATACTTTCTTTTTAAGTTTCCCCATTGTTGTAGCATAAGGTTCAGGCAGATGTGCTTGCCAGCTTCATTACCATCTGAGCCAGTTCTGGGAGCCCAATCTAACTGTAACCAAAATGGTTTTTCTACTTCTGCTAAAACAGAATTGCTTCCCACTCCAAATTCTAGATGTTATGCTTCCATCCAATCTCTTCATTGTATTTTACGTAGTGTTTCTATATGAAATGCTCCAAATTCTACCAAATTAAAGCACAGCCTAACTGTTCCTTAAGGAATATTTCTAGAAACAAATATGTAGGCAGATGTGAAGACAAAGGACAGAGTTACAACGGTAAGAAAATGTCATTCTGAGTCACTAACAAAATTCCAGAGTTTTATCAGGAGGTTGGACAATAAAAGCCTTTTTGGAAGCATCTTTAAAAAGTCCTAAAAACTGAACATTAAATGAGGCCAAAATAGTAGAGGCTGCTCTAAACAGACATGAACCATGTTGCATATGAAGTTTTCTGTCCAAATTAAAGACAAATTGAAGTGTCTAAACTTGGTATATATTCTTTCAAGAAGAAATAAGAAAAGCTCTGTTGAGTCACAAGTTATCACTGACAAGTCAGTGAACAAATTGCATGATGACAATATTTAAACACCGTACTTCTATTTTTAGGGCCCACAAGGTATTCCTGGTGTGAAAGGACCAAAGGGAGTAAAAGTAAGCTCCAAAGTTGTTTTGTTAATGTAAAAAAAAAAGCTTGGGGGAATTTGTTCATACAAGTATGCAAATATGGAATGCAAGCTGATTATGCTGATCGTTGTAGAAATGGTCATCTTTAAAACCCAATGGCAGCAAAGAGGGTATTTTTTAAAATTTCTTCGCTACCATCTAAGTCTGGATTTTTGCAGCAGAAATGCCTACTTTAAACAAAGCATATCAGAATACGAGATCGTATTTTAAGGCATGCAGATCTGGGCTTCAAAAAATCAATTTAGATGGCAGCAAAGAGATTCAGAAATTAAATATTTGCTGCCATCTAGATTTTTGTAATCCAGATTTGATTGTCTTCATATCTCAATAGTGGGACTTGGGAAAGCACCTTCTGGTTCTGGCCTTTTCCCTTGACCATTGTAGGTTGAATTGGAAAGGTTGAAGAGAAGCTTCAATTTTGACTTACTGAAGATCCTTTATGTCCTCTGGATGGTCAGAATCTTGATTGTGCAAGATTTCTGTTCAGACAAAGAACAATCTAACCATGTCATCTAAACACATTTACAGATTTTTCCCAGCCAAGTTAGGGAAGTCATCTGGTCTCCCCCCCAAACTTGTCTCCCCAAAAACCTGGAAGAGTCTCAGTGTTTTCCCCCCAATATTCATTTTATGAGTTTCTATCTTGGTCCCAAGAAGTGTGATCTGTCTGATTAACAAAAGTCTTGAATATAAAAAAAGAATATAGGAATCTGTCACATGCTGCTTTCCTCTGTTCTTGATAATCAACCAAATTAAAAATGTCCAGCTACATTCAAATTGTTTGTGACTCCTACTGATGTATTATTTTCTCTGACAGGGTGAGATTGGAAGACCAGGAAGAAAGGTATAAGACAAAATGCATAAGATCTCTTACATTACAAGGCTTGTGGCAACCATCTTCAACCTGGTACCCTCATGGTGTGTTGGACTGCAACCCCTGACTTCCATTCAACAAGGTCATGCTAGATGTGGGTGATGGAAGTTGTAGTCCAACACATTTGGGAAGGCTGATTTCTAGAAGCTTTTCCCAACTTTATTTAATTCCAGGTGTGAACTTCAGTGGCCAGAATCCTCCAATCAATATTGGCATTGCTGAGAATACTGAAAATTGAAGTCCATACATCTAAAATGAGTTCAGGTTGGGGAAGGCTGATTTTGTGTATATGCTAAGGCATATAGATATGTTATAAACATTCTACATGATATTAAACACTGATAAACATGCATTAATCTGAGATACATAGATATCACATATCTATTCTCTATAGTTGAAATAGAAGTTCTTCCGGTCCCAAGAAATCTGTTAGGCTCTCTTTCTCTTTCACTTCCTGGCCAAAATCTTCCTATTCCAACAGCCATTTACTTGCCAGATCTAATTCTCCCTTTCCTGAAATCTGGTGGAATGGCTGCAATGAAGTGACAGATGAGGAAGGTATGAGCACATTGGATTTCTGGGTGCTCCATGGTCATGGAGAATTTCTGATTGTGTATGTAATGTAGGTGACTGATTTCTAGTTGAAGTTACTCCATTACAGTCATTTTGAATGTTGAAATTATGTGAAAACCCATGCTATTATACCTGATTAATTTAATTTAATTAATTTCATTTCATTTACTCCATCTTCTGTTTTTTGAAGGGCAGTCGAGGTCCTCCAGGTGTCCCTGGAATGCCAGGATCTATTGGATGGCCTGGCCCAATGGGACTAAAGGTAAGATTAAGCTACTGATGAGTGATTTGTCAATCAGCCTATTTATAATGTAAATTATAATCTTATTGAAACCCAAGGTATTTCCTATAAAGGAAGGTTGCTAATAAACGATGAGTTTGAAAAATCTGTTGTGTGCTTTGGGCAGATGATGTCCAAACATCATATTTCATGTAACAACAAAGTTTAACTGAAATTAATTATTCATATAGAGTTAATAGGTATATATTTCTGGAATTGTCTGCAATTGATAGCACTCCTACATATACAACCCAAAATATGGATCAGGTATTTAGACAACAACTTTACCATAATAAAAAAGGACCAATTAGCAAACCACCAGCAACATCTTCAAAGGAATCTAATTCACAAGGGAAGAAGAAAATAACACGCTACCTGTCATGGATATTCTTATCACCAGAGAGTGCAATGGCAAACTAAAACACAGGTGTACTGAAAAACCATCCATACCAACCAAGTGCTCCACTGCCAAAGTAATAATCCAACTTCCCACAAGAGAAGCTGTGTAAGAACTGTTTAGATGAGCACAAACACATTGCAGCAATGAACAGCAGAAAAAAGAAACAGATCATCTATATAACATCTTCTAACAAAATGGATATCTATGCAACTTCATCAAAAAAGTGCCTGACCGCTCAACCCAATATAGCACAACCCACCCAAGCTGTAAAAAGGATAACACTGTCATACCTCAAAAACATCTCAGAAATCACCGACCGACTATTGCAACTACATGACCTCAGCATAGCACACAAAACAACTAAACCTTTCCAAAATATCCTAGGTAAACCAAAGTACCCAGCAGTCCCAGAAGAAAAACAGGAGTCATCTGCAATGTACAGTCTAAAGATTGTAACAGTCACTATGTAGGACAAACAGATATAAGGTTAGCTGAATTTATCCATGAACACTAACTAGCAGTCAGAAGACATGATGAAAACTCTTTAATTTCACAACGTATCGACAAATTTAACCATAGTTTCAACTGGAAAACCCTGACCATCCTTGATCAAGCAAAATCCAAAAATGCTAGAAAATTTCTGGAAGATTGGCACTCAGACAAATCGATGATCAACAGGCACATAGAGATAAACAAAGAAACTATTCAAAACAGACAATAAGCCAAAAAAGGAGACCAAAACATCTTCCCACCAGCATTCAACATCCAGATGAGCAGAATTCAACATAAAGATTAACATTAGACCAACAATTAAGATGTGAACAATACTCTGATCAAAGAACTGCCAAACAAACAGCAGTAAACAGCCCAACCAAAAACAACAAACCACCAAAACCACTCCCACCAACACCAACTGGGCAAGCCACTAGAATACAAATTGAGAACAAACCCCACTCCTTACTAGCTCTGATGATGTTACCTAGTTTGGGTACTGAAACATCTGCAAGAAATCAAACAAGAGCACCAAGGACCCCTCATTTCAACCCTGAGCTACAAACATCCTTTACAGGTAAAAATATCTATCTATTGTTGTCTTTATAAAAGTAGTGAAATTATGGGTCGACATTATTATATCAATCAGAACATGTTTTCTTCTTCAGAGCATCTGTGAGAAGGCAGTGGGAGTGTTGGCTACAGGTGGTCAGTAGGAAGCTAATCACATACTCAGTGTGTCTGGTTAATACTTGAATGGGAGATTACCAGGGAGCACTAAATCATTGACAAAATGTTCATTGAAAGCACAAGAAGAGGCCCTCTTTGTTGCAAACTCTTTCACCCATCAGGAAATTTGGCAACGTGATTGCTGACAACTGGTGGGATAGTTTCCTAGTGTCAGAAATACAGAAATTTTGGAGCATAAACCTAAATTAGCTCAACACCCTTTAAAAAATGGGATAGAAAATTTTCCTAAATGTTTCACGGCCACTGAATCTTCTTGTCTCCCCTTTCAAAAATAAATGGCCATCAGAACTTGCCCACCTCTGCCTTACCCTGTGATACAAACCATCAAATTGGCTCAGTGCCATCCAGGTTAATTATATCCAAAGTTAAGAAAAGCAAGGGAGAAATCTGAGCAGTCTATGCTCATTTGCTGACTGTCCGTGCAAAAAATTTGTGTTGAACTCATTTTATGTATTGTAATTTTCCATGATATGGATACGTTAAGAAATACTGAAATGGCACAAATTTCTCTTCAGCTGTCAACTAGTGCAACCATTGCAATAAAACCTGGCCATTATGAGTAATTTTCTTTATTGTTTCTTTTAGGGTGAAAAGGGAGATTTAGGTTTGATGGGATTGCCAGGTATAAGAGGACCAATGGGCTTCAAGGTTTGTTATTCCAAGCACTATGTTCTCTTTCTCAAGGTCTAACAACTACTGGATTAGAAGCTAATTGTTGTATGTTGTAAACAGATAGAATTTATGATTTTGGGAGTGGAAATATTTGTTCTTCCGTTCTTCTTTATTAGATATCTTATAGCAATATAATAGTGTACATGGGTTGAACAGAAGCAGTTGCAAGGGAAAAAGGGGTGGACTCCAAAAATTAAATATGATGGCTGCAATCACATGTTTAAAACATACGGAAAAGGTGTGAGGCTTTGATAAATGTGATCATGGCTGTCATCTTGATTTTTTTGCATCCACTCCTGCAGATACTCTTAAGGCTGAGCTACACAATCTATTAAATGTATTTTTAGTACAAAAATGGATGAATGAATGAAGTATTCTGGCTATGACCACATTTATTTATTCATTTGTACATTTATTCATTCAATGTATTTAACATGCAATTGTTGTTTTGTTTTTGAGTTTACATTAAAACAAATATCTGAGTTTGACTTTGAACCTGGTCACTAGGCACTGTGAATAGGAGTCTTACATCTTTCTGCTCTCAGCTACTTCCTTTACAAAATTCTTCCTCACAAAAATACAGGTGCACTTTTTTATTACATTTTAAAAGTCTCTCTATGGTAGGGATGCCAAATTTGCATTGCCATGGCGGCATCACGTGAGATATCATGACTTCCCCCCACCTGTGCTAAACCATGCATGGGCGTGGCCAGCGTATAACGCATCCGCCCACGGGCTGCAAGTTTGACACCCTTGCTCTATGGCCATAGTTGATTTCTTTTTTTAAAAAAAACTACACGTAGAATGGGAAAGTATTTTACAAAGTAAGGAATTGGATCTCTTACATCTGTGATGTAAGGACATTGTGTCCAGAAAAATAGTGTAAAGTGTAAAGGAGAGTTACATGCTACACATGCTACATATTCACCTCCAAACAGCTAGACTAAATGTTATTTAGCGCTTAAATCCTCAGAATTATATCCTTTACAGTTTTTAGGAAGTTTTCCCTAAGCTGATGGTTTGTTGGGTTTTTTTTTTTTGCATTGTTACATGTACCGTTTGTCTTTTCCTGACCCAATGGGCTATTCGCTTACTTATATATTTATTTAACATCTGTTACATTAACATGTCTTGATACACAATTGACTTAACTGCTTTTAAGTCCATTTATATACAGACAAGCTGGAAATACATTAACATGTAGATATCCTGACCTGCTTTTCTAATGATATATAGAGAAACAAGAATAGAAAGTAGTATGCCATATTCATATGTGAGAGATAATTCTTTTATAGTTCCTTAATTTTTAGAAATAATTTTAATGGCCTATAGATCAAAAGATTGCATGTACATTTTAAAAGCAATAATTCTGAAAAACAGGCATATTTATTATATGAGGATTGTTTGATCCAACTGGCTGAGCACATTGTAAGCCGCCCTGAGTCTCCGGAGAAGGGCGGCATATAAATCAAATTTAAAAAAAAAATAAAAAAAAAATACCATGTTTCAAAATTATATTTAATGTTCATCTGCATTTATATGAAATAGGTACATATCAACTTCATTTTTTAAACATTTAACACAGTTTTACAGTATGTGAATTCAGTGACAGTTTTAAGATTAAATGTGTCATTAAAATGCTTGTAGAGGTTGCTACAAAGGATTAGAAATTAACTGGAAGCCCAATAAAAGACAATGTCAGAGATGCTAGATAAGGGAAAGAGGTGACTATAATGATTAATCACATAGATTTATGTAACTATAATTATGCTAATTCTTGCACTGACTATTGCTTCTTATTAAACATTCAAAGCAATATCAAGTCTACTATACATGATTTATTGTGTTGACTTCTAGGTTGAGGTATGATGCTGTCACTACTTACGTTTTCCTTTTGTCTTTCAAAATTTTGTTCTAGGGTAATACAGGTGGTCCCGGAGAAAAGGTGAGTGATAAAATTACTAATAAGCACTTGGTACTAGTCTATATAAATAAGTATGTTGCATCCAGTTGATATTAAAAATGGCCACTTTTACTTGATTCAGGAGTAAAGTAGGTTGAAGAGATTAAAGAGAGGGGTCAATATATATATATATATATATGATGGTGACAGCAACTGCATGATTGACCTGACCTTTCTCATATGCCTTCCTTATACAATGCATATAAAAGGGGGGCGTGACTTTGATCACATGGTGACAGTGTTTATTTCTTTCTATTCACCCATTGAATGGCTTTGAATAGAATAAAACAATGAAGAAATGGCAAAGCAAATTAAAAGAGGCTTTAAATGCTGTGCAGAGTATTACTGGCATTCTCTGAAACTGAACACAAACAGAATTTTCTTTGCTCCACCAAGTTATTGGGGAACAGTCTATTCAGAACAGTTATAACAAGGTTTATATTCTGGATGGTTGCTCTTATTACATAATTATCTAAGGAAAAATAACGCTTGGGCTATAATTTATTAGATAGATAATTTCTTAGATATCTTACCAATTAGTTCCAAGATCTAATTCTCCAGACAAAAGATTTGACACTCTTACCTTTATCTAAATAGGAAAAATTGTAACAATGTAACACAACAGAGAATAAACAGGTCCATTGTCTTGGGCTGATAGAAACTACTCCTATTCCACATCTTTATATATTTAGTGCTGAAATAAAAGCAAGGTTGAAATAGTGAGTTGCTTCTGAGTTGCCCCATCATCCTTGTTTTCCACAAGTATTCATTCCTTATAACTTATTGTCTAACAATAACCTTTTTTCTTTTCTTATAAAGTGAAAACACATGTCACAACTGCTGTTCAAGCAAGGCCCTTAATTGAAATAATATTGAATGACATCTACTATGAAAGTATTAAATTCAGGAAGAAAACATTTTCTCAATTTGAATCATTTCAATGACAGTCCACTACTGCTCTGATCTAGTAGAAAGGGACTTTTGTGCAGGGACTGCATATACACAAAAGTTTGTGTTGTTGTTTTTTTTTTTGGTAGAGTAGAGAGATTTGCTCCAGTCTGGCACTTCAAAGGGAAGCACGGCTTGGATTCAGTATTTCATTTAAAAAGGATTCTTCATATTGCTGAGTCCTACTTCTCCTGTAAAATTCCACAGCCAGTGACTAACCAGGTGCCCAGAGGAAATCAGCAAGTAAGGAATGATTTCATCAGACTGCTCATGCTTATGGAACCTTAACCCCTGTGTGGACCCAACCCTACCACATCTCTACTATTCATTAAAGTAGAAACATTTCATTTTTCAGATTTCTGTGTGAACTGTCTAATGTTGCCAGGTGTCCACTATTTGAGCGGACAGTCCGCTTTTTTCACATTATGTTCACTATTTTTTTTCACAAAATAGTGGACATTTTTTTTATTCAAAAGCTTTATGATGAAATTAAAATGTAATTTAATATTTTACATATTATTATAATATATTTGATGTTTTGAATTTTAAGTAAAGTTTTGAAGTGATTATTTTAATACGTGTTAAAATGTTTGTAAGAAAATATATAATTTAATTGTAATTTTTATTTTTTATTTTTTTACTACTTAACTCCCCACCCCCACCCCCCGTTTGTCCGCTATTTTTTGGAAGCAGACCTGGCAACCCTAGAACTGTCAGAAAAGTAGAATTGTTTTAGAACTCAGCTTGTTAAAACTTGTGAGACTCTTTAAACAGCTATACTTTTCATCAAGCGAATGTGAAAGTCTGAAAAATAGATGTGGGTTAATTAGTAGCAGAGAGATTATAATTTCTCTCTCCTACTAAGGTTTGAGCAAGCCTATAATTTTAGGCTTGCTCAAACCTAGAGCCCAAATCATTTCCAAAGAGGAAGAGCAGAAACCTAAAACAGCAATTCTCACCACTAGCAACTTGAAGATGTGTGAACTCCCAGAATTCCCAAGCCCTAATAAATAGCTACTGCCATTGTATCGAAGGTCAAAAATCTACCTTACATACCTTCATGACTGTGGAAATTTTGTATTTAATTTAATATTGGATATTGGAGGAAACAGAATCATACTTTTAACTGCTGTGTTATATAGCTCTGATATCGTTTTCCACAGGGAGCTCAAGGACAGAAAGGAGTCAAAGGCAGCAAAGGTGATAAGGTAATATTTTCTTACTATAATATCAAACAATCTTATACAGACCAGGGGTAATTTTTTTTCTTGTTTAGTTTTTCAGGCCAGCTTGGCATCTAGCATCAGGCTAGAAACTAGGAGACTATGAGTTCTAGTCCCACTTTAAGCATGAGAGCCAGTTGGATAACTTTGGACCAGTCACTTTCTCTCAGCCCAATTCATCTCACAGGACTGTTGTTCTGGAGAAAATAGGAGAGAATTAGATATTTTTGCTGCCTTTATTTATAAAAAATAATAAAGGTGAGATTAAAAAATAGTGGGCAAGGTGAACATTTTACATTTTGCCCTATTTATAGAAGAGTTATGTTTCTTAGGATGTTGGAAACTTCTGTACAAGGAACTTTATAAAGTCCTAGATTTGTAAGATTGATTTCTAGCTGCATGTTGCTTCCCTTCATTTCAAGACTTTAAGGAAGAGTTGCTTAGCTTCCTCAATATCAGTTTTTTTCAAACTTGACAACTTGAAGATCTGTGCATTTCAATTGTCATTAATCCCCTAGCCTGCATTTGCTGATCAGGCTATATCTGAAAAATATCTTCTGGCTCTAGATGACTCTTAAAAACCCAGGATTTCTTTTCAAGAATGGAAATCATAACTATATAGGGCCAAAGTCTAAGGTCAACACAGCAGAGTGTCAAATTTTCCACCAAGGATTGGCAGATATGATATAGCCAACTGAAGAAATACATTATTACAGGTGTTCATTTTATGATGTCAGCATTTAAAACTGCACTAGCTTTTTCTATGACAGAATTATGATTATTCTCAAGTACATGGGCATAGCAACATATGTTAAACAGTACAAGTAATACAAGATCTCTTTTGTTCTCCTTTCATGATTAAGGTTTCATTTATGTGAGCTTAAAATGCAAAACCACATATTCACAGTGTATATATTAAGATCAATATTGTCAAAACAAGTTTTGCTCTGGTGTATTAAAGATGTAATTCTAAGATGTTATTCTAGGACAATGCCAGGGGCTAAGGTAAGAATAGGGAAGATAAATCGGTGATAGATAATTGAAGAAATGCACATTTAAAGGGGCGTCTCAGAGTGCAAAATTATATAATCTCAGGTGTGTTTTCAAAATGGATGGTCATAAAGACAAAATCAGGGAGAGAGAGAATTAGCATAATAGGTGAAAAATGGCAAGGTTATAAAATCAAAATAAATGAATTAAGATGTACCTATGCTTAAAAGTCACAGTCATCCTTATTTATTGTCAAAACAGCACAATTGATTTGATTTAAATTCATGCAAATTATAATTGCTTCACCTAGGACTGGTTAAATATAACTATAATTATCTCTGTCCTTATATCATTCAAATAGATTATATGGTATAAGTATTGTACATTAACAGTAGAAAACTGTTCTACAATATTAGAAAAACAGATTTTCAACCTGCTTTACACTAAATCAAACGTTGACTCATTCACTTGTATCTCATTGCCATTTTATTGCTTTAGTAAGTTTTAGTATAATATGCCATCTTCTTTTAGTTGATTATTAATATTAATATATATATATGTCACATGGTCTGAGTTGGGCAACCAGTAAATGATCTATAAAGAAATAAACAAATCGAAGATCAATGTCTATGGAGATTCTCAGTCATCTTGGTCATGGTTTCCCAAAGGTGCTTTTTCAAAAAGCAACTGGACTATGTATTTCCCTGAAGGCATTTCACTTCTCATCCAAGAAGCTTCAGTCAGAACTTGAAGAAGCTTCTTGAATGAGAACCACATTGCCTTTTGAAAAAGTACCTTTGAGACTTGAGACTTTGAGCTTTTAATTAAAGTATAGTTCATTTTTTTATTCAACTTTTTCTTTGCAGGGATACATGGGTTTCCCTGGAATGTTGGGGCAAAAGGTAAGGTATATCAGGGATGCTCAGTCTGTGCACAGGTTGGACATGTGTTGGAGTTAATATTACAAAAGGGATTTTGAGAGACAATTTACTCTTAAGATTACTGTCTTTAGTGGTACTTAATATAAATATGAATTAGACTGTACTCTTCATTCCCAACTCAAATCTGTCTTGCCACTATGAAAACTTAGACAAGAGCATAGATTCCCTTCACTCCCCATTCACCCCAAACAAGGTAAGTAAACTGTAGTCAGTGCAGGATATCTATTGGCCTCTACTTTGTACCTATTTTAAGTATGTTAACCAAGTTTAAGGAAGTTTTAGAAGCAAAATCTAAATCTTATTATATTAGATTTAGGCAGCTTCTAATTAGGTCATTGCAGTTTTACTGCACCTCAGTAATTTAAAGATGTCTGGACTTCCTGAATTTCCCAGCCATTTTGGAGGTTGTATCCACACATCTTAAAGTTACTGAGAAACACTGTTAATTATTCGAAAGAATGGGATTAGTATGGGTCTCAGCTATTCAGTTCCAGGTAAAAAAGTGAAGTTGGAATGATTGTTTAAAAAGCTGAGAATATAAACTATTGGAAAGTTCACAATTCGTGTAATTAAATAACTTGAACTGTCATGCAGCTTTTGTTCATTTCATTTGGACTAGAGAATTTTTGGCATGATTAGTATGTATGAGTTTTTAGACTGATTACAGATCTGGTTAAAATAATCATCTGATCATAACTGTAAGGACCAAATTTTCTTTTACAAGAAGATCCATTAATATTCTTAAGGATGGTTTCACACTAGTTAATCATTTGAAGGAGAAAAAGTAGATTCATTTGAATGGTTGTAGAAAAAGGAAGGTATTTGGTTCTGCTGATGTTATTGCTCACTGTTTCATTTCTAAATTTGATGTTCAAGTAATGCTCAGGGAAAATTGCTTTCTCTATCCTAAGAGAAAAATTATAACTCCCCATGGAGTCCATATGTTACTAGTAGGCAGGGGTGAAGCAATTGGGGAATGGGACACTAGGCGCTTTCATGCATTTCATGTGTCTTCTCATTCTCCTTTCCCATGTTCATCCATTTGACCCTGGGTTTAAAGCCATCTGAAAGAAGGACAGGCTTTATGTGAGTTACGGATTTTAGCTTGTCCGTTTCTGCTTAGTTACCAGAACCTTTTCTCTAACAGAGTAGAGGGAGCAGTCTGAGTTCACATTTATTTGGGCTGATGGTTAACACCTAGGTCCAACTAGTTTCCTATTTCTGAAAGTGAGTGCAGTAAGAAAAGTATCTATGGTTTGGTACAGTGCTACAGTGCTACATCCTACAGTGCCAGGATGCAAGCACTGTATTGTGGCTTCATTGACCAAGGAGAAAAGAAAGTGACTGAAGCTTTTTATTATTTAGTGTACTTATGATATCCTTATTAAGCTTTTTTTTTCAGGTGAATGGAGCTACTATATAGTCCAGTATTCGTATCATGCTAAACTTGCTAAATGAAGTTTACAGGGTTCATTAGCAGAACTGATTCATAAGAGGAGCCTGCAAAGCACATAAACTTGACAGTCAGTTTTGATCTATGTGATGATCATTATTTATTTCTTGAGGGTTCTCTAACTCTCTTCCCATCATTTTAAGATGCAGCTTACTAATTAGTCATTCAAGGAAATATTCTCTGAGGAAAATGTATTTTAGTTAATATTATTTACACAAGCAATTTAGAATGATCTCTTTTTGGCATGTGTGAGAGTATCTGCTGAGTTTTGAGTAAGACAGTTTCATAACCAAGTGTGTATCTTTGCACTGAAGATTTGGGTTTTATCCTTTCCATCCCCATCAAGGGAGAAATGGGTCCAAAGGGAGAAGCTGGTGCATCAGGACACAGAGGACCAACTGGACGGCCAGGGAAACGAGGCAAACAAGTAGGAATCCTGTACTATAATTTGTTTTGTTTATTTTTTTTAAATCCTAACTTCCTTACTATATATTTAATTTTCTTATGTAAATCTAGATACTTTTTGTTTCTATAAATGCCTTGTTTATGATACCCTAAATCACATTTTATTGATTGATTTTCCACCCTCATACTCCTAGTTCTGATCACAATGCTGGCTTTTTTGGGGGGTGGATGGGCAGGGTGGAATATGGCTTCTTGCAGGGGGGTGGTGGTGGAATATTGCTTCTAGCATGTAACTTAAATATTTTCCTTAAAGATTTTGTTAAATTGAATGTGTTCTCCACTCACTGTTGTCCTCAAAAAGCTATGCTGGCATTAAATTTGTTGTCCCCAAAACTGATCATTGGTCTACACCTCAATCCAGGGGTGAAATCCAGCAGGTTCTAACAGGTTCTGGAGAACCAATAGCGGAAATTTTGAGTAGTTCGGAGAACTGGCAAATACCATCTCTGGCTGGCCCCAGAGTGGGGTGGGAATCCAAATTTTGAAATATCCTTCCCCTGCCACACCCACCAAGCCACGCCGACAGAACCGGTAGGGAAAAATTTTGGATTTCACCCTTGCCACAATCTCTTCAAGATAATGGGTGACAAAGTCTAATAAAATTTAGATAATTCAAGTCTATTACTATGGCTACTAATCTTATTTATGTTATCTCATGTTCATAGCCATCATCGATTTAACCCTTCTTTAGATTAAATATTGTTTTGAAACATCACTGGGAAGAAGCTGAGATGTGTACTTAAAAAACTATTTGTTAAATAAGAAAGACACTTCTCACCCACTGAGCCATTTCCTGTCTCTAAAGCCAGCTGACGTCCTCATATCTAATGCCTGTGGTGGCAGCTAAATTAAGAAGGTGTTACTTCCACTTCCATTCCGAGATGCATCTTGCTCATCTCATTGACTCCTTTAAGTTCATGTTTGGAGTCTTCTCAGGTTAGATGCACTAAGACAGGCTATATATAGGCCAACCTCATCACAGGCATGACACACACTCTGTTCCAGTAGCCGTAGTTTTAGGAATTCTATTATTGCTGGTGGAAAATGTCTCGAGAATGTATAATATTTGCAGGAAAATGCTCCTGTTTTCAGACCTATAGCCATCAACCTTTGTCTGCTTCTGTCTCCCTGCTTTCCAATTTCTTCTCTCCCTCATTCTCTGTTTATTAATTGTTTTTGAATCTTGCTAATCTCTGTTTGTAGTGGCTTTAAGCCTCCTTGATGAAAGATAATAAACAATTGACTATAAATGTTTTAATTAGTTCCTTTGTAAACTCCTACATGATTGTTTTGTATTACTCGTACTTTCCTGTTCCTTAAAAAAGATCAAAGCAAATATATATATAAAAGATCAAAACCAAATGCACAGGTATAGAAAAAGTGGCTCAACTGTAGCAAGTGTGAGAGGGATCTAGGTGTCCTAGTAGACCAGTACTTAAGTATGAGCCAGCAGTGGGCCCAAGCTGCCAGAAAAGCTAATGCAGTCCTAGGTTGCATCAACAGAGGGATAGTTTCAAGATCACATAAAGTGATAGTACTGCTTTATACTGCCTGGTCAGCCCACACTTGGAATATTGCATCCAGTTTTGGTCACCAGGATACAAAAAAGATGTGAGACCCTAGAAAGAGTGCAGAGAAGAACAATAAATCAGAATCTGAATCAGAATTACAGAATCAGCATATGTTGTGTGAAAGACTTTATCAGGAAGAGATAAGAGAAGAACATGCTCTTCTTAGAGTAGTATTAGAATTAGCTTTGCATAGCCTAAATTGCATTAATTAATTGAATTAATCCTAAATTGCATTAATAGAGGGATACAATCAAGATCAAGTGAGGTACTAATACCACTTTATAAAGCTTTAGTAAGACCACACCTAGAATACTGCATCCAGTTTTGGTCACCACACTATAAAAATGTTGAGGCTCTAGAAAAGTGCAGAGAAGAACAACCAAGATGATTAGGGGACTGGAAGCTAAAACATATGATGAACAGTTTCAGGAACTGGGCATGGTTAGTCTAGTGAAGAGAAGGGGACCAGGGGAGACATGATAGCAGTGTTCCAATATCTGAGGGGCTGCCACAGAGACGAAGGGGTCAAGCTGTTTTCCAAAGCACCTGATGACTAAACAAGGAATAATGGATGGAAACTGATCAAGAAGAGCTTCCACCTGGAAATGAGAAATTTTCTGACAGTAAGAACAACCAACCAATGGATCAGAAGTTGCATTTGGAAGTTGTGGGAGCTTCATCACTGGAGGCTTTCAAGAAGAGACTGGTGTAGGGTCTCCTGCTTGGGCGGGGGATTGGACTAGATGACCTATCAGGTTCCTTCCAACTCTGTTAATCTGTATCTATATTAAAAATCAGGGGAGTGGAGGCTAAACTATATAATGAACAGTTGAGGAAACTATGAATGTCTAATCTAATGAAGAGAAGGACTAGGGGTAATATGGTAGCAGTCTTCTAGTACTTGAGCAGCTGCCACAGAGATGAAGGAGTCAACCTATTTTCCAAAGCATCTGAGGGCAAGACAGTAACAGGTGGAAGATCATTAAAGTGAAATCCAACCTAAAGTTAAGGAGAAATTTTCTGACAGTGAGAATAATAAATGGAACGGCGTACTTTTGGAAGTTGTGGATGCATCGTTATTGGAGGTTTTCAAGAAGACACTGGATAGCTATTTATCCAAAGTGTTATAGAATCTACTGCTCGAGCAGAGCATTGGATTAGAAGATCTCCAAGGACCCTTCCAATTTTATTGTTCTATATTTTATATATTCATGGTACACTCTATGTTGTCAACCTACAAATCAGCTTTATATACCAATAACTTATGGGATTTAATATGGTTGTCCATAATGCACCAGGTTAAAGGCACCAGGCTAGGAACCACTTTGTGAGTTCTAGTCCCACTTTAAGCACAATCAGTTGGATAACCTTGGAACAGTCACTCTCTCTCAGCCTTAGGAAGGAGACAATGGAAAGCACTTCTGAAAAAAATTGCTGAGAAAATTGCAATGAATAGTTTAGGTTATTGACAGGAGTCAAAACTGAGTCAAAAATACACACACAAATCAAAACACAATTAGCAAAAACAAGTGCTTATTTTAATGCTGTACAGTGCCATTGCTGTGGAAGTATATGAACTAAAGCAAGAAATGCCAACTGCTATAACTCTTAGCCACTGGTTGGAACTATTGGCATTAAACAGTGTATTCCCTCTTCCATTAAAAGCTTGCATGCCAGAAACATCATCATTTATCTCTGTGGTCTTTCAAAAAACTGCCTAGGTCTTTTGTTATAGCAGATCTTGTGATGGTATAATTTTATCTATCCACAGCAATAAATTATTACAAGTAATAGGTAAACACTTCTTTGAGTCAAATCTGACTCCTGATGGCTTTATGGTTTTTATTGTCTCCTACTTTTTTTACCTCCTAATTATATCCCTGGGAGTTTCAGATAGCAAGTAATAGCCCAATCTGCCCCTGTTTAGCTTCTCAAAATCAGCCAAACTCAGCTTGGCAGCAATAAAGTATGTCTTTGTAAATTAATTTTTCCTGGAAATGAATGAGTTTGACAAAATGATTCTCCTATACCTAAGCAAACATTATTTTTGTCTTGGAGAAATTGCCCATTTAGGGAAAAATACAGAATAGGAAAATAAAGAAGATCTTTTGACACTAAATAAATGCATATTTTGTTCAGATAGGTACATGCATACATATAAGAGACATGAGGAGCTGTGGGTTGATTTCACTGACTTTATTTCAAATAAATTCTTACTTTGAAATACCAAACTGAAGAGTTTTATTGTTTGGATTAACAGGCATGTTAGATTTATGGTTTAAGACATTGTTTTTTAAGCTTGACAACTGTAGATGTGTGGGGCATGCTGTCTGGGGAATTCTAGGAGTTCGAGTTAATCTTCAAGTTGCCAGGTTTGAAAAATATTTACCTAAGACTTTGTAGTTTCCTTTATGTTACAGCTTATAGTATATATGTAAGGAAATAGTTATGAGGTTCTTTTTTTAGGGACAAAAAGGAGACATAGGACCCCCTGGAAGTATAGGCCCACCAGGACAGTTAATAGCAGGTAAGACTGAGCTTTCTTAATAGCTACGTTTCTGCTTTAATTTTTATAATATAATTATGCTAAACAGAATATACCTTCCATGCTTGTTCAATCACTAGCTGAAGGAATTTCATATTTTTAAGATAGTATTTTTGGAGTCAGTAAGCTTTGGGGAAGTATAGGTGGAATTTGGTAAGCAAACTGCCATGGCTAAAATCACATGGCATATCTCCCCGTTGATACTATATGCTGGAGGGTGTTCAGTGGCAGGAAAAACAGAATGGTATTATCCTCTGTCTCCTTGAAGCTATGATAAGTGTGAAATTGATAGTTGATGTGATATCATATGAGAGATAAATCAAACAAGGAACAGATTATCTCCCTCTGTCTGAACTAGATAAGAGAGAGATTCAGAGATTTCAGTCACTTTGCAATCTTTCTTCTTAAATTCAAGATTATTGATACATTCATCCATTTTCTGGTAGCTAATCTTAATGTAAATTCAGCATTGTGTAGAATTGTAAGGCTTATTATTAACATCTAAATATAGATGATATCAGCATTTTAGCATGGTATCATGCTCCCTTTTGAAGTTTGGGAAACCATGTTTTTCTTTGAGCTAAAACCATTTCTTCTGATGTGCCAAAACTAAGGTGACCAGACGTCCCGCTTTTGGCGGGACAGTCCCGCTTTTGAGCAATTTGTCCCGCATCCCACGGCGTTTTAAAAAAGTCCCGATTTTTCATTCTGCCTCCTGAGTCCCGGCTGCCTCCTGAATCCCCGCTGATGGCTAGAGGGAAAAAAAACTCTTTAAACTCTTGCCGCGGGGCTTCAAAGGGCCGACCTACAGCTGATCAGTGTTAAAAAAAAATGAATAGACCCATGCCTGCAAAAATAGAAAAAACAGCCCTTGTTAACAGCTTCCGCTAGGTTAATTAGCTGCAAAAAGCTGCAAAAAGTTCCTGGAGCAGATTTCTTTCCCCCTAGCTATACTGAAAACAAAGGCGAAAGCGAAACTAAACCTGCAACGTGACAAAATGAGGCAGAGAGAGATTTCTTTCTTTTTCGTTTTCTTTTTCTTTTTCCTCACCAAAAAAGGTAGGTACAAAACTGCAAACAATGGGAAATTTTGGGCAAAAGAGGAGAGTTCAAGATTTTAAAACACAAAAGAAAAAAAGCTCTATTTAACTAGGGAATTGTAATAATTGAGATACTATTAATAATTGTATATTGTGTTGAAAGCAGAAATGGTTAAGTTGTGGTTTGGAGGAATATATGGGGGAAATTATTTGGTTTATTATTATTGGTAAATATAATTAATTGATTTGTAAGAAATTGGATTGCATGGAAATAATTGGAATATTCATGTTCATATTGATTAATATACAAAAAAGATAGTTATATAACTAATTGATTTATATTAAAATGTTGAATTTGTATTAAACAACTGTATTACATAATTACATAATTAACCAATGTGAGGATGGATATAAAAATAGATGACAATGGGAAGGGGTATAATATAGAATAGAAGGGAAAAATTGAATTTGATTAAGATTAGAGATGAGGATGAAGGGTAATATTGTTTTTTTTAAAAAAATAGATGAGGAATAAATATGGCAAAAAGGAAATATAGAAATTGTAAATTTAATTGAAATGACTAAACGCTGTTTAAATTTGTGAACCAGCCAAATATTCTGTTCAAGGAAAATACATTGTATGTTTGTATGTGTGTTTCTAATTATTGCCATTTATTCATATTTGTTCTCTTTTATTCTTTAAAGTTTAACAATTCATTCTTAATCTTAATATCTTTATATTTGCTTGGGGTTGGCTTTCTTCCCTTTCATCTTTTTTATTGTACAGCAATCTTTCTCCTCAAACCTACCACCACTCTCTTTTCTTTCCTTCTTACTTTCTCTTCCCCCCACCCTCTTTTTCTCCTCCCTACTTCCTCTTCCTTTCTCCTTCTCCTCCTCTCTTCCTCCCTCTCTTACCCTCACTCCTACTCTAATTTCCATTCCTTCATCCCTCTCTATTGCTGTATCCTTTAATGCATATGGACTACTCAGAGGGCTGAAAAAGTTATTTTTGACTGGTCCTCACACTTTTGACCAGTCCTCGAACTTACGACTGTCCTCACATTTTACATTTTTGCCCTATCTTGTCACCATGGTGAAGAGAAGCAGTTGTGAAATGAGTGACATGGTTGTTAAGAATACTGCACGGGCATAAATATGAGGATGGTCATAAGTGTGAGGACCAGTCAAAAGTGCGAGGACCTGTCAGAAATGACTTTTTTCAGCCCTCTGGTTAGTCCTTTTGTGCATATGGACTACTCAGAGGGCTGAAAAAGTTATTTTTGACTGGTCCTCACACTTTTGACCAGTCCTTGAACTTATGACTGTCCTCACATTTTACATTTTTGCCCTATCTTGTCATCATGGTGAAGAGAAGCAGTTGTGAAATGAGTGACATGGTTGTTAAGAATGCTGCATGGGCATAAATATGAGGATGGTCATAAGTGTGAGGACCAGTCAAAAGTGCGAGGACCTGTCAGAAATGACTTTTTTCAGCCCTCTGGTTAGTCCTTTTGTGCATATGGACTACTCAGAGGGCTGAAAAAGTTATTTTTGACTGGTCCTCACACTTTTGACCAGTCCTCGAACTTACGACTGTCCTCACATTTTACATTTTTGCCCTATCTTGTCACCATGGTGAAGAGAAGCAGTTGTGAAATGAGTGACATGGTTGTTAAGAATACTGTACGGGCATAAATGTGAGGATGGTCATAAGTGTGAGGACCAGTCAAAAGTGTGAGGACCTGTCAGAAATGACTTTTCAGCCCTCTGAGTAGTCCCTATACACATAGCCATGGCCACCCGGTCACATGACCAGCTAGCCACGCCCACCCAGTCACATGGCCTCCAAGCCACGCCCACACAATAAGTCACGCCCACAATGGTGTCCTTCTTACCAATGTTAAAATCTGTTCACCTTACCCTATACACATAGCCATGGCCACCCGGTCACATGACCAGCTAGCCACGCCCACCCAGTCACATGACCAGCTAGCCACGCCCACCCAGTCACATGACCAGATATCCACGCCCACAAAATAAGCCACGCCCACAATGTCCCTCTTTACCAATGTTAAAATCTGGTCACCTTAGCCAAAACTATACTTTTTAGGGACACTAAGGAGGACAAGCTACAAGTGTTAAGAAAGAAACAAACAGGCTAGTTAAGGAGATGCAACATATTCTAATCTAAAGATGTTAGTCTTTTGTCATGTCTAATGAAAGCAAACAAAGCTTTATAATACATAAATTACCTTTATTGTTTCATATGTTGCTTTCGGATATACATATCATATAATAAAAGTATGTAACTGTACCCAGGGGTGGGCTGCCGGTGGTTCGCAGGGGTTCGTGAGAACCTCTAGCTAAGATTCTGTGCAGTTCAGACAACCCCCAAATCCCACTCCTGGCTGGCCCTGCCCACCCCACCCCTCCCAAGAGTCCCCATGTGGCCTGTTTTGGATAAGGCGGAGGGCAAAAAATGGGGAGGGCAAAAAACGGGCCTACCGGGAGTTCGGGAAGGCCAGAAACAGGCCCATTTCTGGCCTCCAGAGGGCCTCTGGAGCCTGGGGAGGCCATTTTCACCCTCCTGGAGGCTCAAGGAAGGCCTCGGGAGCCTGGAGAAGGCAAAAATATCTCCTCACTGTGGTGCAGGAGGCCGACTAAGCCACACCCACCATGGCCACGCCCACCCAGCAACCAGGCAGAGAACTCCTTGCTAAAATTTTTGAAGCCCACCCCTGACTGTACCCTATGTAAAAACGTGACACATCTTAAACATTATTAGTGAAAAAGTCATTTTGCAAAGATATTAGGTGTTTTTCTCTCAAATTCAGGAACTCCATGCCAATTCAGGTGCCTAGGTTTTAGGGCAATAAATGTAGCCCATGAAAAATGTAGGATGAATGAAACCATGACTAAAAACAGTTCAACTATAGCTTAGAACTGGAAGATAGGCAATATATGTAAAAGAGCATTGTTTGTTTCTTTATTCAATTTATATAGCTCTTCATCTCATGTTTTCATGACTCTAGATGGCTTACAATAAAATACACAATATAATAAAATAAAAATAAAACACATAGCAGTCAGGCATTATATACCAATCATTCACACAGTCAGGAGACAGGCTCTGTCCCACACCCAGGGCCCCAGGTTTTGTCACAAATCAAGTTTTCAAGGCCTCATGAAATGCCAACAGGGATGGGACCAATAACTTCAAGGGGAATGATGTTCCAAATAGTAAGTGCCACAGAAAAAAAGACTCTTCTTTTGGCCCCATCAGACAATATTCCCTCAATGACAGTACCTTCCTGCCAGTGGTGAAATCTGAACCAGTTTACTACTGGTTCGCTGGCTGCACATGCGTGCTGAGTGCCAAACATGCGATGTGCATGCGCAGTGTGTACCACATACCAAATGCAAGGTGCACTCACGCAGTGCATGCTAAAAGGAGGCATGAGGTAAGTAGAACAGCACGCGGGGTGTTTGTGTGATCAGATGTGGTGCACAATCTTTTTTTTTCTTCTAAAAACATTTTTTTACCTATTTGCCTGAATAGGTTGTAAAAAATTGCTTTTAAAAGTAAAAAAAAGGCTCTGACGATCACAGCTGAGCTGCGCAATCATCAGAGCCTTTTTTTACTTTTAAAAACAAAAAAGCAAAACCTTCTGCGCATGCACAGAGGGTACAAAACACATTACTTCCTGGTAAAAACCAGGAAGTAACGACAACCGGGCGGCTGGGCAGAACCTCGCGCTGCGATCGCTACCGGATCGGGTGATCTGGTCCGAACCAGGAGCATTTCACCCCTGCTTCCTGCCAAATCAGGTAAAGAAGAGAGTCCAATATGTATTCTGATCTTAAAGGACTTTAAAGATGACAATCAGGACCTTAAATTGCACCTGAAAGCATACTGAAAACAAATCCACTTAATAGGGTAGATGTATCGCCTCTGATGAGTAACTACACTAATAACTTCCCGTTTTCTTGCATTCTGCACCAGTTGGAGCTTCCAAATACTCTTAAAGCATAGCTCATTGTAAAACAGGAGTGTCAAACTCAAGGCCCGGGGGCCGGATCTGGGACACAAGGTGCTTAGATCTGGCCCACGGGACCGCCCTAGAAACAGCAAAAGACTGGCCCATGGTGCCTCTGCCAGTGAAAACAGAGCTCAAGAGGTTGTGCTTGTGCAGTCCTCCCAGGCTCCATTTTCAGCTGCAACGGCCTCCTGCCACCCTCTGCCAGTGAAAATGGAGCTCCATTTTCACTGGCAGAGGGTGGCAGGAGGCCGTTGCAGCTGAAAATGGAGCTCTGGAGCCCATTTTTGCTGGCAGAGCACTTGGGCCACCCCAGATGCCTCCGACACAAGTGACATCAAGCTGGCCATGCCTACCCTGGCCCACAAAGTCAAACACAACCCTGATACGGCCCTCAATGAAATCGAGTTTGACACCTCTGGTGTAAAACATATTGCAATATTCCAGTCTGAAGATCCCAAGGGCATGATGAGTGACTATGAGCAAGAATCTCCAAGTCAGGAATGGGCACATATGATACATAACCCAAAGTTGCATGAAGACCTTCCTAGCTACAGGTGCCATCTGTTCTTCAGTAAGAAGAACAGGTGTCCAGTAAGATCCCCTGACTGGGCACCAGCAGTACCATCCTCATCGAGAACCAAGTATGGAAGATTTATACATGTATTCTCCAGTTTATTAGAGTTAACAGGAAAAAATATATATTTACAGCACTTGTGCATTATAAATATTAATGGTTTAGATGGCAGCTAAGACCCAGTTTGTTTTTTCTCATATGTCTGTGTCTATTTCAGAACTTCCTCATTTGGCAATCTGATATTTTCTAGGGCAACTAATGGGGCCAAAGGGGGAAAGAGGATTTCCAGGACCTCCAGGGAAATGTCTCTGCAACTCTCAGCCAAATGTGAATGGGCCACCATATGAGGAACCACTGTTCGGAGAGGCCTATTCCAAAGTACCTGCAGTAAGTGAGTTTGACAGGAATTAAGATGGCATATTATGTAATTGAAGCATGACTGGATTGTTTTGTTGATAAACTGTGATAATTATAATAATTAAGCTAAATGCTTTTAAAGTGTCACTCTTGTGACATGCAAATAATCTTCATTTACTGACTGTCTCGTTTAGCAATTATTCAAAGTTATGACAATGTAAAAAGTTATGACAGCTTTTCAACCAATCCTTGAATGTACAACTATTGAAACTTTATGCAGTCATGTGTTCCCTATTTGTGTGCTTCCCAGCTGTCTTGCAATAAGCAGAGTTAATGAAGAACACAGAAGAAAAATAATGTTCCATGATGCATCACTTAACAGTTGTGGTGACTTGATTATTGACTGAATGGGAAGTGAAGTGGTGATTCCATTGGGATTTTCTGCTTAGCAACTACGCTGCTTAATGATGGAGTTGCTAGTACCAATTGTGATTGCTAAGCAAGGACTACCAGTACTTAGTTCTAGCAGTTATTGTGTTAACCATATCATGCTTTGCTTCTGAATGAAAATACATTTAATAATACAATTTAATGATAAATTTCAAGTACCATTAAATTACATATTTTCTCTAAATTCCTTGTATTTTGTCTATGACTGAATAGTACTATGCCATTTTTACACATATTTTTCCCTTATAACGAGTAAGCCAATATAAATTTGCACATTTACATATTCTTCATATTTCTCTTCCAATCCATTTTTCTTATAAAAATATTAGATGCATAATAAGTTTACTTTTTCTACCCTTAATTAGAAAAGAGGCAAGAATTTGAGATATTGTTGAATGATTCGACCACAGAATGCTTTCAAATTCATAATATTTTTCTGAATTGGAGGATCAGCTGGAACGATCCAAAGTATTGATCCCAAGCTATTCATATTTGGAATCATCTTATATATCTGTACTGCAATTTATTGTCTTAATTAAATATTATGATGATCTAGTCTCCCTCCTTTTTCTATTTGTAACTTTCAGATTTTTGTAGTGAATAATCAGGAAGACCTGGAAAGATTAAACACAGAAAATGCTCTAGCATTTCGAAGAGATCAGCGATCTTTATATTTTAAAGATACTTCTGGATGGTTTCCAATCCAGGTAAAAAGAGGAAGAAACAGTGTAATTTTGAAAGCATTTGATTTCTTGATCAGTAAAAGGCATACTTTTATGTGGTTTTTGTACCTGATGTCTTCTTGGTTTTTTTTTTTAAAGAAGTGATAAAATAACACTTATTTTTTGTTAATTACATTTCAGTAAATTTTGAGGTGGAGCTCTCTCCATGAGAAAATATGGCTGGTCCCTATTCTGTCTTCTATAAGGATCACAATTTGAAAGATGGGCATCAAATTGTCTTTTAAATTATTTCTAATATTTCTTTTTAAAATTATCTTTGTATTTGTTATTTTGGGTTACTGTCTATTAGTTTGCTTGCTTGTTTGTTTGTTTGTTTGTTTGTTTGTTTGTTTGTTTTGTATGGTAAATGAGATTGGGCTATCCCAAGAGACGATTAGCATAGTGATAAAATATACATATCAGTATCTGTATTTGTAATAAAATATCAGTATCTCAGGCATACTGGAATTTAGGCTGTAGTCTTACTTGTAAATAAATACCATTGTATTTGGTTCTGATTTTATTCCTATCTTTTGATAGGAATAACAGTGAGATGCAAAATGCAGAACAGAATAAGAAATAGTAAACAAAAAATATTGGAAGGGCAATGAAAAAAAGAGACGGAGGAAGGAAGAAAGGAAACAAATAATAACCACATCTAATTTATTGCTGCTGCATTCACTATACTTTCTTATACTTGTGTATCCTTGCAAATCATCTTGCTTTCACCATATTGTTGCCTAATTTCACACATTGCCTTTTGTTCTTAAAGAGGAATTGATGGACTTTATTTATTCATAACTAAAACATTGAATGGAATTCAGTTGGTGTGATTGATTTATTGATTGATTGATTAAGCCTGGATCCAGCAATGTAATATTGCATGACAAGCATCTATATTTTGTATATATTAATGTTTTTTTAGTCTTGCTGTATGTTGTCAAGAGTCACTTGTTTGTGAAATGGACAACTATATAAATTTGAACGGCCAGCATATAACTAATAATGTCATGTCTGTATTTTTTCTTAGATGTCATGCTTTAGTAATTGATTCATGAAAAAAAAAGCTTTGATAATATACTTCTTTATATGTACAGTATGGCTTACATTCTACTATGGATATACATTTTTATCACAGTTCCCCCCCACCCCAAAATAACTGATACAGGAATCCCAAGAATACACTTAGATGAATACTTCCAGAATACTGGTTAAAAAAAGAATTCAATGAAAAGTAATACCACTATCTGCTTTGTAGCCACAATATGTCACCAATATCTATTTTTTCAAATCAGTAAGAATGGTATTGATTGCATTTTATCAAAAGGAATTGAGTAGCAATCTTTTCAAACTAACACATTTATTAAAAGGTGTCAGTTTTTATAAACTATAATCTCATGAAAACAATTACCAAACTCTTCCTTATTTTTGGCTACTATAGACCAAAGCAGTCCTCTTCCTACAATGAGCTCCATTTATATAATCATCTTCTGTGTCAGCAGCTAAAACCTTCCTATCCACTGGATCATCTGCTAGGAGATAGTAACGTCTGTGGAGATGGCATCATCCAAGATGGAGAAGAATGTGATGATGGCAACACCATTGTGACTGATGATTGTATAAGTATGTTTACTCCATTCATTTCTCTGTTTCTTATTCTAGTTTATATACAAACTATGGTAAAACACAGCATAATTCATACATGCAGTTGCATTTGGACACTAGTGGGGTGCAGTTTTTTAACATGATGCTTGCTAACCAATTACAGGATTATGTGGGATAGGCAAGGCCAGTCATTGGAATTATTAATTTAAAAGCTTCCTAATAAATCTGCGGAAACTCTTTTCTTTGAATACATTTCAGACTAATTCCAATTTCTGATTAGCAGCATCAGTATTTGTATAGTAATTGGAATACTGAAAATAGAATATAATATGAAAAATCCTTTATGTAGCTATGATATTCCTTGGATTATGTTAGGCCAGTTTTTATTCTTGCTTTTCATTCTTTTTTTTTTAGTAAATAGTGTAGGAAAGGACAATCTGATACTTTCCAGATTTATTAAACTGTGGTTTTTACAATTGGGCTGAACTTTTGTTTAAAATGTACCCCAAAAGGGTGATCATGGATTGAGGATTATAATCCAAGGTATTTTGTTGGTTCAGAAGTCTCTGTTGAGATTATGCAAAATAACTTTTCAGTCAATTGTACATTGGTTTGTTTTTTATTTATTTTATATCATCAAATATTAGCTTTCTCTGTTTTCTCCTAAAATTATTTTAATGTATTATTTTATACTTATGTGCTTATGTGCTTTTTTTAAAAAAGTGACTATGACATGTGTTTTTGTATCATTTCTGAATTATTATTTTGAATTTATCTTGAGATATCTCTGAAGAAATTACAAGCTGGAAGGCTTTTTTGAAACAAAAATATAAGTCTAATACAAAATCGTTTTATATAAATATTATATTTTAGCATTAAAAATTTGGAAGTAGATCTTATAGATTTTCAGGTTATCTTAAAACAAACAAACACTTTTTTTCTCCACAGTTTTAATTGCTTAAAAGAAGATTGAAAGCAGATTATTTGGAATAATTAGCTGGTATTGGTATGGTCCAAAATAACAATGTCTCTTTGACCAGATTTTAAGAAATTGATATTGAACTTCTGAATAAATTTAGTTGTGTGAAAACCAGCCAATGCTAGAGGGATACAAAGATATGCTTCTTATTTTTAATTGAACCACAGCTAATTCAAGCAAATTTTCTGGAACTGGATAATACACAGAACCACAGATTAAAGCCCCTGCTGAATTCATAAATAGGCTATAGAGGATAACATAGCTAGTTAGCTAGTTTGTGATCATCTGCTGATTGCTGCATGCCTTCATGCAAAACATTTAATCCAGTTATACATCAATTTATTTTCTGATTTCATACAACATCCTAATCTATATACTATTCATCCCAGATGCGGGCTGAGTCCACACAATATGGGAAATTACAAAAAAACACATTTAAAACTAGCCAAGCAGTTCATTTGCAAGGATAAGATCTTCAAGTAGCATCATTAAGTATCTTGTTTAAATATATATTAAATATATTTAAATATTGTTATTTAAATATTGTTTAAATAACATGGAGAAAAAAAATCTATGATTTCTTTCAACTTGCCAATAGCTAAGCAGGGCAATTCAACCCTCTTATGAACATTTTCTGACTAATGACCAAACACCTTCTTCTAGGAGAGCCATTCATTTTTGTGTCACTGTAACAGTATCAAGGTTAGGCTTTTTTTGTCTCAAGATGGCTGAGCTACGCTAACAGGAAACAATCTTAAATCTCTGCTGACCTTTGCTGCTGCACAGCAAATTTGGACATGCAGGAATATTGCTCCCGAGAGAAGCAATATGCCACTGAAAATGCAGCCAGTTGAAAGGAAGACTTCAAAGTTTTATGTATGTTTGGGTCAGAATTCCTTTCTTTTGTGGGTAGTGATAGCGTATAACATCATACACTTATAATCACTTCAAAGCCCGTATTGATAAGCAATATTGATGAACAAATAATTTGAATGGATTAATTAATTATCAAAATAATATGTGAAAATGTCTGTGTGTCTTATAGAGCAAATATTGTGGTGGGGGAAGGGGGGTTGGTGTGGTGCCAATCAGC
Organism: Pantherophis guttatus; assembly: GCF_059756535.1. Taxonomy (NCBI): domain Eukaryota; kingdom Metazoa; phylum Chordata; class Lepidosauria; order Squamata; family Colubridae; genus Pantherophis; species Pantherophis guttatus. The sequence continues at coordinate 116,181,447 of NC_142066.1, forward strand.
TGTTCTAGGTGGCGGGGATTGCTGCCGCCACCTATCACCGCCTATTGCTGCCACTGCCGCAGCAATTGGCGGCAAACAGGTAGCAGTGAATGGGCCGCAGCAGCAGTGAATGGGCTGCAGTGAATGGGTTGTGATGGCGAACAGGCCATGGCAAACAGGCTATGGTGGTAGCAAATGGGTGGCAGCGGTGGTGGTGAATGGGTGGTGGCAAATGAGCTGTGGCGAATGGGCTGTGGAGGCAGTGAACGGGCCGCAGTGAACATGGCGAATGGGCAGTGGAGGCAGAGGCAGATTTTTTTTTTCTTGTTTTCCTCCTCCAAAGCTAAAGTGCATCTTATAGTCCGGAGCATCTTATAGTCAGAAAAATATGGTAAATTTTATATAAAGATAACTGATATAATCTAAGCTATATTAATATAAAAATAACTATGTCTCCACAAAATAACATATATTTTTGGTTTCTATTTTGTAATCAATAGGATGCCACCATGCTTATTGTGGAGATGGATATCGGCATGAAGGTGCAGAAGAATGTGATGGAAATGACTTTGGATACTTAACATGCAAAACATATCTCCCTGGGTATGATCATTTTAAAACTGAATTACAGAAGACATGTTTTGATTAAACAAATGTGAACTCAAAGGAAGAGGGAGGCAGTATAATTATTTCCAGGGAAGGGGAGGGGTAATTAGTAAGCGAGAGATAGTTGATTTAGAGAAAAGCTTCCTGAAGCCTAAAGAACAAATCTTCTATATTTGCTTAGAGGTGATAAGAAAGATTGATTTCATCCTAAATCAATAGTTGTAGAGAGATAGTGAAGTGAGTCTGCAAAATTATTCATTCGCCTCTGATTACTTGGAAAATAAAGAGGAATTAAATTCTGCAGTGAAAAGATTGTAGGAGTAATTGTGTTCTAGAGATAGTTGCATATTCATCAGGAATATTTGATCTTGTTATATAGACACACACAAAGATATATGCATAGACACAGATGACTTCTCGTTTCCTTAGTTCTCAGACAACTGTGTAGTTCTCAGACAACTGAAGGACAAAAAATCGTGGATCAGGGTGGCAGTGTCCTCAAATTTGCCACACTCTGGAATTGGAGAAAACTAATCAGAAAAAAGCAATCTTAGGTTTAAATTTGCTTTTGTTTGAACTGAAATTATATTGGCTTGTTCAGCAAGTCTCTAATCCTTTTAGCCTTCCATAAGACTTTAAATGCTTTTACCCCAAGAACTGGAAGGAGATTAGATGCACATTAGAACTAAATAGTGCCAGACTTTTGTTGTTTCTTTAGTTGAATTTTATAGTTTTAAGTGATTTTGTGCTGCTTTAAATTTTTGGTTGTTTGGGAAGAAATAGCCATTTGGTTCAGTTCCAAGCTGGGAAAAAGTAACTGGAAACATGGAGGCTGATTGGAAAGATGACTTATTGATGAAGCAGAACCACATGTGATTCTGGGCAGCTGACAAAATGGAGTTGAGAATGGGTGGGGTTTTATACCTTCTTTGGGCTTTGTATTTGAGCTTCCTGTAAAAAATATTTTAAAAAACTAAAGGCGAAACAGTGAGTGATATTCAAAATATGGATGAGTTCACATCCAAAATTAAAAGTGACATTTGATTATATTTGTTTAGTTAATTAAATCCAGTCCAAACTAAACATTAAATGTATAGTTAATTAAATCCAATTAATGATTTCAGTAAATGTATTTCAGTTCTTTTATTGTTTGGTAGCATTTGAGTGGGCTCCAGGAAATGGACTACAGTTGTGGAGTGGAAACGGCATGGTGTTACAGATTTCCTTTTGTGTGGCCTCCTAAATATGAATAGATATAAAGGCAATGAGATTTTTATAAACCAACTTCTCATTCCCCAACTACTTTTGAATGATGTTCCATGCTGCTTGGAACATTTATAAGAAACAAAAAAGAACTATATACAAGTAGTTCTTGGCTAATGTTATAAAAGTGCTGAACAAGTTTTACTTACAACAGTTCCTCAATGTTGTGCTTGTTGTAGCACCTCCATCATCATATGATTGTGATTTGGGCACTTGGCAACTGACTAGCATTTATAATGGTTGTTGCATCCTAGGATCACATGATTGGCATTTAGAGCCTTCCCTGCCAGCTTCCCACAAGCAAAATCAATGGGGAAACAGCAGGAAGGTAGTAAGTTGCTTCTGTTTTCCTTGCTTTTTCTCTTGAGGAACTCCACTATGGAGTATGATATCCTTGCCTGCACTTGCGCAGTCACATCCCACCTCCAGCTGTGTTTGCCCCAGGCCACAGCATCCATTCCCTGTGTATTTTCATTTATCTACCCACCATCCTACTTGTAAATTGCCTAAGATGATCGTGACTTGCAACTTCCTGCTGATTTCCCCATTAACTTTGCTTGTTGGAAGCCAACAGGAAATCTTAAGACATGGTCATGATCATGTGACATCCTCATTTAACTACCGTATTTTTAGGAGTATAAGACGCACCGGAGTATAAGACGCACCTATTTTTTTTGGTGAGGAAAAGAAGAAAAAGAAATCTCCCTCTGCCTCTGAGCAATTTTGCCTCCTTGCAGCAAACAGCAGCCTGCTTTACTTTCATTTTCGTTTTTAGCATAGCTTGATTAGCACAAGGAAAAAAAAATCTGCTCTAGCAATTTACCTCTTTGCAGCAAGCAGCAGAGCCCTGCACAAAAAAAACTGAGAGCAAATCAGCTGAGAGTCGGGAGGTTGATCCAATCAATTTGTGCTAATTAGGTTGTGCTGAAGCTGAAAGGAACTGTTTTTTCTTGCTGTTTGCTTGCAAGGAGGTAACTGCTGCGAGGCAGAGGCCAAAGGGTGGGGGCCAGTTGGTGGACGGGACTACATTCGGTGTATAAGATGCACCTAAATTTTCACCCCTTTTTAGGGAGGAAAAAGATGCATCTTATACTCCAAAAAATATGGTACCTATGATCCTCACTTAATGATCGCAAAGAAGACTGCCATGATCACATGACATCCCACTGTATGACTGCATCTTGTCCCAATTATTGACATTGTGAAATCTATTACTAATTACAACCTTTGAGTGGGGAACATAATTTGGCTCCTTTTTTGTCTCCAAATAGAGAACATGTTTACTATTGAGAAATCCTCTGTTCACTTCATCAGCATCACCCACAACAACTTCTACATACAATGATCCATGCTACTACTAAGACAGTAAAATTTGTTTTGAAGGCTTTCTTGACAGTTGATCAGCAAGTTGTCAAGACAGACCAAACATGAACACAAAGTCACAAATTACTAAAATTTAATAAAACAACTTTTATTATAAGTCCAGTACCAGAATCTGCAAATTTGAATATCTCTCCCTTCTTGCCCTTTATCTTCAAGAAAATTAGGTAGGATAAAATCTGAATAAAATTCTCCTCCTCCTCTTCCACAAGGTTATTTTTATTTCTGCAGTTCCTCACCATTCACATACTGGAACTTTCTCCAAAAATATTGCTGTGGTTCTTCCCAGTAAGATATTTAACTTGGATCTTTGCTTGCTTGCAGTCTGACTTGTATGTATTAGAACAACCAGTTTTCTTTGGTCAGCAACCTTTTTACCTGCAGCGGCTGTTGTTCTGTATGCTGTCAGATGCTCTTGCTATTTTACGGGAAACATTTAATTTGTAAATGAAATTATCTGCAGAACCCTCGTGGGACATTTTAATTGGCAGGAATAAGAAAGATAGCTCTGCCAAAACTCAGCTGAGTCGATGGCCTGTATCTAATTGTAACTTGCCATAGCATCATGTCCTGCTGTAGATCTGTTTTGAAAGGCAAATGATTGTATGTACATAATTGATGTAAACCCTGAAAAAGATTATCTACCGATAGTGAAAATTAAAAACAGGGCTTCAATTCCAGGAGACCCTCTTGGGCAGTTTCCAGGTGAATTTTTCATCTGCAGGCTGCCTAGTTTATTATAAGAACTCACAGAACATCTAGATGATTTTGTAATCCTTAGCAATTTACATGTTATCAGCCATTGATTGTTTCCTTGCTTCCTTCTATGGAATCCACTTTGGCAGAAAAACTTGGAAGAAAAGTGGAAGTATAAAAGGCATAACACCTACACAGAACTTCACTCCTCTGTACTTTATTTCTTTTTTTTTTAATCCCACCTTTATTACTGTCAGATGTAAATGCCTTATTCTCCAATGTGTAAATAATGTATATATGGAACATCAGAGGTTAACTTATTCTTTGGACTTTAATGTATTCATAACTTACCACTCCCATTCCTAGCTCCACCCCTTGTATATATAAGGAGCCACCCTCACCATTCTCGTCGCTTCTACCTTGAATATTCAGTGAATATAGAATGCCTATCATAATTAAAAAGAAATATATTTAAAGCTTTAACTTCTATTATCTTTATTGAGTCTGATCCTGAAAATATTGCAACAAGCTGGTAGCAGAGGATGGTTAATTGACTCAATAAGTAATTAAAAATGTCCAAGAAAGATAGGCCCAACACCAGGGCCTACAGCAAAGAAATAGAAACTGATCAAGAGATGATCAACGAATCCACCAATGCGATTTCGAGAGAATCCGAAGAATACACCACTGAAGAAGAAGAACTAATGAGTGAAAATAATGACCAGAAAGAAATCGAAATAGAAAATAACGAACTCAGGTCAGAGATATTAAAGATACTAAAAAGCCAAAAGAATGATGAAAGTCTCATCGCGGACCTCCAGGAGATGCTGAAGAACAGCGGAGCAGCGAGAGAGAAAAACGTCATTAAAGAAAAACCCAAAGATCAAAAAATCGTAAGTGAGATGACTACTGAGAAAATAGTTGTTAAAAAGAAAAGATGTGATCCCGCGCGAAATTTTGAATGGCAGCCATCTTGGTTTCAACGAACTTCAAAAGAGAATGGAGCAGAGCCAATCAAAACGCTCAGTTCAAAATTTCTGGCGCGAAAAACACTATCAGACGAAGAAAGTGAGAAAGAAGTCTCAAACTCTTCAGATGATCCAAAATCAGAAAGTGAAGACGATTTAACAAAATCTCAAGTAAAATCAGCAATGAAAACGCTTTTTGCTGCTTTTGGGCCAAGACTGAAAATTACCAAGACATCTACGAAGAAGCAAGAAATCAAACCGGCGACTCAAGACCTGCACGCTCCCATCCTGACTTCGAAAGCGACGACGCCCGAGCCCAGAGAGCCATGCCGATTTCGCCCTACACCACAGACAAAATCGAATACCAACGCACACAAAAAGAAGAAAAGAACCGTCACCACCACCAGAACCCCAAAAACCGAGCCAGAGACCGACTCATCTGAGGAGGAGCGGATCGAGAGAGCTGAAAGGGAGAGAACCTTCCACGACGCCACCAAAGAAGAAATGAACAACGCGCATGTGCGAAACTACGTAGACGACCCAGAAGGACTTGAACTGGCCAGAGAACCGCGCAGACTCATTGCAAGCATCCCAATGCCGTTCTGTAATTTCCTGCACTTGAGAGATCACGGACTGCCCCAGGTTGTAAGTAATGGACAGAATAATGTAGGTAACTTACCCAGTGACTTCCCAAAACTTAGAATTGATGGCATTAATTTACAAGAGTGGTATCAACAGCTTCAGGTTATTTTCATGAAAGAAAATTTACTATTCTTTATAACTAGCCCTCCAAGAAGACCTTGGACTTTAAAAATAGATTGTTTACATCATAGAGCATTTTTCATAATAATATCTAGCGTGTCTCCTGCAATGTATCATAGCATCAAACCAAACCTAACTGTATCAGAAATAATTCGATGCATGTTTAATCTATTTCACAGCGATAGCGTAGCTACAACCACAAGAATGTCTAAGGATTTCTTTTCCTCTAGAGTAAAACCAGGGGTTTCTATAAGTGAGCATTTGATAAATCTAAACAAAATAAGAGCTGAGCTACAATTGAAGGGGGAAGTGATTTCAGATCAAACAATGAAAAGTGTTATTATCAATTCACTTGATCCATCATGGGATAGCTTTATGTCACACTTAGATACCATTAATTTGGGATATTTATCCATAGAAAGTCTATCTAACAAATTGATAGCAGAAGACAATTCAAGAAAAAACCGATCCAGTAACCAAACAGATCACAAACCTTTTAGGAAAATAGCCTTTCAAGATAAACATAATGAGGCCTTTAGATGCTACAATTGTGGATCCAGGGAACATAGTAGAAGAGACTGCCCCAAAGTCTCAAGAGAGAGACATAGACCAGAATATAGGAGCAAATATAATTACAGACAATCTTCCACAGATAGACACAAATATAGAAGCCCACCAAATTACAAAGAAGGTAGAGGGGGTAGAGAAAATTCAAAAGAGAGGAAATCTGGGTCACTGAATGGGCTAAATAAACAAGACAGCACCAGAACACAGCAGGATGAGAATAACAATTGGCTTATTGATTCTGGTGCAACAAATCACACCACCAACAACAAAAGTATATTATCTTCATTTATAGAAGATAAGTTTGTGATAAAGGTAGCTAATCAAGAAAAGGTTCAAGTACTAGGCAAAGGAAATGTGACCTTGCCTGGTCTAGGGAAAATAGAGGGGGTATTATTAATCCCAGAAATACCTCACAACATACTAAGTGCCATAAAATTAAGCAGAGAATCTGATATCAATATAGTTTTCTCAAAGGGGAAAGCAACTATAGAAAAGAACAAAACAAATGTAGGTACTATAATGATAAAAGGAGGTCTACCCTATCTGATAACTAAAGAAAGATGTTTACATAACATTGATTCAAATATGGAAGATTATATTGAAGCAGATGATGAAAATGTCAGTAACAGTGACAATGATGAGTGTAGAATAACTCATGATCACAAAAACACATACAAGGAAAAGAAACCAAAAATAGGTAAACCAATTCATGATGAGTGTGCTCACATCTTACACAGGAAGTTAGGACATGCAAGCTTTCCTGTAGTACAAAAAATGACTGAACACGCAGAAGGTGTCAAAATAAAAAATTGTGAAAATTATTTGGAATGCTCAGTATGTAAGTCCACCAAACTAAAAACCAGTCCCAGACCAAAAAAATCTAACAGATCAACTAACAATATTTTTGATTTGGTACATATGGACTTAGTTGGTCCATTAAGTCCCTCAATTACCTATAGAAAACGTTACTTCCTAACAATAGTGGATGACTACAGCCGATATGGTTTTGTTTACACATTAAAGCACAAGGATGAAACATTTCAGAAATTTAAGGAATTCTACAAACGTATAGAAACACAACATAATATCAGAATAAAGCAAATTATGACAGATAGGGGATGTGAGTTCATGTCTAAAGAATTCTCCCAATGGTTAAAGGATAGAGGAATGTTACATTTCACGTCCAATCCTTTTTCTGCATTTCAAAATGGAGTTGCAGAGAGGAAAAATTCCACACTACAAACCATGATTAGGTGCACATTAGAGGATGCTGGTTTAGGCAAACAATTTTGGTCAGAGGCATTACATTATTCGAATTACACTCAAAATAGAACCTGGTCCAGTATTGTGAATAAGACACCATATGAGGTGATGTACAATAGAAAACCCAAATTATCACACATGCACATATTTGGAGTCACTGCAGACGTACACATACCTAAACAATTGAGGAGAAAGGGAGAAAACGTATCCAGGAGATTAAGATTCATGGGATACGAAACTGGAACCAAAGGGTACAGATTTATTGATAGTAATAACAAATTTATAGTATCCAGAACAGCTGTGTTCCATGAACAGGCCAATTGGTCAAAATTGCACCTTAATGAAATATTTCCTAATAAATGTAAAGATACGATATCTTGCGAGGAAGGAACAACAGAAAATCAAAATATTAACAAAAGTAAGAACAAAACCAAAACTTGGACTAATAGTCAGCATAAAATAAAGACAGACACATTAACAAAAAAGGAAGCTAGATATTTGCATGATAACCATAGCAAGCCTGAAAGAACTATTAGAAACAATAGAAACCAAATACCAAATAAATACAAAGATTACATAATGCATATGAATGGAGAACAAATAACACCTAATACATATGAAGAAGTATTGAAACTTCCACATGAAGAAAGAGAAAAATGGGAACTAGCTATGGAAAAAGAGATGGAAAGTTTACAAGGATTAAATGTATTCACACCTGCGATCGCACCTAAGGATAAAACAATTATAGGTACCAGGTGGATTTATAAAATTAAGAACTTAGAAGGAGGCAATACCTTATACAAGGCTAGACTAGTTGCACAAGGCTATGCACAAAAATATCCAGAAGACTATACTGATACATATTCACCCACAGTGAGAACAGAGAGTGTCAAAACAGCCCTTGTAGTAGCATCTGCACTCAATCTGGACGTATTCCAATATGACATACAGACCGCATACTTACATGCAAAATTAGATAAGGAAATATATGTAAGAGCACCACACAGTCAATACACTAATAAGAACGAAATTTGGTTATTAAATAAGAGTCTGTACGGATTAAAGCAATCCGGCAAAAGATGGTACGATTGCTTGGTAAAAGTACTTAAGACCATGGATTTCAACGCCACCACTGCTGATAACTGTTTCTTTGTAAAAAAGAGTAATGATCATATTGAATTTGTATTAATTTACGTGGACGATATTTTATATATTGGAAAGCATAAAGAGAGCAGGGAAATCTTTGTAAATAAGTTAAATGAACACTTCTCACTGAAATCTCTGGGTAAAGTGAATAAATACCTTGGTGTGCAAATTAACAAAACTAAAAGGGGATTCAAACTTACACAGAAAGATAAAATCATCGAACTCCTAAACAAATGTAACTTAAATAATGCTAAAACCTGTGACACCCCTATGCAAACTGATTTTCTTAGAAACACTGATGAACCTTCCCCTGAGTTTAAAGACAACACATTTTACAGATCAGTTATAGGTTCACTCCTTTATATATCTAATTGGACTAGGCCAGATATTGCATTACCTCTCAATCTATTGTCAAGATATGTTAGTAAACCAACCTTGTATCATTGGGAAGCTGTCAAAAGAATTCTAAGATATCTGAAGGGTACATTAGATTTTTGTTTAATGTTGGAACCCAATAATGACAGAGAACCAAAAATTACTTGTTATGCTGATGCAGATTGGGCTGGTGATACATCATGCAGAAAGAGTACTTCTGGTTATGTTTTTCTATTGAATGATTGTCCAGTTTACTGGTATACTGGTAAACAAGAACTAGTAGCCACTTCTACTACAGAAGCGGAATATGTTTGTTTGTCCAAAGCTGCAAATAACCTTGTATGGTTCAATGATCTGATCACTGATGTTTGGAAGAAACCCACCTTACCATTTATTATGCATGAAGACAATAAAGCGGCCATTGAAATATCCAGATCCGATGCAATTGGACAAAGGTCCAGGCATATTGATATAAAGTTTAAGCATGTGAGACAACTGTCTCAAGACGGATTCATTAAAGCAATACATTGCGATACTTCTGAACAATTAGCTGACATATTAACAAAACCCTTACCTTCTAAACAACACAAATATTTAACTTCTAAATTATATGTATTATATTGTCCTGAATCAGAATGTAATTGGTGTTGTGTAACGAACCGGCATTTAGAGGGGGATTTGTCAGATGTAAATGCCTTATTCTCCAATGTGTAAATAATGTATATATGGAACATCAGAGGTTAACTTATTCTTTGGACTTTAATGTATTCATAACTTACCACTCCCATTCCTAGCTCCACCCCTTGTATATATAAGGAGCCACCCTCACCATTCTCGTCGCTTCTACCTTGAATATTCAGTGAATATAGAATGCCTATCATAATTAAAAAGAAATATATTTAAAGCTTTAACTTCTATTATCTTTATTGAGTCTGATCCTGAAAATATTGCAACAATTACTTTATAAATAAGTCATGGTAGCAAACATACCTAAATTCATCCCCTTATTTTCCTCATAACAACCACCCTTTGAAATGGGTTAGGCTAAGAAGGAGTCATTGACACAAAATAGCTCAGCTGACTTTCATACCGAATATAGGACTAGAACTCACAGTCTCCTGATTTCTAGACCAATGCCTTAATCATTGCACAGATTTTAATAGTATGATTTGATAATCCTTGATTAGAAACTTTTCCAAAATAGTAGAATGATGGATATAACTATTGCCAATGGTAGATTATTTTAAACTAGAAAAGGGATTTATTTTGCATTATCTTCTTATGACAATTTTGTTTCTTTCTACAGAGAACAGAATTCAAAACCAATTCTTAATATCTTTAAATTTAATTTAATCTAAGGGATCAAAACTATCTGTTTAATTGAGCACCATTTTCTTCCAGTTTGGATGAAATATTTGCTATATACAAGATAACTTTCAGTTTTTTTTCTTTTTAAGTGTTCATTTTAAATAAAATTAAGCCTTCTTAAGTATGCTATGAATAGAAAAATAGGTACAAATGGAAATAACCAATGCACACAATACGTCAATTACAAAAGGCAACTTTACTTGGAGCAGCTTACATCCAATGATACAAGAACTTCTTCCTATTCCAGGTCTTTGGGAAGGACTCAATAATTTAATTTAATTTAATTTAATTTCCAATTTATATACCGCCCTTCTCCCTGAGGACTCAGGGCGGTGTACAGCCAAGATAAAAAACATAGAATACAAATATTAAAACATTTAAAAATATATATAAATTTTGGCCCGAAAGTTAAGAATCACAGACTAATTAAAAGAATTTAAAAATTTTAAAAATTTCTTCTTAGGCCAACCCGGCTTGTTGAAAAAGATGGGTTTTCAGGGAACGACGGAAGGCATTGAGGTCCTGGATTCTTCTTATCTCCGGGGGCAACTGATTCCAGAGGGTGGGAGCCCCCACAGAGAAGGCCCTCCCCCTGGGGGCCACCAGCCTACATTGTTTGGCTGATGGCACCCTGAGGAGGCCCTCTCTGTGGGAGCGCACGGGTCGATGGGAGGTCATCGGTAGCAGCAGGTGGTCTCGGAGATAACTAGGCCCTATGCCATGGAGCGCTTTAAAGGTGATAACCAACACCTTGAAGCGCACCCGGAAGACCACCGGGAGCCAGTGCAGCTCGCGCAGGAGCGGTGTTACATGGGAGCGCCATGTTGCTCCCATCACTACCCGCGCTGCTGCATTCTGGACCAGCTGGAGCCTCCGGGTGCTCTTCAAGGGGAGCCCCATGTAGAGAGCGTTGCAGTAGTCAAGGCGAGAGGTGACGAGGGCGTGAGTGACTGTGCACAAGGAATCCCGATCAAGAAAGGGCCGCAACTGGCGAATCAGGCGAACCTGATAAAAGGTCCCCCTGGTAACAGCCGTCAGATGTTCCTCCAAAGACAGCTGCCTATCCAGGAGGACTCCCAGATTGCGAGCCCTTTCAGTGGGGGCCAAAGACTCGCCCCCAATAGTCAGTGATGGAGTCAACTGACTATATCGGGATGCCGGGAGCCACAGCCACTCAGTCTTGGAAGGGTTGAGCCTGAGCCTGTTCCTCCCCATCCAGATCCGCACAGCCTCCAGGCACTGGGACATCACTTCAAGGGCATCGTTGGGGTGGCCTGGGGTGGAAATGTACAGCTGGGTGTCATCAGCGTACTGGTGGTATCTCACCCCAAAGCCACGGATGATCTCGCCCAGCGGCTTCACATAAATGTTGAACAGAAGGGGCGAGAGGACCGATCCCTGCGGCACTCCACAAATGAGAGGCCTCGAGGTCGACCTCTGCCCCCCTGCCAACACAAACTGCGACCGGTCGGAGAGAAAGGAGGAGAACCACCGCAACACAGTGCCTCCCACCCCCAACTCTTCCAGCCGGTGCAGCATGATACCATGGTCGATGGTATCAAAAGCCGCTGAGAGATCTAATAGGACCAGAACAGAGGAATAACCCCTGTCCCGAGCCCTCCAGAGATCATCCACCAACGCGACCAATGCCGTTTCCGTGCTGTGCCCAGACCTGAAACCCGACTGGAACGGATCTAGATAGGATGTTTCCTCCAGGAATTGTGGAAACTGTTGCGCGACCACACTCTCAACAACCTTCGCAATGAAGCGAAGGTTGGAGACAGGACGATAGTTAGCCAATATTGCTGGGTCCAGGGATGGCTTCTTGAGGAGAGGCCTCACCACCGCCTCTTTCAGGGCAGCGGGGAAGTGACCCTCACTCAACGAAGCATTAATGACGCCCTGGAGCCAGCCTCGTGTAACCTCCCGGGAAGCCAGTACCAACCAGGAGGGACACGGGTCCAGTAAACATGTGGCCGCACTAAGTCTCCCCAAAATCCTGTCCACATCATCGGGAGTCACAGCATCAAACTCCTCCCAGATAACATTCTCAAGACTGTTCCTCGTCACCCTGCCCTGATCTACCCAGTCAGAGTCCAAATCCCCCCGGATCTGAGCGATTTTGTCATACAGGTATTGTCCGAAATCCTCCGCCCTGCCTTCTAAGGGATCCTCCCGCACTCCCAGATGGAGCAGGGCGCGGGTCACCCTAAACAGGGCGGCCGGACGATTCCCTGATGACGCAATAGAGGCGGAAAAGTAGTTAGACTTTGCCGTCTTTATCGCCACTAGGTAGGCCTTAATATGCGACCTTACCAGTGTTCGATCAGATTCAGCGAGACTGGCCCTCCAACCGCTGCGCTTCATTTCCCTCAGCTCCTCAGTAAACCAAGGAGCCGCCCGGGATCGGCATCGGGTCAGAGGCCGCAAAGGCACAACTCGGTCCAAGGCCCCACCAGCCGCCCGATCCCAGGCGGCTACCAGGTCCTCGGCCGAGTCATGTGCTAGATCCTCAGGAAATGGCCCAAGCTCCGTCTGGAACCTATCAGGATCCATCAGGCGCCTGGGGCGGATCCATCTAGTTGGGTCCGCCTCCCTGCGGCGAGGGGTCGCGGTTCAAAGATCTAGGCGAAGGAGTGAGTGGTCAATCCATGACAAGGGTTCCATGTCTATATCCCCTATAACAAGACCACTCAACCACTGGCCAGAGACAAAAATCAAATCCAGAGTGTGACCTCCCCTGTGAGTAGGGCCATGAACTAACTGGGTCAGGTCCATGGCCGTCATGGAAGCCATGAACTCCCGAGCCACCTCAGACGTTTCACCGACGGATGGCAAGTTGAAATCACCCATGACTAAAAGCCTGGGTGTATCTACTGCCACCGTGGCTATCACGTCGAGTAGCTCAGGTAGGGCTGTTGCCACGTGGCAGGGAGCCAGGTACGTAAGCAACAAGCCCATCTGAACCCCACGGCCCCACCTCACAAGGAGGGACTCACATCCGGCTATCTGAGGCACAGTGGTCTCCCTCGGATCCAGATCCTCGTTAATAATAACCGCCACCCCCCCGCCCCTCCCCTGGGCCCTCGGCTGATGGAATGCTCTGAAGCCTGGTGGGCACATTTCAACCAGAGGGACGCCGCCCTCCGGGCCCAACCAGGTCTCCGTAATAAGTGGATAAAAGTGCAACTCTAGTCTAAATATATAGCTGACAGTGCAGTGAACTGTAACAAATAATAGCATTTAATTTATAATAAATAATTTATATGTCATGTCTTTTCTTATCTTTTCTCTTAGGTCTTATGGAAAATTACGCTGCACTTCCTACTGTTATATTGACTCTACAGATTGTCGCTATTTTACATGAAAAGTGAGTGGTGAGAAAGGAGTAATCTATATATGACATGCATGCATCAGGTACTACATTAGTATCATCAAACCAAGACTGGACGATAGAGAAACAATCAATGCTCCAACAACCATTGTCATGTTGCTATGATGATTGGAGATAAGTGTTAATTGCCTGATCACAGTGGAAGAAAATCGGACCATCCTTTCCTGTCTTAATAGAAAACGTCCAGTGACAGTAAGACTCAAGATTTGCCTTTTTCATGACTGGCTGAAGGAATTTTCCTGTGTATCAAGAACAAAAACAAACCAAAGGAACACTATATTTGACTTCATACTGTTAGGTTATTAAAATACAATAATACCTCAATTTAGCACTGTTAGTTCTTCAAATAAGCTCTTCAGGTTTTCTTAACAAGAGTTTTCCAATATAAAAGCAAATCATAATCTGTTGGCAGTGTTTATAAGGAGTCTTTTGTTTTTGTTTTTTAATTATTATTATTATTACAATGTGAAAGTTGTACATGCTTTAGTTGCATGAATTACATGCAAACACTTTATGTTTGTTGATTTGGGCAATTTAAGCTGCAGCCCAATGCCCTCTAATGTTGTATTAAATATCACTGAACTCATTCTGACTTAACTTCTGTACAGATGTGGTCAAGTAAGAGCTAAAGAGAAATAAAGACTATTTAGTTTTAGTTTAAAAAAAATAAATAAACCCTACATTAAAACAAGAGAGATGCAATGAGATTAAATCATACTTGCTGACAGTTTAAATGGGACAATTAGGAAGGAACCACATTTTCTGGCTAATAATACCAATGAAATAGATAGACACTGTTCAGAATCCTAGGACTGGATCAGCTTCTGATGCTGAAAGATATAATGCCTTGAGCTCATATTCCAGTCAGCTAGAGCCAACATGGTCAATAGATGAGTAATGATGGAAAGTACAGTTCAGCGACTTCTGGAAGACTGTAGCACATTGTATTTAAAAACTAAGGACTCCTATGCAGGTTTATACAGATGTCAGTTTCATGTCCAGTCAGTGGATCTAAACATTCAGGAAACTGTGGTTAGGGTTGTAGTCAGATTTCCTGCAACTCCAGAACAGTAGCTCATATGGAGCAAGCTGGTGAATATACTCTTCCATGCATTGTATTCATGAAAATATTTGGAAATAATAAGATCCTAACTGAATTCATCTAAAATATACACTGTTACATTTACCACTGCATGGAAGTCTGTGTTTGAAAAGCTGAGTTGCATTAATGATAATTGTTGAGAAACTTTCAATCAAACTTTAATTCTGGTTTATTTGCCAGTAAATGTTAACTAGTTGCTCACTTTTATTGATTTCCAGTCTGATAATTGCTTTCCAGTCTCAGCTTTGTATAACATTGTATATGATTGTGTATATATTCCTATTTGTACAGCTTAGTCTAAATATAGATTTTATATGTATATAAATGGCTTTTCTTTTCCTATTTTCTAGAAAAAAATTATTAGCATTCAGAATATTATTTACTTTATGGCAGACATTAAAAAAGAAATTTTACATTGGAAATATGCTAAGACAGAAATTGAAACTTTAAATGCATGTAGATTAATTTTTCATTTAGTGAAATACCAGTTCAAATTAAAAGAATTAAGACAGGCCACTCTTTTCCTGCTATTATTGATCCAAAATATATGTTTGAAATGCATGAAAGTTGTAAAACATTGGTTACTATTATATTCTGCTTTTTCTGTAGATATTAAATACAGAGGACAGCACACAATTATAATAAAATTAATCTAACAATTATTCATCCTTTTTACCATAGATATGTAGATTATTTTAAGTCTGCATGTGTATAGTATTGTGAAAATATTTTTTTAAATAAAAATCATTCCATTATTCAGACTGGTGCTCCTTTATCTGAATTTCTTGTATTGATTTCCCCCAATCTGGATTTTTACCAGATGTGCTCAATTACAGTTTTAGTCATGCAGAATCACCTGGCTTTACACGTTGTACTTCAACACCACTGGAGGATTCTACATGGCAGAAGACTTGTTTACATTATAATAAACCTTCGGGGCACAATACAATCCCATGAATGTAAGGTGTGCCGAGGTCACTTAAGTTCTGTGATACAACTTTTCAGATGCTTTTTAATTGTGTGCTCAAGTTGCTTTCAAGCAGGATTCAGGATGCCAAATCTACTATGAATTTGCCCAACAGCTATAATATTCCATGGTTGTAGATTGTTCCCAGTGACTGTCATATGCTCAGGGGTTCAGAAGGCTATATTTGTACTATAACTTCTCCTTTCTTCATGGTTTAATCGTATGTCCGTGACTGTATTTCAAGTCCATGACTGCATTCTCTGAACCTGTTCCAATTTGTCTGAATCCTTTTTAAGATTGTGATGTCAAGAATTGGGCTATTCACTATTCAAGAAGAGGTCTGATTAGTGCAGAATACAAAGAAACTCTTCTCCTGATTTGGAAATTATCACTGGAAACAATCTCCATTTGAGTAGGACTGATTTATGTTCACTCAAGTATTAGCTCCAATTCAAGGCCTTGTATTCTTGGCCTTGTTAAGATGATGTAAATTTGGCAGAAAGCATAATTAATCATTGGCAAGAATATGTTGTAGAATTTCAAGCTGCCTTGAAAACTCTTGCTGCAATGTAAGGACATTCCAGGAAGGCATTTCATTTAGAACAAAAGTCTATAAAACTGTCATTTTATGATCCTATTGGCCAGAATAAGTAACTTTCAGTGTAAAATCTCTCTCTAATCATCAGTTTTGAATTGTGGATATGTATCTAAAATCTACTAAGAAATCCCATTATTTATTTGGCATAGAAAAAAAAAGTCACTCTGGAAAAAAGATTACAGATTTAAAAATATAAATTGGATTTCTCCCTCTCCCGTTCCAGCCTTTTCTTTTCATTTCAAAGTTTCATTTATTATTGCATTTATCTACGTATTATCATTAGTGAACTCCAGCAGTCTTCTCTTTCCCCATTTCTCATTTCTCTGTTGCTGTTTGGCAAAACTTCAAGTTCTAAGAGCTGCAGCAAAAAGTCTTGTGGTATGTTTTGATTGCATTTGTGATCTCTGAGCCAGTTAAGACTGATGTCAATTTGTTCAGTAAACAAGATGCTATCTCTGATAGGGTCTGATAGGGATTGTATTAAGGGAATGCACTCCTACTGGAAATTACATCATGGATTTTTAAAATTAGGTGGGTTTTATTTTTAAAGAACCAATATTTTTTTTAAAAAGGATGATATTTATGCAAAACACTACTCTTCTGCTGATATTTTTGTTTTTAAGTGTTTGGTCCCATGGGTAGGTTTATTTTGGCTTGATTTTCAACAGGTGTAAGTAGAATAGGAATGAATGAAGTGCATATTACCATCAATGCTTACTACTCTATTCCCAGACACATAATTGTATTTTGGACATTGACAATCAGATCTGTTTACAATCAATTGCAGCAATTTTGCAGTCACGTGACTGCAATTTTTGACATCTTTGCTGGTTTGGGACTTTCCACAGGCAAATTTGCAGACAAATTTGGAAAACTCAACAGTGGCCACAGGATTGGAAAAGGTCAGTTTACATTCCAATTCCAAAAAAAGGCAATGCCAAAGAATGTTCAAACTATTGCACTATTGCACTCATTTCACATGCTAGTAAAGTTATGCTTAAAATCCTACAAGCTAGACTTCAGCAGTATGTGGATCGAGAACTACCAGAAGTACAGGCAGGATTTCAAAGAGGCAGAGGAACTAGAGATCAAATTGCCAACTTACACTGGATCATGGAGAAAGCTAAGGAGTTCCAGAAAAACATCTACTTCTGCTTCATTGACTATGCTAAAGTCTTCGATTGTGTGGGTCACAACAAATTGTGGCAAGTTCTTAAATTTATTTTATTTATTTTATTTAGCATATAGCTGGTCACACACAATATTAAAACACTTCATTTTTACAGGTTAAAACAATTAAAACAATTAGAAAAAGAGCAGTAAGAAAACCTAAGAGGAAAACAGAGATAATATTTCAGAGTTTAATGTCGAGTTTGGAGATCCAGTCAGTAGCTGTCGTTGTTACGCAGAGAAAGTCCCTAAAATCTCCTGGATACCTTCTGTTAGAGCATTCCCTTACTATATGTTGGATAGTCTGTCGAGGGGCCCGCAATCACATGGTGCTGAAGGTGTCTTTCCCCATTTATACAAGAAGTCGGCACATATCCCATGAGTCATTCTAATTTTTTTTTGTGCATGTGCGAAGATGGCGGCATCCAGCTAGCTCCCGTCTGGCAATGGGACTATTTTGGCCTTTTTCGGGGGCGTAGGGGCCGTTAATACTTTTTACGGCCCCAACCCCAGCGAGGAGAATCCCCACCCAACCTGGGGAGGGCTTTATGCCCCCCGGAACATCTCGGCTGGAGCTGAGGAGCCGGTGGTCGATGGGGCCCTGCAGAGCGCCGCTGCGGACTGCCGTGGAGATAAGGGCGGTGGCGGCGGTGGTGGTGAGGGAAGCGACGCCTTAACTTGGCTGCAGCGACTTTCCTGGCTGCAGTTTGATGCCAACAGAGACAAGGGGTTGGAGGAGGATGGCGACTCTGGCGGCAACGCAAGGAGTCGTGGGGCGATGTCCCCCCTCCCCCCTCCCCCATTTGAAGTGGCGGAGCGGCGGCGACGGCAATGAGGGAGGCGACGTCTTAACTCAGCCGCAGCGACATTTCTGGCTGCAGCTTGATTTCAACAGAGATGCGAGGCAACCCCCCCTTCCCCCCTCCCCCCCACTTGAAGCGGCGGAATCCAGGGTGGCGATGGCAGGGGCCAGCTGGCGACGCTGGCGTTGGATCCCCCCCCCCAGACCCACAGACATGGTTATCCTGGAGTATGCCAGGTGTCAGACTTTGATGCTATCTCAAAATAAATGCATTTCCAAACTGCCAATCTTTAAGGAAATTTTCTCTTTATTCGAGTACAGCAACCGGATCATGGCTCGTGCGGTCAGGACTGACCTTTGCCCCCCAATCCCTCCCTTTCTGATCCCCCATTCTCTGCTTCTCATTGGCTATCTTCCAAGTCACTCTCCTGACTTCTTTTCTCGTCAGTTCACAGGAATGTTCCCCCCCCTCTTCATTTCCAAGGAGACCGAGCTTCAAAGGGATTTAGCAGGCAAAAGTTCAAGCTTTATCTCCCTTTTCTATGTCAGCGCTGAGATGCTGACACCAGGATTGCTGGGACTGTTGGGTTATGGGGGTGTGGTGGGTCGGGGCTGGCACCGTTGATGGCACCTGTCGCAGGATGCTGCAACGGTGGACGTTAGCTGAGATGTGAGGGAGGAATGAGGAGGTGAGGGCAGCCAGGACTTATACATCGGCGGAGGAGAAGATGTTATCCTCCTCTGGGGATATTATTCTCCCCCTCCCGGATGTGAGTCCCTCCTCATGAAGTGGGACCGTGGGAGGCAGATGGGTTTGCTGACTACTTACCTGGCTCCCTGCCACGTGGCAGCGACCTTGCCCGAGCTGCTCGACGTTATTGCCGGGGTGGCGGTTGATACCCCCAGACTTATTGTCATGGGGGATTTCAACCTGCCATCTGCAGGTGAGGCGTCAGAGGTGGCTCAGGAGTTCATGGCTTCCATGGCGGCCATGGACCTGACCCAATTAGTTCAGGGTCCCACTCACACAGGGGGACACACTCTGGACTTGATTTTCATCTCTGGTCAGTGGTTGAATGATCTTGATAGAGGGGATTTAGACATTAAACCCTTGTCATGGACAGATCATTCTCTTCTTCGCTTGGACTTTCCTGCCGTTTCCCCCCGCTGCAGGGAGATGGAACCGATTAAATGGTTCCGTCCCAGGCGCCTGATGGATCCCGAAAGGTTCCTGACAGAGGTTGGGCCATTTCCTGAGACCCTGGCACAGGACTCGACTGAAGACCTGGTGGCCGCCTGGGAGAGGGCGGCCACCAGGGCTTTGGACCGCGTCGTGCCTTTGCGGCCTCTGACCCGATGCCGACCTCAATTGGCTCCTTGGTTCTCCGAGGAGCTGAGAGAGATGAAGCATCGGAAAGACGCCTAGAGAGCATTTGGAGGACTAGTCAATCCGATTCCGACCGGACACTGGTGAGGTCTTATATCAAGACCTACCTAGTGGCGATAAAAGCGGCAAAATCTAACTATTTTTCCGCTCTTATCGCATCTGCAGAGAACCGCCCAGCTGCCTTGTTTAGGGTGACCCACTCCCTTCTTTGGGGGGGGGAGTGCAGGAAGATTTCTTGTAGAGTCGAGTTGAGGATTTTGTGCAATTCCTGCATGATAAAGTCGCTCGGATTTGGGAAGGCTTGGACTCTGACTGGGTGAGTCCGGGGGAGGAGACGAGGGTAGGTCTTGAGAATATTATCTGGGAGGAGTTTGATCCTGTGGCTCCCGAGGATGTGGACAGGGTTCTGGGTAGGATTAGTGCCGCCACATGTTTATTGGACCTGTGTCCCTCCTGGTTGGTACTGGCCTCCCAGGAGGTTACACGAGGCTGGCTCCAGGGAATTATAAGTGCTTCTCTGAATGAGGGTGCCTTTCCTGCTGCCTTGAAAGAGGCGGTGGTGAGGCCTCTCCTCAAGAAGCCTTCCCTGGACCCGGCTGAATTAGCCAACTACCGTCCAGTCTCCAACCTTTGTTTTGTGGCGAAGGTTGTTGAGAGTGTGATGGCATGACAACTGCCCAGGCACCTGGATGAAGCTATCTATCTGGACCCGTACCAGTCGGGCTTCAGGCAGGGGTACAGCACAGAAAGGGCATTGGTCGTGTTGGTGGATGATCTCTGGAGGGCTCGGGACAGGGGTTGTTACTCTGTCCTGGTCCTGTTATATCTCTCAGTGGCTTTTGATACCATCGACCATGGTATCATGCTGCAGCGGTTGAGGGAGTTAGGAATAGGGGGCACTGTTTTGCGGTGGTTCTCCTCCTTCCTCTCCGACCGCTCGCAATTCGTGTTGACAGGGGGGCAGAGGTCGACTTCAAGGCACCTTGCATGGGGAGTGCCGCAGGGGTCAGTCTTGCCCCTTCTGTTCAACATTTATGTGAAGCCGCTGGGTGAGATCATCCGTGGTTTTGGGGTGAGAGTCCATCTGTACGCTGATGATACTCAGCTGTACATCTCCACCCCAGACAACCCCAACGATGCCCTTGATGTGATGTCTTGCTGCCTGGAGGCTGTGCGGGTCTGGATGGGGAGAAATAGGCTCAGACTCAACCCCTCCAAGACCGAGTGGTTCCCGGCGCCGCGATATAGTCAGCTGGTGCCATAACTGACTATTGGGGGTGAGTCTTTACCCCCCACAGAGAGGGCCCACAATCTGGGTGTCCTCCTGGACGCACGGCTATCTTTAGAAGAACATATGACGGCCATGGCCAGGGGGGCTTTTTATCAGGTTCACCTGATCCGCCAGTTGCGGCCCTTTCTGAACCGCGATGCCTTGTGCACAGTCACTCACGCCCTTGTCACCTCCCAACTGGACTACTGCAATGCTCTCTACATGGGGCTCCCCTTGAAAAGCACCCGGAGGCTCCAACTGGTCCAGAATGCGGCCGCGCGGGTGGTTATGGGCGCAACTCGTTGTGCCCATGTGACACCCCTCCTGCGCGAGCTGCACTGGCTCCCAGTGGTCTTCCGAGTGCGATTCAAGGTGTTGGTTACCACCTTTAAAGCGCTCCATGGCATTGGACCTGAATACCTTCGAGACCATCTTCTGCCACCAGTAGCCTCCCACCGGCCAGTTCGCTCCCACAGAGAGGGTCTCCTCAGGGTGCCATCAGCCAAATTATGTCAGTTGGTGACACCCAGGGGGAAGGCCTTCTCTGTGGGAGCCCCTGCCCTTTGGAATGAACTGCCCCCAGAAATTCATAAAATCTCTGATCTCTGTGTATTTCGCTGTGCCCTCAAAACCATGTTGTTCCACCAGGCTGGGCTATCAATGTAAAGATTTTAATTGGTTTTAAATGGGATTTTAAATTTGGGGTTTTATAAATTGGGCCTATTATTTAATAATTTTAATAATTTTAAAATTTTGTCGAGATGGATAAGATTGAGAGACGTTCTTGGAGATTAAATGAGAACTTGTTCAGATATGAAAAAAACATAACAGAACTTAAAAAGCACTTGAAAGAATTTTTTGAAATAAATTTGAATAAAGGTACCCCAACAGAAATTGTGTGGGATGCAAGTAAAGCTTATATGAGAGGGGTGCTTATTTACATGAACTCTAAACATAGAATGATTCGACAAAAGAAAAGAACTAAATTGGAAATAGAAATAAAGAATAAAGAACAGTTACTTATTAAAAATCCAACAGATGAAAGAATATGCGGTGCTATAAAACTTTTGAAAGATCAATTTCAAATGCTTATGGCGGAACAAGTTGCAACAAACATACAATATGCGAAGCACAATACATTTTGTAACGCTAATAAACCGGGCAGATGGTTGGCTTACACATTGAGGAAAAAACAGAGTATACGGACTATTGATAGTATTGATATTGGAGGGAAAGAAATTTTTCAACAAAAATTAATTAAAGAAGCTTTTGTGGACTATTATACCAAACTATATGCCAAAGAGGAGGTGCAGAATGGACTTATAGAAAAATATTTAAACGATAAAAGAGTTACAAAAATTACTGATCAACAAAAGGAAAGAATGAATTATCCTATAACAGAGGAGGAGATAATAGTAGCAATTAAACAGTTAAAAACAGCCAAAGCTCCTGGTACGGATGGTTTGACCGCAGTGTATTACAAAACTTTGCAAGCTGAAATGGTGGAACAACTTAGAGATTTATTTTGCAATATTCAACAAGGGGGTAAAATACCCCCATCATGGACAACAGCTTATATATCTTTGATACCAAAAGAACAAATTGGTCCTAAAAAACCAGAGAATTACAGACCAATATCTCTTTTGAATACAGACTATAAAATCTATGCGAAAGTATTAGCCAACAGGTTGATGCCAGTAATCCAAAAGGTGATTCATGATGATCAAGCGGGATTTATCGAGGGCAGATACATGAAGGATAATGCAAGGCAAGTAATAGATTTATTGGAATATCTTGAGAAGAATAAACAGATTCCTGCAGTGCTGGTCTTTTTGGATGCAGAGAAGGCCTTTGATAGAGTGGATTGGAATTTTCTACTAAAGACTTTAAAAAAGATGGACTTTGGGGATCAATTTATACAGGCGATTTCAGCAATTTACCAAGACCAAAAGGCACAGATTATTATTAATGGAAGTTTGACAACAGAGTTCAAAATTGAAAAAGGAACAAGACAGGGATGTCCGCTGTCCCCACTTCTATTTATTTTAACACTAGAAGTCTTGCTAAATACAATACGGGACTCTAATATCCTGAAAGGTATAAAGATTAGGCAAGAGGATTACAGAATAAAGGCATTTGCAGATGATCTGGTTGTTACCCTATCACAGCCAATGGAATCAATAATCCTGATGAAGGACATTATACAAGACTATGGTAAAGTTTCAGGTTTTAGACTGAATCCAAAAAAGACTAAAATGATAGCTAAAAACATGACACAAGATCGTAAACATGAGCTTGAAAGGAGGGCAGGTTTTGAGATTGTACCAAAGGTAAAATATCTAGGAGTTCAGGTTGCAGAATCAAACATGAAATTGTTTCAAAATAATTATGAGGTGTTGTGGCGAGAGGTGCAGAAAGACATGGAGACTTGGAAAAAACTGCAGCTGTCTCTACTTGGAAGAATAGCAGCAGTTAAGATGAACATTTTGCCAAGATTTCTTTTTTTGTTTCAAATGATTCCGGTGCTTAAAAGTGATAAACAATTGAAAGTCTGGCAAACTGGAGTGAATAAGTTCGTCTGGAACGAGAAAAAGCCGAGAGTGAAATTGAAAATTATGCAAGATGTTCCAGAAAGAGGAGGTCTTAAACTTCCAAACCTACAGTTATATTATGATGCAGCAGCTTTAACTTTAACAAGTGATTGGTTTGGAAGGAAAAAGGCTGGAATATTGAATGCAGAAAGTTTTGATCTTGAATTTGGATGGCATGCCTACTTATTTTATGATGACAAAGTTGATAAAGTATTTAAAAGCCATATACTTAGAGACTCTTTGATGAGAGTTTGGAAGAAGCACCGATTCAAATGGGATTATAAAATACCGCTATGGCTGGATCTTGGTCATATTTTGTGGAATACAAATATAATGTCACTCGGGGGGTTTTTATACAAAGAGGTTCTTTTTACAGATGCGGGCAGATGGCAGCTGAAGACATTGCAGACACTGTTGGACGAAGGGATTAATCTAACTTGGTTACAATATAATCAATTACAATTGAGATGGAAAGAGGACCAAAAAACTGGTATTATGTTGCATGAGGAAGAATTGGTTAGACATATAAAAGAGAAAGGTCCAATGCATATCAAAAGGCTTTATAATGTTTTGTTAGAAAGGGATTCAGAAACTGAATTAGTTAAAGATTGTATGATTAAGTGGGCACAAAATTTTGAAGAACCAGTGATGTTGGAAACATGGGAAAAATTTTGGGTTCAGAATGTTAAATTTACTCAGTCGCAGAATTTGAGGGAAAATTTCTATAAAATGTTTTATAGATGGCATTTAGATCCCAAAAAGTTGTCATGTATGTACCCTAATGTTCAGCCAAAATGTTGGAGATGTGAATGTTTGGATGCTACGTATTATCATGTTTGGTGGACCTGTAGGAAAGTTAAGGCTTTTTGGATAAAAATCTGGTGGGTCATGCAGAATGTTTTGAAGAAAAAAATTCAATTCTCTCCACAATTGTTTTTATTGGGTATAGTTAAGGGTTTTACATTGGGTGAAACAAAACTGATATTGTATATGATAACAGCAGCAAGATTGTTGATAGGTAAATATTGGAAAAATGAAGCTTTGCCCACTATTGAGGAATGGACTTTGAAGATGGCCAGTTTTGCAGAGATGGCGAAGATTTCAGCATACTTAAAAGATTGTTCACAAGAGACTTATGAATGGGAATGGAAAAAGTGGATAGAATATGTTCAGAACAAATATCAAACTAGAAAATATCAAATAGCTTTTATTTGAAAATAATGTATTAGAAATATTTTAATGTAATGAGGGTAAATAGAAAAATTATAAAGGGGAGGGAGGGGTTCAAGTTTTTATACAAGTTTTATATTAAGGGTTTTTTTTTTTTACCAGATATGAGTATAATATAGGGAAGTCTGGGGGGAGGGGAGGGTTAGGGAGGGTTAGGGAGGTTGGGAAGTTTGGGGTGGGTGGTGGTGGGGGGAAAAAGGGGTGAAAATGTAATTGTAAAACTTTTGCAATAAAAAAAATTTTTTTGTCTGTCTTTGTGTTTTTAATTAGGCTGTACACCGCCCTGAGTCCTTCGGGAGAAGGGCGGTATAGAAAGAAAATAAAATAAATAAATAAATAAATAAATAAATAAATAAATAATTCTATTGTATGTCACCCATATGTGTCGGGGTAGATTAAATCCTGGAGGTATACTATTAGGATTAATATGCTCAGAAATATCTTGGGGGGAATAGCTACTCCACGCTTCCATCCACTTTTGTGTGGTGTTCTGATGATCGGCCAGCAGCTTAAGCACTGTCAAGAGTGGTGGGTTTCTTGACTTTAATCAGCATCTTAAGAGATCAGGAATGTAGCCATGAGTGGGTAGAGAGGAATTTAACAGGATCTTATTATGCTCCTGAATGAGAGCTTCTTGTCGTCGTAAGTGCAGGGGAAGTATGTGACTAAGAACTGGTAGCCAGTAACTAGGTATAGATTTTATGCACCCAGTATTAGCCTCATCGTATGGTTGAGTTGAACATCAATAAGTCCTGTATGTGAGCTGTTTATCCATTCAGGTGCGCAGTATTCCACTGCAGAGTAGCAAAGCCTGAGGGCTGCACATCGAAGAGTTGGGGCTGAAGCTCCCCAAGTTGTTCCGCATAGTTTTTGTAGAATGTTATTTCTGCTGTTAACCTTGGCAGCCATATTCTGAATATGTTTTTTTAAAAGACAGAGTCCTGTCTAAGGTAACCCCCAGGTATTTTGGTGTTGCCTCATTTGGGAGCAGTTTGTTGTTTAGGTATACATTGAGTTCTCTTTGTGCCAATTTGTTATTAAGGTGAAAACATGATGTAATTTACTTACTTTTACTTACGCTTGGGATTAATCTCCATTGGTGGAAGTATGTACTCAAAGTTGTAAGGTCAGCTGTAAGTACGCCTTCTGTAGCTTCGATGTCCCTGTGGCTATATACTAATGGCAGGTCATCAGCATAAGAGAACTTTGTTGATAGCGTGGGTGGCATATGGGAAATATATAAGCCCTGAGGGAGTCCATTATTCAGGTGTCTTTGCTTGCTGATTTTGTCACCCATAACTTGAAAGGTCCTTGCTGAACGCATGTTATTTATTAGGCAGCCCATAGTCCTACAGGGGACAGCGTGGAGGAATTTGCTTAATAGCCCTCCCTCCATACTGTATCGTATGCTGCTGTGAGATCCACAAATACAACATATGTTTTCAATTTATTCTGATAGCTGCTTTCAATATGGCTTGTAAGACTAAGGATCTGATCAGCACAGCTCCAATAAGATCTAAACCCAGACTGTTCAACCGGTATTTGTTCATTAATTTTCTGTCTGATTCTGTTAAGTATCAACCTTTCAAGTAGTTTATAACAGACACTTAACAGAGCAATGGGGCGATAGTTTTCTGTCTTATTGCTTTCTTTTACAGGTTTTAATATGCCGATTACCTTGGTTCTTTTAAATTCTGGAGGGAGCTTACTGGAAGTTAGAATATCTGTATAAAATTTTGCCAGCCATTCTCTTGTGCGAGGTCCAGAATGGATGATAAATTCTGGCATTACTCCATCAAAATCAGGAGATTTTCCAGCTTTGACATTCTTCAAGGCAGTGTCTATTTCAGCTGCTTGGAAGGGTCAAGTGTATTCCTGGTTAGGCAATCCCAGAATTTTTAGATGTTTTAGTTCTCTTTTCACTAGTTTAGTATGTTTCTTATCATGGGGTACTCTGGTTAAGTTGACAATTCAAGTTGCTACCTAATCTGGAGTAACCTCTTGTTGTTTACGTTGAGCTGGTTGGTCTCCTCCCAGTTTTCTCAATAGGCTCCATGCCTTCCTGCTTGAGTGTTTAAAATCTAATCTAGATGTAGTTTGCTCCCATTTCTGCCTACGCGCCAAGTCAAGATTATGAAGAAGTTCATCGGCTATCTCAGCATCATCATTCTCTAAAAGTTTTTGGTACAAGTTCTTAAAGAGGTGGGAGTACCAGACCATTTTATGGGTGCAGGTCAAGAAGGAACAGTGAGAACTGGACATGGAACCACTGATTGGTTAAAAATTGGGAAAGGAGTCCTGCAAGGCTGTATATTGTCGCCCTGCCTATTTAACCTATATGCAGAGCACATCATGAGAAAGGCGGGGCTCGATGAATCAAAAGTTGGAATTAAGATTGCCGGGAGAAATATCAACAACCTCAGAAACGCAAATTATACCACTCTAATGACAGAAAGCGAAGAGGAACTAAAGAGCCTCTTGATGCAGGTGAAGAAGGAGAGTGCAAAAGTTGGCTTGAAACTCAATATTAAGAAAACTAAGATCATGGCATCTGGCCATCTCAGTTCCTGGCAAATAGATGGGGACGAAATGGAGGTAGTGACAGATTTTATTTTCCTGGGCTCCAAGATCATTGCAGATGGGGCAACAGCCAAAAAATTAAAAGACGCTTGCTCTTGGGGAGGAAAGCTATGGCAAATCTAGAGAGCATTCTAAAAAGCAGAGACATCACCCTACCAACAGATCCTGAAGATGAAACTCAAATACTTTGGCCACCTAATGAGAAGGAAGGACTCACTGGAGAAGAACCTAATGCTGGGAAAGATTGAGGGCAAAAGAAGAATGGGACGACAAAGAATGAGATGGAAGAAGTCACTGAAGCAATAGGCATGAGCTTAAAGAATGATAGAGGACAGGAAGGCCTGGAGGAATGTTGTCCATGGGGTAGCAAAATTACAGAACATACAAAAAGGAAACAGTCTGTTTTCTATGGACATCAACTGTGGCACGAGGGAAATCTGTTATTTTTATTCATTACTTTTATTTAAATAATTAATATGGCCACTGACAGTGACACACCATGTCTTTGGACTGCTTGAATAGATTGGCATACTCATCAGCCTATAAACCTCATCTTGGAACTACAAAACTATACAATAGAGAGATCCTGTGAGAGTAGAACTTTGAATGTTGGCATACATCTGAATTGATAGAAATGTATTTAAACTTGCGTGTAAAAGCTTGGGAAACAGAAGGCCTGGTGATCTGGAAACCCTCAACTGGGAAAATATTTGTATCCAGTTTTCCTTGTCATAGGGAGACACAATCACTGATGGAAAGTTTATTTTCATTTGTTGTCTGCCTGCTCTTAGCAGGAACAAGAGGTTAAATTAGAAATGCCATTCAGCTGAATAAATACAAACTGGACAATATCCTATTAGCATATGGAATAACAAAATACAGCTGGAAGATGTTTAATTAATCTTTACATACTAAAAAGCATGCACAAAAGCTTTAAAAAGCCAGGGTTTCACCCAAAACTATCTCACTTACAGTTTACTAAGAAGGCTAACTGCAAATTATATAGAACCAATTCACTGAGAGAAAACAAATAGAATAAAACCCTATAAGGTTGAAAGAGGGGACAGCTGGACACTCCAAAACCTATCTTAAACACTCCACAACTCCTTGGGAAAAGTTTTGCTCATCCTACATTTCAGAAAAGCTTGAACTACAATGAAGGAAAATGCTCACAGCAGTCAGAAAAGAGATCTGAAATTCCACAGCTCCTACTTGGGAGACCCCGTAAAGTGCCATCATCATTTTACAGGATAACTACCTCATTTTTCCCATTAACTGTAAAATGGCTGCGATCAACTGAAACATTAATGGAACAGGTGATATAAAGAACAGGCCAATATGGAAACAACCAAAATCTCTGCATGTTATCAAAGACTGCCTCTTCTGATACCAGCCTGCCATAGCTTTAAACTCATCAGACATGTCTTATGTATCCTGCTGATGATCACATCATCACTTAACCAGAAAGGTGGCTACATTAACTAAGCTTGTTGTGAAACCCCAATTGGTTTCTTTAGTTTATAGTTCAGTGCATTGTGTAACAATATGGGGTTGGATAAAATACAGTTCAGTTAATCAGAAGTGAATGCATCATGCCAATTCAGCCTATGTAACAAAGCCAGATGTGTGACTGTGGGCTCTCTCTCTCTCTCAGTCCTAGGAAGCAGCCAATGGCAAACCACTTCCAAAAAAAACTTGCCAAAGAAACTGCAGGGACATGAAAGTATTATTATCATCCCACCAAAAAAAGAAGGAAGGGAAGGGAAGGGAAGGGAAGGGAAGGGAAGGGAAGGGAAGGGAAGGGAAGGGAAGGAGGGAGGGAGGGAGGGAGGGAGGGAGGAAGGAAGGAAGGAAGGAAGGAAGGAAGGAAGGAAGGAAGGGAGGGAGGAAGGAAGGAAGGAAGGAGAAACTGAAGAAATAGTCTATCACTTTTAAATTCACTTTCAAATCAGTCTCAATCTTGCCAGATAGACTGTTCCTAACACAGTCTATCTATAGAGACACAGTAGTCTTAAATTTAACTTTTGGGTTCCTTGTTCAAAAACATCCTTTAATATCTCCAATGTTAAAATATTTTTTTTCATTCTATAATTGTAAATTCAGTTTGAGTGAACTTTAAATTATAATCTTTAGTTCCCCTCTAGTTCCAAATTTGTGCAACCCATTAGAAGGATTCTTTATAGTTAATACCAAAATCTTATTTCAAATTTATCTGGAACCTTAATCCATTCGTGACTTTCCACAGTCAAAGTTTGAATTATCCTTTTGCTATTTATTCCAAAAAAGTTTTTTTTAAAATTCTTAAACTTGTAATTAAAACTTCTTTTGCTAGGGATTGAAGATAACTCACAATGCTGTAAAATCTAATAGAAAGTTTCTTTTCTACCAGATTTTAGATGAATAACTGAAAAACAGTTAATAAGCAATTTCCAAAAGAGACTAGAAAAGGAAGTATACACAATATTATCCTTTCAAAGATGTCAACCAAATTCCCATGAAACAGAATCTGGTGCCACATTGGATTATTTGGTCAAAAACCATTTGTTCAGGAACTTTAAAAGTTAAACTTTTTAATGTGTGTATCTGTTGTATGCAAAGCCCAAATTTTATTGCTATTTGTGGTATATTTATCTCCAGTTTCTTTTATTTTATTTATAAACCACTTGGGTATCAGAAGATAAAAGAATATGTAAGAAATAGTGATCAAAAACATAAGAGACACAGATACTTTTGTTTAGTGAGCAATAAGATTTGTGCTAAGGCAATGGGAAGAAGTTGTAAACATCCTATAGTACACCTCCTTCAAACTACAAGAAGGCTCATATTTCAAGTCTCTCACCACATTTTACTTTCAGATAGCTTGAGAGAACCAGTGTGGAATAGCCTACAATTTTCCATATTGTCAGCACTCTAGAATGGAAGGATTTCTCCTCTGAAAGGGTATATGTCCCCAGCACTCATTCTATCACATGCTAAATGTGGGCTTGAAGGACACATATTTAACAATCCTGACTTAGGCAGATGATCAGAAGTTTCCACACTTTATTTAGAGAGACATAAATTGTGGCAGTGTCCCAAAATTTTCCATGCTTGATAATGTAGGCAATTCAAATACTTAGTAAAATGGGAATCTGCTTTGCAAACTTGGAAAACTCCACACTTGTGTAAAAGGAGCAATTACTGGATTCTAATTTTTTCCCTACTAGTTTTACACAAACCTTTGTGGCTTGATGGCATTTATTTAATATGATGGGGAGAGGGGAAGTATCAGGTTCCGGGTTATATACCTGAGTTTACTGTCTTGGTTTCAAATTACAGGAAAGAATTGAATATTGAATTGTGACTTGGGTAGAAACCCACAGGATCCATCGGTAATGAATGACAGTTGCATGAAGATTATATGCCAGCTGTTAAGAAAAAACCAAGTGGGAAGCTATATGATCTATTGGAAAATATGTGAGACATGCCTAGTCTCTGAAGAAGAGATATGGACAGACTACATCAACCCTGCAAACAGATGTAAAATTAATTAGAATAGATTTGGCAGAAAGCCATAATCAGAATGGTAGAGAAAAAAAACAATCTTAGGAGAGAAGGAGAAAAGCCATCTAGAACTGTATGCATATTAGATCTAGTTGATTTTGCAGATAATGACTAGCAATAAAAATCTACATAAATTATCCAACTTAGCCTTTGTATGTATAGAGTTCCTGATTTAGTTGGATTCAAAGACCCAGTCAAGGACCCATGTTTGCAGCCTCTGAATTCTCAACAGTCCAACTTTGCATTGCGTCTTTTTTGCCCATGAATAGCCTGTGCTCACAACAGACTTGATGGATCTAGTCATGACTGAATATGTAACATGTCACCAACAACACTATGTAAACAGCTGTTTAACTTTATAGTTAGTTTGTGGTAAATTGGCATTCTACATAGGTAATGAAGTTAGAACTACAGCTGCAGTTGGGAAGAAGATGGGAATCATAAGCCAATTTATTCAGGAAGCGAGCTCTGGCCTGTACTAAGGTCACATATAGTGGTCTAACTTCACATATACTATTAAGTGTTTCAATAGCTAATGACTGCTTTGTATAAAATATCTTGGATTAAACTATTTCTATTCTAGCCCAATACTTTCCCATGCTTCATCTGATTTATATATTTGTTTTATGTTGCCTTGTATTATATTGCTAGTTGGATAACTAATAAATAATAACTTATTATACCACATATGATAAAAGAAGGGGCTAGAAAATTACATGAGCATTGAAAACCAAGACATACTTTTTTTTTTGAGTCATTATAGTCTTTTGAGTGGTACATGAGGGGAGAGGCAAGTATACTCTAAAAAAATGTGTGTTGGGTGGAGAAAGAAGCAACAAATAGCACTCATATGTTACTAAAGTTAAAATAACCCATCAGCAATATATTCGATCAATTTCTTATATTGCCCCATTAAAACTGTGATTTGGTGGCAGCTAATGGAGCCCTCTGGGAGCCACACCTATGACTTTTAGGAAACACATAAGGCAGAGTGTGCACCTGTGTTAAAAGCTGAAGGTGTTCAGTGGGTGAATTGGGTGCCCTGTTTTTCAATTCTGCCTTGGTAGAAAATAAAAAAGACTCCTTACTCCATAACAAAAGCACAGCTGAGAATGCTAAACATATTTATCTTCAGTTGTAGAACAGAAATATTAAAAGAGACACTTCTGCAGACCTGATATTTTTATTAAGTTTACAGAGATATGAGAATCTGGCTAGAGAATTCTGGAAGTTAAAGTCACGTTAGTAAGATTGAGAAATATAAAAATAGAGAATCCCAGGCACTAATAGTTAAATGCAGAACTGAAACCCTTAATGTGTATGCAGGCATCAAGTTGCCTTCTAAAGTGTATGAATAATACAGATAAAATATTATTTGAGGACAGACAGGATTGTTTTTACCAATCACTCTCTTTCTACAAGTTGGTGAAGACTGCCCCATAGTGAAAATTATAAGGAATAACTATCCTGCTATCATCTGTTTTTAGGGGGGGAAATGGATTGGCTTTGTTTGTGGACAGACTGCACATTCAGTCAATAAAGACTGCTCTCACAGAAACGATTTATATTATTTTCAAATTGTTTTGATAGAAAAGATGTTTACAAATAATTTGCTGCCTCAAAATCTCTTTGCTATTGAACTATTTTCTAAGCAATGCTCAGTCATGCCACCCAGTGGCACCTGTATGAATATTCTTGTGAGAAAATATGTACAGATATACATCTATTTACCAGTTTAGTGTAACTAAAGCAGCTAGGACATATTGCAATTCTAAACAACTGAGAACTTTTGTAAACCTATAAATAAAATGAGCATGTTGATTAAAATAAAACAAGAAGTCCCTTTAGGCATCACCAGTAGGAGGAAGGTTGCACCACAATTCTAATCTGATCTTGTTGCTGCAAAAAGCACATGCTGGCACAGATAGTGGCCAAAAGAAAGTCCATGAATTATAATTTTATTCAGGGCACTTGTGATATATCACAAATATTATGCTGTTGAATTGGGCATCCCTGCCTAACAGCTTCCCTATCTGAGCTGATGAAACTGGAGAAGGAACTTGTAACCTTACAATAAAGGTAGTATAGGCACAATAGTCTCCCTTTTTCTCAGTTGAATAGATGGGCTGTAATCTAAAGGTAGGGAGAGAGTAGAAGGAAGAGAAGAAATTACTTTTATTCTGGACAATGGAAAACATCCTTCCAGACCACATTATCTGGAACAATATGTACAAAACATCTTGAAATTGTTCATATCTGGAGGATTTACTTTTGAAAAAAACTGTCCTCCAAAGTTTATTTTTATTTATTATTAAATTTACTTGGCACCTATCATGCTGAGGGGCTACTCTAGGTGACTTACAACAATAAAAAGAAAAGAGTGTTATCAAAACAGAAGTAAAATAATAGAAAAATAAAACAATGCAAAAGAAAACAAGAATATATCAATATGATAACAAAAAGATGGGTGGATGGGTGGAGAACTGGAGGGGGATGTGGAGTTTACCTTCAGTCGAGTAGCCACTTCCAGCGTGGAAATCCCCGACTTGGTCCCATAAGTGAAATTGTCCAGAAGGAAATACAGCTTAGTCTGTAGACAAATGGAATTTTCTCCAGTTCTTTGGAATATTTTATTAATTTATCAATTAATTTTGCACATCTCTATCCTGGCAATTTATAGAATACAGTGCAGAGAGGCATCATATGATTGATATGCTGATGCCTAAGCATCCACTCCTTCTATGCTGTGGTCAATGCAGTTCTTTCATATAAATCTAAGTTAATTAAAATACATGGAATAAAAAATATTAAGAATATGGGTAAAGGTCATCTCTTCCTACTCTGAATGAACAAAATTTAGAGCCAATTATTGAGACTACTCTGTGCTCAAGCTTTCTTTTCCCATTGCATATCAACTTCATTCTACCTCCACCAGAAATTTGGAGAATTGTTGTTATAACAATTGTGCTGTTATTTCTTACTTGCCTTTTAATTATACAGTAAATGGCTGTAGTCCTAGTTGCAACCCTTTTTATTTGGAATAACACTTCATTCCTTCTATATTCATTCCTATTAATTCAACATTAGTGAACCAAACTTCTTTTAGTCTCACGTTTTAACACTGCAAGTATCTCTGAGCTTACTGTATATCCTTATACTGTTCTTATTCTAGGGTCATGAATCTTTGGGTAGTTGCAAGTGAATTTGGGAGGGGAGAATCAGAGATTTTGTAGAAAGTTGGAACTTAGCCAGTCTATGATGTTGAGGGATGCGGTGGCTCAGTGGCTAAGATGCTGAGCTTGTCGATCGAAAGGTCCGCAGTTCAGCTGTTTGAATCCCTAGTGTGGCATAATGGGGGAGCTCCCATTACTTGTCCCAGCTTCTGCCAACCTAGCAGTTCGAAAGCATGTAAAAAATACAAGTAGAAAAATAGGGACCACCTTTGGTGGGAAGTGTTCCGTGCGCCTTTGCCATTTAGTCATGCTGGCCACATGACCATGGAGACGTCTTTGGACAGCACTGCCTCTTCGGCTTTGAAACGGAGATGAGCATTGCCTCCTAGAGTTGGGAACGACTAGCACATATGTGTGAGGGGAACCTTTACTGTTACCTTTTATGACATTGAAATTCAGCCAGAATCCATAAAACTGGAGTCAAGCCATATTTTGCTGCCACTCAATGCTTGCAGTCTGGCTGTCCATTTTGTTCTCATGCCAATTATTTTATTGTCTGCTGGCATCTGTCCAGCATACAGCTATATTTCCAAGATCTCGCAAGCTCACTGTTGACTGTATTGTTCACCCATCCAGCCTACTCTCATCTTTTTCCTTCACTCAAACGTCTTTTTTTCTCCTCAACTGGCAAAACAACTGCCAAGGAGCCCAGACTGCTAGCAATCCATGCCATTAACTATTTGTTAGCACCAACTTGGTGCAATAAAATCTAAAATAACCCCAAACCCTTTCCATCTATGTGTAATGG
Organism: Pantherophis guttatus; assembly: GCF_059756535.1. NCBI lineage: Eukaryota > Metazoa > Chordata > Lepidosauria > Squamata > Colubridae > Pantherophis > Pantherophis guttatus. The sequence continues at coordinate 116,216,435 of NC_142066.1, forward strand.
TTGTGGGAAAGATCTTGGGAGATGGAGCAGAGAGACACGGCCAAGGGAACGATCAAGATTAGAAGATGGCATAGGCCACATTTTGCGAGGCAAGAAGTTCAAGATCCTCACTAGTTTCTTGGGCTGCAAAGAAAAGGGGAGAAGGGAGTTGCTTTCAAGATTCTGTCAATTGTAGCTTTGCAAAAAAGTAGACTTAACTCCTGGTCTCTGTAATAAATTGAATTGAATTGAATTAACTCCTGATTGTGATTCCTATCTGGTTTACCCCACCAGGCCAACATCAGTCTTGCAGATCTTAAAGCACAATACTTTTATATTGCCTATAGCATTAGGAGTTGGACTGTAGGAACGTGCAAATCATGTAAATTGATTCCAACAGATAACCCAGAATTTTAAACACATGGAATATTCCTAAAAACAGGCTTCACTTTAATGAAGCTAGAAGGTCTCCACCCACTTTAGAGCAGCTAAAAATCATCACTGGATTACAGGAAACCAGAGACAATAATATCCCAAGTTTATTATTCAGGTTAATAAGATTGCATTCTATGTATTGTCATTTCCAATAAAGAGGAGAGATCATCATCTTTGGATTGCACTTCAAAGTCCAGTAACTAAAAGAAATATTGTCCATTTTCAAGGCATGGACTATGTTGAACAAAAAGAAACAGAAGAAAATAAAACAAATATGTAGCATGGCAGAATTATGTGCATTACTTGTAAATAATTCTCATGATGATACTCTATTTGCCTTTTTTACAGGAAAATTATGTTTAAATTCCTGCTATAACATAATGTTTCATAACATCTTTCTATGATCCACTGTTATCTTGAATCAGAAACACCATCAGAATGTGGCAATTTTGCTTTCAAGAGTATATTTTAAAAGAAAGATTACAAATTATCAAAGTCTGATACATTCAACTACTGAGGGTGAGATAAAGAAATTCTAACAGTTTCACCATATGTTGCTTGATAGAAGTTTAGAGTATGCAAATCATACAAGTCAATTGCAGTTTATGAAATTTCCAATTGCTTTCTCATATGTTACCCAAGTCCCAAACAATTTATAATAAGAACAGAGATATGAAACTTATATATAGAGTATTTACATGAAAAACAGCTTCACTGTAAAATACAGACTATTTTTGCTTTGCTGCTCATTTTCCTGAGAATACACAATTAGCAAAAAATTAACTGATTTAAACCAACCAGGGGTAACATTCATTTCATCCAAGTAAAGCCAATCACATCCACATTTAAAGGTATTACAAATTCACTTACTTTTCTATACAAATCTCCTCTGCTATTTGGTGGAAAACTACATCCTTGTTTTTCCAATTCTGAACAGAATAGTTTTTTCAGTAAAAATAAAGGCATTTTTCATCACAACTCACATAATATGCTGTGTAATTTATCAATTGGACATTACTATCACTTAATTTGGTTTGATAAAAGCATGATGTCTTAGAAATGGCAACATACCGAATATGAAAAATTATAACTTCACATCATACATATCATTGTGGGGTAATTGTCAACATTTCATATTCCCTGGAAAAGCAAGGTTTCCATCATAAATTACATAACCCTTCATCAAGTAAGAAAATCATCTAATTAAGAGAATGTGACAGTGAAAGAATGACTAGGGTAAAAAAACAATAAAATGTATTATACAAAACAATGGCAAAATATGATACATAACTAGAACTGCAGGCTGACCTTAATCAACAAGTAGAAATGTGCATAGCTTGCCGCTCATATTACATTCACTGTCATCACTATCAATCTGTCAAACAAGGCTGCCATGATGGGCAAGCTAACAAAAGGAGTTAAGCATGTAGAGGACAACACATTGCCTGATCAGGTCATTATTACTCTAAATTCTGCATAGATATGCTTTGGTGTTGTCTTAAATGAGGAAGCCTCAAAAGTAGTCCAGAGGCCATTCTAATAGAAGTGAGAAAATCCCACTGGTAGGATGGCACTTATGCTGATGGATTTCCACAAATCAGTTTTGCTCCAAAATGTCTCCCATTAGTGGTGCTCTTACAGAAGAAAATACGGGACGCTGGAGGTGTGCTGAAAATCCGATGAATTCCCCCCACTCCAAAGTCCTTATGTAAGACAATCCCTAAGCTAGTGTAGTTAATTCCCTCTCATGCCTCAAAGCCAGGGTGGGCTGGGGTGGGGAGGCGGGGGAAAGCAAGTTGGAAGGGAGATAAAGAAAGGTATTTTCAGATACCTATTCTGGCCACTAAAAGTTAAGGACTCAACATTAGTCCTTTTTTCCACCTTCAAGCTCCACCATTATACTATTAATTTCCTTTCTTAGTTTGGTTGCAAATAGTGAAGTAAACAAAGTAACTAGTCAGTTCTTCCCTTTGGATTTCACTTGGTGAGTAAAAGAAAAGGAAATTAAAAGATATTCCCAAACTTCAGCTTGAAATGGTGCTAATTGTCTATAATACAAAAATTGGAAAATAATTTCATCATTTTTTTTTCTCTTAAAACAAAAGAATTATTTTTGAAGAAATATTTACAAGCGGGAAATTTTCCAAGTTAGAATATTAACAAAGTGCCTCCTAATTGCAGTATTGTAAAGTGCCTCCTAATTGCAGTATTGTACATTCGATTCAGGAAGATCTACTTTCCTTTTTTCTTTTTTAACATGGCCTTATGACTTTAAAAAAAAACTACTTCTAAAAGAGCATGGGTATATAAATGTGTGAAAGAAGAAAAACATATTTCATGTACCAATTGTTAACAAAATTACATGATAAGACCCTTGGCATTATAGAAATAAGACTATTTCTATAATGAATTCTAAACTCACTACTTTGTATATTGAATATAAAAGCAAAATATAAATGCTTAAAAAGAGAAATAATACAAAAAGTTTCTGAATTTCCTGAGTTATCCAATCATTGCATTTGATTAGATGGCAAAATATAATATTCTACAATAATTCTATTGACTTAAATGCTGGTATGTATAAATGACAGCATTTGTGCCTAGTTAATCATAGAATATTCCAAATTTTATAGACTAGCAATTTTTTACCCAAGCTTCTTGGAGGAAGAGGATCAGGTAGCAATAGCAATAGCATTTAGACTTATATACCGCTTCACAGTGCTTTACAGCCCTCTCTAAGCGGTTTACAGAGTCAGCATATATCCCCCAACAATCTGGGTCCTCATTTTACCCACCTCGGAAGGATGGAAGGCTGAGTCAACCTTGACCCTGGTGAGATTTGAACTGCCAAATTGCAGGCAACCAGCAGGCAGCAGAAGTAGCATGCGGTACTGCATTCTAACCACTGAGCCACCACGGCTACATTCAGAAACCAACTTTAGTTTTCTAATCCCAGAACTTCAAGTTTTCTTTGAAATTTCTAATTAATAGTTCCTAATAGTTTACATCCTAAAAATGCCAGAATGCTGCAAGTTTGTTTTAATTACATTCATATAGATGGCCCAGCCTATACAGAATGTTAAAGATTTCCCACCATTATGGACTGTTTATCAACCCCTTAATCTCATTTTGTTCTAAATTTAGCCAGATCTGATAGTGCTAGACAAACCATAAAATATAGGCTTCTAATATGAAAAGTGTGGAAATTGCAATGATAAGGTTTTCAAAGTTCTGTCCAATCCAAAGTATATCAGTTTGAGACTTAAAGCACTTCTGCACTATATGATGTTAAGTATATACTTCCAGTCCTAGAATCCAGGGGCATTTGGTTATTAGCACTGGAAAGGACTAGACTCAATTATGGCACAGGGCAGAGTATCAGAATTAACTCTTTTTCCCCTGGTGTTTCTGGGGTAGCATTAAAATACCGCTCCAGGACAGAAGAAGTTAATGCTATTAAGAGGTGATATATCATCCCTGTAAGTAGAATGGAGTTGGTTCATTGCTACAGCTCCCCTAATAGATACAGCCTGTTGTTTCAAAATTCAATGATGAATTTGGCAAAGGAAGGGAGAACAACAGATGTAGTTGTGATACAAATCCTTACAAGACAGATTCTAATTTGAATGGGATGTGTATCTTGGATATCTCGGTTGAGTTTTATAGTTGCAGGTATATATCACTGTGTTGGAATAAATGCTCCAGCAAGTTCTAAATGTCTAACCAAATGGCACTAAACTCCTCAGATTGGAACCACTGCCATATTTGGCCTGTTATTCAGCAAATAAGCAAAATACAATATCTATTCTAAGGACCTTGCCATAAAGATAGGTGGAACCCAGCTAGATTATACAGCAACTTTGCATTTAAAACACAAAACAAGTATTTTTTTAAAACTGTATATTAAAAAAAAGAAGAAGCATGGAATTCTTTCCCATGTATGGAAAAAACAAAAACAGATACAGCTTTCTGAGGAAAAGAGCAATGTAGTACATTGATAGACAGAATCCCTGAATATGCAAAGCAATGTTGGGCTGAGATCAGACCACTTCATCTGACTCTAGTCCATGTTCTTCATACAATGCATCCAAGATGTTGAGCTGCTTTTCCATGGCTGGTAGGTAAACATTAAGGTCCCGCTGCATTCCATGATAAAAAGCTTCTTCTTGATTTTCACATTCTGCAAGCGACAATGCAGCCACAAAGCCTTCATAGGTGGGAGATGCTCTTAGAGCTAGCTGCAAGGAAAAGGGGGAAAAAGGAAGTCAAGCATGGTATCTTCTAATTTCTACTTTATCATTTGCACTGGGTGATAATGATAAATGGAGAGAGAAATTATTTTAGATCTACATAACTAAAATAAATTATTTAAGAGTGGTATCAGCTCTATACAGAGATCAACCATCTGAAGCCCCAGGACCATATGTAGACCCAGATGCTCTCAACTGGCTGGAGCATCTGGAATGTCTTCTAAAGCCTATTACCAAATGATACCATTTAAAGTAACACGGGGATGCAATTATTAAATACATCGGAAAGAGTGTGTATTTAAGAGTATATAGCAATCTATTACCCATCTAAGATGAACATTTATTTTGTAAGATATTCTTCCAACATTGCTTTTTTTTTTAATGGATCCATTCAGTTTATTCTGACACATAACTATTTGGATCAAAGCTTCAACCTCCAAAGCAGCATTCATCAACTTTGTCAACTTTAAGATATTTGGGAGTTGAAGTCCACACATCTTAAAGTTGGTAAGGTTGAGAAGCAATATCTCTGGCTCCATAGGATCCACCAGAACTGAGGATGGGACAAGACACAGCCTTAGACGTTATTCCCATGAAACCTTGCATTCAACATCAGACCTCTAAATTAGGTTGACCTATAATTGGTATAG